>NC_087513.1:136768939-137498939 GCF_963921805.1 Phalacrocorax carbo | reverse complement strand
ACAACATGTTATTCTGAATTGCAGTACTCTATAGCTTGGACTACTGTTTTTATAGGAAGAGAAAGAAAGCAGTGGTCTGTAGTAGCCATTATCGTGTCTCATGCATGAACCAAGCCACTCTTGTGATAAGCTTACAGGCATGTCAACAGTCATCTGACATGAGCTGAATATTTTTACACTGAGCCTTGATGTAATTCTAAATATGTTTTTAACTTTAGGACTGCTTTAACACTGTTATGGGTCTCTTTGTGTTTGTGGAATGACATGTGCTGGTTATATAATTAACTTCACTATAGATGTCTCCACAATTTCTACACCGACATAGCCCTTCAAAAGGTTAAGGATGGAAAAGTGCGCTCTGGCCTGCAATCTTTGGCTTCCTGCAGGATGACACAGCACACATACAAGTCATTCTGCATCAAAAGAATAGTGCTTTATGATCTAATTCTTAAGATTGTCATCTACTAGTGATGTTCACAGCCATTGATCTTGTTCACTTTCTAAGAACATTTGACTTGTATCTCTATTAATTTGTTTCTGCAACGTCTGTGAAAATTACATAATTTCAAAAAGCAAAAAAGGATTTATGAGATCACAGGCTGCAGAAAATCTTTCAACATTTAATAGGTGTCAAGTACAAGGGCATGTGCATGTCAAGTATGGGACCACAGCATGACTCAACTCTAATTAAACACTAGAAGACGTTTACTTTAGACCTTTTGTGCCTTACTAGTTGCTCTTATCTCAGCTCCTGAAGGCAGAGGAACAGCCTTTACCATATAAAACCAAAGTAAAAGTCATTCTTGATGCCAAAGTTGACCTAAACGCCCAAGATTTATGTTCTAACCAAAACCATATAAGCAAAATGTTTTCACCTTCCTCCCTTTTCTTCTGGAGGAAGAAACAGTGTAATCCTGGGCAACTGCTTCCTTACAAATCCGTGAAGAATTAGTTTGGCAAACACTTCATGCAAGTATTAACAAGCTTCAACATTTTATGGTGCAAAAGAGGTCTACGTTCTCTGTTCTACACTTCACCTACAGCTGTTGTCATTTTTCACGTAGAGTCTTCTAAAATAAAGAAATATTTCCGATCAGTTCCCTAAGTATAGAATGACCTAACAAGTAGTATTTTATAGGAAATTAATTGTAAAACATGCATGATTACTTTTTATCTATTGTGCAGCGTACTAACAATTTCTACATTCATTTTATTCAAGAGCTTATAGAGTGAAGTGTCCTCTTTTTACAGCCAATTTAAGCATAATAAGGACAGTTACAAAGGTTTAAGTGCTCTTTTTTGAGGGAGATTAATTATTGAGTTAAACAGAGAAGAAAACATGCTTTTCATGTTGCCAGAACATACCAGTTTGGTTGAAGTAATGCTTCGGATATCTGAATTCCTAATGATAAGGAATTTCCATGTGAAAACTCCTTCCTTTATAAAGTTAAAATTAAAAAATAAATTGCAGTTTTCCCTTTCCAGCAAGCTGTGTGCAGCTATTTGTTGTCATCTGGAGGAAGTGCAGGAGAGCCAACGTGCATCCTCACAGGCTCTTAGCTGTTAACAAAGACTTCAAGAACATGAACTACTGAAGCCCTTCTATTTACATTAGCATTTCTTTATCATTAAGATAGGATTTTTAAGGCATCTGTTCAGACCACTTTTTTGCCAATGATGTCATTGTATGTATCATATGGACTAGTGGATGATGCAGTACAGTCTTGGGCTGTTTCAAAGTTTATATTGTGTCTGAAACTGGGAAAATGCTTCTGTGGCTCTTCCCAGGCATATAGAGGCAACAAAGGAGAGAGTCCAGCAGCATCTGTTTGTGTATTAGGAGTCCCCTGCCACCTTTCGTCTTCCTTAGATTTCTCTAAGATACTTGTAAATCGGTAGAAGTTTCATTGCCATGAACCACTGTCTTTCCAGTGTACTAGTGTGTGTGACTGACTAATAACAGCTAAATAAATATCATGCTTTTGAGATAGTGTAACCTTGAATCACTGATAAATGAAGTTGCTTAAGAATAGTCATGCTAGGTGCAGTCCTAGGTATTTGTGGTTAACAGCCCTTGATGACTTTTTCTTTCAGAAAAGTGTCTAACTGGTTTTGGACCAGCATCAACTTTTGACATCCATAGCCTTTTGTGCTGATGTGTTGTGAGAAAAACCACTTCTTCTGTGGGGAGCATGTGGGGTGTCTCATCTGTGAAAGCTGTTGTAAGGCTTTGCCCATCCTTTGCCTGTTCTTCTGTGTCTTTCCACATTCTTGTATGTTCCTTTTGGAGCAGCAGCAGAACTGCAACAACGTTAGGGTGCACTATGAATTCAAAAAGTAATATATTGACTTTTTGCTTCTTTTTTTTTTTTTTTAAACTCCTCTGGAGTACAGAGATGATATGTTCATAGAACGGTGTGTGAAATCCTCCTTTCCCTTCCTGCATAGCAGGAATTTCAGTTATACATCATTGTATATGTTGCTTGAGGTATAGGAAAAGCTATCCTGTGGGTTACTTTGCATTTATTAAATTTGAATTTCATCTGTTGTTTTATGGCCCATTTGCTCAATGGTAGGAAATCTTCAGCTTGTGTCTTTGTTACTCAGAATAATTTCCTCACAGCAGCAACTGTTGCCATCTTCTTTTTCACCCCTTTTGTAAATCACCTAGATCTAACCAGTTCTGTTAATCATGTGATGATGCGAGAGAGGACTTTCTCCCATGGCAGTCAAATCTTTAAGAGCCTGTGGTGAGGATAATTCTTTTTTTTTGAAAGAATCTTCTAAAAATCAAAATAGTCTCTGTCATCCAGATCACTGCTGTCCACGTGTGTAGTGACTCTTCCTAAGAACAGTAATGCATCTGAGACGTGGCTTTTCTTTGTCATTTTAACACACTAGTTAGTGCAGCTGCTGAATCTCTTTGTAGAATTTCTACCTGTTTGCTTAATTAAGTTTATGGTTCCAAAGTTCTCCAGATTCATAATGAATATGTTTTTTTTACTCTTGCTCTCTTTCTCTTGTTCCCTCTCCAACACCCTCATACCTTCCCTCCCCAAACATTGCATGTGTCACTTTGCTCAAGCAGTTGCCCGGGTGTCAGAGGAATGGGTAGTTGTGCATCACAGCTGCTATTTCAGTAATTTCCTGTGGGAGTTTCAGGTGATTGTCATATAGTCCAGGAAACTCATGACTACCCACTTAATGGTGGACAGCAGCTGAGAATAATTCCCGCATAGGCTGTTCTTTGCTTACGGAGATGTGGAGTCCATGTCAATTTTGTGCTGTGGCTTTCTTTTCTTTTTATTCTCACTGTTGTATTTTTGGCCCTATAATCTGTCTGGCAGATACCTGTGTTTGAAAAATGCCCCACCCACCCCGCCCCTTTTTTTTTTCTTCTTCTTTTAACATCTTTAAGAATTTGTACCTCCGCCTTCCCCACCCCCACCCCCCACCCCCTTTTTTGTGTTTATACATCTGTTTTGCTAGAATAGTTCTGGATTTTCCTCATTTGGGTAAGACTTTAGTTCTCTGGTGGATGTCCTTGTATTAGTGTTTAATTCAGCCTTTGGAGGGGACAGAGAGAGGGAAGGAAAAAGGGTGGTCTTCTGGGTTTCTTGGTAGGTGTTATGCATTTTCTGAGTTTCGTATATTGTATCTTCTGTCACATGTTATCTCTTAGCATTATACCATCTGGCTTGTTCCTTTTAAAAATATTCCTCTCATGTATGTAAGTGCCCTTTTCAAAATTAAATACCACAGTGTGGATTCTTGATCTTTCAAGAATGATTAATCTAAATACATATGGCCACTGGCATACACTGGGTAGCTCTTCATAGTAGCAAAGTTTTGAACCAGATTCTTGTCATACTTCAGGATCAAGGCAGGAGTTGCATGATAAATTGTCCCACTTTAAGGTTTTTTCTTCCTCCTGCTGCCCATTTTAAAACTTTCAGGCTGCTTGAGCTGAGAGATGCATGGTTCTTTGAGAGCATCCCAAATGCACTAGTTTGGGATCTAAGAATGGTTGTGGCCAAACAAGAGTGCTAAACCAGGCAGGGTCCCCCCATTGCCCTCCCATCCCTCACTCTCCTAGTGGTGCTCAGCCTAGTGGCTGTCAGGTGCACGTCCTACAGGTCGGTGTGATGCTCTGCTATGGCTCACCAGCAGCTGCTGGATGTCATTAAATGGGTGCTGGACTGTCTCCAAAGCCTGGGTTTGGTTTACAGTATGTTACAGTCATGTAGCCCTGTTTCTCCCTGATCCAATTTGCTCATTCTCCATACCCTTGAAAGTGCGGTTCTCCCTCTGCCTTTGTTAGGTGAATTTTGAACTCCTGTTCCTAAAATTGAGGGCAGCTACCCCACCTCACATACCCCCTTTTTTCCTTCTTTCAGCTTCTTATTACTGAGTGAAGTTCCTTTCACTTAATTGCTGCTGGCACATCTGTTCTCCATTGTGCATGCAGTGACAGCTAGGGGTATGCGAGGCCACTGTGGTCTGATAAAAGGAAGTGTTGGAGAGTAGTTTCTTCTTACGGAAAGTTTCCTTCCCTGCCCCCAACGGTGAGTGTTACCAAGCCTGAGAAGCTGGGAGAAGTCCTAGCTGATTCTGGAGGTACTGGATTTGGGGGCAGGCGAGAGGAACAGCACACAAAAAACTTTGTGGAGAAAGAAACAGAGATCGTTTTGTAAGCAACAGTCCATTTTTGTGTTCTGGTTTAGTTTCACTGCTTTCCCTGGAAAGAGGATTAGAATGAAGACTGTCTAAAGACTGAGTTTTCGTTGCATCGCTTGAAATCCAGCTGTCGTCTTGTGGCTATTTTAATGATAACAGCTGAGTAGGGAGATTAGAGATAATATAATATATAGTCTCCAGTGGTTATGCTCGTAAAAGCATCACATGCTGATGTATTATAGATCTTATTTTCCCCTAAGTTACTTGATGAAGAGCGTCTTTGGAAATAGGTGACTGATTTGTCTCCTCAGTGCAGCGGTTCATATATTTCTAACATATGGAGTGGCTTTATGGTGTTCTGGTACTACAAGCTAGCCTGTGAAATGTTCACCTTCTGCTATAAGCCCTTAGGCAGTATGGATTGTGATTTGCTGTCACGCAGGAGACTGCTTATGCCAGTAAATTTGAGTAAAGTTTTGTGCTAAAAAGTAATGTGACAGCTATAACTTCCATTTCTCTGCATGGGCCAGCCAGACTTGCTACAGTCTGTTAACCAGTTATGTTGTATTATGTAAATGGGTGAGTTTTCTTGAAGTCATTCTTTCTCTGTCTTGAAATCAAATAGACAGCTTTGGGAGATATAAAAACTTTAGGAGAGGATATTAACTGGATATCTGCTGTATCATAATATCTAACTGCTGTATGTGGTTTTGCATGCAGTTTAAATAACATTTTCCTCCTAAAGTGGTCATCTTTAAAATGATCTTTTAATGCATATTGAAGCCTTAGCCACAGTTTCTCTATTAAGTCTTTAATGTGTTCTTGTAGAAAAACTGAAAGGAGCTTGAGCTTTGCTCTGATGAAGGCCTTGATGCCTCTGGTTTCTAAAGATGGAGCATGGGGGTGGTAATTTGCTCATACAGCATGAAAGCATTTCGTTCTTTCCCTGCAGAATCTCCTGCAAGAGAGAGCGCCTGTACACACAATGCATGCAAAAAAATTCAAGCTGGAGGGCTGTTGATGAAGACTCTCCTCTAAAATTAAAGACACGGTTATTTGAATGTTGTTCAGAAAGGAGTCTAGTAACACACTGGACTTTTTAAACCGTTTAAATATTTAAAACTTGTGGAACTGTCGTCACTGATTTTCACAAATGAAAGGAAAAACCCTTAAAAAATTAAAGGACTTCTAAAATTATTTTTTTTAAAATAACCAAATCCAGGGAATGGGGGCGGGGGAAAGGAAAAGCTTTGAAGTCTCTGAGATCTTTTCCCTGAGGTCAGAAGTTTCTGATGATGTAACATACAATACAGACCAAGCCTTCACTTATCAAGGTTAAAGTTGATGGAGCTTGTATGAACTTGTCAATCATAGGAAGCAGGCAAAAACAAGCCAGCTGTTGTGAGGCATGGCTTTGAAAATCCTCTGCGTTACAGTAAATGAGACACAGAGGTTGAGACAGATTGAGTTCTGCGAGGCTTTCAAACTGGCTGGCACATTTGCAAGGATGCAAAGCTCACGTATCCAGTGAATATGGGTAAACAGCTGTAAATCCTGGTAAGATTGTCTTGTCTTTAGTGTTAAAGTGTGAGAGAAACAGCTAGAGGCGTGCGCCTTAATTACCTTTTTCTGTCAGTTCTGAAGAGAAATTTGCAGTATTAATTCATACAGTATTTCTTTTGTTCTCCAGGTCTTTGAGTACAGGCTGTGTCTTCTGTCCCTAACAGCAGAAGCTACAGTAGCGAATTAGGAACGATGCAATGCTTGGTACAGAATTTTATTTTGTTTAGCGTAATCGACTGCTCTGTTCACTGATGGGTTGGGAGAATAGGAGGAAAACGTGAGTTAATTCCAGCTAAGATGCTCTGTGTGCATATGCTCGCACACGCGCGCTGTTTTTAGCAGCTTTTGTTTTCACAGTTGGCATCATGCACACTGGAATTAGAAGGCAGTGCCTTTCGAAAATACTTGTTTTCTGGACTGAGGGCTGCAGTGCCGTTGTTGTGGCTCAGGGTGCCAGGCTCGGGGTTCCTCTCGGCTAGGGGTGGTGCGAGAGCTTTTCATCTTGTTATTTTACTGGCAAGGCTGTTACTGTGAGTGCAGGCTCGCACGAAGACCTTTTCCACAGCAGCAGGAGATATTAACTGGGAGTGTAAGAGAATTGGATGTGACTATTGGAAGCTAGCGGTGAGTGCAGCTCTGAGTGAAAAGATGGCTATTGAAATGTGTGGATATGCATGCTAATTAATTTAAATAACTGGTTTAGGGTTGTTTTTTTTTTTCTTTAGAGATGAGCTACGTGTTCATTTTAGTGCCTGCCTGAGAAACCCAGGTGACCTAGCTGTTATTCATGAAGTGTTTAATTTTATAGCTTCTGTTCTGTTACTGAATTTTTGTTCAGCTGCAAGCAGCTGTTTTTGATAATAATAGCAACAACATATCAGGAGAAAAAAGTATAGATGTAAAAACAAAAGAAAATAAAACAAAGGAGTGGCAACTGGAATGTAGGGGTTTTTTAATTAATTGACAAAACAGTCATTTTTATTTGAGCTTTTTTTAACGTGACTGTGATTTCCTTGTTAGTAGTGTTGGATAGTGTTGTCTTTTGTCTCTGCAGTGGTTGCCATTTGTGTAATATGATGGCTCTTGTTATACTGTTGGGATATTCTGATGATTGAATTCACTGTGTAAGTACAGAACATATTAACTGGTTGACTTAAGTGAGCAGAAGTCATTTTATTTCCATGCAGGCGATCCCCTGTGTGCTAGGACAGGCATGCAATAGATAAAACAAGTAAGAAATAATATTTTTATCATTGGTTTTTGATGTGCAGCAGAATGGAGGAGGGGCTTTTATTTCCTGAACTAAGGAAGGAAAAACATCCCTCCCTCAGCCCTTTCCCACAAGATTCTTCCCTTCTACATAAAGGCCCCTATGGTGTTATAAGAAATGTAATTTTAATCGGATTTGATTTTTACTGTGGGCCTATGTGTTGTGCTGTTACCCATGACTGGCCTACATTTCATCCATCAGCATGTCTTTGCTTACCTACTCCAGAATTAGAGTGGGTCTGTTAAATTTATTTCTGATTTTCATGGGGAGAGAGGTAACATTTTTAGAAAGATAAAGAACATGAGCTGAAAACCCATTGCTGTGTATGTTGCCATGCATGCAGGACAGGGGAGAGATTCTGGTGGGATCGACGGACTGGCGAGCAGTGTCTGTTATCATGTTTCATTCTGTGATAAAGCCAGGTGATAATGCAAGGGTTGTTAAGCTAGAGTGACATTTTGCTTTATCACATTGGGTGCAACAACTAAGCTGTATTTAGTGTGACTGACTAAACAGAGAGCTGCCATCAAGGCACAGATAATGTTAACAGGCATTCGGAGACAGAATTGGAAAACCAAGACTCACGTCATGATAAATGGGTTGTAGTGAAAGTATGATATGCCATGAGGTATACTTTGTGAAATATCTTGCTGGTTTTGTACCTTCAGTTGTCTCCTGAAGTATATCAAGACATATCTTTCTATCTTTCTTTTCCTTTTTTTTTTTTTTTTTCTTTGAGAGAGCATTCTCTCATCATTCAGCATTCATTACTCTTTTCATTCTTAATACATGCTTTGTACATTTGCTTCAGGAGTGCTTCTGAGTTGCTAGTTGCCATCATCTGTCTCTTCAGAGCAAGGCAATGAACAGCTCTACTTCTTCGTAGTGACTTATGTGCTGTGCCTTTTCCTGGAGTGACTGTAATGGTACAGTCATCGTGGCCATTAAATTATTTGTTTTCTGGAGGGTCCTTTATTCTATGCATTTGTCTTTAAAGATTTCTAAGTAGTTTTGTAGTCCAAGCTCTCATTTGGCATCTTTGGAATATGCTTCATGTGTCACTGTATGGTGGATAGTGCATGCTGTACTGACTCAGTAATGATAGCAAATACAGTGCTCATCAGAAAAATAGGCCGCTGGTAATATAATTGCATTTGTATTGGATGTGCAAATTGTGGCATTCCGGTGTCAGTGTCTCCTTGGCATTGCAATAGTAAAACCAGTTTGAGGATTTCAAAACCTTTGGGGTGCTGGAGCCTTTGAAAGTAAAAGCATGTGAGACTCAGATGAGGATTCAGATACCTAATAGAAGAAAAATGTCTGCCTGTGAGTGAAGTGCTGACTCAAGTTATAATCCATAGAGGTCTTGGTCCTGATTCAGTTGGCTAAACATAGGTGTCTAGTGAGACCTGAGATAGCCCAGAGCACCCCACTTGGCTTCCAGCTGCCACATCTTTGGGGAACTGATGCCTTTTAATCTTTAAAGTTTCTGAAATGGTATAAGACACCTATGTTTGGGTAACTAAATTGGTCCCCTAATCAGCGAAATCAGTGTGTGATTTGCTTGTAGGCACTACTTCAGGGTGAGCTGAATTTTTTAGATTGCACTGACCATATCAATATGGATTAAGATGTGGTATTAGGCCTCAAACTTTTTCCTAAATTTCCAACAGTCTTACCCTGTGCATCCTGTTGCAACTTTGTAGCATCCCATTGTGGTCTCAAGCAAAACTGTACTGAGTAGAAGAAACTACTTTTTATTTGCGGACTGTTGCAGAAATGCTTTTGGATCCCACTGTGCCAAGTGCCAGGAAAATACACAATGAAAACATAGTTTCAGAACATAAAGTTCACAGCTGGAAAAGTAGCGTATCGGTGAGGGCTCTGCCTATAAACAGAGTTTTGGCATAAGCAAAGGCTGTGTTTCACAATTGTTTTAAGCTGCACAATTATCTATTTTGAGCCAGGTCTGTTCCTTGATCAAATTTTCTGTGGGGCTGTACAATTCCTACTGCTAATACAATGGAGAGGGCGGGAAAACAAAATCAGTGTGGACTGAGAAGGAAACTGCCTCTTTTGGCAAAATATCTGCATTTAGATCAGTTTAAAGGGACTGCAGAACTATGACCTTGATTACTAGGGGTTGTTGCTATGTAGGGTAAGGACTCTTATGGAGAAGACTTACTCAGGTATGAAGGCCTTTTTCCAATGTAGCTGGTAGTGTGTCAGAAGGAATTTAAGCTAAATCAGAAACAGCCACTCCATTTGCTCTCTTTTGTCTGTAAGTTAGTGCAGGGCATGTTGTTGCTTACATACCAGTGCTTCGGTTTTATGGTGAAACTTTTGCATAGAGGTCAGGTGTTTAACAAACGATGCATTTTTCAAATGTTGGCTAATGCATTTTTGCAAAGCTTATCTAGTCTGGGATTTTAAAGCTGGAGCGTCTTGTGGCACTGTTTGACTTGGCCTGAAGCGTTTGCAAGAAACTGTAAATCAGACAGATAAAATCAGACACATTGAGTTGATCGAAGTGACTTTCAGTTGTTGAGATACAATATTCAGTTGGATCATTCTACCTCTGTGTCCAGATTTAGTCAAATCCTGAGTATGGGGCAAATGAAGGAAGTGGTTTGTGGTTGTTTTTTATGGCAACCAGAAATGTTATCCTTCTGATAGGCATCTATACGTAATGATTCATTTTGGTAATTGCTCATTGGCTCCACTGGCAGGCTCCTATTAACGTGCGTGTATGCGCGTGTGTGTGCGTATATACATATATCTCTCTCTCCATGGTTTAACTAAATTGTAATAGCTTACACTACTCTTACCTGTCTCTGGTTTGGTAGAATGTCCTGTTGTGTTATTGCTGGGGGCTAGGGTGTCTGGGCTGGAGAGGAGGCTTGGTTGATTTCCCTGGCTTGGTGTTTACTTGGCCTTTGCATTTCAGTCCTGAGTATGTATGCCCCAAGCTAGCGGAGCCAGAAGGAAACAGAGGGATGTACTTGTCCATCTGAGTAGAAAATACATAGTGCCATTATGGAGATACCCATTTGCACCCCCACGGTGTTAAGTGGCGGTGTTGTGTTCAGTGGCTGCAGCCACGATGCGGAAGGTGCAAGCCACAGAGCAGAGCTCCTCACAAGCTCACCTGGCCGACGACTGCGCAGCCTCCTGTCTCTCCGCACACACCTCCGCTGGGAGAGCTGAGCCCTCTTCTAAATGAGAGCTTCTTAAAAATCTTGCAGACTGGTTTTCATAATGAAGCAATTTCTTCTTTTTTCAGTTAGAAGCATATTTTGGGTTTCTTCCCCCCGCCATTTAGATACGAAGGCTCCTATACTTAATTCCCTTTATAGACCTTAAATACCAAGAGCAGGTACAGTAGAAAAGGCTCATGTTAGCCTCCTGTAATAGACTCAGTCTTACTGAATAGCACTTTGTATCAACAGCGTAAGTCTATTGATGACACTTCCTTTGCAGTTCAGGTGAAGTGAGCAACACAAGTTATCTGACAGTCAAAGCTGTAATGTCATCGCGTGCCAGGGATGGGGAATGTGGTGTGAGCTTTCCGGATTCTGTTGCATCAGGAAGGCTCTTGCATTGGTATAGTGTGGCATTGTATCATGGGTATGGGGGAGCTTTGGGTTTGAAGACAATTTAGTTTAATGTTTTTGATGATGACTGGTTTTTTTATCTAGAAAGAAGGTGGTAATTAAGTCAATTGTCATGTTTTCAGATGATTTAAAACTGTTCTCACTCTCTTGCACTTTGATGTTTGGTTATAAATGATAAGTTCCTTTCAGTGGTACAATATCCTTGCATAATCCTATGGATCTCACTTCCAAAACAGGCATATCGTTACATGTAGCACCAACAGATTTAAAGTAGCTTAGTGGACTTCTTGGTATCGATAATAATGTAACACCTTTGCAGGTTCTTGCCAGTGTGTTCTCCTGGGGCTTGAGGCTTGCTTTCTTTTCCTCCTTTCTGAACAGTAAGCTCAAATCTCTCCAAAATAATGTGATAAGCATGTTTTGCATGAGGACCCACTCACACTAAATGCAAACTAGCCTCAGTGTTGAATGTAGCCACCTTTCCTCAGACCCATTTTCTGTGGCACTGCAAAATGTTTGATTAATTTTGTGGAAGCTGTATGAAGGCACGTATGTGATTTCTGAATTTTATCTCCACATTTGCAAATGTTGCATCTCTAAATTTCTCTGTGCTGTGATTCTTTATTTCCTTTTACTCTATTTTGGAAGGTGTGACAGGACTACTAAAGCACTCATTCTGAGCCAGGGTAAAATTAAACAAATTTGGTTACATGCTTTGGATATGTAAATGTGTCAGATCGGTGGTTACTCTGTCCTGTTTGCTTCCACCAGCACACCCGCTCCTGACGTGCATGCAAAGTCCAATGTATACTTTCCAAACTGGCTGAGGTAGTGCATGTAGTTTGTCTTTGCGACATTTTGTGTCATGCCCTTGATTCTTTGTGCACCCAAGTGCGGCTGTTATACTGTCTTATGTTTTGGCTTATGTATGTGAATATGAATAGAGAGGCCTGAAGAATTTTTTTGGCACAGGTTAGCTAGGAGAAAATCGTGCTCTGCGTGGATCATCTAGACAATGAAAAGCACTGATTTAAACATGGTATTTCATACTGAAAGCCTGCAGTCTTAATTTGGTAAATATTTTCATTAAAATTACTGGAACTATTTACAGGCCCAGTTCTGCTTACATTGAACTCACTAGGGAAAACCAGCTGACTCTAGAGATACCATGTAACCAAATCTGAGTGGTGTTGGTCTTCCTGGCCTCACATCATTTTACTTAACAAAACTGTCCTTCATCTAGTGTTAAAACCAGAGTCAATAAATACTGTTTTGTAAAACAGAGTTGACTGAATTTGCCAGACAACTCGAAGTTGTCTGAACCAAGTGCTCTTAGTTAAGAGCAATATGAAGAGTTCTGAGTTTGAACAGTATCCAGCTCCTCATTCATGTTAAACTGAAAGCTGACCCGTTAAAATGGAATTTTAAAATTTAACACTTCACATGAGAGACAGAGATTGTATAAGTGACGGTTCAGAAATTAAATTGTGAAAAAGCCATCTCTCTTGGAAGTACAATGCTATTTTATTACTGACGTGAAAATCGGTGTGAAGTACAATTATTAAAAAATCCCATACATCGGGCAGTTTAATGACAATGTCCAGGTTTTTTATAGAACTTTTTTTTCCATAAGTGCTAAAACGTCACAGGTCCAAGGATTAAAAAATAATGATTTTGAGAATGTAATTTGATCATACAGGTGTGAAAGTAGAACCCATATTTCATCAGTTGTCTTCCCTCAATGCTACATTTTAAATATTTCTTTTAACCTAATTAAAATAGTAATGCCATCTGTAATTGCTCCTTACCTTTTTTCTTCTTGAATTTGTAATGGACTTAACCTACTACTTATTTTATGTGCTTTTATCTCAAATTTCGTTTTCATGCACACTGGAGTTAACCACCTATAGTCTTATTCTTAAAACTGGTACAGTACGGTTGAGAACCTGTTTATGTTGAAAATTTAAGTAAACCTTCCTTTACAAACAGGCTGAGAAAGATGCCTCTTTCACAATCCCCTCGAAAGAAAGCTTGGGCAGTGCACGTCTACAGGGTTACTATTTCAAAATAGAGACCAGTGCTATCGGTCGCCCAAATTATAGTAGAAGCTTTCTGAAGCCTTTTACTTCTCTGTTGCAGCTTCTTTTCTAAGCTCACAGTGTCTCTTCAGCCTTCTTTAAGTGGAGAGCAAACCTGTCTCCTCTCAGGGCTCCAGAGGTACTTTTATTTTTTTTTCTGCCTCCTGTTTCTTTCCCAGTTTGTCTTCATCTGGTGAGCACAAATGAACTGCATGTCTTGTGGCAAATCACGAGCCTGGAGCTGCAAAAGCCTTTTTCCTGGCTGGAGAAATAGAGGGTATAAAACTGGAATAAACCCCAAAATATTTCTGTCTAAGATAAGGCCTTTTTGGCCATTGTTTGTCATTTGTGCTGACAGGGCAAAAGAAGTTCCAGTTTAAAATAAGCCTGACTGGAAAATACTATCCTTTCTAAGTTTCCTTTTCTGCCTTTTTTTCAGGAGATGTTCATTTTCCCTTTCCCAGTTTTTTAGCTTTGGCAAACATTTTCTTTCCAGGCATTTTGTTTTTCACCAGTTACGCAAAAATCCAACCTCTAGATTCATAATTAAAGTTCATGGTATCCAATTCACATTTTAAATTACACTGAAGTATTAATTTTGCACATGGAGAAGAAACTTGTTTTCTGCTCTTCGTTACTGACTGAAGCAAGAGGAGAATTAAATTTTAGTATTAGGATTCCTCTTCTCAAGACACTTTGGTTTTCTACTGGCATTTGCACGTTTGGCTGTGCCACGTACATCAGCACTGGAGGTGTGCTGTGCATTTAACTATGCCGTGCAGACTGTGGCACCTCGGGTTACCTGAAGGTTTGTCACATCCTGTGGCACTCCATACTCTAATTTAGCCTGACATTATGCTTTGACTCATCACGTTAGATTAGGCACCCATACATGAGAGGATGTTTCTGTGCCATACAGTCACCATAGATTGGAGGAGTTAGTGTTAAATGTTGGATGTGATCTTGGTGTTCAAGCTTCCTGGATCGGTACGGTGGCCTCGCGCTGAAGGAAATAAATCAGCAGCGCACTAACGACATGTTCTTCTCTCTAGGCAAGCTGACACAGGGGCCCTGAGGGAAAACCCGCGGGAGAAGAGGGATCAGCTGGACCAGAATTCAGGCCACAAGTGGAAGGCATCTGTCAGACCTTTGCAAGCGCGAGAGCCTACGGTTCTGCCTCACGAGGGCCGGGGGAGGTCTGGGACATTGCCTAGTGATTACAGATACTCTCTGGAAAACGTGAACGAGAAGAGCAAGGATTGCAGCCTGCCTCATCTCCCCTGCTCTGAGCCACAGACCTTGAACCACTCCTGTCTGTCCCAGGGCAAAGGAGAGGAAAACCATAGGGTAGAGCCAGTGCTGCTGAACAAGAAGCGTGGACCTGCTCCTCAGAGGCCGCCACCACCTAAAAGAGATAAATACAGGCGACCAGATAATTCTGCGCCGTCACTTGGCACCTCTTCTGAATCTCTCCTGGTAGTGTCCAGCCAGCCCTTTCCGTCCTCATCCCCAAGCTCCGCTGAAGTATTTGCCAGTCACTCCTCTCTCAGTCAGAGTCCTGCAGCTTTCAGTGGAAAACTGAAGAGTGCTAATCCACAGCAGCTCCAGCAAGCGTCCTCCACGGAGAATGTTTGTCAGCACTTAGAAGAAAAAACGCACCTTAGGTCTGAGTCTGTATTATCTTCTAAGTATCGGTATCTTCAAAAACCTGGCATGGAGACATCAAGGTCCCCTTCTCCTCAGTTTGCACCACAGAAGCTCACTGATAAACCTCCTGTGTCCGTACAGGATGAGAACCCAGCCAGGTACTAGATTTAATTCCTTTACCTTTTTATTAACACTTTTTTGCCCAATTCGACCTTATTAATGGTTGACTGTTCATTTCTTTGCTAAAAACACATTCTTTGGGTTCACTAAGCATGAGCCATGGCAGCATGTCCTAAAGACGCCTAAGACTTGTGTGAGATGCCAGTTGGTACCGTTAAAGTCCTTCAGCTGGTTTGTGGTTTCGTTTAGCTGACTGATGCTGCTCACGTGTTACAGCTGGTAGTAGAAATTTAAGGGGGTGGATTCAAATGGATTTTCCGCTGTAAGTCTGAGTGAAATCAAATTATTCCCTGTTGTTGTTTCCCCCACCCGAGTCTGTATGAGAGTACGAATTCGTGTAGGGACAAAGTAGATGTGGGAAGGGAAGCTCTATCCTTTGTAAGAATATCTGCTTTGAAAGCACACACAGTAAGGTACACTGCCAAATTGTGACTGTTTTCACGTTGCTTTTATGATGAAACGGGGCGCTCCAGGTAGTCTGTGGAGTGGTCTGCAGCACTGCGTGTGTTGAGATGGGCTGAAGTTTCAGCAGGAGAATGTCAGTCCTTTCCCAGGCTAGATATATCAGAATTAGACAAACCAACTGAAATTAATTGATTGCTGTGTCTGTCATATGCTGCTAACATCATAAAAGGTTATTCTCCCACAAGATAACAAACTCTTCTAGGAAGCTCAGGAATCTTAGTTTTCATAAATCCTTCAGCATTATAATTCATGATTAAAGAATGAAAACAAAACCTCCAAGCTGAATGAATGCAGAGGTTGCTTCTCTGAGCAAAAGTAGTTGAAATAGCTTTTCTTTACTGTAATGTAAATAGTTGAATAGGCTAAATCATGCTGTTTTCCAGTGTGCCTTAGGATTTAGAAAACACAAATCACTTTTTTTTTTCCTAAACATGCATTGACATTTTTCTTCTTGTAACCGGAGGGAAAAAAATGAGATTTCATCCTGCAGTGTTTTTAACATGAAGTAATAATACAGTTTACTATGAAAAGTGCAACATGTCATGTGAACCCTAGCATCCATGTGCAAAAGTAGATGACAGTAATGACTTCCTTAATGTACTGTTTTAACTTCCTTAATGTATTGCTTTATGAAAAGATACCAGGGATGCATAGAAAGCTAATTGTGTTTGTTCTTCCTTCTTACTAAGCTTTAATGTTGAAATGAGCACTGAGGTATGCCTAATTATATGCCCATATCTGAATGGTAACGCACTTACCCTGCAAATCTTTTGTTAACATTTAAAATTCTTAGGCCCAGACAGCTCTTTTTTGTCCACAATGTATTGTCCTCAGTTAACAATTACGTTACTCAATAAAGCAGGCATGGCAAAAAAGGAAAGATATGCAGGTCATACCTCTGATCCTTCTATATGGTATTTACTCTATGGCATTTATTTCATATAAGTAAAATAGGTCAAGCAGATTTATCTTAATATGCAAATAGTTAGATTTGGCCTATTACTTCTGTTAGCTCCTTGCATATGAGCTCTTGGACATGCCAGTTTGCATGCTGTGGACAGCTAATGTTTGATGATGTCAGCATGTAGCTGATTACTCTTCTTTTAAGAAAGGTGTCTTATTTATCAACAGCATAAACTGAGTGAGTGTGTAGGGTTTCCTGCAGCATTTTAGGTAGAACAATGTAATGTGGGGTAATACTGATGGCGTGCAGAACCCAGCTATTTCCAAAGACAACTTTTTAGCAATAATAAAGATTAAAAGAATGCATAGGAGTACGTTCATCAATAGATTTCTAGTAAACACAAGCTCAGGTCAAGGAGTCACTGTGTTTGTGGTTGGAGTAAAGCTTTGTAATGGCCCCAGAGTTGCTGCAAGTCAAAATTTCTTGCCACAGTTCCACAAATGGAAAACCTTCAGAAATCAGGAGGATAGTGATTGCAGAAACAGAATTTCTGAAGCACCTGGTGTTGAACTGTCTTTGCTCTGACTAAAATCAGTTGACTTGATGATGCCTTAAGTATCTGGAAAGTCTCTTACTAGGCTGAGAGGAACGTACTCAGAATATCAAAGCAGAAGACAGGCATTTTAGGTAAAGAATTGCAGTCAGTGCACTTCTCCAGTTGCCCTACACACGCTGATGCACGCATCTTGTGTTTCGCCCAAAGTCAAAAATGTGTTCCTCTTCAGTCTAGTGGAGTCCAAAAGGTGTGGGCTTTATTTAAAAACAAACAAAAGAAAGGGTCGGGGGCAGTGGCAGGCCTCTGCCCAGCCCCACTGCAGCCAGGAGGAGAGCCCACGTCTGCAGGCAGGGAGCTGGGGCTGGGTGGTGGGCATGGGAGCGAGCTCTTTAAAACAACAGTTGCCTTGAATGAAAACACCCTGACTGAATGGGAGCGGGGACAGGGTTCAGCATGGGCTGGAAAACCTGCCCCAAAAATTGGATCAGTATGCCAAAGCATGTCTGCAAAGCACTTGAGGAAAGTAAATACCTATTGGGAGGCTGCACATTCATTCAGAAGCAAATATACTTTTCAAATATAAGATACAACTTCTGAAAAATGTGAAGTCAAACAGATTTTGCTATTCCCTACAAAAGAAAAGTGCAGCACAATAAAGTGTAAGTTTATTTTTGAGGGAAGTGACACACCCACACTTAGAGGAAAAGAGCTGTAGCATGTCTTGCTCACTTATCTGAAAGGCAGCAAGCAACCCGGCCAGATGAAACCAGATATTTTAGCTAGTAGGCAATGTTCCTTCACTTGCTGTCGAGCTTCCAAACCCACATTATGACAATAATTTTAAACTTTCTGCAATCTCAAAACCACCAAACTAGTCTTCAGTTTCTTAGATGGTTTACATACAGTACAGATGTTTCAGTAATGCTATTTAACATGTTATTGTCCAATTTAAAAATCTAAGTTAGCCTCCTCTTTAAATAGCTTGCCTTACTGAATGTCCAAGGTGACCCTTTGTGCTACGCAGTACAGAATTTTTGCTGTAAGCTTCCCTTAAAAGGAGTATGCAGAACTGTGTGTTATCCTCTTCAGTGGCTGGTTTTTCTCCTTTAAGTAGAAAAATAGGACACTGTGGTGAGACCTATCTATTAAATTTCTGTATCTTGTGTGAAATTTTCACAAATACAGATTATTTTTTTTTATATCATGTAATTAAGTTTTGAATTATTTCCAGATTTTCCATGTGTGATTATTTGTTATTCTTGTAGCTCAGCAAAGACCTAGCCTGCAGGATGCTTCCATCTGGTCTGTTGTCTCTTCCCTTGGAAGAGCTGGGAACTGATGTGAGGGCATCACAAACTCCCCAGGCAGCTAAGCTGCCTGTCAGGACAAAATCTGCGTGAGGCAATGAAGTTGAGCTCGAAGCGTGTTTTTCTCCATATGTGTGGCAGCAAAGGGGTAAAAGGTGGTTCAGCAGCACTCTCTCAAATCTGGGGCCTGGCTGCTGTGACTGGATCCTCATGTTTTGGAAACAGAAGTCCTGTACTGTGAGTTTTGCACAAGGTGGATGTTAGGGTTACTTACAAATGAACTAATACTACTTAATATGTGTAGACAGCAAAGAAAACGTGTAGATTTAAGGTTTGACATACAGTGCCAGGAATATTCCATTACCTGGATCTCTTACCTACCTTTTTTCATATTTGGGCTTCTCTGATATGCAGATAAGAATTGAGTTGTAAGGTTCTTCCATTTCTAAAGATGAATCTTCCTTATTTTCCAGAATTGAAAGGGTTATAGACAACAATACTACGGTGAAAATGGTTCCCATCAAGATAGTTCATTCTGAGAGCAGCGCAGAGAAGGAGAGTCGGCAAAGTCTTGTCAGTACTATGGAGCCTCCTGCTTTACCCAGTGGTTTGGAAAAGGACCAAATTAAAACACTCAGCACTTCTGAGCAATCCTACTCACGATTCTGCGCTTACACCAGGCAAGGTGTAGAGCCAGAGCCAGAAGCCAGAACCAAACCAGGTGACCCTCAACCAGCCGAAGAACCTGGGAGCAACTTGAAGGACGGCAGTGCTGCCACACCAGCAGTCAGTTATGTAAAGGCCAAAGAGAAGACCTTTGAAGACCGGAAGTCAGAGGAACTAGCCAGAGAGATTGTCGGAAGAGATAAATCTCTAGCAGACATACTAGATCCTAATGTGAAAATAAAAACCACAATGGATCTGATGGTTGGAATATTCCCTAAAGATGAACACCTCCTAGAAGAAGCTCAGCAACGCAGGAAGCTCCTGCCAAAAGTCCCTTCTCCAAAAATTTCAGAGGAGAAGTGAGTATTACTTTCTGTAGGCCAGTGGTTCCTTGGAAGCTGCTGTCCAAAATGTGGCAGTTTTTGTAGGGGACTGAAGGTGACAATCTTCCTGCTGTGAGGTTTGAGGCTTTACTGGCACTTTTCTGTTAGGAGTCAAGCATAATACCACAAACGATACTGTTAATGACAGAAAAAGAGCAGTTTTGTACAATGTGAAAGGTTTCCCAAGACCTGGTTGAGAACTCTTCGTCTGAGAACTTAAGGAATAATTAACTTCTCCTATTTCATAGTGATTAGATATTTTGCCAAGATCATCCAGTCTGGTAACTGGATAGAGAAGGAACAATATTTTAGCCTTCTTCACGTGATGAAAATTTACAAAGGCAACTTGAAGTGGGCACAAGGCGTTTCCTGGAAGTGAATGAGAACAGTCAGAAAAGATTTAAATTTTATCCATGTTGATGTTCTGTGGGTCTTTTGTTACCAAATTAAGTTGTAGCCTTCTCAAGAAGTTCACATGTAATTCCATAATAAAAAAGATAAAGACTTATCTTTCCCACATTTGGCAGTCTGAAACGATATTCTCTCTGACACCGAGATCTTTGTGCTGCTTAGTAAAATGTAACTTTACATTTTGTTTCTAGCTGAGATATCTTAGGTCCATTTCACTCATTGTAATGGTGAAAGGTTGTCTGCACTACTTCAGTTTTAGCTTTTGTGGTGGGCATGTGCTGAGTTCAGGCAAATTTCCTTCACAACTAATATTTATCTATCTATCCTATTTCTACAGGTAATGGCTTTCTGTTGAACCCGCTGCTTGCTTGGTGAAATGATGTCTTTAAAAGATTGTCTTTTCTTTTCAGTGAGTAGGGTGTCAAGGCAGTTAATGAAAGTTTTGACTTTTTACCAGGAAAGAGGAGCAGAGCGCGCCATCTGCCATCTCCCTGACAACGAATTCTACTTACTACAGCACATCTGCACCAAAGGCAGAGCTGCTGATTAAAATGAAGGACATGCAGGAGCAGCAGCAACAGCAGCAGAGCGAGGATGATTCTGAAGATGAGCTGGATCATGACTTGTCAGAAAAGAAGGTAAAAGGCATTTCTGAAAGTGTAATGGGAGGCTCTTGGTTATGTGCATTTTATTAACTCTGAATTTGCTAGGTAAACAGCCCAAAATAAAAAGCCTTCTACGTGTACAGGGTCACTTGGAAAATCAGCCTTTTTCTTTTTTTAAGGGCAGGGGGATTAAGTGTCCAACTGTGAATTTAGGAACTTCATATTAGGTGCTTTTTGCAGCTTGGTACACGTTTTGGAAGAACCCAAGGGGAGAAATTTTGGGGAGGTTATTTTCAAATATTGTTTTCAATTTGAGATTTCAGTGTATTTCTCTCACTCGCTATATACAAAGAAACAGTAGTGCTTATGTATCCCATCGTGTTTTTGAAATTTGGGTCCACTGTTTGGGTTTGTCATGGCAGGGGGGAAACACCCCCACCACTCCCCACATCCCCACCCACACCCCCTTTTTTTCCCCCATTTGTTTTCATGAGCAACAAACCACTTTGCCCTCTATTTATCCTACCTCCCAAATTAATAACAGTAGTGGTGGGAGATAGCTAATCAGCTTGGTGGATTCAGTAGAAGTTACTCATCACAAGGGAGGCAGTCTACTCTTGTTCATCCCCATCCTTTGGTGTTTTATTTCTGGTCTAAGGTCAACACAATCCTCTAGGTATTAAAATGATGATATAATGGCATTTCTGTTGTTTGCAAAAGTGTCGTCCTATGTTCAAATCATTGCACTCGTCTCACTAGTGATTTGGCAACAAAATATTTTAATCATAGTTTCCAGTACAGGTAAGCTGGAGGAAATGGTCTGTTTGATAAGTTAAAGTGATGTAGTTTAACTCTGTTTACCTAAGCCAGTAATGCAATGGTGTGCAAATCTTTTTTGTTAAAGTCAGCTCTCTGTTGAATAATCAACTGCCAGGGTGCATTTGGTAACCCAGTCCCAAAGAAATGTCTTCTAATTAAATATTAGGAATATATTGAGTCGCTAACAATGAGAGATTCCATATGAGATTCCCACCTCTGGTTCTGTGCAGGAGTGGATGCCACTGCATTTGAGTGGGCTGTAGTGTTTTCTGTTACCACTCTGGTTTGGTTTTTTTTTTCCTCCCTCATCCTTCCCTCCCTCCCTCTGCCCCCACTGCATCGCACAGTTCAGTACAGTGTGCACTGCTGGGGTCGTGGCATGGCTACAGTGGGAGAGAGCTGCCCTTTACCCTCTCACCAGAGAGCCGCTGAATCCAACAGCTGTACTACTTAGACAAATTAAGGATTTCATGGCATTTGGAATAATTTGGGTTTATCTGGTGCCACACATGATGGTCATGTTCATCGTTTTTGCCGGAATTAGTTTCCTTCTCATTAATTATGGAGTGGAGGGTGTTAAAATTAAACCTTTCTTGTTTGCCCAGCAAACTAAACACTAAAGCTTTTATAAGCAAAGTGTCATTTATATATGCTAGTGTCTGTTACCAGCAAAATCGTATTCACCCTTTACATACTCCTCCCTCCATCCCCCCAGCTCCAGCATGCACCACTAATCATATGAGATGGGAAGTACTTCATGAAGAGCTTTTAGCAGAGCTCCCCCATCTTCTTCCCTGAATGCCCATATTGTAGCGTCACACACATTGCTGCTTACTTCTCTCCCTGCTGCTCCACACGCGTTAGGATGCAAGCACTCAGTTCAGTGGGCTTTCATCTTGGATCTTGTCAGAAAATATATCAAACTCATGCTAAGTGGGTCAAGGCATCTTTATAAAACAGCTGGAATATATAACTTGGCCCAGCTTCACATATTTGGCAACAGTTTAACAAGGGATCATTAAGGACCTGAACACTTTAATAGCACACTTTACGACTTAAATTATTTTAGAGGAGGCATACGCCCAGAACCTGTTCCTTGATTCCTAGAAATTGGGCAGTTCTGTTATGAGATATCTTAATTGCAGTCCCCTGTGGAATTATTGTAATATTTGTCATTCTCTGCTCTGCAAACCAGAAATGTGTGGTGCTTTTTTTTCCTTTTGAAATAAGTATAGGAATTCCATAGAGTCGTTGGTGGTTTTGTTTGTTTGGTTTGGTATTTTTTTGTTGTTGTTTGTTTTTTTTTTTTATTTGGGATGATCCCTGTATTCCCAGCTAGCAGGAATGGAATGTGTGTGTCTCATGTACTGAATTGAATGTAGGTTGACCACAGTTATAAAATACTGAACAGATGTTGAAGACACTACAGGAGTGGGTTTTGTAGTAAGGAAAATCCGTATGTGGATGAGTAGGAAGTGTCTCCTTTGCCTTCAGGAAAGTTTCAGCATCTTCTGAAGAGTGTAAAAGTAACTGAAGAATGCCAAGTTTCTTCCGCTTTCAGGCCTGAACCAAGTGAAATGGGGTGATGAGCTGAGAGCAGATTAATTTACATGAAGTATGCCAAGCAGTGAACCACCTGAGCAGCACTCTGCTGAGCTACTTTCTGTGTTGCTAGTCACATCAGCAAGAATTACTGGAAAAAGATTAGGTTTTATCGTTTTCTTGTTTACTGGTGCAGAATTCACAGCTATAAATTATTCATCTGCCAGTTTCAAGATGTAGAGTGGAGCTCTTCTGGCTCAGTAGATATTGAATGTAATACAGGTTTTCTGCTGGTTAGCAAAAGCATGTAGTGAGCTCACAGTTGCTGCGTCCAAAGGCTGCTTCATCTGGGTACGAAGCAATCAGTGATCATAATCCAATTCTTAATAGTTATGACAGTCTTAAAGAGAGGTGAATACTTACGGCCTTCTTGCCTGCAGAAGCAGTCCTTTAGAGGCTAGCCTCAGCTGCTCGGGGACATCTAAATAGGGTGCTAGTAGGAAAATGGCGCGCTTTTTTGTGGTGGGTTTTTTGGGGGGGGGTTGGGGGGAATTTTTTTGTTTTGGTTTGGTTTTTTTGGGTTAGAGTGGGGTTCTTTTGTGGTTTTTGTTTTGTTTTGTTTTTTTAAAGAAACTTTGAGAGCTGATCTGGATTGTCAGACCAGATTGGTAAACATTGAGCACTCATATGGTGCTTTTTGATTCGAGAAAGCCACAGCACAGCTGCAGAAGTGAAAAACTCAAGATAGTAACAGAGAGCACAACAGTATCCTGTTGTGTTTTGCATGGTAAAACAGCAACGTTGTGCATGTGCCTGTCATCTGAGGGAAATGAGAGCGTAGCACTGTGACCTACATAATCCAAATCAAACTGCATTTGCATTGAGAGGAGGTGGGGGAGAATCAAATCCTGCAGATTAATCAGTCAGTAAAGCAGGCATCTGTAGAACTGCTCACTACCTTAATCTTTTGGGCACCCAGACTAACAGATAGCCCAAATCCAGATTAACCTGGCCTGAGTATATTAAATCGAAAAGGAGAAAACCAGCCCAGATAATCCATGTGTTGAATTTCTACCTTCAAAAAGGCTGTTAAATTTTCAGGGTGTAGTTGCTTTCTCTTAAGATGGCAGACTTTGTTGCTTTGTTGGGGTTTTTGTTCCCAAAATATATTGGCAATGGCTGTTCAGCGGCGTCTGAGAGCGGTAGCTGCTATCAGTATGTTTCTCAGTAATCGCAAAGGCTTGTAATCAGACTTGCATTTAGAAAGCAGGGTTCCTAAAGAATGTCGTGAGTAATTTTTTTCAAAAAAAATTGAAGGGCTTCTGTGAAATAATAACTGTTTTAAAGGATGTAATTTTCATTTAGGAATTGCACTAAGAGGTGTATGTTTAGAGAATGCTTTGGAAATTTTTCTTACCTGAAATTACCTGAATACTAAATAAGCATCTACATTTAAATTAACGAGGCATTTTTAGGGTGTGATTCATCTCATGTTAGGGAAGACAACTAGCTGAACAACACCCCTTGTGCACAAGTGAAAGCTAATGGACGTGTAAGAAATGAGCCCTCTTGCCCAAACACAGGGCGGTAGCCAGGCAGCAAGGGTGGGACACAGGTCACTGAGGGAGGAGATCTGGGTTCTCAGTCTGACTCTGCTGGTGATGCACCTGACATGCTTTTTCTAAGCCAGGGCATGTGTATCCCAGGCAATGGGGGATTATACTAGAGAAAGCCCAACAACCTGCAGATGAGGTGGTATATTTGCCTGGCATAGGACAGTGACAGCCAATGATGCTTGTTTGGTCCTTTGGCAGAGCCACTTCATACAGCTTCGCACAGGGCTGCTTCGTATGATACAGAAGTAGATATTGTTCCCTGTTCTCTGCCACAGGGATTATGATTTCCCTACAGAAATGTTGTAAGGCAGTGTTAACACTAAGATTTTCTAAGTGTGGAAAGACTGCTATTGGAGGGATGCTAATATTATGCAGAAAGGAAGAAAAAGCTAGGCAGTGCCCTAGTTTTAACTGCGTCATGTGGAAAATACAGGATTGTTTTCCTGGTACTGTTTATCTTCCTAAGTGTAGCTCTTCAGAAAGGTATTATGGACCTAGTATTTAGAGAGAAAAGGATGCACTGTGCTTTGTGCTGCTCCATAGCAGGCTTTGAAGCTGTTCAAAGAATAAGCAGGAATGCTTGCTGGGGCCGGGGGAGTCCTTCATCTTTTGCCACAAGGGTAAATTGCTTTAACACAGGTCTCAAGCTGAGCATCGTCGACCTACATCCTGAACCTTTGAATCCAGAGGTATAGACCTTAGACATATATTTATTTGTAATGCACTCATTGTCAAAGCCACATGGGAATTTCAATGTATTAAAATGCTAGATTTCTGACAGCACTTTCAGAAGTGAGGAAAAATGCAATAGTGCTAATAAATCCTCATCCCCTTTATTTTCCACAGCAAGAACTTATTGACAGCATTAGCAGGAAGCTGCAGGTGTTGAGGGAAGCACGTGAGACACTTCTGGAAGACATCCAAGCAAACAATATACTGGGAGAGGAGGTAGAGGCCATTGTGAAAGAAGTGTGCAAACCAAATGAGTTCGACAAATTCAAGATGTTTATCGGCGACCTTGACAAAGTGGTCAACCTCCTGCTGTCGCTATCAGGTCGTCTGGCCCGGGTGGAAAATGCCCTTAATAATCTGGATGAAAATACCTCTCCGGAAGAACGGGTGAGAAAAGCCAATAATAATATCACTGCATTTAGTGAACCTGGTTGGGAGAGTTTGCTTGGTTTTGTTTATCTAAATTGCAGAGCTCAAGACAAGGGATAGCGAATGGATAAATGTCATAAGGCCATTTTCTTGAGATTTCTCTTTGCTTTGCTTTTGCTTGGGATGCTAAAACTGCAAGTGGCGTGGTGAGAAAAGGTGATGTTTTGGGGTGCAACACACTGGAAAACAGACTTAGCAAAAGTTTAAAGAAAGAGGGGAACTCCTGATAAGAGTGTGAAAATGAGACAAAAATATTCTGATGGTTCAGGATTGGAAACTGACTGTTACTTTATGCTGTAATACAGAAAGCTTACAGACCACTTTACACTCAACAAGGATCTTGATAAAAATCTATAAGATTGTTACAAAGAAAATGTTTCTCATCTACTACAGCTTTCTCCACCATGCTTAGCAAGGAACAAGAGCAAGAAATGACAGAAGGAAAAGTCTTTACAAAAAGACAAGAATTTTCAATAGAAAACATGTTTTACCCAACCAGAATAGCCCAGTAGTGATATGGAGGAATCCCAGCAGATATGAAAATTTCAGGAGCATTCAAGGTGCTCTTACCTGTTGGACCTCATCTCTGCTGGCAGTACTTGTTTAGCTCCAAATCTGAACAGACCTTAGCTGGGAAGCAGATACCTAGATATATAAATATGCACCAAAGAAGACACGTAGACATGTGTGAAACTTAAAGGCAAAAATAAACAGAGAGGGAGGGTGGGGGGCAGGTACATGTCAAAAGCGTTACATTTAGATGAATGTGAAGTGGGATTTTTGGCTTGTAGCTGTAGACTGAAATGCCAGCAGTCCACCCAAGTGATGTAACAGAATTTTTTCCACAGGCTGTGGATTCATGTTATTTCTTCAGTGTGCTCCATTGTTTCACCAATAAGAACCAGTAAGTGCTGGGACTAGTCTGAAGCTGTGTTTTTGCTGTTTGGCTGTAGCTGCTGCCAAACATACTTGTTTCATGGCTGTCCAGACCCCTCTCTGACTGAAGCAAAGGGAAGGTATTTGACAGCTTATTAGAAGGCAGATCAAAGGTTCTGAAGCTTAAAGAAATTTAATCCTTCTTTAGACTTCTTTTTTCTAAATGTAGTTGCAGTTGGGCTCAGAGATGGAAGTGTGAGCTGGGGAAAGAGCTACCAGATGATATAAGTATATAGGAAACAGTTTGAGAGCTGTGATAAAAACAGCTTATTGGCTAGGTGTAGAAAAGGAAGAAGGTGAGTAGGTGGTATAGTAAGGACAGTCAGGAATTGTCTGTGTGCCCTGCTGTCAAATTTAGACTGATAGAAATCCAAATCCCTAACATTTTAATCCCCATTCATCTTCTCATGCATTGACACCAAAGTCTTGCCATAGTAACATTATAAATATATCTGAAGGTGTTGGTCAGAGATGCTTCTCAGATGGATCAAGTCCCCAGGTACTTTGAGTATAAATACAATGCTTGTAGGGTTACACGTGCATTTCTTTGAATTTAGACTGGCATGTGTGGCTTTCTTGGTTGTCCTTTGGTATTTTGTAGGTCACATGATGATATTTGGTGTACTAAAACAAAATGGGGGAGGCTTACTTTTATCCCTGGGGATCATATCCTTAGTGATGACTGTTTTTTTAATTTTTTTTTGAAGCTTGTTGTCTAATAAACATTACTCTGATAGTTTTACACTTTCTAGGAACCACTGACAGCTCAGCAGGTTTTCTAAATAAACAGTCAGCAGGCAAGTAATCACTGCTGAATTAATACTCTATTAGATGCTCTGTAATAGGTCTCTTGCCACAAGGAACAGTATCAGTTATTTCAACTTCAGCTTCTGAAAGGGGCTTCGTCTGAAATAGCTACCTTCCTTCCATACAGTGAGGCCCATGTCCTCTCATTAATTTCCTTACCAATCAAAGCCAGAGTGTGTTGAGAACCCTAAAGTGCGGAACCAGCAGTTTACAGATGCCATCGAGTGCCTAGACCCCCAAGGCCTGTTATTGCAAGACCAGGGACAAGTACCAGGAATAGTAGTTTAGGAATTGGATGCTGGGAAGTCAAATACATGGAGGAAGTCCCTCTTCATATGGCTGTGGTTTAAGACACCAAGCAATTCTTGTGAAAGACTCTCAGTAGAAAGAGCCAGAGATTGTTCCATCAGAGGAGCTTCAGATCACTGCTAACTGCAAAAAACCCTTCTGCACTCTGCTTGGCTTTGGTTGAAGTCAGTCAGATGAATCCGTCTGCCATCATCTACTCCTTTAGGCCTGGTGAACCATTTACCCGTTGCTCAAAGAACCTCTTCAGCAATGGTTTCTTGAACCTGCTACAGTGCGTTTCACTTTACATTTCAAAACAGGCTTTCTGGTGTCAGTCAACTTTGACAGAGGTAAAAGCAAATTCAAGGGTTTCTCATTTGCCTTCTCCCTCTCTGCATCTTAATTCTCTTAGGTATTCCCTAAACCTCCCACAAGGTACCACAAGGTACTAAGGTGTCACACAATAACAAAAGCAGTGTTTACTTCCCTTAAACCATCAGGTTACTCATGTTCATCTTAAAGTCATGCCATAGGTAAGAAAAAAACCTGAATATTAAATCTCGGTCATTGTTATGAAGGGCTAAACATTTGATGGTTCTTGTCTGTTCACAGCGATAGCAAATGGCTCGAAAAACAGAGCTATTTCACCCCAAGGTTAGGCACGTAACTCTACAACTGAGCTACCAGCTGGTTGATATATGCCCTCTTGTGTTCACCAAATTCTAATTCTGCTGCTGCTGCTCAGTGTACACGCAAGCTGCAAGGCTGCCCTGGGGAGCGGTCTAGCCACGCTCCTGAGTTTGGGCTTGGCTGCTAGTTCCCCTGGTGAATTTAGAACACTGCTTCCGTCTCTTTGCAGCAGATAGTTCAGCTTGCAACTTGCAGTGGGATTTATTTTTTCCCCTGGCATAAGCTTAAAGGAAGCTTAAACTGTGTTTTTTCTAATAATGTGTGATTTCTGTGACTTGTCTTGAATCCTGAGTTAATCTAGGCTATGTATTTTAAGTACATTGTGAGCGCAAGTCTGAAAGCGTTTCACCCTCTGAGCTTTCTGACATCTAAAGAAAAAGAGGCAGCACAGGATACGCGTGCAACTCTGACAGATATGTCTGTTAAAGTTTGCTGGTCTGTATCCCCCTTTGTCTCATACTTCCGTCTTGAAAAGACTCTATTTTGTAATCTACAAAAACACTTTTCTGTAAATGTTTTAGGTTTATTATAGCATGTGTGATTTAGCATAAAGTCCAAACGAAAAAAATTGACACACATGAACAGACTGGCTTATTTGAAGACATAGGTTCTCAAAGAAAATTCATCCCTGGAGCAAAGCTAAAAGTTATGCAGTGGTGCCTCTTAGGGGTATTTTAAATTAAGTCCAGAATTCTGTACAGGAATTCTTGATGCCAGAGTAGGCCAGCCATACTCTGTTGCTGAAAAAAGGCAGTCACTTCTAGGCAGATCTGAAATAGGTCAGATTAATAATGCTTCTGTTTCTTTCCAAATACCACTGAAGGAGTGTAGCTGAGAGATTCAGGTGTGGCTCTCTACTGCGTAGACAGGTGACGTTGGGTGAGATGAACCTCACCTTTCTTGCTCATACATCTGCGTGAATGGGATATAGCTCCTGTCCCCTTTCTTTGCGTGTTTCTCCACTCAGCCTTCCTTTTTCCTATTTTGTCTCTGTTGAGGGCACAAAGCAGAAAGCTGACAGCCGTTTTGAGAAGATAGTGCTTTTCTTTTAACTTCCCTCCTGTTGTCTTGCCCCAGCTCTCGCTCTTGCTCATGTCTTAAGACCACATGACTTCACATCTCATGGGGAAAGACATATGGGTTGCAGCAGAACTGTGAAATAGCGCAGTGTCAGGAGCTGTGTAAAACCAAATTGCTCCGTTAATTAGTCTGTTTCTGGATTCTCTAACCACAGCTGTTTCAGTGTGGAAGTTCGGTGCTGTGTATTGAAGATGTAAGACGTTGCTGAGTGAAGTCTTAATCTGGAGAACTTGGAGGCTTCTCAAAGGCAATTGTATTTTATGTGTAACTATTTTGAACTATTAAACAGTAAAGTAGTCTTTGAAGTTCTTGCTGTTGAGGCCAGTAGAAATTAATGGTGCGTCTTTAATTGATTTGCTACTTTTTTTTTTTTCCTGTTTGCTAATGCACTTTAGTAGAATAAACTTCAAGGAGCAATCTTATTCCACCTCTCCTAAGTATTCAGAAAAATCTTTGCCTTTGCAGATGAGACAGACTTGAGACTCAAACACTGAAGCTGTTGTCCCAACCTGGTGAACCCAGTGGATTTTTAACTGTTTTTCTTTTCTCCTAAGCGGACATTGGTGGAGAAGCAGAAGCTGCTGACCCAGCAGCACGAAGATGCAAAAGAACTGAAGGAAAACCTGGATCGTCGAGAGCGTATTGTCTTTGACATTTTGGCGAACTACTTGAGCGAGGAGAACTTAGCAGACTATGAGCACTTTGTAAAAATGAAGTCGGCCCTCATCATTGAGCAGCGAGAGCTTGAGGACAAGATCAAGCTGGGGGAAGAGCAGCTGAAGTGTCTGACCGATAGCCTCCAACCTGAACGGCTCAAATAAGAGGACTGAGTTTGACCAAGGATGTCATAAATGGGAAAGAAGGAAGGGATGGGGGAGTTTCCAAGTGTACAAATGAGTATCTTGGCTTGTCTGAGTGTCCAGTAGAGAAACAAGTGCACAAGAGAAAAATAGCTCTCACAACAGCAATAATGCTTTCGTTCATTTCTTTGGGATGATGCATTTAATTTTTTTTTTAGAACACATTTTTATTGCTGGACTCTACAGCTGTTTCTCATTGCTTAACTTACAGAAAGCTCCACAGAAAAGGATAGACTCAACCTTTCTGCTCAGTAAGTTGAAAGTCGGTAGCAGTTGCGCATGCAAACCACCTTTTTTAGAATATGTTATATTCTTTCTTTATGTTCAGATGCTGTACAGACTGCTGGGAAACACAACAGCAATTTATGAATGCACACAAATTTAGAAGCTCTAAATTTGGTGGCTTTTTATTTGTTTTTTTAAAGACACATTAAGTAGGGGAAGCGTGCATCTTATAGCTAATATATTCAGATTGCTGAAATGTAGTGTCACTCTGATCCTGTGGCATCAGAAACCTTTTTTGTAATATTGTATATAGGATGGCACTTTCCCCTTGCAGAAAATAACTTTAAAAGAGTCTCAGTTAAAACTTCTTAAACCAGCTTGCAAATCACCTAATGGCTACGTTGCTGAAGATTATTTTTTTTTTAATTATTTTGCAAGACATATTTGTACACCCTCTTACTGCGATGCAAGTGATTTTCTTTACCAAGTTGTACCTGATTTAAGAAACAAGCTGGAAGTACTGCGCTGATTTTGTTCGGAACATTTCTCATCTAAATTATTTAGAAGGCTCATTTGCTCTTTCTTGTGCTTTTTATGCATGTTTTTATTCTTCCGCCCCAAAAACTGCTACACTTTCTGAAAATAAATGTCGGCTAAGGACACTGCTTCTGTTTTTCTTCTGACTGCTCAATGTTGTGATGGTTTTATATAGACAGTTAAGTTATACTGAAGCTGACCTACATAATGGTGTTCGTTCTGTCTCAGACTACCAAATGCAATATAAACACTTCTGCCATGTTAATACTGTGCATTACTCAGAGCAACTCTGCTTTGTAACTGTGAACATAAGTGGGTTTTGTTTGTTTGTTCCATTGCACGATGCTAAACGAGAGGATGCTCGTTCACAGTAGCAGGTTACTGGTTGTGTTCTAGCAATACTGCCATTGACTTGTAGCAGACAGTTTCCAGTAGCTCTAATAAGAGGTGCTAACTCATGTTTTAGCACAGTAAAAGGTTACACTGACTTGCTCAGATACCTACAGAGAAATTCTGTAGTGTCTAAGTGTCAAGGTCTATGTTAAGATAAAGTTTTGCGGGCCCAGGAAAGTCTTGGATGACTTTGTGTATACGCCACTTACGTTGTAGTTCGGAAAACATTTATGTCTCCGTAGGCAAACAGATTGCTCAATAAGAAGCCATTTTCAAGGCGGATGTGAATACCAGTCCTTGGCTAAGCAGGCTGAAAACACAAGTAGTTAGGTGTCGGAAAAAGAGAGAAAATAGTTTTCCTGCTATTCCTGCAGTGGCAGCATTCACAAAAGGTGGATTATTTTTTTTTGTCCGTCTTACCTGAATCCTCTCTTTTGCGGGGAGAGAACCGGAGAGGTGCTGATCAACGAATTCTTTGTGAGCTGGGGAACTGGGGAGCAAAAATCTTCTGGAACCAGTTCCTTCACAGGCAGGTGCAAACATTGAAAGGACTGTTGCCCCCCTTATAGTGCACTACTTTGTATACCTGGACCAAATCTTCAATGAAATTGCATTGATGTGTATCAGCTGAGGTCAAATGGAGCTACCATTTTACAAGACCCACAGCTGACCTTAGTTTCTTCCTCCTGTTTCAAAAATGTAGTCTCTGGCATCTCACAGTTGTTTGCTGCTATGTTCCTAGGACAAGCGATCCCTTTGTCCTTAAACTTATCCCTTAACCATAACAAACCCAAAACTAAACAATTCCCAAATAAATTATGCTTGTCTTTTAGCTTGGAGAAATGTGTGCGTTGTTTTATCTGTGGCATTTTAAAAATTTTACATATCGTGGTTACTCTGAAATGTGTATGTGAAATGTGAATAATAATATAATTACAATGTGTTTGTATACAGTACTTTGATTTAGACCTTTCTGATAAAAGGTAGCAATATTGTGAATGCTATATATATATTCTCCTTTTCACAGAACAGTCGCGTAGACGCCGTTCTCTCCTTTCCTTTTTCAAAGCTGTGTTGAAGATCTCGCACCCTGGGAACCTGAAGATGGTTGCCTCCCGATGTTATATGTAAATCTGTAAATAGCTATACTGTTGCTTTTTGAAAAAATCTGGTGCTAATGTTTTGCCTTTGGCATCCTGGGGATGGCTGTTTCTTCACCTTATGTTGTTCTCCGTTCTAGATCTCTTTGTATAGTGAAAGATTTCCACTGTGTTTCTCCAACTGTTCGGATCCTGCAGCCCAGAGTGAAAATGTACAGTTTTCCTGCCTGACACTTAACACTTACCTACTGATAAATGGTATTGCTTGACTTTGAGAAAATAAACTGTATATTTCAATGCAGAGTTAGTTTTTGTGTGCAGTGTTAACTGTCGAAACCTACTGTTTTGCCGTGTAGCGTTAGCCATCTCGTGGTGCCCATCAACGCTGCCTGTAGGTTTTAAAGGCCAGGCCAGTTATCTGGTGGTCTGAAGTAGGTTGCTGTCTTTTCACAGATTATTTAACGCGTTGACTTAATTGACCATTCTCAAGTTCCCAGTGTAAGTAAGTACCAGAAATGTGTTCATGCCTATTTAGTATTTTCAGTGTATGAGTATGAGAGGGCAGAAAGGAAGATGTGCCATGAGGTGGGTAAAATAAATCCATGTCTCATGACTTAGGGTATACCAGGGAGGGAGTTAACGATTTTTCTGCTTGGGCAGTTACACTGGTTTGGCTTCATCCTGTATCGAGTGTGATACCTCATATGGAAATATCTGAAGTCAGTGGTTCTCAAGATTTTTTGCAGGCACAGATCACTGTGAGCTCTCCATCTCTAACAGACTTCCACAGAAACTGTTTAATATCAATTTAATAGGGGTTCTCAGATTAACTGCAGAATCTTCTGCCTTATTGGGAAACACTGTCAAGCATGCACAAATTTGTTGTAGAGGTGGCCACAGGCAATGTTTTATGGTTTGATAAATCAACCTGGAAATTAATTGTCTGTGAAGGTCTTCATTGTAGAAACTGTCTGGGAACAGGAAGTTAGGGAAGGAAAAATACTTGGCTATTTGTAGGATTTTTCTAAACTTTTAACGATGCTTCTCACCCCCTTCTTTTGTCCTTCTGCACATACATGAACCCACCTCTGTGCCTGCTTTCCTGGGCACTTGGTATAATCCAGGAAGGCAGCTATAGGGGAATAACAGTCTAGTTTTTGTGTACTGTTTGAATTGGAAAAAAATGCTTTTCTTTAAACTGAAAAGTACACTCGTTATTTTCTGGTTTTGGGGGTATTTGAGACCCTCAGATTTCAAAGGAGTCACCATTTCAGGGTGTTCTTTCCTAATCAAGCCCCATTGATTAATTCTGATATACTTAATGGTCTCAGCCAAAATGATCTGTTGAGAATCCAGTAGCTAGCAAGGCGTTATGATGGGTGCACAGTAGAATAGTAACTCCTGTTCTAATGGTGTCCAGTCATTTATTGCAGGATTTGTAGGTTTGTCCTAATTAAGGGCTTCCCAGCTGGGGGGGCAGGGGATGTTTAGAGTATAAATTGTTTTTTCTACATACTTGAGTGGAACCTGCCCACAGAGTAGACGTTATAAAAATTAACAACTACATCTTAAATGTGCTGGACTATATATTGTCAATTGTCAGCAGTGGTAAACTGGATATCACATTTACTTACCACAGTTCCAGTCTGTAGCTTAACTAATTACAATGATCCACAGATTGTACAATGGGTTACCCATTTGGTTTAGCAGTTCACTTCTGAAGTCCTGGGTTTCATTCTCTTGACCTACTGTTTCGATAATGTTTCTATGAATAAAGTTGTTGCATTTGAAGTAGGTTAATTGTAATTTAATACACCTGTTGTGGTTCAGCCCCACTAGGCAACTAAACACCATGCAGCTGCCCAGTCACTCCCCCCACCCCTCTGGGATGGGGGAGAGAATCGGAAGAGAAAAAGCAAGAAAACCCATGGGTTGAGGTAAGAATAGTTTAATAGTTGAAATAAAATAGTAATAGTAATATAATGGAAAGGAAGACAACGAGAGAGGGAGAGATAGAGGCGAAACCCAGGGGGAAAAAGACCCAAACAAGCAATGCAACTGCTCACCAGCCACCGACCGACACCACCAGTCCCCAAGCCACGATCGCTGCTCCCCTGGCCAACTCCCCCCAGTTAACATACTGGGCATGACGTCATATGGTACAGAATACCCCTTTGGCCAGTTTGGCTCAGCTGTCCCGGCTGTGCCCCCTCCCCTCCCGGCTTCTTGTGCCCCCGGCAGAGCACGGGGAGCTGGAAAAGTCCTTGACTAGTACAAGCCCTACCCAGCAACAACTAAAACCTCAGTGTGTTATCAACATTATTTTCATCCTAAATCCAAAACACAGCACTGTGCCGGCTATGAGGAAGAAAATTAACTCTATCCCAGCCGAAACCAGGGCAACACCTCAGGAAAATTTGAATTGAAGTAAATTCAATGCAATAGCAGAAGGTAACTTCTCTCCCAGACTACATCAGCCCACCTACAAAGCAGAGCAGGTATAGTCTGTTCAAGATGGGCCACAGTTTAGGACCTGTTTCTCAGTTGTAGCCGTGTGGGTAGATGCTGTATATGGCTATTGTTTATCTTAGGCTAAGAGTTTTATTTCAGTCAAAGCATTTGAGCCTTTCCTGAGAACAAAGCTAGTAAAATGCCTTTTGTTTTTCTCCTATGCTAAAAATTCTCACAATGGCTTAATTTTTAGGTGCTTTGATATCTCTGCCCTGGCTGAAGTGTCCTATATTTGGCAGGGGGAGATGGCCGTGTGACTAGGCTGTGCCTCCCGCTACTGCAAAATGTGTCAGTATTAGTGGAGTCTGTTGCTACAGATCTAATTCTCACTTCCTCTAATTCTTCTGGATGCAACCAACTGCGAACTGGTAGGGTTAAGAAGGAACTTACCCACTGTCATTACCTATTGCCTGCTGCTTCTTTAGAAGACCTTGCCTGGTGCTGGATGCTGCCATGGGCAGAGTATCGAGAGTATCTGGACTACTAATGTGGCGGTTTCTGGCATCTCTTCTGGGATGAAGCAGGGGGAGGAATTCTGTGCATCTCCTGCTTGCTGGGTGTGAATTGTTAACCTAAAGCACAATAGTTCCACTAGACAAGAACCAGATTCCCACCACATATCCACTTCTATTTGCTATTTGTGATTGCCTGTCTTGACGTGGGAGAATATTTAATTACAGGAAATAGATTTGTGACAGGGGAGCCAAAGATTTACAAGGTGTTGAAAGATACAGAAGAATAATCATACTTATTTTTGGTAGTATAAATCTCTGGCAAAATGTTATCTAAATGAAGCCTGCATGCCACAGGTCACAGGTGAGAATACTCAAGAATTCTAGGACTGTGTTCATGGAGTTAGCGAAAGCACATACGAAGTTGCAACTGTGTTAACTAGACTTTATTTATTCCAAGCAACTTTCATAAGAGGAGCCAATATTAGCTCTGAAAAAGCTGTGGTCTGACATGCTCTACCAAGAGTTGTTAGTTTGCTGCTGTTCCTTGCGATTAGCATCATTTCCAAGGCTCCTGATGGGGAGCATAGTCTGTAAACAGGGTAACGGATGTATAGTTGCAAGAGTTTTACCAAAATGTTGTTTTGGTAGAGCTGTAAAGTCCAAAAGCCTGAGAGGGAACGAACAATCCTCCCGATGAAGATTATTGCAAGCATTTAGTTGCAGCATCTGTTTCACTTTGCAGCTGTCTTTGTAAAGTGTTTGTTACTCATAAATGAGGCTTGTGTCTTTTCTAACAGCCTCAGAGAAATATAAATACGATGAGCAATGGCAGGCTAAATAATAAGCAATGGAAGATAAGATTATTTATCTCAGTATCTAAACAGAAAAGCATGAGTCTTGTGAGTACCATTCATCGCTGCTCCCAAGAGTTACAGCTTCAGCAGCCTTGACACGCAGGTATGGTTCCTCCAAAGATAAAAAGGGAAATCAAGCTGTGATGGTCCACGTGGCCAACGTTGGCCTGAAAGGGGTGGAGCGGGTCAAGTTCTTTTTATCAGTAATGGGGTGATACAGATCTCGAGGAAGTGAAAACTAAGAAAACCTGGAAGGATCAGTGACCTGAAGGAAGAAGAACTGAACAAGCAGGAAGGTGCAACAGGGCTGTGAATTTCCTGATTTTCTCTTTCTCCATACTTGAGACAGCAAAACCGTGCTGTCTCCATGTGCCAGCGCAGGCATTTTTCATTACTGTAGCGTAACAAAAAAACCCTTAAAGCATCTTTGAAATTTAAACTCATGGGGAAAAATTCAGAATTTCAGAGGATACCTCCCCTGTCAGGAGGAGCCCATCATGCTGTTAAATGCACTCATAATGCCCCTTTCTTGGCTCAGGAGACTTGTACTAATGAGCACTTGGCATTGAGGAAGAAGCCATCCTTTTGCTCTAGGCATCCTATATTCTCTAAACAGCCAGGCTACCTGGGTGCTTCCACAATTGCCACCTCTTAAGAGCTTGCTTTACCAACTAAAGTGTTGAGGGCAGAGCAATATCTAATTCCTGCTCAAGCTGGACCATCATGTGCTGTCAAGAAAACGATTTAGAAAGCCAGAAGCAAAGGAGGCCTAAGTCTTCAGCCCAGGCATTTGGGTATCAACAGGGAGTGGAGTTTCTGCACCTAGGACTACTTACATAGTTCATGGTAGGCAGCCAGTGAATTAAAAATCAGAAGTAGTCCAGGGAGAAGGGTGAGCAGAATTGGCCCTGCTGCCCTACCTACCCACCAGGTGTCAGGCTCTGAATCCAAGCTTAAAGTGCTGGCTAACAGCAGCGTTAAGGTAAGTGCCGAAGGCTGTTGAGGATACAGCTACAGATATACTTTTCTCACGGGTTTTTTTCTAGTCTGAGGTGCCAGGGTGCACACACGGATATTAATATCAGTACTGAAATCTAACTCTTCAGTGTGTATGAACTGCTAGATCTGGATTACCGTTTAGGTACGTAGCTGGGGGCCTATATTAGGAGCCTAACTGTCCTCAAGTCCCTCCGTAGGCAAGCTGAGCTAAGGTTACCAAAAGAGTTTGTCTCAACCCCGATACCTCTCCCCCACCTCCTCTTTCTCTAGGAAGACAGAGCTCCTAATTTAGGCACTGAAATCAAAAGTGGGATTAATCCATGCCTTAGGTTCCTAACTTAGCATTAAATTCTGAAAGCCCAGGTATTGCAGTACGCAGTATCCATTACAGGTCTGTTTGTCAAATGCCTGCACATACTGAGTCCTTTTGATTTGGATATAGACTGTATGCATCTGGGGTTTGAGATCTAGGAATTCTTACAAACTCTGCTCAGTCACTCTGTTCCCCAAGTACTCTGTGTCTGTATACATTTATAGTTTGAGAAGTAAACAAAACAGCTTTTCCTCCTATTTTTACTGCAACGGGGGAAAAAAGAACTAGGTGAGTAAACTCTCTTGTCACACTAGTTTTGCAAAGGTGGAGTTATTTAGACTAGCGTCTTCATGCGATGGGCAGTTCCACCATACAAATAAGAGAGATGATTACAAAAGAGGCACAGTGGTATGGTCACCACTTGCCACATACATGGCAAACAAGTTGTGTAGAGCAAGATTGGTAGTCTGGGTGTGTTCAAACAAATTGCCATACAATGACATGCAAAGCAATTAATCAAGGAGCAGGTGATGGAGATCACATAGACGGGTGATGGAATATAGACCAAAAAGCAGTGACTCTCAAAAACTGTGTGTGGGGTCACAGTGAATGAACAGCTCATATGAACTCTATGCTCTAGGAAAAAGGCTGAAATAGTGCCTTGGTAGAGAAGGGGAACATGGGGAAAGCAGTATCTAAAATATTGTGTCTAATTCTACTATCCATACCCAATGCAAAGGTGTCGAAAAACTGGAAAACGTGAGAAAAGACTCATCTAAATTATTAGAGAGTCTATCAGAACTGAGAGTAAAGATAGCTGTGTATGTGTTACCCAGCATCACATACAAAATGAGAGTCATTTAGCAGAGAAAATCCTGTCGAGAACCAGCAAGCGCAAGACAGACACGTGAAAATAAAAATTAGGTGCAAATGCTCAAGGGTGTCAAGAGTACAGTATTGGTGTCATGAACGGCGGGGAAGGTGTGCAGTGTGAAGGTCAGGCATTGAGTCTCTCGAAGTCAGGAAACTCAGAATGAAAAATTTCTGGTTACCATAAATCTGCCTTTTGTGTTTGAAGTTCTTACATTACATGGTCACATACCAAGGTGTGACTACTTTGGTAAATATTTATATTGCCAGTATTTTTGTAACTGGGGCCTTAAAAGAGCAGAGGTAATCATAACACGTGGCTTTTGTAGACTGACAGGTCAGGAAAATTGATGGGAGTTTGTAAGCCCTCAGCTTGGAAATGGGGCTTGAGTCCTTCAGGCAGCACATCTCAGTCAGATGATCTTTCTTCTTCAGTTACAGACCCTCTCCATGCATGCACCTACAGGAATTGCCACAAACTCTTCTCGATATACTAGTTCGGTTAGTTGCTAAGTTTGCTTCTGTTTTTTCCTCCTGCCTTCTGACATAATGCATTGCATAGGGGCGAGTCTCCTACCAGTGCTGCCGTAGTGACAAACCTAGCTGTCCATAAAAGCATCTCACCTCATCAGCTCCATCCAGGTGGTTGCCCCTGGCTTTTGAAACTGTCCCCCTCGTATGCTGGAGCACATATCGTTGGAGGATCAATGGCCTTGCATCTCCTTTGCTTTGAGGTTTGCAAGCCGGCTACGTAGTGCTTTGAGGGAAAGCAGGCGCAGTTTTTGTCACCTCTTTCCCCCAGTGCCCATGTAAATGACAGAGTAGCACAAGGATAAAAAGCAGAGCTGTCTTACCTTTGAGGCAAGGTTGCTGCAATAAAATGCTTTTGAAAAGCAGCTGCCCTTCACATATTTAAGGGATATACCCTGTCTGGAGCTCTTTATAGAACTGCACCCTTCTGCTCCCCACCGGTACCCGCTCTTGATGATACGATAGTTCATAAGAAATCTATTTTGCTTTCTGCAGAATCCTACTGTATTGGTGTTCTGTCTCGCCAGAGTGTTTGTATCTATTTCCTACTGCATCGGTCTTAATAGGGTATTGACCAGTTGAAAGATCACATTCATTGTTCAGGCATGACCATAACCAGGAAATGGGGGTAAAGGCACAGAAACCCTTTTAGGGTGTCAGTAAAGATCCTGAAGATCTTGTAGCCAAGGTCGTAGCCATGATCAGCTAATGGGCAACCAGTGATTCAGACATTTGTCCTAAAGCAGTATTTTTAAAGTGCCCCGTGATTTGTGCAGGATTTGTAAAGCTTTAAAACCCCCATGATTTTTACCAGCTAAAGGTTTCTATCAATCTCTTACTTTTGTTGCCTTTAATGGAAATTTATAGGAATTTTATTTTCTTGTGACTTCTAATGGCTGATAAGAACAAGCTGCTAAGGCAGCTCCAATGAAGTGAAAAAAGCCTGGTGTTGTAACACTGCCGCGCTCCCGCAGTGCAGAAACACTGCCAAGGCGGAGCAAAACCCGAGTGTGACATGTTGATAACATCCTCCCATCAGGTGGTCCTTTCCACTAGCTCTAAAACGTCAACAAGTCCGAGGAAAATGTCTTTGTTAAGCTTTGAATGACCTCCTTTTGGGTATCTGGGAATAACCAGAAAACTACAACAGTGCATCTAATTTTAGCAGCCCTTCATTTTTTGCATGTGAGCATTTGTGTTCTGCATCTCCAGGAAAAAACACTGATTTCTTGCTGAGCCAAAGACAAATTTTGTTCGTTTTAAATCAGCCCCATGTTGAGTCACGACCACAGTGAAATCGTCTCTCTTGAAATCATTGAGGCTGTAATCGTCATCTCAATTTTCCTTCAAAAACTATTACTGAGCCCGTTGCAAAGGATCTACGGTTGCTGGTCTTTGAAGAAAAAGTCTAAACAACTCATCCTGGAGACAATCAGGGCAGCTGTGTTCTGTTTGTTTTCATTTCCCCCTTGGTTGGAATTGACCGATCATAAAAGGGTGGACTTCTTCACAGGAAGTTTCTGCAAGTCTTCTAGCTCAGTAATAAGGGCAATCCAGGAAAGGTAAGAACGAAAAAAGGAGTTGTTAGTGTGTCAGTAGGGAGTCTGAGGACACTACTGGTGGCTTCGATGGTGGACTAAAGATCTCTGACATAGTTTGGATAGAAGAAGCACTAAACAAGTATTTGACCATTGCTAGGGATATTAGTGCTGTGTAAGATCGTTTGGAGGGAAACAGGTCCAGACATGGGTGAAGTTCAGGCTTCCCAGCTTCCAGTGCCTAAACTGGACATTGAACACCTGCTCTCTTGTGAGGAGGGACAACATACAATGCCCCTCGTATAAAGTCAGAGTCCACTGGAGTGTTAGACTACACTGTGTTTAAATCTCACCCACACTGGACAGAAAAAACACAGCCAGAACTGACACAGAGGATGGTAGGGACTGAGCGTTTTGGACACTTATTTGGGACTTCACAAAACAGAAGAGGAATCAAAGCCAGCATAATGCAATGACATACTGGCAGTAGCATAACAGAACTATTACCAATTTCTCCGGAGTCGGAGAACCTCCCAACTGATGGGATTAACCATAAAAGCAAGCAGCATCCACTGGCAGCTATGAACAGGGTGAACGTAGTCTGGGATTGTGTTGAGTATCTGATAATGTGTAGTGTTTCCCCGTGTAATCTGTTGAGCTTGGCAGCGGGTGCCTCTCTTTAGAGGAAAGCCTTGGGCAGACCCACCGCTTCGTACTCCCAGCCTTAGCCAGGCTTCACAGGACAAAGAGAGCGCAACCACTCTAAAAGCTAAGGTCAAGCTGTTTAACAACTGTGCCCTTTGCCATGCTATAACAAGAGTACCCCTGCCCCGGGGTCGTGTTTAGCAACACGGGGAGGATCCTGCTGTGGCCCATCCATCCCGCCACTGCTGGCCACCTCCACCTGCAGAGGAACACAGAGCTTACCCACTTGGAGGGCTCCCAACCCTCTTGCCTGGAAGCTTTCTTCCCCCTTCCTAAGGCATGCTGGATGAAGTGCAAGGGGTTTTAACCCTTTCAAAAGCCCACCTTGCTTTTGAGTGTTTATTTTTGCAACAGCTGTAGGGTTTATCTATGCAGGTGTCTGGTGGGCTGTCTATGGGATTACCCTCAACAGTGGGGCAACGATTGTGACAAGGTCATTGTGCACTCTCCGAAAACTCAGCCTCATCTTTTAAGTGTCCTGCTTTTCAGTGTCATTTAACATACTGTTGATAAGGTATTCGTCATCCACGTTCAAAGAGGCACAGGCAAAATGGGCAGAGAGATTACTGCTGCTGGGCTATGAAGCACTTTGTCACGTGAGTTACATCATTTGGTAGAGTTGTTTGTCTCATCTCTGAATTTCCCAGGTTTCAAAGGTCAACTTAGTTTGTCCATAAAGTTATACAGTTAGGAAAGGTGTTCACATAAATACTTTTCTCAGCCTCAAGCTGTGATTTTAGAGGGCCACACTTAGGTGAGAGGTGTTGGTCTGATGATCTGCTGAGGAGAAGCAGCAACAAAGAGTGAGGATGCAACACCTCTAATCCCCTGTTCACTGATCACGGTTGAGCAAGCTGCGTGCAGGGAGGCTGCTGTGTTTCCTGGGAGAAGTAACCTCTGTCTCAAAACAAAAAGCGAGAAAGTACTTGCACCTGAGCCTCCGAGCTGTTTAATGGGGCTCTGCCTGCTCCCTATTCGGTACCACTCGTTGGGCAATATATCTTGCACAGCATATTGATTTCAGGTTGTTTTTTTTCAACGTGGCAAATGAAAGGAAAAATAACTTGAAACAAATATTTCCTGTTCTGTGGTATTTAACAATGAAATTGTAAACCACAGAAGGGACTGGGCTTGATCTAAAGGTCTTTGAAGTCAGCAGAACTATTCCCACTCATTTCAGTGCGCTTTGGGACAAGGCCACAGGAGGAAGAAGGCAAATGTTTTCTGCCCAAAAATTTGTTAACTATCGGCACTCAAAGAACAATATAGTTTGATGTGTAAAATGTGTTCCTTTAAACAAGGCAGTCAGAAACTTATTTAATTTCCATCTGCTTCCTAATAATTTGCCACTGATCCACTAAAAAGGAGGGCACTTATAGGAGTCATAATATACTGAGAAGGAAAAACACTTAATGCTGTCATTTGCTTCCTGTCTTGCTTCCATTCCATTCTGTGTGCATTGTATTTTGCATTAATGAACGGTGCTTATGCTGCTGGTTATGTTATCATGGACTATGCGCTGTAGATTTCCAGTTGAATTAAACTTCACTGCACTGATGGTGGCTGGCAAATATATCAAAATTATTCTTTTTCAGTACAATTTAATCATTAAAACATCACAAATTTTTTTGCAACTGAGAACAAATAGGTCAGAGATACAGAATATGCAGGCAAAGTATTGTTCTGAGAGTAGCATAGGGGTTGCCGCTCCTATCGCACGGTTAGTCAAATAGGCTGCGTGCAGCAGCTACATAAAATCAGCAATAGGTTTGCCTGCAAATATTGTCTCACACCATTATAAAATCCAAGAAAAGGAACCTATCTGCCAGCTGCCTACTGCACAAGTATGCTGTCCTGAATCAGCAGACCCATTACCATGTCAAAAGACCATACTCGAGTCTAACACCTAACAAGAAGCCCATCGGGATTGTATGTGTTGGGGCTTTTTGGCACACAACCGCAAAGCCTAAGTAGCTGAGCTTGCCTGTGCAACAAACTACCACCACCTAGCTGTGACCAGCCAGAGATGAGACCCCAGCCTGGTGAGCTGCAGAAGAAGAGAGGACTGTATTGCCGTAGCCAGGCTGCATTACCTGCACATGAAACCAGTGAATCAGCATCAGCTGGAAGATACAGCAAGAGAAAGGAGGAAACTGGATTAAAAGTGATGCAGAAAATTAAAGGATACATAATGATGCTATTTTACAGCCTTCTTCCGTGGTGGCAATGATCAGCCATGGTGTGCCTTACAGCTGAGAATTTTTCAAGGAAGGCTTCCCACTTCAGGATACTTCCATGAAATAAACTTCCTTGCTTTCAGCACCAGCCTTTGAAATGTCCTCCCACTGTAGGAAAGACTGCATCGTTTGGAGATTAACATAGTTATTCTAGGTTTCACAGAATCACAGAATGGTAGGAGTTGGAAGGGACCTCTGGAGATCATCCTGTCCAACCCCCCTACCTGAGCAGGCACACCCAGAGCAGGGGGCACAGGAACGCATCCAGGTGGGTTTTGAATGTCTCCAGGGAAGGGACTCCACAGCCTCCCTGGGCAGCCTGTGCCACTGCTCTGGCACCCTCACAGGAAAGAAGTTTTTCCTTGTATTCTGGTAGAACTTCCTGTGTTCTAGTTTGTGCCCGTTGCCCCTTCTCCTGTCACTGGGCACCACTGAAAAGAGTCTGGCCCCATCCTCTTGACACCCACCCTTCAGATACTTATAAGCATTGAGAAGATCCCTTTTCAGTCTTCTCCAGGCTGAACAAACCCAGGTCCCTCACCCTTTCCTCGTATGGGAGATGCTCCAGTCCCCTGATCATCTTCGTAGCTCTCTGCTGGACCCTCTCCAGTAGTTCCCTGTCTGTCTTGAACTAGGGAGGCCAGAACTGGACACAGTACTCCAGATGTGGTCTCACTAGAGCAGAGTAGAGGAGGAGGATAACCCTTCTCGACCTGCTGGCCACACTCCTTTTCAGACAGCCCAGGATACCATTGGCCTTCTTGGCCCCAAGGGCACAGTGCTGGCTCAGGGTCAGCCAGCTGCCCACCAGCACTCCCAGGTCCTTCTCAGCAGAGCTGCTTTCCAGCAGTTCAGCCCCCAGCCTGTACTGGTGCATGGGGTTGTTCCTCCCCAGGGGCAGGACCTTGCGCTTGCTCTTGTTGAATTTCATGAGGTTCCCCTCGGCCCAGCTCTCCAGCCTGTCCAGGTGTCACTGGATGGCAGCACAGCCTTCTGGTGTATCAGCCACTCCTCCCAGCTTGGTACCAGCAGCAAACTTGCTGAGGTTACGCTCTATCCCATCGTCCAGGTCATTGATGAATATATCGAACAGGACTGGACCCAGCACAGACCCCTGGGGAACACCACTAGTTATATGGGCCTCCAACCAGACTCTGTCCCATTGATCACGACCCTCTGGGCTCTGCCGTTCAGCCAGTTCTCTGTCCACCTCACTGTCCACTCATCTAACCCACACTTCCTAAGCTTTCCTGTGAGGATGTTATGGGAGACAGCATCAAAAGCCTTGCTGAAGTTGAGGTTAACAACACCCACTGCTCTCCCTTCATCTACCCAGCCAGTCACACCATCATAGAAGGCTATCAGGTTGGTCAAGCATGATCTTCCCTTGGTGAATCCACGGTGACTACTTCTGATAACCTTGTCCTCTACATGCCTGGAGATGACCTCCAGGATGAACTGTTCCATCACCTTCCTGGTGGTGGAGGTGAGGCTTGAGGCTGACTGGCCTATAGTTTCGCGGGTCCTCCTTACTCTTTTTGAAGACTGGAGTGACAGTGGCTACCCTCCAGTCCTTGGGCACCTCTCCTGTCCTCCATGACCTTTCAAAGATGATGGAGAGTGGCTTGGCAAGAACATCTGCCAGGTCCCTTAGCATTTATGGGTGCTTCCCATTGGGGCCCATGGATTTGTGAGGATCTACTTTGCCTAAATGATCTCTAACCCAGTCCTCCTCAACCAAGGGCAAGTCTTTCTTTCTCCAGATTCTGTCTCTCACCTCTGGGGGCTGGGATGCCTGAGGGCCAGCCTTAGCAGTAAAGACTGAAGCAAAGAAGGCATTCAGTAACTCTGCCTTCTCTGCATCCTGCATCACCAAAGCGCTCTCCTCATTCAGCAGCGGCCCCACAGCTTCCCCAGTTTTCCTTTTACTACTGATGTATTTAAAGAAGCCCTTCTTGTAATGCTTGACACCCCTCGCCAGTTGGAGTTCCAAGTGGCCCTTGGCCTTCCTCGTTGCATCTCTGCATACCCTGACAACACTCCTATATTCCTCCTAAGTGGCCAGTCCCTTTTTTAACAAACTGTAAACCTCCTTCTTCCATATGAGTTTCTCCAGGAGCTCTTTGCTCATCCATGCAGGTCTCCTGGCTCCTTTGCTTGACTTCTTCCTCCTAGGAATGCACCAATCTTGAGCTTGGAGGAAGTGGTACTTGAATACTGACCTGCTCTCTTGGACCACCCTACCTTCTAGAGCCCTAGCCCGTGGGATTCCTCCAAGCAGATCTGTGAAGAGGCCAAAGTTAGCTCTCCCGAAGACCAGGGTTGTAATCCGACTTGTTGCCCTGCTTCTACCACGCAGGATCCTGAACTCCACCATCTCATGGTCGCTGTAGCCAAGGCTACCCCAACCCTCACATACTCAACCAGACCTTCTTTGTTTCAAAGAGGAAAAACCAGACCGGAGTGAAGAACTGGGCTACCATATTTAAGAACTACTATTTACATTCGTGGGAAAACCACAAAGCAAGGCAACCAACATAATAAAAAAAGAAGTTTGTCTTCTCTTTTTTTCTTAAAAGCACCTGAGATGGCAAGCATGGTACTGTTTGTACTTAAGTATGGTTACTGCTATACCACACTCCAACAAGAGTGTGGCATAGCTTGAGTTTATTCCTTGGAAAACCTTCTCCGTCTCCCCTACATTTCTTCCCGCTGCAGAGCTGCACTGATTTGGGTTGCGTAAACACAGGAAGAAAACTCTAACAATGAAGAAAGGGTTATGAAATCACTTAATTCTCTTTCAGATGAGAATTCTGTGTCCTTCAGGCTGTGAGGCTGGCACATCGTGGTGGTCTCAAGCTGGAAAATCATGTAATCACATAGGCAGATTTTCTGAAAGGGTGTCTTACAGAAAACTGTATTTTCCATGGGAGTTATCTATATAACTTCAGTAAGTGTTTTAGAGCAATTAGAAAAAATGGCATATGGTAAAGCTTTCATATTTTTATAATATGTTAATGATTAACTGACTTCCTACATATTTGTTGACTTAGTGGGAGAGTGACAAGGAACTGCAAGGTACTATTTGGTAGCGTAACAAGCCAGATAATTTGCACGGGCATTTTCTTCCACCTCCCTTCTGGAACTTGCTTCATCCAGCTGACACTGCTTCAGAGCCTTAGGCAACTCTCAGACTCACAGAAGTAAGTCTCCTTTTTTTTTTTAATATGACTTATTTTATGAAGTGCTGATAGAGAACAGATGGAGAGAGATTTAAATATTTACTTGTTTCCTATAAAGAATGTTTTCCCAACTGGGAATTGAAGAATTAAGTTTTCAAGCATTAAATCACGGCAATATTGCTAAGAAGAGACCTTCTTAATTACTATGCTGTTGGGTTTTTTAAAACTTCCTTTCTGCTGCAAGACTGAGATTGAACAAAGGATTCAGTTAGTAAGCCGTGTCCAGTATAGACCAATAAAGCTGCATCTAGGCTATAAAACTTTACAAAAGCAGGATTTGAATGTTAATTTCAAAATGCATGTGGTGTCTGGCAACATCTAAAGCAAAAATATTTGCTCAAAACATTAAATAAATGGAAATAAATGAATTCCTGCTTACACAGGCTGGGAAAAATAACGTTGTGCATATTTTATATAGGAAGAGTTTAGCATGAACTTTCTCTTCAAGGTGGTTATGAGCTGCAGTAGAATTCCTAAAGTAAAACCATCTTTCAACAGGCAGATGTGCTGCAGACAGGGAGACTCATACTTCGCTCCTCTGTTGTTACTTTTTTTTTCAGTGTATTTTAATTTAACTGTGCTATCACTCACAAAGAAACGAGTATTGCCTCCTACCTTTTTGAAAAGCTCTCCTTTCAACCACCCAGCCAATGTCTATGAAGAAAACCTCATCATCAGGTTGCTGTGTGCAGGTCGTGTGCTCTCTGATTCCCCCTCCTGTAGGCAGTTCCTTACGCACTGTCAGCACAGGCAAGGCTCGCTCCTCCTGACTGGGTGCCCGTGCAACATGTCCAGGCTGATGGTCTGGGTGCTTCAGGTGTCCTTTATTTCTCCTGCAGGCACCAGGCAGCGTTAGTTCCCATTCTTTTGGCTGGAAGGTGACTCCTTCTGGGTGACATCTTCCCATGCCCCAAGCTTGTATTCAGTGCCCTCATCTTCCCAGTCGTGTGTGAGCTCTCTGGGACCTGGATGTGGTTGCCTTATTCACACTCCTGACCCCTTTGTGCTCTTTTCTCTGTGTCAGACAGCCAGACCAGGCAAGCTTTTGAGCTTCTCTCTGCTCTCTGAAGCTTCCTAACAGGACCCCATCCCAGCATAGCCAGTGTAGGTCTCTTGGTTTTTCAGGGGCTGTCGTTCCTGGCATGTCCCTAAACTGTTCTACTTAGGCTCTGGACGGAGCTCCCTTCAAGGCAGAGGCAAAACAATCTGTAGAAACTATGATAATATGGGGTCATCTGGCTCCTGGGTCAAGACTACTGCTGCCCCACTCCATACAAGCCTGCAAACGATTCTTTATTTAACAAAAGCTTGAGGTGGCTTAACCACAGAAAAGTAAATTGGAGCGTGAAATACAGCAAGGAAAATACAGAAGTTATGAGTTTCTCTATACCACCGTCAAAGCAAATCAGACTAAATCTTTTCCTGAAATGAACAAAGGACTTTTACACAGCTGAATTTCAATGCATTCTTACTTGGTGGAACAGAAGTGAAGATTGCTTTGGTCCACTTGTTTTGAACCAACGAAGAAAAAATTGAAGGAGCAGAGTTCATAAGACCGGATACTGGCATTTGGGAGGAAGGGGGTACATAAGGTGTGTTAAATTTGGAGATGCTCTGTAATGACTTTTAAACTTTAAGTCCCACTAATTTGTCTTTTTTAATTGAAAATGAGTACGTTAGTGTCAGCTGAAACCTCAACATGAGAGATGAGGCCTCGAGATTTCATGAATGTCAAGGAGACTGTGTTCAAAGAAGAGGGTGTAAATGCAGCTGACTTTGTATCTAGGAAAACAGGAGCAAAAGACTTGCCATGCTGAGTTATTTAAATGCCTTTTGAAGAAGCTAGGAATAGACTGATTTATCAGTCACTGCTGGGAACCCTTGTGGCAGGGACCACAGCAAAAAGATAACCTTGGAAGTAAAGCCACACTTCAACCAGAGCTGTGCTGAAACAGTGATGACAGAAGGATAAAAAGCATTTCTGAAGTCCTCTTCCAGACACATCCGAACTCAAGGGTGTAGAGCATTAGTACAGTCTTTGAGTACCATGTCAAGGATCATGCAATTTGTGTAGGACTTTCACAAATTCACATGACAAGCCCCAGTTCCATCTCACACTTCCCTGCAGCCTCTCTCAGTGTCCGAGGTCTTCTGTGCCAGGTGTTGATGACTGGCCCATCAAGCTCTGCCTGGTACTTGAGGTCCCAGATGGGGAGAGACACAGCAGAGGGACTGCTGCTGCTGGGAATGTATTACCTAGCACGTACCAACCTCTACAGGACCTCTACTAAATGGCAAACTCCCTCCATGCTACTGCAAACTAGTGCCATCTGGCCCTCAACCCATCCTATGAAACAATGCATTTAAAGACAAGTCCTGCAGGTGATTGCATGGTTGGTGGCACTCTCTTATGCCACCCTACAAGTTGGACATCACCCCTGGCACAGGTCTTCACCCCATGAGGGAGTGTGAGACTCAGTAACCTGAAAGGGCCAATTGTATATAAATGCCCTAATTAGGAAACTATGCTAGCTTTTTTCCTTTCCTCATTTACCTGCAGGTTTTTTAAAATCTTTGTTTCCGGAGCTTATGGCAGGTTGATTTTTAGAAAGCGGATGTGAAACCCAGCTGAGGCATATAGACTGCTGAATGTAATTAAAACAGCTTTTCAGAGGACCCAGTATTAATTCCAGAAACGAAAAGTATTTGGTGCCGTTTCAGTTCCTCTGCTCTGAGAACTGATATCATACCTCCGGCCTTTTGTCACGAGCAATTACTGGAAGTAAAAGAAGCGGTGACAAAATTTCAAGTATAGCTCCATTCCTGTTTGCTGCTGCTGCTGAGAACATCAGGAGGAGGAACTGTGACCACAGAGAGCTGACCTTTACCTCTTCGACTCCAGCATTTAGTTTCAGTCTTTTTAAAGGTAAGCCTGATGCACGGATGACCCAAAAAAGACTCTGTGAAACCACCTGGCAGTTGAGAGAGCAGCTTGCTTCCATTTTTCCTCCTAGCAGCAAGCTTTGCAGCTGTAAGAAAGTCAATACATCTCCTGGGCACCCTCATCTATTTCCTGTAGCTAAGAGGGAGAAAGTCATGTCTCATTCTGTCCCTGAAGTATATGGGCAATGGCTCAACTCACTTTTCTTAAACAGCAACTCACTGTGCAATGCTCGATTTAAATAAAAATAAGCAATAAGGACAAAGGGATCCTTCAGGTTTCTGCATTTGGATGAATTCACTAGCATGTATCATCTTTTACTGTCTTGACAGCTTCTGTCTTCTCTGTGCGAATTTCCATTGAATCCTAGCAAGTTTACGTTTTGCTTTTACTCACGTAAAAGTTTAGTTTAAAAGACATCCATGAAGGAAATGAAAGATGTATTAAGAGAGAAAATGATAGCAAGGGACTATCAGGTGAGAAGCCTGTAGAAGCGGCTCTCCTTTTTGAGCTATTGTTTCTAGACTTTCTAAAGGCGGTCCCCAGAAGCTGCTGGGATGCTTGTTGGATTGGACGGAATCAATTTTAAATGAAAATGTTGATGAAATCGTGGCACATCGAGAGATGGAACCCTAGCCATCTCTTAATGCACTTCTCTTGCTTATTTGGGCGAAAAGGGTTTTCAGTCACGCTTTTCATCCGCTGGCATACACACCACATAGACCTAGCTTGTTCCTCCTGGCAGGATTGCCTTTGCAGGCTACCGCCATCCTATGAAACAGCTGGCATGCGCACTCTGAATGCTGAAACCTGCAGCTCCGAGTGAGCTTCCGAATCAAGAACCGCGTGCGTGCCAGTAACGCCAAATAATTACTCAGCAGACCTCCTGCAGCTGACTGAATATGAGTTCATTTGCCTTAGGAAATTTCATAAAGTGATCATGTTACATCATTGTATTATTCAGACCACAGAGGCAATCTTACTGTACTAATTAAACGAATTAAAAATATTTATATAATTACTAAAGCATGACACCAGCCAATAGACTATGCCAATGCTGCCGCCGTATGATCTGGGCTTTGAACCGCACTTTCCCCAGTATAGCTCTGAACACGCAGGGACTGACCTTTCACATTCTTCTCTTGCAAGGCTGGAAGGAGCACTTGCACAGAAACCAAAAGGTTTTCTTGAAGAGGAAACACTTCTTCGCTCTCTTATGCGAATGGCAAGGTAGCGATGGATCAGCTTCCTCCTTTCCGAAGCGAGACGTCGGTCCTTCTTCCCTCCCTCTTTCCTTCCCCGTGGCGGTCCCGCAGCGAGGGAGCCGGGAGGGGCGAAGCCCTGGGGGGAGGCGCCCCCTGCAGCTCACTCCCGGCTTCGCTCGGCGTCCGCAAGCGAAGCGGCTGCCTGCCCGGCGCTGCTTGCCGCAGCAGCCCCGAAACGCGCCCGCACCCCGCCGCCTCTGGGAGAAGCCGCGTTTCCCCCAGGCTCTTTGCCCGCCGGCAGGCGCACGGCGCGGCCTCGGCCGGTGCCGCGCCCCGGGGGTCCCACGGCACGCCCGAGGGGCCGCGGATGCTGCGAGCGGCGGCCGTGCGTGGCAGAAGCCTGAGACGCCACTTGCTCGTAGCCAACGTCTTCCCTTTCAAATCAACGCTTCTGGCAAACGACACGTAGCTGTCCTCATGTGACGGTACCAGCAAAAGCCTGGAGCGCGTTCATTAATATTTGTAACGGGGGAGACCGGAATCGGGAGCTAGAACTTTGTTTTCGTTTTGGCGTATTTTCACGTGGCAAGCAAATTCCCGTCACTATGCCGCCTTGGTATTTTGCTCCTTATTTTCCTGCTGAATCTTAATACCAACAGGTCATCAGCGGAGGCTTCTGTCTGATTTTCCGAAACAGGCAAGTATGACAACTGCCATTCAATTTTATCATCGCTCTCAAAAGTACTTCTTTTTCACCTTGATTTTTCTCTAAGTCAGTCAGTACTATCAGGTTAGATCAAATAAGTCCCAGTGGGCAGGGTGTGGAGAAATGAGCCAAAATGAATCATTTCCTACCTAAGCAATTTTTTGTGTCTAGACATTTGGTACTTCATCTAAAGCTCATCTTTGTTAGCTGGTTATTCTTCAGTGTTTTCAGAATTTTTGCATGAGCTTTGAATTCTTTCATCCTGCGTGTTTGCTTGTTCTGTGACCTTTGTGAATCTCACAGGAAAAAAAAATATCTTTTCCTAATTTTTAATTTTATAACTCAGTTCTGGGCACCATTCTAAGTAACTTAGCACATGAAGGTTTGACAGAGGGCTCAGTAATCATGGGTACGATCTCATTTAATTCTGTGGGAAGACAGGTGAGTGAATTCAATCCATGCAGAAACACACTGATACCATACTCTGAACAGCTCTCAGTGACATGGATTGGCCTGGTTGCCTTTTATGACTCTGATATCAGCAAGTTGTTGTTTAAATTAATGTTTATGATGTATACGAAAAGTGTTACAAAAAATATGGACTCTGCTCAGAACGGTATTTTAATATGGTTCAGGTTTGGCCTCTGTGTGCTCAGCTGATTCAAACAGAAGCAAAAGGCAATCAGTGCAGGACTCCTTTAATCACGCTCTTTTCTGTCGAGCACCTTCCCATCACTAGACATACAGAAATGACACTGTTTTGATGTGGAACCGGGACAGAAGCAAGCCATTCATCATTTCGTGTGGGGCTACTACGCTGTATGGCTAGTAACAACTGTTAATTAGATAGTGGGGATTATAATCACTTTGTAAATAATGCAGCAGACTGAGATAGATAGCATTTATAAATTGGTTTCATTTTAAATAGATAAAAACACAGGAGGCTATTCTGGAGCAATTTCCTCCATGCAAGAAAGGGTTAAATGTACCTTTGCAGTAATGGAGATTAACATGTCCCACAGGAAATCAGTCCTACCGGAGACACATAGATGAACTGGGAGGCCAAAATGACAAAATTGCAGATGTTGCTGTGTTTGGCTGGCGTCAAAAACCACTCTGTCCATTCCTCTTATCACTGGCCTCAGCTTCAAGACTGAAGTAAGTATATAGTGGGCACCGGTATGAGAAGATGGAAAGTGTGTGCTTAAGGTCACATTGCTGTGAAAATATTTTTTACCGAATATTTCCACAGCTGGAGTTTTGCAACTAGAGTGCATCACTGAATCTGTTTAGGTTAAGATAAGTAAATCGAAAAGCTATTGCTTTAGGAACAAAACATAGTTGCAGGTCTATCTTGTTATTCGAGTGAACCTGGTACAGTATTTCTTCTGTCTTGAATACGATGGGAGCAGGAGAAAAGGTATTCTAGCTAACTTATAAAATATAAAGATCCCCAGAACCTTTGAGATCTACACAGTAAAATCAAGGCCGCACCTTCTCTAATCACAAATCATTCCTATAATAGTTCAGAAGGTTGTATGAAAGACGTGGGAAATTAACAGATTTTTTTTTTTTTTACTAATTTGTACTCAGAACATATGGTCAGCAAACATACAGTCAGCAAACAAACCTAAAACCTTTTGCTAGGCTAAATGACTAAAATCTTTTCCACAACAGCGGTAGGGTGACTTGAGCTGGAGAAGTCAGGCAGGTTATGAACGAGTGTGATTTGTGAAGGTAAAACACTGAAGAAACCTTGGTTAAAGTTTGATGCTGGGAAAGCAACAGCAGCACATCCCGGCTCCAGCCCCTGCACAGAGCGTTATATTTCTGATTAATTCAAATATTTCTGATCATGCATTCACAGTTAAATAATCTAAAAATGGTCAAAGTTCAGTGGTCTTTATTAGACTTTGTGGCCTGGATTTGCTCAACCCTCTGAACTACGATCCCGAGGATTTTGTCAGGTTTAGTTTCTACTAGCCAGTAAGACTAGGGCTCCTGATAACACGTAATGCATGTAAGGACTTTTGAACATAACAGTTAATTACCAAGGAAGGGAATAACTTGAAAAAAGATGTGAATTTCCCTTTTTTGGAATGCAAAATGGAGTTGTAATGGGAGCCAGTCAGAGACGCTTTCTTCTTGGGATACAATGAAATAGACAGAATTAAGCTTAGATGTTAGATATCTGTCCATGGGTATTATACGTCAACAAACTACTACAGTTGGTCTAAGATGACTGCCATCCTCCCTCTGCACACATATTCTCTCCTGTTTTTTCACTTACAGTTTCACCTGCTCACACAGATAATTGCCTGTGTAATTTTATGCTGTGTTCCTTTCCAGCACCTCTCTCTCTTCACATGGCAACCGTGTCTGCGACAGAGTAGGAGAGCTCCAGAGGATGAGCTCCCTGGTCAGCACCTCGCACCTCCAGCTAGCCGCCTTTGCTCTGGGCACGGTGGGCTGGATCCTGTGCACCGTTTCAATGGGAATTGTGGAATGGAGAGTGTGGCACGTGAACAACACCACCATCATCTCCTCTGGCGTTGCCTGGGTGGGGATTTGGAAAGTCTGCTTCATCAGTTACCTTCACGTCTCGCCTGGCTATAAAGAACAGTTCTGCCATAAATTCAGTGGCTATGACTCCTCCATCCCCCCTGAAATTTATGCTGCTCAGGGTCTCCTGTTGATCGCCATGTGCGTGGGCTTGCTGGGATTGACTGCCACAGTATTGGCTCTGAGAAATGTTTATATGGGAATCACTCACAAAACTCTCATTACCCGTTTCTTCCTGGTGGGTGGCTTCTTCTACACACTGGCTGGTCTGTGCGTCCTGATTCCTGTGAGCTGGAATTTCTATTCGGTAACGCACAATCAGAGCATTGCTTTTCCTCCTTCTTACTACATGCCATCCAGCCCAGCGGCGCAGGAAGCTGGTGCTGCCATTCCTATCGGGATTGTAGCTGTCATCCTCCTGCTGCTAAGTGGGACTTTTTGTCTCTCATACAGATTTCCAGTGACTGCAAACACTATCACGAACTCCTGACAGGATAAATCCCTCCCTGTGCTGTTTCAGAACAGGAGCATAGTCGAGAGAAAAGGTCAGCGGCATGAGTGATTTTATAACCAAGGATCTACAGAATTTAATTTTGGTCTATAGCAGCCACACTATTTTGTTATATGAACCAGCTGAATTACCATCTTAGTTGTCACATATGACCGGAGGTTCAACTTTGACATAATTGCTGTTGAGCAGCAACTGTGATTATCTTTTACCAGTTGTCCTCTTTTGTACACACAAATGCTATTAATTTATTTTTTGTGTAAGATATTTGCCATGCTCAAAGAGCTGACTCTGAATTAACTGTCCTGTTAGAAAAATGTGAAATAACATGTGTTAAATGTGAACTTGTTTCCTTGTTGGTACTAAACTGTTTTGTCCATTATTTAATTACATCTGTAGCAAAGTATGCTTTGTGACAAGTCAAGACTTTTAATACCAATAGTATGACTGTCATCATGGTTGGGTCAAATGAGTCTTCTCTGAATTGTCTTACAAAGGTCTTGCCAGTTTCTCCTCTTCCTCCAGGGTACATGAAGAGCTGTGTCTTTTTAATGCTTCTGTTTTTCTTTCAAGCTATTTGCATTTTATGTTGCAACATGTTTGCCTGTGGGCAAGGTGCGCTCCTAGATCTTCACTTAGGCAGAGCCAAAAAGTCTGCAAGTGTTTGTGCCTTCATCAGACACTTCACTGAATCCAAAGGTATTGCAAAAGATGGAAACAGCTTCTACAAGCTATTACAAAACTGCTGTCAAAATCAGTGTTCTTGGTGACTGGGACTATTCAGTACAACTTACAGGGTATGATTCATTTGACCTGATGTAGACATCTATACATAAACCGGTCACTTCAGGCTCCATTTATAGTCAATGTAGAGACAAAGGCAGTCTTGTCCAAAATAGATGCCTAGAATGGCTGGAAGAAGACATGATCCCTAAAAACCTGTTTCTTTTAACCCACAACTTCACCTAAGCTAGATAAAGTTAGGTGAAATGAATCTGTCATTTACGTGGCATTTCACATGCCAGTGCCATTAAGAAAAAAAAAAATAAATGTCCCAAACTATTTTGCAATAAGGGCAATAAAAAAAAATTAAGAGGTTAGGAGGAATGAGTAAACAGTGTTGACAAACTGGCGACCTCTTGAAAACAGGTTCCTCAAAAAGTTATTACACTTAAAGGAATGCTACAAGAATCGAAGTAATTCAGTTTTACCCTTTTAATTGTCCTCCATTTTCTGAAATACTCATGGATTCAGAGAAAGAAGAAAATGTAACCAAAATGTAATAATAATTCTTGTACATTGCAAGCAAAGGTAAAATGCCAGCCAACCAGGTCTTGTTGCTTGTTTACTACCTCAACTTGTCCTAGCAGTCCAATTCTTCCTCCACATCTTCCACACGTTCTCAGCTTTGCTGTACTGTCTGTCTATACGAATGCCTACAGCACCTTCATTTCCTCTCCGGTCTTCCAGCCTCTTCTGAAACAGCAGCTCTGCTCATATTGGTAATTTTTTCATCTGCTGCAAGGGTTTATCTTTTGACTGTTTACAATGCTGTAAAGCACTTTCAAGTGGTGTTTCAATGAAGGCAAGTGATTTAATAGCTTGTTTATTATATATTGTTTCTAGTTTGATTTCTACTATACATCCTTTACAATGTTAGTAGGTTTTGTTTTTAAATGTGCAAGTCAATAGAACTGTTATCTCTTCCCACAGGGCCTAAATAATGTTAGATTTTATCTTATTGTAGTTGTAAGGAGAAAAAGAGCTCTATCCATGTGTTTATGCCAGCATTTCCCCATGCTAATAAACCACCCATAGTCCCTGGCAAGGAATTTGAACTTTAACAGAAAATTACTGATTCTTCAAGTTTTTTTGAGTTCTTGTATGCACAGAAACGTCAATAACAGCAACTGTATTTCTCAGCTATATTCACTAAATGATTTGGTTTGATTTACATTTATTCTTCTTGGCTAAAAGGAAAAGCAACAAACAACATCAGACACACACCAAGTTTCTGCGTTGCTGCCACAGCTGTCTCCCCCTGGGACTCTGTTGATCTGCCCTGATGCATGGCTATAGAATGCTGGTGGTGTGTCAGACTAGATGGTGAGGAAATTCCCCATCTAAACACTGGAATAGATTACCTCAGGATATGTGTGGGTTTTTTAAATAACATTTTGTCAAGAATAAGTTTAGACAAATAGTGCCACGAAGACTGTAGGTATGAGCGAGCCTGTCTCAGGACAGAGGGGTGATCTAGATGGAGCTCTTGGCATCCCTTCCCACTGTACTTCCTGGGTCTTTAATACAGAAGTCTATCAATAGTCACACGGTCCACGCTATATGTTGATAAATGATAAAAAGTAGTCTATGGTCAAATACCAGGCTATATTAAAACTTGCAGTCCATCCCTGAAGAAAAGATAGGAGGAAAAAAAAAATCTTAGCTCAAAACAAGGGAGGGGCAAAACCTCCATTGATTTCAATTGGATCAAGCCTGTCTAATCTTGATCCCTGAAGGCTGCATGATTCATTAAATCTTAGTGGTTATTTGTGTTCATTAAGATTTTTGTATTGGAGGAAAGTAAAGCTCCTGCGCTTTTACTTTGCCAGCGAGGAGGCGTAGTTTCTTTGTGCATATTTTCACGACCCATTTGTTTCAGAATTTGAGAAGCTAAGTTACCTTTCAGTAGGTCAGTTTATTACCATTTCAGTTGTGCTTATGCAGCTATTTCTAGGGTTGTCTGCAAAATCAGGCAGCTGAAATGATTTCAGTTTAAAACTCAAAAATGTAAAACTTTTCTGGAAGGCTATTTTTAACCTAGATTACTTTAGGGAGCTACGCTGTAGCCTGGCCTTGCAATCATTTGTAATAGCAGAGCTGAGGACAGGCAGTGAGCTGGAGTGCAAAAGCAGGAGTGAGTGGCTGGGGCCTTGAGGTAGAGGCATAAGGGGCAAGACCCTCTTAAATAAATGTCACCACTGAAGAGATCATATCGCGCAGCTCTGTCTCCAGCCTCAGCGCAGACTGGGACCTGCTGCCTCCCCAGTGACAGCACCGCTCGCCTTGTGGGCTCCACCCTGTCTAGGAATGTCTCCACACTAGCCTCAGTCTACACATAAACCAGTCTCGCTTTATTTTTTCTGAGTTGACAATAAACAAGTATCTTGTGATTCACTCACATGTCTGAATTCACTGCTGGGTGAATGATCTGAATACCAAGACTCCCTCTGAGTTCTGTTGGGTGTCTTAATGGTAAGGCGTCCGTCTTTGACCTCCATAACATACCCCGTGGCATTAATCTACCACACGATGTGTTTTGTTAACCTTATTTATGCGTACCATCTACCTCACCTGTCCATTCATGGCTGCAGACCAAAATGTGCAGGATTATATATTCAGTATTCTTCTCCAAGATGGGTGCTCAAAGAGCAGATGGAGCGGAAAAGTGCCTGATAGTAAAACAAGCCAATAGCACAAACTCTACTGAGCAGATTTTCTTCCCAGGTGAATATGCAGTTCTGACCAATATAATCCGTGTTCAGGTAAAGGAAGAGGGAGAAACTGGAGATGTGCTACAGAGTAGGTCACCAAATTATTTAAGTCAGTAAGCAAAATTTGTATTCCAGTCAGCAGTTTTACATGAAAAGAGTCTTAATTGTCGGTTCTGAGTTCTTTCGCTGATTAAAAACAACGCTAGCGTCAGAAAGAAATGTCTTTGCTGTCACATGGCTTACGGTATATTACAATGATGAGAGGCAGGGTGGTTTTCAGGAGAGAGCTATTTTTAGACCTTGGACTATTTTTCCCTTAGAATGGAAAAACTGAAATGTCACAGGCAATTTCCTGCTCTTTAGGCCATTAAAATACTTTAGGACAAAGAGTTTTTGCTTAAAAAAGGTAAGTCTGGCTGGCATAGCGTTTAACAGCAAATTGTTTTCTTAAAATAGGAAACCAATGTACATTAAATTAAAGGTTCCCAGAAGAGATATGTCCTCTGAGCAAATATACCTTTTTCAAAACCAAACTGAGATTCCTTTCGTTCTTGCCAACATCTGTATTGTCAGATCCAGTATCAGCTCATAAAAATATTTTTTTCTACTGACATAGTCCCTTTCCACTACTCAAATAATTCACTCTATTTCCCTTGCTTAAGAGAGGTGAGATTGCACAATAATTAGCACCATGGTTTGGAGTGCATTGGCTCTCAATTACTGTGTCAAAACCAACTAGATGCCAATCAAGCAAATGTAAGTGAATCTCATCTCAGAATTATAAAACCAATAAATACGGGCTCATAGTTGGGAATAGGGTACAGTACACACTGTTAAGATCCGATTCACAGAACATCATGTCGCCCCCTTTCTCTTGGGATATATGTGGAACACAGCAAGGATGAGGATAATTCCCAGAATGATATTTTGAAGAAGCATACACATTATGGGCGGTATTTTATACCCAGCACTGTCTGAGGTTACTGCATGTGCAGGCTGGTTTCCAGCAGCTGGATACGCAGACTCATTACAGAATAAAAAAATTAAAAAATGGTAAAGGTAAAAAAATAGATCTCACTTTAGAATTAACGTTGCCAAAATATGACCAGATACCTGAGATCAGCTGATGAGAACAATTTGTTCTCATCCAGCCTGCCCACATGGCCTCAGAGAAGACATTGCAAGTAGGAGAGAAAGCATATGGGCCTCTGGAAACTAGAGGCATTGCACCCACTACGTAGGTATATCGCAGCTGCTGGCTGACTGGAATTGAAGGGGGAAAAAAATCACTTGCACAACAGAAGTGCTTAAAAGCCCCTGAAGGTTACGGAACTGGAAATGAAGCATTCACAGCTTGGAGAAGAGATTGAAAATATCAAGCCCTACTGAAAAGCTTAAGCTGTCCAACCGCAACTTTTGGAATAACTAATGTCAGTGGACCTCAGAGCCTTATTTACATCTGATTTTTAGTATTACAAATATGTGTAAAGTCTGACCCATAGTCTTTCCATATGACAGTTTCCCATTTGTAAAATAAAGATAGCAACTCACAAAATATTATGGCAATAAATACATCAAAGATTAGTATGATGGGAGCCACAGAAGGCACTGAAATAGATCTGCTGAACGACCGTGTTTTGTTTGTACTCCAAAGTCATACTCAGGGATGCAGAAGTCCCTTGGGTGTGTGAAGCTGCCTTGCTGTTACTAACAGAGCAGAGGCAGAAGAGGAATGATGGCATGCAAGGGGGGGGGGGGCCGGAGAGGGGCAGCAAGGGAAAAAAAGGAAGAAAAGGGGGGAGTGAAAAGGAAAAAGAGACAAATTCCTGGATTATATTAATACTATACAAAATAATATCATTATTTGACATCATGATAATAAATATTTCATTAAAATTTCAACACCAGGCAGAAGGGCTGACTAACAAGTGGTGGGTCAGATATGGAAAAAATGTTGAACAAGAAAGCAGGAATCACGTGTTTCGAAGAGAAGTGAAAATGAACTGAAGAAAAGCAGAGGAAACAAGAGGTAGATGATACAGAAGGCAACACTGCAAAAGAGCAGGGAGGGGGCCCACTATGCTCGCATCTAACTACACTGGCTTTGGCACAGTCCTCCTTGATGTCAGTGACTCAGGTGGGAACCGCAGCCTTTTGCAGGACTGAGGAAACCAGGGACCCGACCAACCAAGTGCAGGCAGCAGCCGCATGTGCTGCTCAGGCCAGGCAGTAAAATAACATACTGTGCTTATTTTCCTCCCTCCTCCCCCGCCCCCCACCCCCAATGCATCCATTCCGGGCCACATTTGCCTATGGGATGGCTGTGGCAGTTCGCAGAGGTGTCTGGGCCATGCCCTGTTTGGCAGCACCTTCAGCTGATCAGTGTCAGGTATGCTGGGCTGGATGCCGGGTGTCACCTCCCGAGCAGCGCCGAGCATGGCACACCAATGACACCTCCATCGTCTCCTCCAGCACTGCTTGGGTGGGAGCTGGGAAACTTGAGCAGTTGCTGCAGTCTCCAGGGTCTTTTGAATGAAGGTCTGTCAGAGAGTCAGACTCAGAGAAGTTGTTCCCCCCTGGAAACCTTGTTTGCTCAGATGCTTTCACCAACTCCTACGATCCTGAGAGCACCAGGAAAAACCTACAAGCTTTGCTCTAAGAAATATTTATAAGGGTTGTGCTCAAAACCCATGTATCAGCTTTTTCCTAGCTGGGGGGATGCTGAAAATGTTTGCTGTGTGTTAATCCCTGTGAGCTGCAATTTCTGTTCTGCAGCGTGCAGCCACGGTGTCTCGTTCCCCTGTCTCCCCACGCCAGCCTGGGGACAGGAAGCCAGTGCTGCTGCTCCTACTGGGATTACAGCCCTTCTCCTGCCACTCATGAGTGGGACCCTTTCTCTTTAACATAAACATGCTATTGTGCTGGATGCCAAGGCTCCTTCTGATAATACAGGCTTCAGATGCCTCTGAGAAATGTGAGGCAGGGCTACAGGATAAACATAGCAACCCAGTGACTTCATCTGCTCAAGGAGCTCTCTGGGTTCAGCTGTGACTCTTCAGTGACAGTCACAATTTGCCAGCTGAATTCAGGGGAAACAGAAATAAATTACGTGACAAATGACTTTCACCTGAAGAATTATTTCTTATTAACTAACTGGGAAAAACTGCTATGTCTTGGTTGGGTAGCTGAGTTCACTTCAGTGTTGCTGATGAATGTTATTTCTAATGTGACCTTCTGCATAGGTGGACTTAGTTTTGTTTGTTTTTCAGAGGTATGTAAATTCAGTGTTCATTTAATTGAATTTTGCCGACTGTAATCAAAGCCTGTATGAATGGATTCTTTACCAAAAGGCACCTAGAGGCTGCCTTTTATAATAACATCATTTTAGAACTGACCTGCACTAGTTTACACAGATATCATGGCCTGAATAATGCAGGAGGACAGACACGATATTTGCCATGGTTAGGTGTAGCTTTAAAGATTATAACCTATGGTAGGAATAAAATGAGATTGTTGAAGCGACTGTACTTTTTAATGTAAGAGTTTCCAACTAACTGGTATAATGCCCCTCTGGCAGGAAGGCGCTCACCACATGCCAGCTCATCCTATCTTTCTCTGAGCGCAGACCATGAAAGCATACCCCATGAATCTATCAGCGTGATAGTTGCAAGAGCACTAATACCTTATCTTCTTGCCGCTTTTTCTCAGAATTGTTTGTATCTGCCAGGACTTCTCTCTATAAATAGCTTCATTTCCAGTGAAAACTCAGGAATTCTGAGACTTACATTTTGCAGCTGTACATAGTAAATGTTGCTTGGTTTGCTAATAGTCCAGAATTCCCAGATGGTCCTGGTGACATTCGAAGCTGATTCAGACAGACACCGAAGTTGGTGGCAGTCTTCACTGCCACCACAGTCCTTCTAGCCAGCGTGCTCGGTTCAGGCCTCCAACGTTGCTGTCAGGTGGTGCTCCCTCTTCTGAAGGGCTGGTCATCAATCCCGTCAAAGAAGCATTGACATCACCCATACCCTATGCCAGGTGGAGTTTAGTCCACAAATTTCACAAGCTTTGACAGGAGCATTTAAACAACAGTCACATGAAGATTGTTATTCTCGGTCAGAAGAACTTGCTTCTGACAAAAGCATTGCTTGCTTCTCAGAGATCAAGCAGTGCTTGTGAAAATCCTGTTTCGTTAGTGGAACTTCGTATTTGCGGCAGCAAATACAAAGTGCTCTGAAGTAGGTATCACCAAATGAACCTGAGTGTGAAAAGATAATTCAGGCTTTTAGCCTGAAAAGTGAGTCTTAAAGGAGTCATGGGAGTCAAAGGGAATTTAGGAAAGTACTCAGCATCTTGCAGGATTGCTCTTTAATTCTAGTGTAAAAAGGCTAAGCTCTGATATGCAATGTAACCGCCTAAGGACATGCTGTCAAAACTTCTTGGTTTAAGCTAAGGAAAAATTAGATGGTTTGAAGAAAACTATCAGAAGTCCATACCATCTAAATTACCTCATTGTTCTATTTGCAAATCATGCTGTTTCCAGAAAATCTGACAAGGAACTACAATTCTTTTTAAATTGCCTAAATTATAACCGCCCTTATCATAATCGCCACTCCAACGCCTTAAGAGATCGAAAAGATTTTTTTCTTGTCTAAACAACCAGCGCAAACTGAAGATCAAGAGTGAGACAAAAGAACACACAAGTATATGAGCAATGAAGGACAAACCATGGGAGGCACAGAGGAAGAGCAACACTGAACAGGAGAACTATAAAAAAAAGGTTGTGAGGAGTAAGGGAGAAAAAAGTCGAGTGAGTGACTGAGGACAAAACTGTGAGAGAGGCGGGAAAATGCAAACGAAGAACGGAGAAGCAGAAAGGGAAAATGAGAGGAAGGTGATTTAACAGTGACAGGGAAGATAGAGGATAAAATCTGGTTGAGGGTTCAGAAAATAGTTTTTGCCTGTGCAGAACTCAGCCTGAAATGGTCTTTTACTCAGAAAATGAGAATTCACACTTACTTGAGGGATTCAGATTCAGAAGGAAGACAGCAAAAAATAAAAGTTACACAGAGAGATAACTTAGCTGGCCTGTGATTTCATGGTTGACAGAGGACCTAGCACTCAAATCGGGAGAGTTTAGAGTTGGTACATCTGGCAGTGGAGAATGCAAATGACTGCAGATTTATATAACACATCTGAAACATATTTTGCAGCATACATGAGTCTTGGCAGTTCTTGTCCTCATACTACTATTCACCTACCCAAGCCCCTCTCAGGAATTAACTTTTGGGGTTAGAGGGGTTTGTAAATGGATGGCCAACATCTTGTTTGGGACGACCAACGTCTTCTTCCTGAGCGGGTATATCCATGTTAGTTTCTCTCAACTAATAGCTTTTCCCGTCCATTCACTGCAGTCTGATGAATTATGCTGCAAGACAAAGATGTAACCCCAAAGCCAGTTTAATCCATTGTTTACACAAAATCTTAGAAATTGTGCTCAGCTACTGGAAAGCCAGCAGAGGAAGCCCATGTTAACACAGCCTTTACAAAGGCTCTCTCTGATGAATTCAGTGCTGGTGAGTAAACAAAAAAACCCAGAAAGTCCCAAAGAAAAAGAGCTCTTTGTCTTTTAAAGAAGAAATATTCGACAGCAGAGTGGACAGGCTTGATAGGAGTAGCTTCTGCTTTCAAGCTTTTACAAATAACAGAAGTTTTAATATCAGTCCACTTTGGCAGATTGGTGTTGGTGACCAAAGTCTGGATTAGGAACCACAAAAATGCTGTTACCCAGCTCCTGTGGTAAATGATCTAATCACTGTGGGATGGCTAGACGCGCAAATGTTGGGAGATGCATTCGTGTCCGTGAAGTACTCAGAAAATTGTTTGCATTGCTCAGACAACACCTGGACGGCTGAACTAACAGCATTCAGAGTGAGCAGTAAGCAAGAAGCTGCAGATACCAGCTTGGATTTAGGACAGGATGCCTTTTTGCCAAGTCATCGCTGGGAAAAAGATTATCAGCTGACATCATAAAATGAAACCAATTAACATTAGTAGAGAAACTGGGTCTTGTCCTATAATAGACATACATGAAGGTTAGATATGCTTGAAAACTCTACTAGCCTTTGTTCAGTCTTTGTGGAGTAACCACCTGACAATGGGGTGATGAAAAAAGCCCCCCACATGTAATTTGTGATGTCTGTGCAAGTTATTTGAATCCCCTTTTCTGATTACTTGTCAAATAATACTTTATTTATTTTGCGTGAATTATTTTTCCTCTTTTTTATGGGTATTTCTGATGGGCTAAATTTTGCTTCTTTAGACTAAAAGGCTGGAAGGTTATTATTGACAGAACTAACTGATTCAAGCCTGGGGATTCTTGCAGAAGGAAATTGTAAAAACTGAAAGGAAATTATCTTGACTGAGAAACTCTCTACTCCCATGAAAGGCATAAAAGAAAGTTTCCTTCCTATGCATTTAAGAAAAGTTGTTAAAAGAGAAAGATTCATCTTAAAATAATTTGGTCAAGTGTTTTAGACCACAGACACAACTGCAGTGGTGTTGACCTGCAATTGCCATCCATGGCTCCTTGCCACATTTGTTTAATGTAAATCTACCTCCTTTAACAATTTCAATGTTGATTAGGTAAGTTAGTTTATAATTTTAGAATAGAATAGAATCATTTAGCTTGGAAAAGACCTTTAAGATCATTGATTCCAACCATTAACCTAGCACTGCCAAGTCCACCACTAAACCGTGTCCCTAAGCACCACATCGACACGTCTTTTAAATCCCTCCAGGGATCGTGACTCGACCACTTTCCCTGGGCAGCCTGGTCCAATGCTTGACAACCTTTTCAGTGAAGAAAATTTTCCTAATATCCAATCTAAACCTCCTCTGGCACAGTTTGAGGCCATTTTATCTTGTCCTATTGCTTGTTACTTGGGAAAAGAGACTGACCCCCACCTCACTACAATTTTCTTTCAGGTAGTGGCAGAGAGCAATAAGTCCTCCCCTTGGCCTCCTTTTCTCCAGGCTAAACAACCCCAGCTCCTTCAGCCATGCCTTGTAAGACCTGTTCTCCAGACCCTTCACCAGCTTCGTTGCTCTTCTTTGGACACGCTCCAGCATCTCAATGTCCTTCTTTTAGTGAGGGGCCCAAAATATTCAAGGTGCGGCCTTCTTGGCCACCTGGGCACACTGCTGGCTCATGTTCAGCTGGCTGTCAACCAACACCCCAAGTCCTTTTCCACCAGGCAGCCCTCCAGCCACTCTTCCCAAGCCTGTAGCGTTGCATGGGGTTGTTGTGACCCAAGTGCAGGACCCAGCACTTGGCCTTGTTGGACCTAATACAATTGGCCTTGGCCCATAGATCCAGCCTGTCCAGGTCCCTCTGTAGAGCCTTCCAACCCTCTAAGCAGATCAACACTCCCACCCAAGTTGGTGTCATCTGCAAACTTAGTGAGGGTGCACTCGATCCCCTCATCCAGATAGTTGATAAAGGTTAAATAGCTAAATTAAAACCTTAGGCAGTAATTTGAGGAATTTTCTTAATAGTTGCAGCCCACTAGAGTGAAATCAAGCAATAATTCATCATTGCTACAAGCTTCTGAAATTACTCCTTTGGTTTACCTACTGGAGACCTGGGCTGGGGTGAGGAATGTCTTGGTGCCTATTTCAGACAAAAGTCTGGATGCCCACATGTTAACACATTCTAACATGTAAATTTTAGAAGCCCAAAAACCTGAGATTTTACAGCTTTGCTCCCAGCACAGTGAATGGGAATAAAAATCAATATTTTTCTTCAATGGGATTTTAAAAAAACAAACTTCAAGCCTTACATGCAGCACAAAGTACCACACAGAGTTAAATGCCTGGGAACCCTGGGGATGTCGTACTCCTCCTTTCCTTCTACTGAATTTGGGTCACCCGGTGGCAAAACAAAAAAGCAAGACTTTGATCATACAGAAAAGCTTGGCTTGCACAGCTGGGGTCTCGGCAGTACTGACCACAGGACCTGTCTCATTGCTCAAGATAAGAAGGGCCTTGAACCCAGGTCACTCACTTTTAAAAGAAATGTGCTCTTATGACAGAAAATGGTGATTAACATCTTGCAGGCATTTTTTAAAGTAGCTGTCGCTGCATGTTGTGAGGGGCTGGATTGTCTTGATGAGAGTCCAATGTGCTCTGTCTGCAGCTGCCTGGTTTTAGGGTATTCCAGAGGTGTGTATGGATCATGTTTCTGGAGGCTAATAGGGCTTTAGCAGGAGTTACCTACCTGGCCAGGGAAATCTTGGGCTGTTGCTCATTACAGAACTTCAAGCATCATTAAAGCTTTGCAGGACACAAAAAGCACAACTTAGACTTTGGACCACCCCAGAACTCAGGCCTTTCCTTCTGTAAATTCATACTCACCACATGCACTGGCTTTTTCAGTGAATGTTTAGTTTTCTGCATGGCCAATATCATACCCAACAAAAATACGACAACAGCTGATCACCTTCAGGTTAAAAACTTCTTGACCATCATTTTTTATATCACCTAATTTGATTGTTTTCTGTATGTTACAGCGGGGTTTTTGTATAGCATTAATGCTTCCTATAGAATGGAAACTGTGGTATACTGAAAATGCTACTTTCAGCTCATGTGTGGACGTTTTATGGTTCAGACTCTGGAAAGCCCCACAATATTTGAAAGAACTCTTCTAAAAGCTTTTGTCATTTGTGTTATAATCCTACTGCCTCCACAGAAATTACTGCCAACCAAGATTGCCCTATGCTAGCTGCTGCCATGGAGATAGCAGCAATATGCTTGGGCCGCTTCACTCTGTGAATATCTCCAACAAAGACTTTCAAAAATGTATTGCATTTTGCCTAGTGGGAGGAATCCCAAACACCATTCCCAGCAATGCTGTTTTAATGCCAGTAATCTTGAGTTCAATTCATAGTTAAAAATCAGGGTATTTGTTTTTCTCCTGAATTTGAAATCTCCTCCAACCCAGGAGGTGGGTTCCTTCTCAGGAAGCTGGGGATGCTGTTTCTATTGATTTCAGTTTTGCTGTTACGCCATTCTTAAGTGGGGTCTTAATGATCTTTGGCAGAATTTTTTTTTTTATAGGGTACGTCCTACCAATAAAATAAAACAGTCTAAATTTGGGGTCTTGCAAACAAGAAAAAAAGAAAATTCTTTCTGTTGACTTAGAACAAACCTGTCCTTGTAGCTCTGGGTTATCAATTGATTCATGGTGCTCAGAGAAAGTATTTGTAACTGATAGTTGCTCTGGGACTGTCTACGTGAAATACCTTGCATTTTTAAAAGAACTTTTGCAAAAAAACCTGAGACCAGCCTCTCCCACATTGCTGTTGGATATCTTCTATGGCAAAATTGTACGTCTGTAAGGGCTATCATGGATCTTTCAGCAATTCATGGAGAAAATCTTTATCTTTAGTTTGGCTGGCCAGTTTCAAACTGCATCTTTAAAACAGAAGTTTCATAAAACCTCTGGAAAAGGAATAACAAAGTGAAGGATATCTGGCAGAAGATGGACTAGCACTTCACATGTTATGTTGTTTTCAGGTTTTAAAAAGTTTTGGCCTCTTATCTGTTGCTTTCATTCAAGTTCTTTACATTACGCACTTAAATGTATCTACCGCGTGGGTAAGCAAATTCTGTCACTTGTAACACAGGTTTTGCACCTGTATAAGTGGGAAAACAGCTTTGGGTGTCCTCTAGTGAGTGCTGTGCCTCCTACTGCCTCCTGCAGGATATTGTCCCTATCGAGGCCACGCGTTGGCCTGACCTCACCAAATTCCAATCTGATACCCATGGGCATGTACAAACACTGAAAGACTGAACGCCTTTACATCATTAAAGTTAACAGATGGTGATATTTTACATTTTAGACTTGGCATCTCATTAAATTGTCTTTAAAAATAATATATTATTATTGATTGACAAAGTTACAAGCTATAGGGATGTAAGGAATTGTTTACTCTACAGCTGGTATTTACTTTCAGCTGTTTCCTTCTCTGTCAAGTTATTCCTTTACTGAAATTAAAAAAGTCTTAACAAGTGAAAGAAAGGGTAGGTGTTTGTTTTCTTGATGATGTCTGGTTCATGTGCATACTTTCTACCTCTTAACGTCCCACACTTTGGGAAGCAAAACTTGATGCATAAATTTGTTGTGGCACTGCATAAAAGTAAGTAAATCCTACAGGTAAAAGCACAAGAAATTAGTAGAGTGATCTTCAAAAGCACAGCCTGCAAATCTGAGAAATGTCATCAAGTGGGCAAACTTGCCAGGACTGGGATAGGGAAATCTTGCCTGTAATGGCCGTGTCAAATATTTGCAGGTTTTTAAGCTAGCTTTACATTCCATGGCTTAACTCATGTATATGTCCACAGCCACAACTTTGTGTTTATTTTCACCTTTCAGAATGTATGAAGATTAGAAAATTTAATAATAATAATCTTTGTCTGTCTGGAAAGGGATTGTCCTAGAGTGGTTTTCTGCATTGCCACTAAGATTCTGCGGTTCCTTTGGGGCTGCCCTGAGTGCACGTGCAAGGGAGCTGCAGAAGAGGGCACAAGGAACCTTAGGCAGCACAGTTGTGAGCCCATTGTACCGGCCTTACTTCTGTTTGCAGCTAAGTCACAACCCTGGTCTTTGTAGTAAAGGAAGGAGAGGTAGGTTTAGCTCTCCATTTTCTTGCCTTTAACTAAACTTGTAAGGGGAGGTGCACACCTGCCAACGACTCACTAAGAAAACGAGCTGGGGGTTCAGTGGGCAGACATTAGGATGCACGAGTAATTACCCTGATGTACCCAGAACATGGCAAACTTTATCGTAAATGTTCAGGTCAATGAAAAGTCACATACGTCGGATATGACTAGCACCATTGTTTTGTATTGCAAAGAGGTTTTGTTAAGTGTGAACTTGCTTCATTTTTGAGAAAGTTAAATCAGAAGAGTCACTCTAAATATGTGCCAGGTGATACACCCAGTGTTTCAGAGAGCTAGTGGGTATCGCTATTCTGTTGGTGAGGGCTGTTAGAGCCTTTAAAAGGGATTCATCCTTACGGACAGCCACAGAAAGCAAAAGTGTCATGATATCATCAGCATCTCCCACTCGTGTTATCTGAATGCAGAGCGTTTGGAGTTTGACTTTACAACCACAGCTTTGCCTGCACTGTCCAGCCATGCTGGTAGACATGGGAGTGTTGCAGTTCTCCACAGGGCATAACTGTACTTCAGAGCTCCCATGTGGCCCATCAACAGCTCATTCACTGACTATGGTGTTGTGGCTCCAGCTGATGGCCAGCGGTCTCCACTGTGCACTTCTGCATCTGAAAGTTTTGCACCTATTCCCAGCTATCCCAAGGGTAATACGGTCCCAACCTACTCTGGTGGAAAGCAGTTGAGGTGACACAGATTTCCCCAAAGTCATTATCTGGGCCTTCATCCTCAGACAAAAGGACTCCCAGGAGGGTCAGTTCATTTGGGATGGCCCTCCAGGGTTTGTCTGGGAGCTGATGGTGGCAGTAAACCCACAGTTCCTTCCCAATGGTACTTCCTTTTTGAACAATAACAAGACTCAGGGTCACAAAAAGGTGTGGACAGCCTGCACCATGCTCATTTGTGAATGAGCCAAAGCAGAAACAAGGCAGGTGTATCAGCAGCGAACAGGTTGCTCTCACGTGCACGGCTTTATACAAGCAATGGCGGCACGGGCAGCAAGCTGGTAACATCGCTAGTGAAAGACAGACAAAAGGACTACACGGGGCATCCTAGGGTGGCCTGCTGAGGGGTCTACAGTTAAGAAAGCAAAGCTTCAAATAGCTTCAAATCATATATATGGATAATAATTGGGATGTTCAGTCTAGGAAAAATAGAAAGATCTGAGAGAGAAGCCTACGGAATATATGTAGTGTAAATGTCAGGGGCTCCTCAGGTTCAATTCTAGGGCCAGTTTGGTTCAATATCTTTATTAATGACTTGGATGCAGGAGTTCAATGCACCATTAGCAAGTTTGCTGATGATACCAAACTGGGAGGTGCTGTTGACTCTCTTGAGGGATCTAGATCGATTGGAGCATTGGGCAATGATTAATGGGATGAAATTTAATAAGTTCAAATGTCAGATTCTGCACCTAGGACAGACCCACGCCAGGCACAAGTATAAATTGTGATAGGAGTGGCTGGACAGCAGCCCTGCAGAAAGGGATCTGGGGGTGCTGGCTGACAGCCGGCTCAGTTCGAGTCAGCGGTGTGCCCCGGCAGCCAAGAGGGCAAACCACGTCCTGGGGCGCATCACACACAGCGTAACCCAGACAGTCAAAAGAGGTGATTATCCCCCTGCATTCAGCGTTGGTGCAGCCTCACCTTGAGTGTTGTGTGCAGTTCTGGGCCCCACCATTTAAGAAGGATGCAAAGGTCCTTGAACACATTCAGAGGGCAACAAAGCTGGCGAAAGGGCTGGGAGGCATGTCCTGTGAGGAGCGGCTGAGGACTTTGGGCTTGTCTAGTTTGGAGAAAAGGAGGCTGAGGGGTGACTTCATGGCTCCCTACAGCTTCCTGAGGAGGGGAAGAGGAGAGGGAGGTGCTGATCTCTTCTCCCTGGTACCCATTGATCGGAAATGTGGGAATGGTTCAAAGCTGTGCTAGGGGAGGTTTAGACTTGACATTAGGAAGCGTTTCTTTCCTAAGAGGGCGGTTAAACACTGGAACAGGCTTCCTAGAGAGGTGACTGATGCCCCAAGCCTGCCAGTGCTTAAGAAGCATTTGGACAATGCCCTGAATAACATGCTTTAACTTTTGGTCAGCCCTGAAGTGGTCAGCCAGTTGGATGAGATGATCATTGTATGTCCCTTCCAACTGGAACTATTCTATTCTATTCTATTCTAGTCTAGTCTAGTCTAGTCTATTCTGCTCTGTTCTGTTCTGTGCTCAGGGTCCTCAGCACCCTCGGCTTCAATCAACTGCTCTCCTCCCACCCAGCCGCAGGACTTGCTAACGTGGGCTTGGCACTCCAACACTGCAGAGCTCTCTGGAGGAGGTACATGGCTTCCTGCCCCCTCCCTACACCCTTCCCCCGCCCCCAAAAAAAACCAACCAACAAACCACAACAACAAAGAAAACACACACAAAAAAGATACTGGAAACTGTCAGAACCGAGGGCACCACAGCCTGACGGCGGCCCTGGAGAGGCCGGGGTCGAGCAGCCCCCAGTGCCGCGCTGCCGTGAGGCGGCAGAGGGCGCCGGGGGGAGGCGGCGGGCCGGGCCGGGCCGGGCCCGGGGGCTCCGCCGTTGGCGAGCGGGGCGGCGGGAAGGCCCGGCGCCGGTATTTCCGCCGCAGCACCGCGCTGCTGCCTTCGCCCCGACCCCCCCCCCGCGTACCCCGCGCTGTCGCGGTTTCACCGTTCGCATTCGGAGCCTTAGGCAGGCGTTGTAACAAAGCACAAAATCGCCAGCAGGCACCGCCTTTAAAGCGGTTCCTTTCTCCCTGCTGAGGCCTGTCAGGCCTGTCCGGTCTGTCAGGAAAGCGTCTCTTTCTCAGGTGGAGAAGGAGGGAGGGAGGCGCCGGCCCCGGTGGGCAGGTGGGGCAGCTCCAGGGGAGCTCCGGCCGCCCGGGCCTCCCTGCCTCTGGGTTCACAAGGCAGAGCTTTGTCTGGAAGTTCAGCCCCAAGTGGTTGTCCTCAGAGGGGTGCCTCTCTCCACTGCCTACAGACAAGACAAGGGGAGACCACGCTGGTGTCCAGACAGAGGAGGTTTTTAAGGCGATTTATTGTAGCCCTGCCACAGCATGCCCGTGGAGCAGGTGAGGCGAGGCAGCGTGTAAGCCTGCATCTGCATTGCTGGAGGTGGCCCAGGCCAGGTCTCCTAAGGGTTTCTCAGGAGATGTGTGGCCAAAATGCTGGAGAACCGGTTTTGATGGAGGACGGATGCAATAAACCCTCTACATCCCTTCAGCCCTGTGTTTTCATCATTCCAATCATTAATATGTCTTTTAATTTTCATTTCCTGTGTAGCATCATTGATTTTTTGCAGCATGCGGTGCAAGGTGTATTAGTTGTATTCATTCAAGAAACTTTCTTTTCCCCCAAATAATACATAGTTTAATAGACTTGAGCCTTCGAACACAGGGCCGTTTTTACTATTGATGTTCACAAAGTGTTTCTTGAGGTCAAATGTAGAACATGCAGGAAGGGGGAATAAAGATGCCCTTCACTTTTTTTTTTCCCTGAAATTTCAATGCGTTTTGCCTTATTCTACTGACTTTGAAGTTCTAGCACTCCTAGGAAACAAATTTCAGAAATTCATCTGACTCCAGTTTTTCAGGACTGAGACCATAAAGCTTTCTGAACCGTGCAATATTGGTGTGCTGTACTGAGCTGGAGCCTTCCTAGGGTGCCTGCTTTGTTCCCACACTGCACAATGCTACTCTGGTGTGGTAAAAGGATGCTAGTGTTGATTGAAAAACATATGTTTCCGTATTACAAGAGAAGGTACTGCTATGTGTATAGCACAGGGCAGAATTAAATTTACATATAACATTTTCAGGGTTGTGCTGTCTTACACTGAGAGCAAACCTTAGAGGCGCGAATCTACTCCAGGAACAGCACTGTACCATAATTCTGTTTTAGTTCTGGAGACTGCAGTTGAGTATGACAACATGGTAGACCACTCTGTCTACTGCAGCCTGGGCTGAGAGTCACTTGCATCATAATTCACTGATGTAGCGACAGAGGACATGTTTATTTTACAGCAACTCTTTTTTTTCAAAAATAATTTTGATTACTCTGAAAGAGGTTTTTTTCTTTTTCAGTTTTTAAGGCAGAAAGACAATCTTTGTCTTCTGAGACCTGTTTCCTACTGCTGGAGAAATTTTTCTCCTTTCTCTCTTTGATTTTCCTGGTGCTTGACATTGTTTGGTAATCTCCCCTCCATGGCACTGCCACATCTCTGACGGTTCAGGGAGGCAGACATTACAAAGAATGAGCCATGAGAAACACACTGTGTATCACATGCCAAACTCTTAGGGGTGTTGCAGGTTGTTCACATTTTAATCTGACCAATGAAGTCAGTCTGGAGGAGGGCCTGGTCAGGCGGTGATGAGATGTTTGGATTCCGTTTCAAGGCAAACCATCAAATGACATTTCTTATGCCAGTAAAAGGAAACCAACCAGAAGAGCCTTCTGGTAAAGACTTCCTTTCTTTGGAGAATTTACGGAAAGAAAAAAAAAAAAAGCTTTTTATTTAAAAATAACTTGTGGTTATCTGAAAGACACAAGTAGGAAGAGCCTTGACCAGGTAGGAAGCACCTGATTTTTAATATTCTCTCTACTTTTAAATCTGTCATTAAGGCATGTGGGTAGCAGGGTATGACATTCACTTTAAACTGTATGATAAACATTCAGAAGGATTTATATAATTAGATATCACAGAATTCTGATAACACAACGGTGCAGAAATCTTGTATTTATCAAAGACAGCTAATGAGTTGCCCTTTGCTCTACCATTTAAACACATGTTACTTGAGCTGCTGTCATTCCACATTGATTTAGGGAAGCTGGGAGAGGAGGCTAGCTGCACAGTGCACTGTATCTCACATGCTGTTCGGGCTGGGATTTTTCAAAAGATTTAAGGGTGATTGGTGCTCAACTGCTTTTGACCAGAAGTTTTTATTTTTCTTTGACTGGAAGTCAGTATTGCACACCTAAATGTTTAAGGTCCCTTCCATTCCAGCTTTTGGGTTTTTATCTGAATGAAAACCTGAAAATTCAGCTGGGGTGGAAAAAGGAAACTCCTTAGCAGGTAACATTGGTAGGTAATACAAGACAGAAGACAAGGCAAAAACTAGCTATGCAGGACAAATGCTGCCCCAAAAATGAATGAGGCTACACCTAATTTAACTCAGATGCTGTCATGACAGCTCTCATTTGGATAAGCATTACCCATAAATCTACTTTCTAATAAAGATCTACAAAGCTGGAAAGAAATTGCAATACTGTGCAGCACCAGGGAGTTTGCTTGTACATAGGCATGTGCTGTGCTCTGCCTAATGGCATAAACATCTTTCAGGCTGGAAATTTTCAGGCTTGGTCTGGGTCCCAAAAAAACTTGAGATGGAATGAATGAACTTAGAGTAACATTAATCTAGGGGAAAGATCTCAGACCTACATATAGGTAGCTCTGAGTAAATACAACGATACAAAAGATGACAAAAACATGTAATATGAAATACTGAATTAAAACAACAGACAGAACCATGAAATAGATAGAACTTGTATTCTTTGTTCATAATTTTCAGGTTTCCAAAATTTTCAGATTTCCAAAATGCGCATGCCACGTGATTGAGCAACTTCATAGATATGAATGAGTAAAGTAAAACAACTGAACAATTTCTAGGACTGCGGCAAATAGTGCAAACACATTCAAAAGATTTTATTTTCTTACAACTGGGAAATAAAAACCCACATTCAATATTAGTAATTATATCGGTTTATTTTTAATTGGCATACACATAATGATAATAATGTATGCGTTGAGTTTTACTTCAGTGCTGCCGTAAGAACCTGTTTGGGTGCTTAGCTTTTTTAAAGACTTCTGAAGATTGCAATTCAAAGTTTCCTTCTAATACAAGCGATTTCCTTTGGAAAGTTAGCTGGTTTCTCTTTTGGTTACTGTGCTAGCTTTTAATCTGCAATACCAGGAGCGGGCAAACTGGAGGCTGTGGTTTGTGAATCATACCAGTATCTCTGCCTCTGGCATCATTTGGGTAGGAATATGGAAACTCCAAACTAGAGGTGTCCGTTGACTATAATGTAGTGTGCTGTCTTGATTTTAATTTCAATGAAATATTCTTCTCTCTAGAAATGTTTGTTGTTCAGATGCTTGTGTTCTGTGCATGTTTCTGGGAAGATTAGGACTACTTTTCACCTTCTCCTCCTGGAAGGTATTTATGGAAACGTTTCTCAAAGACCAGTTGGAGGTGAACACGTGAGGCAGGAGGAATGCCATTACGTCTTTTCAGGCCTCTGCTTCTCAGTCTCTGCAAGCTGGAATTTCTATTCTATTGTAAACAATGGAAGTATCTCCTTTCCTCCTCCTTTCCGCCTGCCCTCCATCCCAGCCAGGCAGGAAATCCGGTTTGCTCCTCCTCTAGGCACCCTGTACGGCTTTGCATTGCTTACATATGGGATCTTTCTCCGATAACCTGTGAAGCCTTCTGTCAAGATAAATCCTCTGATCGCGCCACCTTAGCTATCGATCAATGGGGCACACAAGGTGACAACAGCCAGTTGCAGGAAGCTTTCTGGCCTGTGATCCTCTACGTATAGGGAATACCTGAGTTAGCTGCGAACAAATAAAGCTGACGGTTGCAAGTCACAAAAAGAAAACTGTTGTGTTTGCTACCTGGCTAACATTTGCAAGGATTTGGCAATGTGACTGCCAGCTGCTACAGCTTGCAATTGATGTCACCTTCTCTTTGTATATAAACATTAGTCATTTACTAAAGAATGTAAAAAGCAGGTGTTCAGTATTCACTGGTAATCTGTTCTTTTAAAGGATGCTGTAAGATAGCACCTGACATAGAACAATTCCTTGTATGCTAGTTGTTACTAACATAAACACACTTGTACTGTTACTTATACAGTGCCACTGGTATGCATGGTGCAGAAAAGATAAACAAAATTACAGATGCCTGTGCCAGATGAAATTACACTTAACCTAATGACAGACAAAAATAAAGGAAGTGTGGCAGGAAAATGTGAAAGAACATAAAAATCACTGCAAGCTACACTGGCTAACTTTTTTTTTTCCTTTTTAAAGAGTCAGTTCTGCATTTTGTGGCTAATACAGGAAGTAAAGGTTGAAGCCGCAAACTAAGAGAGGGAAATTTGGATTCCAGACATGACTGTTTAAAAAGCTCTTGCAGTGCATGACTGCTTTTCACACAGGATGTAGAGAAGATATTGAAGACCAAGAAATTTGCGTGGAAAAAACCACAGTGATTTGTGGAAAAAGGGAATTAAGCTATTTTCAGAAGGTGTGGCCTCCAGAGGGCTTTAAACTTAACCTTCCTATCAATCAGCTGTACAATGTGGTAGTACTTCCGATGCCGTGGCCCTGTCTACACTCAAAGCTACACATTTTGTTTGAACTGCCAGGAACAGATTTCTTAGATCATTCCAAATTTCTGGATAGACAAGTCCAAAATTAAATTAAGAAAGCATTTAAATAAAATACATCTAAATGAGAACATATTAATAAAAGGTACCATTTTTTCCACAGTAGGTTTTAAATTTCTCTAAATGGGGTACACAGAGACATTCACCTGTAGCTGCTTTGGCAGAGGAAAGGCTTACTGAATCAGAACCAGGCCTCCCTGCTTTTCAGCCCATCAAGTACCCGCTGAGACTGAGATTCACCCAGCTGGCTGCCGTCCGGTGCTGTCCCGCAGCCAGATGGAGGGGTTGGCGACTTGCAGCTCAGGTCCCACTCTCATAACCCCAATGGGCCTGCTGGGCTTTCGGTTCCCCACCCCACTCTTGGGGCACGTGGCAGCAGGGACTGTCGCCTTTCTGCACGGCGCAGGTAGTGGGCTCGTGCTCACGCCTGCTTCATGAGCTGGAGCTGGAGGTGAGCTTGTTTGCTTTGGTTAGGATACAACAGCTGCATCGAGGGGTGATTTGTTCAAGTCGTATTCACATGATGTGACACATGCACGTTTCACATATGTTGATTATAGCCTAATAATGGACCGTCCTTTCTCATGGTAATTGCAATGTGATTTGCCACCCTTGAAAAACACTGCATAGCCCTAAACAAAAGGAACTGGATGTATAAGTACCCAGGTATAAGGGGTATTTGTATGCTACAAATGAGAATGAAGAAACTGCTGTTGCTAATTATACTAATTATGGACTAGCATTTAAAAATGGTATGATCCTGTTCTGCTGAAGAAGGAGCTTGAAAAGTCAGGACAGACGTGTAAGGAAAGCATGATACAGACTTTGTGTAGATATCATCAAATTGTGTTTTGAGGATTAGTGGGGTTGCTTTGAAGATATTACTGAAGCGGTCCTCTTCTTCTGGGCATGGTACACGAGGGTGACACACATTCAAAAAAACAATGATCCAAAGAAAAAGTAATCTCGATTTTTGTTCACATATGGTAGTCACAACTACATTTTTAATGTAGGAGATAGATAACCACCTAAAAGTGGCAAATTTTTAAAAAGGTTTAAGTTCTTCCAAAAGAGCGTGAAATGCTCATCTGGGCATGAGCAATCAAGAGCACCCTAGCAGAGCTAGAACATTTTCCTGCGCTTGTGACAGCATCGTTTTCTTTTTGTCACAAATTGTCATAGCCTCCCAGCCAAAATTATTGGAATTTTTTCCATTGTGCATGAAGCATTTTTACACAATAATTCCATCTATTATTAGCAAGATGTTCTTTGGTGTGATTTCTGTCTATTGTTAGAAAGTGTTTTTGAGAAAATATGATTCTAATCTTGTGGCTTTTTGCCTTGATATCAAGAGAGTTACAACCAAATATGCAGTCATATCTTTTCTTAATAAAATCAAGAAGTTACAGGATCTATTCATAGAGTAGTAATAAATAATGGTGGTGTTGAGGGGGAGGATTATATGTCATTTTACTTCTAGTAAAATGATACTCCCAAAGGGTAATGATATTAGGAAAATTAGCTGCTATTAACCTAGTTCATATACAGTCTGTCTCACAGAAAAAAAAAAAATGCATTGGAATAACGTCTGTGGAAAGGAAAATGTCATTTATAAGTTCTTCCAGACAAAAGCAAAATTCTACTATTTCAGCCCTAAAGCATACCACTGACGTATGCTTCAAGGGGCATATTTAGTACAGCACGGTCCTAAAACTTCATCATAATTTTGATGGCCATGGCAAACAAAGAAACTGCAGTCAGGAATCTCACAACGGAAAAGAGAACGCCACCTGAAATGGTCATGGCTCATTTTTGAGACTTTCCTTTATTCTCACAGCAGAATATAGGATATCCTAAATATGCTGACCAAAACTTCAGCAGAGCTAGTGGTCATGGAAAAGGGCATACTAATAATGTATGCCAGCTGGATGGCAACAGGATGATCCGGTGGGCTTCCATAGCTTTCATGCACACAATTATCACATTCTGAATAACATTGTAAATTAATGCTTTCATTTTCTTTCTTTTCTTCCTTTTTTTTTTTTTTCCTGTGTGACCTCCATATTGTTCTATCAGATTGGGTAATGAAACTAAACCAGTATAGTCCATAATCTTCAGTTTAGATGTAGCTTATAGTTACATCTCACCAGACTTAAGGTGCATCACACATACTGTTTGGTTTTGGGATTTTTTTGTTTGGTTTTGTGTTGATTCAATTCCATGAAACATTTAATGTCCTGCAGTCATGTCAGCAACTGGCAGAAATGGTCTCCGAGACCTACAAACCGAAGGAATAATTTAGCAGGCAGCTTACCTTTTTTAGGACAGCCAGGCCTGGAAGCTGGGCATGGCAGCCCCCTTTCCATCTTTCGACTGGATGTCTGCAGGATACTAGTAACTACTAAAAGGAAAAAACTGCACACTGCACACCCTCAACCTTCCCCCATGAAAATTTCCACCTGGCAATCCCAGTGTCAGAGCTTGTGAAGGAAACGTGGACGCGCAGAGTGAAGCATGAGCAGCACTGGTTGGTGCCATGCTGGTCTGGTCGTCCAGGAAGGTCTCTTCAGCTGCATACTCGGTGTCATTTTAAACCTTTCAACTTTGGTTTTGACAGAACTTTGCATTTTTCACTTTTGCATCCCAAAAGCTGGAAGTGTTTAGTGAACAAGGCAAGACACTGCACAAAGAGAAAGTGTGATGATTAAATCAGCTGCCTCCTGCCCCAGAGACCTGTCTTGTGGCCTTGCCTTTGCCACAAAATTCTTCATTCTTTGTGATGATGGGCAGCCATTTACAACAGATATTACAAAAGGGTAGTGTCTTCGTCATCCGCTTTGGGCAATTCAAAGTGTGTAACTTGGACGTATAAATGCAAAGCTTCCAAAGCGAGATGCCTACATTGCTGGTAGAGTCAATAGAGAGGAAAATACATTCACTTTTCTGGAGGGACATGGAAGAGAAGCTCTCTCTGCTTGGAGCCGGACCAAATCTTCAACGTTATATTGGCATGAAACAAGGAGTAACTCAGCATGGATCTCCCCAGCATCAAACTGTTCTGAAGGTACTGACCTTGACATAAGGATTTTTCTGTGCAGATGAGGTATTGGATCAAGTACCATACAAAAAACTAGATTTTTAACTTTGTGCCAGATTGCTCTGTTTAGTGACAGAAGTGCACTGCTGGATACTGATCTTAATTCAATATAGTGAGCTCAGCAGATGCTTTTCCTTAGTCTGTATTATTGCTATACCAAGTATAGCAATATGTTTTTTACAAAACGAGGCATTACAGAAACTTGCAGATTTTCCTATAGTAAAGGTGAAATAAAGGAAAAGAGCCTTGATTTTACAAGTTTGATTTTAAAGGCCTGAGAGATCTTAGAAATAAACTTTAAAAGCCAATTACAGGTTTTTAAATAATGTAAAAATTCTAAGCAGCCAAAATGATCATTTAAACTTTCCCTAACATTGTATGTTATCCACTGAGAATATTAATCCAACTATATTTAAAAAGCAACCTCTGGAGGACCGTTTAAATGTCAATGTTAATGTAAACTTAAGAACTTGAGGATATCTGAACTTTAAAAGCTCTCAGCACAAGGAAGTCTTCTGCCTAGGTAATTTGTCTGAGTAGTTTTGGTGAGACAATGTTCACTAAGGGATGACAGAGGACAAAAATTACAAGGGACGAGCATCAAACTAATTTTGCTTATTTTTATTTTGCTCTTTTGAACATTAAACCTTAATTAGAAATTCTTTGCATGTATCTTGCATCTAGCTACGATCTGTTACATTACTATAAAATATTGACTTGATTTCTGAGAGTGTTGTTGGCTAAAAAGAACAGTATCCATCCAGCTGGGCTGGCAGTGCTGTTCAGAATAAATAAATAAATAATAATTTAAAAAAAAACCCACACAAAAATCGAAAAGAAAAAATCCCTGAACAAATATCAAAGACTGCTATATAAGAGGAACTATTCTGGTTATGAATGTAATACCTCTATAACTTTAATAAAATAGTACCATGGCTGTGTTTTTCTGTCCTGGGCATACTGGGGAGATCTGTAAGAAATTCTGCTTTTCTGAACTGGTATAGCCTTTGCGGGTTCTGAGATTCAGCACTTCCATGTACATCCATCACACATGAAACGTGCACCGAAGGTCAAAATAAATCATTGAATTGTATTTTTGCCTTCATTTCAGAAAGGACAGACTAGTGGGGACTATTATCCAACCCTGCTTTCTAATTTATTTGTCAGTCATCATGGTGAATGAAGGGCAATGATCACTTCAGTCCAAGTTGAGTGAAATAAAGAAGGGATTTCTTCCTCCATAAGGGGGGCTACGATGCATCTGCATGGAGAAGACAGAGAATAATGGCAGTCTCAATTCGCATGACAGGTAGGTGGCATCAACTGGTAATAGCATGAAGGTTCAACCCAAAAGGTGATACTTCTCAAAGTGTATAATTAAAGATATTTGCCACATCTGTTGAGGATGCTGAAACAATTGGATGAATTTGATAATGAAAATCCCTCGGGAGCTGTTGAATACCAGGGCAGCAGCTCTGGGCCAGAACATCCTGAGCTGGAATTTACTGGAGATTGGAAGATGGTTCGCGAAAAATGTCACTATATGTCTGGTTTGTTCTTATATACCTCTGGGCAGCTGCTAGTGGCCACCATTAGAAATGCAGTACTGGGCTGGATGGGCTTTGGTTTGAGTTGACAGAATTGCTCTCACGTTACAGAGGTTTTATAGCACATTTCCAGTATCTGAATCATGACGCGCATTGCCAGTGTTATTCTCATATTGCTGAGCTGGAACATACACTTACAGGAATGCATGTGAACTGGCATGTTTCTTTAGATGAAGAAAAAAGGGGGGTTGTGGGGCATTGTTTTGTGTTGTTTCTTTCCCTAAGAGTATGCAATACCACAGACAATACATCTTTGGATGAAAATGAAAAATGAACTGTAATAATGTGCTTTTTTAAAACAAAGCCGGGCATATTCTGCACAGCAAACATCTTGTGTTGGAATAAATATCTCTCCGGTGATGTCAATGTGAGAACAGGCACTACAGTGTCGTTGAAGTAATTGGGAGTCATTACACGAATGTGCTGGGGAATCCTGCACAAAGCCTATATATGGTAATTTATCTGGAAAGTTCTCTATTTCTGTTTTTTAAAAGCTTTATGCAGCAGAGCGAATACATTTACCATCTTTCAAAACGACGCAGGACACATGCCAGTCTTCAGGCCTTCCGCCGAGCACTGTATCCGAGCGGAAAGCAGCACCAGCAGCAGGGAGGGGCCTCCTTGCCGTGGGGTGGCACAGCACGTGCGCTGGCTCTGAGGCCAGGAAGCAAAAACCCATGTCCTGTTGAGGCTGAAATGCGGCGGGCTGTGGTCACCGGGTGTATAAAGCATGCTGGCACGAGACGTTTCTTTGTAAAACGTAACAGGACAAATAACTCTCCCTTACTTCAAGTATAAAGTGAAATGAAACTCCAGAAGATAACTTTTTTTCCTCCAAGTTTCAATTAACTAACATCTGAAAAAAATCAAGCTAACTTCAGCAAAGGTTTTTGAGATAAGTTGCCTAACAGCAACATGCCACAATGACACAAGTAACACAAAATTGTCATTGCAGTCAATGAAGCTAGTATAATATAGGGTAATTATAGTACAATAAGCCTTAAATTATGTCAGCCAGTTGAAATACATTTTTGTACATGGGAGTTCACAATTTTCTCTGCTGACGTCTCCGCAGGTTCTCCCTAGCACCCACCATCTCGTCCTCCAGCCTTTGGGTCCTCTAGGTCAGTTCCATCCTTCTCTTCCACCATCCCGTTTAATTTTGGGCGCATGACAAGTCTGAGCTCAGCCTGAATCTGTTTCTCAACATTATTTTTTTAAATAAAAATTAATAGCAGCATGAATAATGAGGCAGAAGGAATAATAATGTGCCGGTATGCAATCACACTGCAAATGGTTTGAACCATTAAAGCGTTCCAGGTCCTCTGTGGCCAATTGCAAAGACCTAGATGGAGGAGGAAAAAACAATTGTATTCTGCCAGGAGAAGCTGTTAAATTCCTGTGAGTGAATGTGGTCCTGACTTAATTACCACTTCCAAGAGCCTATTTATAGTTGTCTGGGAAAGCACTTAAGTGAAATAGGCTTAAGTTTGCAAATAGAGTAAGTGGGTGAGTATTCACAGTGAAGACAGAGATGAGAGGGAGTCGACTGTGGAGTAACTACCCCCCACCCTCTCAAGCCCTGTGGTGGGATGTTAGAGCAGGAGTTTTATGTTGACCGACCTAGCTTGACGACTCATCAGATCCCTACTGAGAATTTTAAAAATCTAAAATTTTGAATGTTGTGCAATTTATGCACAGCACTTCATGATGACCTTTGGACTTGAAAGTTGACTGGGACAGAACATACCACAGGAAGGCACGTGAAAAACTACTCATGTCTCCATGAGCAAAAAATTTTAAAGCTTTTCATAACTATAAACATCCTAAATGTTTTGATAGATAAAATGCCAAATCTGGGCATTTAAATGGTTGGCAAGCTGGGTGTAGCATGAAGAATGGGATTTGTCGAGGGTAACATGGTCAGTGGGATTTCCTGAGTACGAGCACTTATGCTGTTCAAAGCAAATACTACTGACAGCTGATAAATAAGTCAAGTGAAACGTTATATTAGGAATGATAAAGAGAAATTCACATCGCCTTTATCCCAGGCCTTTTAGAGACAAATGAGTAGGTGCCATGAAATGGAGGATTAAAAAGGGATATGCAAGCTGGACGTCAGCAGCCTTGCCCGCTTGGAGGAATTAATCTATATTTAAATCTATTGCTACAGTTATTTAATATCTGACTTCTGTCTATTTCATAACTTTTCTTTTTTGCAGCTAATATAGTCTCATGAAGCTGTGAAGCCTAGAGGAGTGTATCTTCCTGTTTCTATATAATTTAGTTTTCTTAAAATCTTCTGTTCAATAATTCCAGCTATATACTGTGTATTAAATCAGTGTCATAAATGAAGAATTTTTGCATGCCATGGAATTTCAAATGTGCATTATAAAAGCACATTATATACATATTTCAGTGTTTTATGGGCATAATTGTATGAGAACAAATAGTTGCATATACATTTCATTGCAGTGAGTCTCTCAGCACTTGGTTTGCATTCATTCAAAGGCTAGCCGCACCCTTAACACTTGAACTAAAAATACTGTAAGGTCCTATTCTCTTCATGTGCCCAGATGTACTGTCTTATTTGTCACCTACCTCACGTGTCACCTGGGCATACTGTGCACTACAGCAATGCAACTCTTTATGCTATTTCCCTACCAGGAAGCGAAGCTCAAACAATAGCTTGTTATTATTTCCTTGGCTGGATGTGGACTAATGACCCAAAGACCGTGACTACAGACATTCCATGGTCCATTTAATTGGAATTACTATGAAGAAAAAAGGCAGGGAGAAAAATATCAATGACTACAAAAGGCTTGTGGGACTATTTCTCCTTTTCTCAGATGGACTTGCTGCCACAGAATGAATAAATCTTCTCCTATATACATGCCCCTTGATGAAACACCCTTGTTTATGAAAACTTTTAGTTGCACTTCATGTTAGTTTCAGACTTCCCCTCTGTTTTTTTTTCCCCACTGATTTGGGATTTTCAGTCTCTTTTCTTTGTGGAAGTATGCTCCCTCAATAAGAGTCTCTCACCACGCCTGTTCAGTGTGTAGAGGGAAAGACTTGCTTCCTTCATGTGTACACAGACACAACTCCCTCCTCTGTCTCCCACCCTGGAAGCCCTCAGGGATTTTACATCTCTGCTTTCCATCTCAGCACCCTTCACACCTGTAGCTGAGCCAGAGAGCGATTATCGACACCCTCTATTCCCGGAGCCCTGCTCTTGGCATTTGACAGCAAGCACAGGTTGAGGGTTTGCTACTCTTCTTTCCTCTGAAGTGGGCAACTGTTGATCGTGCTTCCTACTACATCCTGTATGGAAGGGCCAATGTCCTGCCTCGTTCCACATACTTAAACCCAAGTGTGAGATCTATCCTTTGCCCAGCGACCCTCTAAAGGAACTTCAGATGCTGCACCAGCTTGTGGCTGCAGAAGCAGGACATCCAGCCTGTTATCTACCACGCCAGAGGATGCTTGAATCTCTGTATGGCAGCCCAAGGAGAGCCTTCCCCTGAGTCAGATTTCCTGGCAGTAAAGCAATTCAAGCAGATAATAAGTTGTCATATGCAGTATGTATATTTATTTATTTCGGAGATATGTATATGTGTGTGCATCTCTACCTCTAATTTATATTTGTATTTTTCCATATGTGTGTGTGTTGAACAAAAGGGACCTAGAGGAACAGAGCTAATTAATATGTCTCGGTCTCTTATGAACCTTTTATTCTGTTGGATATGGGAAAAGTAGCAGGCAGCAGCTTGCAGGATGAGTGTGATAGCTGGCCATCAGGACAGTGGTGATGAAGGAGCCTTTGCTTTGCCATTCCAGAAGACATGATCACAGAGAAGTGACAATTTTTAGTTAGGTGTGAGGGCATATAAAGGGCCCACACAGGCTAGACAATATGGGAAATGGGAAATGGGAAATAAACTGCAGGTAAGTGCTCACAACTAGGAGATGGGGATGGAGCTGTTATACACAAGGAGATAACAGTTCTGACTGGCTGCTGTTTCACAGCAATTGTGAGAAAGAAGTGGAGTGCCAAAATGAGGTTGGGATTTTTATGCAGAATTAAGGGGCTTTTCCTGTGGACAGTAGGGAAGCTGGAACTTTATATCAACAACGTACAGTGGGAAATGTTATCTACATTTTCTGTGGAAAATGTGATATCAGCTACAGACCTGGTTATGAGAGCACGTGTAACTGAGAAGATGTGTAGGTAGAATCTGTGATTATAAACTCTGAAGACGACAAGGGAGGGTACATAAAGAAAAGCTACTTATGTAATTTTGAGTTAATGGGAATAGGTGTGCCTGAGGAATGAGTGAATGTGTGAGCAATGTTTGTGGGTGGAAAAAAATGGAAGAAAAGGAACACAGGTGTGGAATGAAGGTGTGTGAAATACACGAGAATTGAGATCTGTATGATGTGTATATGGAAAAGATATAAGTGAGACAAGGGACTGATGTAAATTTACAGAGGTATACCTTCATATGAAATATGATACATTGGCATTTGTGTAGATCGACTAAAATATGCACCGCAAGCATTTAATTTCCTGTCACAGACTTCAGTCTCTTCTAAGTCTTCCATGTTATTACCTGTTCCATATCATGCAGGTTGTCTTTGTTTGTCAGAGACGTTTCTTTCTGCAACCCAAAACAGAGAGATGCTGTGATGCATCGGGTTCTCCATCCCTCTCTTTGCCTTTACTCTAATGAAATATGACAGACGTGCAAGAAGAAGGAAAAGAAAGGGGAGGGAGCAGGGAGACAGGTTAGGGAGAGTTTCATTGTAGGGTAAGGATGGCAAAACGCATTGCAAATTAGTGCTTTGGCATGAAAACTACAGTGACTTTTTCAGGTTCTTCTCTTCTTGCCTCTTCATGTTACTCAAAAATAATCCTTGGCTCCTGAACGCTTTGTTCATTTCCTCCCAAGGAACAGGCAGAAGGATGAGGTAACATCCGAGGAAGGGTACCATTCTGGCCTGAAAAATAATGGAGAGTTCCTGCCTGGTATCTTGGCGCAAGCATGCTGCAGACAGAGGGAGTTTCTGTTCTCGTGAGGCAACTGCTAGCCCTATCATTTCCTACTGGTTACTGTAGGCAGCTCTGTGCACAGTTGGCTGGATTCTTGGAATCAGGTTTTTCAACACCTTTATTCATGAGCATTTAAGAAGCTGCAGCTCCTAACTGAAGCTAATGGTTTTTCTAAACACAGTGAGCCTAAAAGTTAAATCTGGAGTCTAGGGCACTTTTAAATCTGAAGTTTTTAGGACATGTTCTTGTGTTTAGCATGCAAACTTTGCCCAGGCAGAATCTAAGCATTTTTTTCATGTCTGTTCAAGATGTAGGGAGCTGTAACCTATCCGTTGCAGAAGCAGCTACAGTGCACCTGAGAGTCTTGGACCTGTCCTTTACATAGCAGCATATGCATCCTCAGCTGCATTTATAATGAGTCCATGAGATCCAGGCCCCACTGGATACACAGCTCATGTTTTACACGGAACATTTGCATCATAATTCTGCCTGAGAAACCACAGCCCAGCCAAGTCCTTTTCTGGCTCTAACCAGGAGTGATTTGCCAAAGTTAAGACAAGAATTTAGTTGAAGGGCTGTGAGCTGAACGAAATGTTCCACACTCAGTCTTGTCATTTCCCCTCTTGCCCACTGCTGTGTTGAGCTCCCCACCCCTATTTGAAATCTTTTTGCTGCCTCCATGGTCAGTCTCACACACAGTTTCTGCATCTACATCCATCTACAGGTTCTTCACTGAAGCTTGACCCTCTCTTGGGGCTCTGGGGACTGATGAGGAAGAACCGGCCCATGCTGGAGGGTGACGCTGCATGTATCCTCTGCACGGCTAATTGTGGCTCATTATAGCAACCTGGCTCTACAGCTTCCAGGTATTATGAACTAGTCCAGTGTCTTGGCATGGCGCTGTGCTGTGCAGACATTGTGCTAAGGTAATTGCTGCAAGGACATTAAAAGCAACGAAGGCAGAGTTGAGCTGTGGTGCACAGAGGACAGGGTTTCTTTTTTTTAAATCCAATGTCCCGAAACATTGTTAATATAGACCTGGACCATTTGAGAATGCCTACCTCTGCTAAATAAAACCTCTGAAAATCTGGGAGACATACTTAAAATAATAGAAACACAGCAAACACTGAAAAATAGAGAGTTTGTGCCATGCCTTAACTCTGCCCTCTTTGAAATATGCCTCAAAAATATCCCTAGCACATAAGCAGCACCTTGTTCCCAGAGATACCGCTGAACTCTCGGGACCACACAAGATAGTCTAACACCCAGTGTTTGCTGAAGCAAACTCTCCGTTGAGATGAGCTGATCCAAACATAAGCCATTGTGCTTTTGAAAATCAGATCTACAACCTCGCATTTGCTAAATTTTACACCTTTACCACATTTTAAATCTACTTCACCATTGCCCTCAGAGTTTCATACCCTGCTTTGCTTTCATCGCTAAACCCACATATTGCTCTTCTATCACACCTCACTGCTGACAATAGCCCTGGTAAGAAGACTCCAGTCTACTACGATTGAAATAACCTATGAAACATAGGTAAAATGCCCAATCTGTCCTATTATCTATACCACCTCTCTCATGCACTGCTCTGTTCTTTGATAACTAATGGTCCGGGTGGGGGGGTGTGGAGAAGTAAAAAGAAATAAGGACAGGCCTAAGAAGTCAGGAGGAAAAGTCCTCTAATTTCATGCATTTATAACCACACTGCAGCAATTAATGTTCATAGAGCTGTAACTTAAAACAGTGAATGCAAGTGGAGCATAATTGACATTGCAATATAATCCCTGGCAGGGTATTGCTGATTTCAGGGGGCTGAGTTAAGATTGAGAATATATTAACTCGTTTCCTAGTTTTCAAAAGCTTAGCCTGCATTACCTGAACTCTCTATTTCCAGGTTTTTCAAAGGTTTGACTGAAGTCGGCATCTTGGAAAGGCACAGAGTGCCACAGCTCAAGTTTAACTCTAAGTTTCGGGGAATTTAACTCTAGGTGGTAGCTGGAACTCTGGATTGTGGTCTCCAGGCTCAGGTCGAAACAGACACAGCTGCTTTCTGCTCCTGCAGGATGAGGTTAAGGCCTGAGATGTCAGGCGAGTCAGATGCATAATTTTCCACCATACGTTATCTGAGTATCAATATAGCACGATGGGTGTGACTCGCGTGGTCCTCAACACCTCTCCATCACCTTTCCTGGCTCTGCAGCTGACCCCCGTCTCTTCACCACATCCCTACACACATCCAGTTTGCTCAGCACCCCCGAGGCTTTTCGGGTGGGCACCGCGGGGTGCGTTTTCCTTCACCCTCCCCCGCGTCCCCAACGGGCCGCAGCAGAGCACAAGCCCCGGGGCAGGACACGCCGGGCCCGGCAGCCACCTTCCCCCGACCCAGGCCCAGGCCGAAGGGCTGCCGCCCTCTCCGTAGCCGACGTGTCTGGGTTTGGGCCCCGGCTTCCGCGCCGCGGGGTGCGGCCGCCCGGCCGGGACCCGCCGCTTCCCTCTTCCTCCCACGCAGAGCCGGGCCGGGTCGGGGGAAGGGGCTGGGGCGAGAGGCCGGTCCCCGGCCCCTTCCCCCGACCCGGCCCTCCGCGGCGTGGGAACAGCGGGGCGGAGGCGGGGGCCGGGCCCCGGCGGAGGGAGGGAGGGAAGATGGCCGGGGCAGGCGCCGGGCGGGAGCGGGGGGAGGCGACGGCGCGGCGCTGCTGAGCGGCGGGGCGGGGGCGCTCGGGCCGGCGGGCTGAGCTCGGGGGCTGGGAGCCGCGGCGGAGCGGGGCAGGTCCCGGGCGGGGTTAGGAAGCGCGGCGGGGCTGGTCCCGGCGCGGAGGAGGATGAGTCCGGCGCGGCGCAGCCGGAGCCGCCCGAGTCCCGCTCCCTGCGGGGCCGCCTGTTAGTGCTGGAGGAGGAAGAGGAGGAGGAGGAGGAGGCGGCGGGCGGCCGCGGGACGGGAGCTGCCCCGGCGGCGGGCGGGGAGCGGGTTTCGACCGGAGTTGGGCGGCGGCGGCGGCCCGGCGGCGGAGCGGCCATGCCGTGGTTGAGCGGAGGGCGGCGGCGGCGGCAACAGCAAGTGGCGGCGGGACAGGGCGGCGGGCCGCCGGCGGGCGGGCAGCGGGGCCGGGAGAGCTCGGAGCTACCGCTGCCCGCAGGCTGGGAGGAAGCGAGGGACTTCGACGGGCGAGTCTTTTACATCGACCATAATACCCGGCAGACCTCGTGGATCGACCCCCGGGACAGGTAAGGGGTGGGAGCCGCTGGCGGGCGAGGGAGATCCCGGGGGAAGGAGGGCCCGAGCCCGCTTCACCCCGCCGGACGCCGGCCCCGCCGCCGCTGAGGGGGAGAGGGCGCGGGGAGAGGGGGACGGGGAGGCCGGAGGCGGCGGGGCCGGGCCCGTCGGCGACATTTTGCCTTGCCCCGGCTGTGGCCGCCGGGAGGAGGGTGTGGGCGGCGGGGCCGCCGGTGCCGCTGTCGGCGGGGCGCTCCGCTCCGCCTCGCTTCGCCCCGAGGCGGGAAGGCGGGCCGGGGTAGGGGGGAAGCCCTGTCACACCGGCCCTCCTCGCCCGATGCGTGTGGCGACCTGAGGGGCTGTCCCCCGCCCCGGCGGCCGACGAGCTTGCCGCCAGCGTTAATGTTAAATTAGAGCAAACAAAACGGGAATTTTGGGTGGTGGTTTTTTTTTTTGTTCCCGTGGTGGGTGCTCAGACCAAGCCTCTGTTTGGGGCGGGGGGGAAGAAGACGGGCAGGCAGGGACCCACCGGCTGCTTTTCTATGCCTCAAGTATTGGGCTATCCCCACTGTACCCCAGTGGCTCGGCCATCCTGATTTATTAGCCGGGCTGAACTAATTGGCAGCAGCAGGCTGGAGGCATGCTGAAGTAATTTGGTAGATTACCTCCTCATAAAAGATAACGCTGCGTGGAGGTAAGCAAACCGGTAAATTCCTGCAGTTAATTTGACAAATACGCGGTCTGCTACAAATTACCCGTCTGCTGCGTTGTTTCGGGACGGCGTTTTCACAACTCTCGGGCCTGGCGGTGCGGGGTAAGATTGGGATAGGCCTTTTCATTTTAATTAGGGTGAATAAATACGGACAGGGTTTAGGTGTTTCGGTTGCACTGCGTTAGAAGCAACGTTTAAGCGTTATGGCTTAAACCTGTTGGAAGCGTGGGCCGTCTGCAGCGGGTGCTGCCCGGAGAGCGCGACCTCGCGTGAAAGCCTTCGCCTAAAAATTTCCACGCGGAGTTAGCGAACACAAGTGTCAGTATTCTAGGTGTCTGCGAAATAAGAAACATATGTCTCTGTGTATACTTTTCTATATTAAACAATGTTTTTATAGTAAGTGAAAGTTGGACAAGGACAGTTTGAACCTCCGCCAGAGCTACCTTGCCAGAAGTATGCCTGGAATGTTAAGCAGGCCACAGAAACATTTAAGCGCAGTCTGGGATAAAGACTGTAGTAATTTGAGCGATTCCTGCCCGTCTTGCACAACGATACATAACTGTTTAGGTAGCCTAAATATTTACCCAGCAGATCAAGATCTTTTGTTACTTGGATGTACTTATGCATGCACATACTTAATGCCCCAGCAAAAAAATAATATTTGTTGGTGTGCTTCAGATGGCATATTTTTCTACAGTCTGTATGTATTTTAACCTTAGCTTACTTGTAATACGCTGTTATAAAGGTAACCAATGGCATAACAACGTGTCTGTGCTTCTCTGTATGTCATCCTTTCCACTAAATTTCAGAGGGTGTGCAGTTTCATATTCTGGAATATCTTGCATACAGACAATTACAAAAACGATTTAGCCATTTACTACAGTGTTTAAATTCAGTTGCCATGCAACTTAAATAATTGCTAAAATTATGACTTCATGTTTTGAAGAAATAATTGAAATGCCACATGATGCTTGAAAATGTGTCTCAATATTTCACACCAATGTTTAAACTTAGGTTTATTTTTCACGTTGGGTAAGAACAGGCTGTAGAGCAGAGATTGAGGCATTTCCACTGGGGCAGATAGAAGAGAGATGATGTTTTCATGAGCGCTTATCAGTAGTTTCTACAGAACTCAAGTAGCAGGAGCTAGTTTTATGATTGCAGAGTTAATCTCTGGTTGAGGATAGACTACTGTTGTGACTTCAGTGAGGTGTCTGTGTTCTTCTGCATAGCGGAAGGCGACTAGTCTTTTTTGGTTTTCGTTGCAGCTATTCACATTCCCGTCGGCAGCAGCAAAGTAGAAAAGGATCAGGTTAGTTGTGTTCTGCCAAAGTTTGGAAAAGAAAGGTCAGAGCAGCAGGGAAATGGTACCAAAGCTGTATTTTTGCAAAAAGAAGTTGAAGAACTGGGGAGTCAGAATAACCTACTTGTATCACACCTGCCTCGACATTTTGAGTTTGACACAGTGTGACAGAGATCAGCCCCCATTTCTGTGTTTGAGTGGTTTCATTTCTGTCTAGGAGGAATTGGAAAAAACTATGGGACCTCAGGCCATGCTGTACTTCATCAGGGCTCCGAGATCAGCACCTCCAAGCTTTCCTATGGGCAGTAGTCTCTTTAAGTGTTCCTGCAGGCTCCTCTTTCCTTGTAGCTGGCACTTAGTAGTTTGTTAGTTTGTTTTTCTTTTCAGCATTCCCCCTGAGATTTCTCAGCCTTTTGTATAGTTTGGTTAGTGAATTCAATTTAAAACAGTTATTTGACAAAAAAAACCCACAACACAACGCTCCCCCCCCCCCCCCCCCCCCCCCAGTGTTTTTCCCATTGAAGCCAAGAAGAGAAGGAAATCCTAATTAGAGAAGTTGAGAAAGGAGAAATGTGCTCTATAAAGGATTTTGGAGTTTGGGAAAGAGAAGGTGATGAGGGCAAGGGAGATAAGTCAAAGCAATATGGAGTAAGAAGGGATAAAGGACTCATAAGTGGATACTGTATGATTTTCTATGGTATGAAAAAGTAGAATAAGTGAAGAAAAGGGGAATAGTAGAAGAACGATAAAATGAGCAGATTCGAGAAGCATCTTATCTTTGGTATCAAATTAGTGTTTAGTTTGGGAAAGATAATGTGTTGATCTATGTGGATTGTGTGTAATGAATAGTTTGTGGACGGTTATCTACCAGATCCTGTAGATCTCAGAATGGGATCATTCGGTGTATGTTTTGGTCTTGGGGTAGTAGTCGTCTTTTGTCATAATAGGTTGTAAGTTCTTCAAGGCAACAAACTACCTTTTTATCTTGTGTTGGCCCAGTACTTGCTATATTGAGATTCTGGTCAATAACTGGAGATTGTAAATGATCTTACAGAAGTTTGACTATGTTTGTGGTTGATAATGGTGATCCTTGTGGCACCAAGGATCTTTTTACTGTTGCTGTTTGTTACAGGACTGTGTTTTCAAGTGATTAGAGCTTAGCCAAAACTGTTGGAGTTTGGCAAAAGCTTTCTGAGCTGGTGAGTCTTATGGATGCTTCAGCTAAAATACAGTGTTGTTTGTTTGTTTTTTTTTCTTTTTTTTTAACAAGGCTAGAGGAGAGGAAGTTTCTTTCAGCTTCTTAATGTGAGTTGTTTGTTTGCAGATTTAAATCATCTTGGTTTTGAGCGAGGGTTTTAAACATGTACAGTGTAGCAGTATTTTTGCATGCAGAAATCATCCATTTGGGCTGGTTTGGGAGGCACTGAAAAATCAGCATGGGCTAGGGGAAGACTTAGATTTTAGCAGCTGCGTTTGCAGAAGATTCCTGCAAGCTGGACTGCTGGTACGTTAATTGAAATCAGGGAGTTTCTCTGTCCTGTGTCCTCATCATCTTAATTCCGAGACCTAAAAGCTGCTTAGTTTTGTGCACAGGAGAAAGCCCTGGCCTTGTAGAGGAGGTGCATTGGAACAAGGAGGATGGGAACAAGAGGGATTGGCCTTGGAATTTGTGAGAGTGGGGGAAATTTCAGTAGGTTGTGGAAAGCAAAGCAATCAGGAGTTGGGGGTAGGGAGAAGGAGGATGGCACCTGAAGCCTGGGAAGAAAAAAGTAGGGGAACTGGACTGAAAACCAGTAGGGCAGGGAAAAACAGGTAAGAAGAAACCGGTCTGGTGAGGGATGAGGGTGTCAGCTCTTTTCTTGGCTATACAGGGAACCCTGAGGGAAAAGAAGGAGCACCTTCCTGGATGAGGAATCTTCAGAGTCAGAAAATACTTATGTGGGGCAGCATGCAAAGTCTAGGTGAAGGAGGGAAGATAAATGGAAGGTGAAATGTGAGAATGGGGGTCAGGAAGTGTAAGATGTGCTGGACAAGGAGACTGATGAAAAATTGGAATTGTAGAGATTGGAAATAAGCAGGAAGGGCTAAATGGGCTTGAAACAAGGAGCTGGACTGAGAAAGTCACTAAGCAGGCATCTGTTTTGTTAGGGGTGCAGAGTAGAAATGCTCAAGTGAGTAATGGGCAGAGAAGTCCAGAAGTGCTGGTTGGTTTTTGCTGAACTCTTTCAAGACTCCTTGTTGTTATAATTTATTTGCTTTTAGCAAATGTCTGTATTACCCAGTTTGCCTCTTCTGTCCATCGGGTAGGACAAAAACAGTCCATTACTACTATTGTTTCCTCTGTTAGGGCAGGTGGCAAAGTGAAGTGTTAAACCCAGGTGCTGGTGTGATGCTGCACGATGCGATTTCTCTTCCCCCAGTTTAGTTTTATAAAGGAATAGGAGATTGCAAGTAAGATGCTTAAATCAAGAGAATATGAATGTCAGATATTCAGAGCTAGAAAATTCCAGACTTAAGTCACTTAACTACTTCTTTTTTTATTAAGAGAGCATTTTAGTGACTCTCTCATGTATTTTCTTGCCTTATTTGATACATGGAGAGTAGCAACTCTGAGGACAGATCAGAGGGCTGTGAAGTAGATGAGAATCGCTTCCAAAGTGTTTTGCCAAAAGTGGAAGATGTGCCTCTCACTAGTGAGGCAAAGGATCTTTTGGCACACCAGCATGCGATACAGTTAGAAAGGCAGTGGCCGCTTTGTCAAGGCAAGATAATATCTCCTAGAGTATTGGAATGTAGTTGACATTGCTCAGCAACCCAAAGACAATCAGAAGAAGCATTTAAATAAAGATTTTTCATAAATAGCATTTTTCTGGGCCTGGCTTAAACCCCTGCACTGAGAGTCACAATTACTGTCATTCAGTAATAGAGTTCAAATACTTATATTCCAAAAGATCAGAAAAATTAAGGCAATGGACTAGTTAGTGCCACTGCCATTTTTGAAAGTTTGCTTCAAGTTCGTATATGTTTTCAGACTTTTAGCATCTGCTTCCTTTTTGTTGTATTTTGATTATCAACTGTGTTAACAGTTTTGTTTTGAACTAATACTATTTGTGCGATGGGAAGAAAATAATGATTATTTACCATTATTTTCACATTCCCTTTGAAAATATGATGGTGACTGGACAGATTTAAATCACATGCTTTATTTGACTGTGATGCAGACTGCTAATGTAAAACACAATGTAACCTATAGAGTACAGAAATGTATTTTTGGAAGTGAAACTTTGAAAATATTTAAAGGAGAGCAGAACTACTGAAATACTAATTTGGTTGTGATTTTATAAATTGTCTCTCTAGGCTGTCAATGCCAAGGTCACAAGATGGAGATGGTTGTAAAGATAAAAAAAATTGAATGAGTATGGGTCTGGAAAACATGCGCTTACATGAAAGCAAAAGAGCTGAATTTATTCAGTTGAAGAGGTGTTTAAGAAGTGGTTTGAGTACTGTTCATAAAAAGAGATAATACCAGGGACTTTAGAGCTCCTTTGTTTAGTAGATTTATAATAATATCTGATAGTCAGAAGTGGAGATATGATATGTTTTTAATAGTAACATATATTAAATGTCGTAGTTCTACTCCTTTTAGCTCTCTAGATAAAATTATCTAGTTCAGTTTTTTTGCTTGGTTTAAGTCAGCTATTGCTTGAAGTCCCGTTGTCTACGACCATCTATTTTTACTGCTTCCATTGCATGATATATCATTTGACCTATATATAATATATATAGCTAAATATATCTTACAAGAATTGGCAGAGCAGCCGTCCTTTCGTGAGGAAGTGGAGGGCTTCTCTATCTGGTTGTTCCTCTTAACGCAAGGAAGAAGCCCAGTTTATCTCCATCACTTGAGGCGTCTGGGTCACTGCAGTCGCATCCTTTGATTACCTCAAGGTAGCAGTAAATACAGTGGACTTGATAGAATTTATATTTAAAGCATTGTGTATAAAGTAGTACTTGAGATCCAGATGTTTTGAATTTTCTGTGCAAATGTCAAGCCTGGATGCAGCCCCAGTGTGGATGGGAAAGCTGTGCAGCTGTGTGACTGTTCTCCTGGCATGTGACTGGGAATACATGTTGCAGCACATGGTGTTAAGAAAGGGCTGTGGTGCCCTAAGCCTCTCTGGGCAATGTGCACATACTTGAACTTCAGTTCTTCTTCAGAATAATTCAGTAATATTTTTAAAGGTGTGCTGTAGCTGACACTTGTTTTGCAAATTTCATATATATATATATATATATATATATATATATATATATGCCGTGATAAATCTACTTCCCTGCCTTTCAGGAGGTAGATGTGTTCATAATTTTTTTCATTGTGGCCGGTAGGTCTTCAGCCAGGCAGATATTTAACTTCATATTGTGAGCGACTTCCATGAAAATGTTTATGATTAAAAATGAATGTAGGCACACGAATCCTATAATTAATGTTAGTTGGGAGTAGGTATGTTTTTTCAAGCGGAGTTGTTCTTTTGATTGGTATATTCTGATAACAAGTAAATGTTAATCAGCTGATTCATGGTAAATAATTTTAAACTATTGGGGTGATTTTTTTTCTATCTCAGCTCTCTGATTTAAACGTTTTAAAAATGTAGCTTTTAATTTATTGTCAGATTTACGTTGCTTAGGAAAAAGCAATGCCTGTATGAAGTGCACATCGACATTTTCTGATTAACATTGTTGAATTATAAGAGTAGTTTAAAATGAGCGCTACATCTCCAATCATGGAGGATTATAAATGTTTTTAGTAGTGTTTCAGTGTCTCAGAAAGTAGAGGTGGAAGGCATCCATTCTTTCTTCCTAAAAGTGAAAGGTTTTCCTTAAAGTACAATAGTAGTGAATTATGGTTTATTTAATTGGTTTTTACTGGTTGAAACAGATAGGCTTTGAAAATCTATCTTAGGTGGCATAAAACTGCGAGACATAATGCATGTGTGCTACAGCATCAAAACAGCCATTGAGCCATGGTAACCTTATTAACAAAAAAAATGCTGTTAAGCTTCTTAATGTTTTGTTAAAAGTGAAGGGGTTGTTTGTGTGCATGTGTAGTTTCTACCTCTAAATGGAAGTATTTTCAGCAATTAGATGAGGAATGCAGGCACCTGCCTTTTATTGTATTTGTGTGCATACTAGAAAGGACTAAATTAGCACTTGTGACTTCAGCGGGTTGGCAGATGTTGTGAGGGCTTTTTCTTGAAGGGTTCTGTGAGATGGTATTGACTGCCTCACATCTGAAATGGATCTTACAAACTGAGAAACCGTGATCTGTTGGATGTTGTCAGCGCTTGAAACTGTTGGAGTAGGTATTTTTCTTGTGTGTATAAATCAACGTATACCTGAGTCAATGTAGGCACAATGGTTGTATTCATTGTCATTAAACAGCACCAAGCATTGTTAAAAGGAAATTGAGTGTTTACATTAACGTATCTTCTAAAGGGTGTGAGGGGGAAGTGTCTGCTTTTCAGGATCTATAATCTGCACATGTGAGAATGCAGGAGTTGAAAGTCACACGGCTGGGTCCGGGTCTTAAGTTCTGTTTTCTGGAGAAAAAAAATTCCTTGTTAGGCTTGGATTCGAGTGATTAGTTTGAGAGATAATGACTTAGTGTTTTTAGTGAATGTAAATATAGTGACAGCAGAGTGCAAACGTAAGAACAAATGACTTGTAGGCGGTAGAAAAAGTTAGCAGGGCTTTGCTATAGATAAGTTTCTAACAGGCTTCGTAGTTGGTTTATAATTTTGTGTTGTGTAACGGAAGGTAGAGCTTTGTAAAGTTGTATGTGAGGCCGGACAGACTATTTAGTTGATATTTTGGTGAAACAAAGTAAAACTAATACTTTTCTGTCTACAGTTAAAAATAGAACTTCCTGAATATCTTATCTGCTGCAGATGTGACAGTTCACATTCACCAGCAAAGCCAGCCAGTATCGCAGCTCTTTAAGTAATCTTCAACTTGTTTCTGGTTGAAAGAATCTAGCTAAAGAAAACACGCTCTAGGTACTTTTCTTACCTCTCTGCCTGCTGTGGCAGAGCAGCCTGCACGCTCAGCAAGGTTTTGCAATACAGCACCCTTGGGCCACTGGTTAGCTGCTGCCAAAAGCACCAGTGTCCTCCCTGCCAGCCACGTGGTCTCACCCTTCTCTCGCACTGGAACCGGTGCTTGTCTGACCTTAGGGTAAGATGAAGTAGCAGGAAAAAAAAAATCCTATGCAGTATTTCATTTGTCTCTTTTTGGGCAGGGTAGTTTTCAGCTGGTTTAGTTTCCTAAGCTGCCTTACCTTCAGGGCAGATGGGTATTTAAGTGGCTTATGTCAGTTAAGTTTAATTCAATAAGAAATTGGCTTAGGCAAAAGTGATGAGTCAGTTTAAAACCTTCTTTGAGTAAATCCACTTTGTGAATGGCAGTCCTGACTACTGATTTTTAAAATACTCCCATACTAAAACAACATGTTTCTTAATAAGCTTCAAGTTATGTTTAAAAGGAAGGATTCACTTTTCAGGTGTAAGATGGATCTACAAAACCAAACAGAAGTTGGTTAAATAGGTGTCAGGGTCAGTTTTTCAGCTGAGCGGCAGCACTGAAGTGGCCGTTAAGAAGTGAGAGGGTTGCAAGCAGCATAATCGATTTTGGGACTGAGTTTGGGGTATCAGCAACAGCTTGGAAACACTCATGAAAGGTTTGGTGAAGTCAGTGGTGAGCGTTGTTGCTGTTGCTGGCTGGGGGCAAAGTTGATGCATGAGAGAATCGAATCTAGGACCAGATGGGTATCTGGGGAGGATATCAGCAGTGTGGTACCTTGGAGGCGTGTGAGAGAGGGAATCTAATCTTACGATCAGCTGGATGTGGGGAGGAACTGGGGAGGATCTTGACAGTGGAGCACTTCTGAGGAGGATCTCAGTTGGGTGTAGAAGTGTAGGGTGTACCTGGGGAAGGGTGGAGCATGAAAAAACATGTAGAGGTAGTAACAAAATATACAGAGCAGCTACTGGGGGGACTTAGAAGGTGGCTCTGTCACCAGTTTTTGGAGCTGTAATTAATCAAAAGATTGTGACAGTATGACTGGAGAAATTTTTAAAGGACCTGAATGGGTCAAGGTTGAAATTGCCAGGTCATAGAGGGGGAGATTCTAATTCAAATATTACATGAACAAGATTTTTGTCTCTGCTTATGGAGAAGAGGAGGGACTTTGATGTGGTATTTGCCTTGCTACTGATCCCAAGCTGATTTTGTGGAGCTAAATCCCTCAGTTCTTAACTAGTCATTGATGGCAAGGGAACAGGGATGTAATCTTTGTTCTGCCATGCTACAAGGGTCTCAACCGTTTCTTGATTCTGTTCCAGATAGGAAAATTAATTTGGACTTAGTACAATTAGGGTGTGCTAAAAGCATGGCAAGACATGATCTGTCACTTCTAATGGCCCATTGAATCATTTGAGTCAGCCATTTAATACAGCTAGCCCTCTGGCGAGGCTTGCTCTAGATGTATGTTGCATGGTCAAATAAGCTGGAGTATTTCTCAGTTAATTTCTCTGCCTGTCTTTCTGTGGGTGTTTGCTGGAGTACAAAAGGCTCTTGGGTCCAGTGTTGAGCTTGGTGGTCTCCCTGTGGTTTGCAGGGTGGAGGCGATTCTGTGCTGTACTGTTAGCTCTCTTGGCTGAAGGAGCTGATTACCATCAAAGGCTGAATTAGTGAATATCAAAAACTGAAGCGACTCGGTTTTTTGTCTTTGTTTTCAAAGACTTTTCTATTTCACTATATTTAATTGGCAATGGGACAAAAATACAGTACAGTGATAGCAACACCCGTGAACCAGCAATGGAGAATCAAAGGCTATCTTTCATAGCTTTCTGAAAGAGTTATTTTCAAGATGAAACATCTATGAAGAATCTTGTTGAAACCATTTTGATTTATATCATACTTAGGCTGAAGCTCTTTCACACACACAGTGATTAGGATTCTTTATGGCAAAATGCAAAGTATGGTATCAAAGGTAAAAATGCATGATATTTCAAAGTTTATTTAATATTGGATTACAGTTTAAACAGCTAAAAATAAGAACTTCATATACAACACATTCTTAGAAAGAGTGCCTTATCCATGTTTGGGAAGGCAGCTGAAGTACTGCATGATTATCTAATTCTATAGCATAAACAAATTGTGACACGCTTCTCAAATGAGGATACAGTCCAAAGTTACTTAACTTGAACAGCAATTCCATGTATGCTTAAGTGGTTTCAGAATAAAAAATAAATTACCATTGGGTTTTTTTTTCAATGTAGGGATAATTAGATGGAGAAAATATTGCATGTGCTCAGAAATTACTGTTTAAACACTTGCGTGTCTTCTGCTTTCCCCATAGTACATATTTTGGATAATACTTTAGACTCATAGGATGAAAGATATGATATGGCACATTGGTAAAAATCTCTGAACCCCAAACTTCAGAATAAGTGAGTTAACTGCAAAACCCAAGAAAAAAAAGATTTAATGAACATTATGGCTGTTGGATCACAGATCAGTTTTAGTGGTATCTAAATAGTCTCTAACACTAAATTGATGAATAATACAAATTAATGATAATCATCAGGTTATGAGCTAGAGAAAGTGTAACTGATCTCTCCTTTCTGTAATAAAAAAATTGGAAATGCATGTAAAGACTGGAAGTGCAATAGATAATTTGTCAAAATTCAATTAAAGAACATGTATATTCATATTGCGTGTTCATATGCATATTTCCAACTGTATGCAGCGTACTGAGTGATGACATTGGGGGGAAAAAAACAGCGTATGCTACTTTGTGTTGGTTTGAGTTGTCTTATCTTTGCTTTTCTGCCAGCTCATAGTTTATTCAAGGAAAAACCTAGCCATGCTCTTGTGGTTATGGGTGTACTGAGATTTGTGATAAATAGGCACCATGTGCACAAGGCTCTGCATGGACATTTGAATTCCACTTCTGTGTTTAATGTAGCTACTCAGTTGGGCCAACTAAATTATAGAAGTATTCGTTTAGAAAAATGTTTACTAGTACCAGCTTGCAGAACAGATGGTTAAAAATGCTGTCCTTTGAAATGATGGTCTAATTTCTCATGTGTCTCGAGATTCCTCTGAGTAATCAAATACAGGCCTTCCCTAAGTACACCTACGTGTGTGAGCTTCCAGTGTCTTCATTTGATAATGCTTCAGACAGTGAATTCTTCTTTTAGAAGTACTTTGATAATCCATTGTAGCCTACTTATTAATCGCAGTTTGGGTTTTTTTGATGCTTCTATCTTGTCTGTATGGCAAAAGACATAGTTTTGACTAAATCTCCATGTTTCACAGAGGTTGTAAAAAATTATTTTCCTCGAAAGGAAAGCAAAAGCATTTTAATTAAAAATGGTCAGTTATTTTTGGATCAGCTTTATTTTGCATCTGGACTGGTTAGCCATAAATTTGTGTTGGCTCTACGCGAACTTTGGGAGTAAATCTCATGTCATCAAGGGGAAGAACTGTTATGAAAACTTCTTTTTGATTTCACACAGTTCTCAACCCTTGGAAACTGCAGCTTAATGCACACATGGTCCAGTGTTTTAATGTACTTGTTTATAGCCAGGGCTTCAGAAAGAAGAGACTCTCCAGTTACCTGTATTCATCAAAAGTAGCTACAACATACCTATATAGGAGTCCAAGAAATAACAGATTTCATAAGCCTTTTGCCTTAGTCAAGGGGAGCATGCACAGAGATGGAACAAGAGATCCTAGGGCTTGGCCTGATCCTTCCTTTTGTGTTGTTTGTATTTAATAGTTCTCTGCACTTTGAGAGTCTTCCATACTGGTTCAGCTAAACTTCTTGATTTCTCTTAACAGCATGTAATACACTGAATTTAAGAAGCATTTTTTTTTTTTATCTTAATGAATTACTAGTTTCAGTTAAGTCCCTTTATATTGATCTGCAGTGTGGAGCATGATTACTGTTCTTGAAGTGTGTGTTAGTTAAGTGCCTTCTAATCAGGAAGATAATGAAGGAAAATATAACTGCTGAAACCTGCGTGCTTGTCTTAAGCAGCATTAAAGTGGTAGGTTGGGATTTTTTGTTTTGTTTGGGTTGGTTTTGGTTTTTTTCTTTTTGAGTAGGGTATAGCTACAGATGTTTTTCCAGGAAATGAACCCTTCAATTTTTGCTTTTAAAAAATCTTTTTCTTTAGCCTATTTTTGGAGTAAATAGTCAAGGCTAACTCTTGGATTCTGACTGATGGTACTATGAAGATATGGTATTTCCAGTTTCAGGAATTATTTTCCTATTGTAAAATAAGCTGCTTTGCAAATTCCTGGTTGTCTTTTTAAATAAATTTCTGTATGCACTTATATGAAGTTTTGGGGAAGTGTTACAGATTTCTTCAGTTAAACATGGTAGAAGGCTTTCAGAGCAAGAAACCCTTTTAGTCCCTGAGCAGGTATCCAAACACGAGTATTTAGGAAGAAGTATGTGGATCTTTTGTGCAATGTCATTTAATAATCTGAAATTTCAGGCAACTTACCTACAAGCTTTCTTACAGCTGTAGCCTCAATGCTTCTGTTGGTAAACATTATTCTGACTTTACAGTTTGGAAAGTTGGAGCTGAGAAATGTTTGTGTGAAATGATCTGTCGAAGATTTGCAGAGCCGTGATCAGTTTGGTTTTGGTATGGTGGGTGTTTTTTTTTCCCTTAAAAAAATAAAAAAGCACAGGAGTGTTTCCTATCATGGGCCGGAAATGGCACCCAGAACCTCCTAATTCTTTGTACTGAATCTGTTCTTAGGGATTCAAGGGTGTCTTAGGGAATTATCAGTTACCTTCGTTTTCAGTGCGTTTTCAGAAACAGCTTGGGAATGAGCAAATTGGGAAAACTTTTATATCCCACCACCTTCTCCTCTAGGAGAATGTCATATGCTTAAAAAAGCCCAAACAATAAATCTTAAGTTTTACCAGAAGGGCATCTAAAAAACCACTGAACGTTTCATTGAGCTTAGATGCAAACCTTTTTTTCATGCTAAGCCAGGTCATAGGATCTCTTCCTACGACTTAATAAAAGGCAAAACCCCAGACGGTTCATATGGGTGAAGATAGGGATTTATTTATTTCTGTTAAACAAACATTCATAAAATTTGTCACAACTTTCTGGAAATCTGACAGACTAGATAAAGCTCCAGTGATTACGGAGAACAGTCCATTTTTGTAGACTTCTGCCTGCCACTGAAACATCAAGTGTCTTATATGTAGACCTTGTTACAGGTACAGAGTGAACTCTCTTGTACGTCTGGGAGTAATCTTGTAGATCTGTCTGTGCCTGTTCAGGGCTTCTGTTTGGTAACAGGATGATGCAGCTGATCTTGTTCCCTGGACATCTGCCTGCTAGGAGATGTTCTCTTTCACAGTATCTGCCAAACAACTCTTAAGGCGCTAATACGCTTTCATGACGATTCACCAGGACTCACTTTGGATCCTTGAGTTAAAGACTTTCTCTTTGGCCATTAGCTGATTCTTGTGGAAGTAGTATCCGAAAGAGGATATTGATAATGTTGGTGTTGTGGTTTTTTTTTTTTTTAAATTGTTTTGCTTCTTATGCCTTACATGTAAGGGGTTCAGAATTTTAAAAAAGTTTTGTTGTTCTTGTTTTAAAGCACATCTGCATCATTTTATCGTTAAAACTTACTGTCATAAATTTCTGGAATATCTCCTTTGTGTAATTATGTACAGCATGTGAACATCTGGGGTTTTTGAAGTTTTGCACATATGACTGCCCACGCTCTTCTTCAGATACTTGTTTCATTCTTTCTGAAGTCAGTTGATAAAGAAAATCATGTTTATTTTTTTACCTTAATCACAACCGTAAGTTTCTTTTCTTCACATTTAGAATCTGTGGAACATTTATAAAAGGCTTTTCTGTCCTCTTTAAAAAACAAATTACCCCGTGTCCAAAACTCTGGTTCCATTAGGAACACCCCAAAACTGTGGATAGTGTCCTGGATATGGAAATTTTCTCCCCACCGTCCAGTCCATGAAAGGTGTTCTTTAAAATGCAAGTCTTTTGAGATCATATGTTCGTTTTTACGTCTTTGGCCTTTTATGTATGTGCTCTGAAGCTTATTTTTCAAAGTGGGTTAAGATATTGATACTAATACCTGTATCCAGACATTTTTAGGATGTGTCACCTGTGAAGAAACAAAATGTTTTCCTGAGATGTTATACAGTTTAATAGGCTCTTAACATAATGTTAGTACATAATGTTAAAAATTATATAGGTCCCCTTTACTATGACTTCTGTCTCAAATTAAAAACACATCTTTTTTTTCCTCTCCATTAGTGAAGATGGTCAGATGTCCAGACTTCTATGAGAATAAATTCCAGATAGTTTTCAGAGCACTTAGGTTAAAATATTTCTAAATGTTTTAATTTCTAAGTGTTTTACTATACTTAGCAGAATTTGAAATACATGAATTTTGGTGGGTTTTGGGTTTAGGTTTTGTTGTTGTTGTGGATGTTGGTGTTTGGTCATGGGTTTGTGTTTTTTGTTTTTTTTTTTTTTTTTTAAGGAGAGGGAAATCTGTGCTATGAATAGAATGCTAATACAGGGAATTTTCCTCAAGTCCACGTTTTACCCATTTTATATATTCTCTGTATGCTAGCAGGCATGCTTTTAAAATGTTGAGTTTTGGTTTTGTTTTTTTTTTTCATGGTAAAAATAGCTTGCAGCTTATTGAAAAACAAGGCAGACCTGTGCCTCAAAATCCAAATGAAACTGCTGCTTAGATGAGGCTCTAAAGAGGGCATTTATATGTTGTGGAATGAATGGCATGCCTGCGCTAACTCCCGCAGGCCGGATATTTCCAAGGTATCAGACAGAGCCGTATATATTGCTCTCTTCTCCCCTTCAGATCCCAAGGTTTCTCCCTTGACAAGGTCTGAAGGACCCCTGGCCCTGGTGGGGAGTTGGGGGGCGGTGGGGGGGAAAGAAAACATGTGCGAGGTAACTGTATATGTGTGGGTTTGTTTTTTATTTTTATTTTCCACCCAAACTGTCCTGAGATAGTTTGTAGGCTCCTTGTACTTTGTGAGCTAGCGTTGTTTTTCTAATCATTGTTCTTTGAACAGTGTAGTTAGGAATTTCCTGTTCACGTTTTACTACAATGGTTTGTTTAAAATGATAGACTGCAGTCTTTTTCCTGACCTAAAACTAGATTAGCCTTGAATGTTGAAGAGAAGTCAGACAAATAAAGAGGATAGACTGTATTTGCTTATGTCATGGAGAGAGGCCATTTAACCATGGTCTTAGTTATATCAAATACCACAAGTCATGTTTCTTAAATATTTATTAAGACAAATAAACATAGTTATTGTATGAACTGGCATGTCTCCAAATTCCTCTCTCTTTGATTCTCATGGGTGGGTTGCTTTTAATCAGGAGAAATATTTTTAATCAAGACTTCGATATCTACTGGATTAGCGAATCCAGCGGTACCTCGGTTCTCCACTCTCCCCTCTGTTGTTGCACGTACAAAGTGCACGAAAAGAAACCTCAGCAAAGTTCAGGTTCTAAAATGTGGCAACAAACTGTCAGGAAATACTAAAATTGTGAATAAACCTGTCTCTTCTCAATACATCTGGTGTCTGCGTTAGGGGAAAAACTAGCATAGTCATCTTATGTATTGCCATATGTTTGCTTTCAAATTTTGGGGAAAAAAAACTCTCCCAAGCCCAGCACTGTTAGATGCACAAGGACTTGCAGCATCTTTATTATACAATATGTGTTTATTTAGGACAGGTTCCTTGTATAACACTGCTCATCTGTGTAAGTAGTGCACACCTGTGTTGATAGAACAGTGCAGGTAATAAGATTTTTATCTGGAAAGAGATAAAGTTTCAGTGTTTAAAAACAATATATGACTTCCACTTTGGGTTTTTATTTTACAGAAAAAAAATACTGTAACATAAACTTTTGTGTCATACCGTAATACAATTTATCCAATTTTGTAAGGATGGCATGTTGACCTGCCTGAGTTGACTACTGAGATTGTATATTCTCAAGTTTGACACTTGTCAGTAATGCTTTTTACAGTCCTCTAGGGTATTTTTAATGCAAGAATGTCTGTGAAAAAGTGCACTTGAAATTCTGACAAACCTGCGAAATTAATTTTGCAAGCCAGGAGATGTCAGATTTGTAAGGTTGCGGAGTCTATAGCTGATATGACACACAGGCATGTCATTACAAGGGTGTTGCCAGTTAAAATACTCAGCTGTTACGGTATTTCCAGCTTAGCGTCTAACTTTGTTCCACCCAGCAAAGTCACATAAATAGGACTAGCTGTGGATTTTTAAAGGAAATATTTAATGTATTTTTAAAGAAAATAACATTTGGAAGGGAAAATATTTGGGTAGCTTGCACGTGAGTGTCTAGGGTAGGGCAGGGAGATGCCTTGCAGGGTACCAAGTGTGATGTGCTAAAGAAGCTCGCAGTAGATGTTATGTGGAAAATGTTACCATTTATAGAAATCAGGTATTTCCGTGAGTACCGGAACTAATGAAGTCTGGTTTCCTGTGGGTTTGTGTCTTACGGCTGGTTGACTTTGGTGTCTGGGAAGGTGAAAGTTCTGCTGGATGCTTTTTGCCTTGCCTTTGGGGTATTTGCATCCACTTGCTCCTGAGGAGATTTCTGATACCTCATTAGGTGTAAACATGGACTTATTGTGTTCTACTGGGCCTCCCAATTTAATAAACTTTCATAGGTATTTGAATTATCTAGGGTGTTTCCCTAAAATTCGAAACTCATCAATGGAATGAAAACCAAATAGTCTTAGGTCTATTAATATTGCTATTAATAAAAATAGCATATCCATATTTTTATAGGAGGTGGGCCTACAAGACCTTGATTTGTTTTTTTAATGCCCCTGCTGTCTGCTAGCTTCTAGTAGCCAGTTCATTGAAAGAGAAGCCAATTCCTAAAAAGTGTTTGTTTTTACCTAGTAACAGAAGTATATTTTGAGATTAGTCCATAAAATCTGGCACACTATAATCGTTCTGTGGTATGTGTGCAATGGATGCACTATTCACCCCCAAACGAAACAAAGCATTAGACAGGTTTAAGTTTCCAGTGTAGCTGTTGGGCTGCGTTGCCTGTGGTATCCTGCCTGGCTGTTAGGCTTGGTTTCCTCTATGTGTGGAGAAACAGTGCAGTCTGGAGCAGAGATCCGGAGCCCTGCAGGGGGTTTATTGGTAAGATACCTGCTATTAATGTACCTCCTGGAGCTGTTAGCAGTCGGGTTTTTTTTTGTTCATAAGGATCAGAGAGGTATCGTGTGAAATACTGTCAAGCCTAGTGGGCGCCATTGGTTTTGCTGTCAGCAAAGATTGTTCAGTTTGGTTTTGACCTTCATTAAGCACATATTTTTCTACCTGGAAAAGCCGGAGTTCAGAAAGCTTGGGTGTGAATGAATATGGCACTCGATCTTCCGTGTGAACGCTTTTCATGTAGCAATATGGGTGAGTAGTTTATTCCACTAGATGAAGTAAGTGAGGTGAATAGGTGAGTAAGCAATTTCATTATGAGATGCTCTCAGTTGTGTCTAAATGCTGTGTTGCAAATTCGGCTCGTGCTTTGAGCTGGTCAGGAGCCAGGTGGCTGTGGTTAATGCATCACCGAACCTGAGCTAACAAGCCTGTGTAGGCTAGGTTATATTAGATGGAGCTCCATGCCATGCTGAAGTAGCTGGGAGCTGTACGTGTGGGAGCCAGGGCAGAGCTGCTTTGGGTCTGCTGGAAACATCCTGGGTAGAGAAACTCTAGAAGTGTTTATGTGGAGTAACTGATTTACTGTATGAATTCACAGTACCTTTACTGTAATGTTACTTTCTTTACAGAGATCTGTTAACATTCTTTTTGTACAAGTTGTAGGTGCTAGTTATTTCTTTGTAGGGTTGTATTCATAAAGTATATGTAAAAGTATATCATCGTAGGATGTATCACCAGTGTTAGTTAAATGGATTCATAACATTCTTACCTGTTGATCTGCAGTAGTATAGCATTTTGTACATAATAAAGTTATCTTCAGCAAAGATCTTTGAAATAAAGCCATGACTTCAGGAAGATTTCTAATATAATCCAATCACAATAGCTACTTGGAAGGATAAGTTGAATCTTCAAAGTAGACAATTAAATTACTCTCTTCAAATACTTGATAGAAACAGAAAAGCACCTGAAGTTTTTCTTCCCAGTCTTCCAAAATCCTGCTTTAGATTCATTGCCCTATCTCCCAGCTGTATTACTGCAATGCCTCTTCTGACCTCCTCTGCTAGTTGTGAAATACCAGTCCTAAAATGCTGTTTGCCTATTTTAATCATGCCCCTCCAAAGCAAGAGAAGGTATGGTTCAGTGCTACTGGTTTGGAATTTGGGAGATTGGGGTTCAGTTCTCTATTCTGCCACATGTGGTTTTTTTGTGTACTCTTATTTTTAAACTCCTGTGTCTGGTGTTCAGGTGGGTATTAATGGTGGTACTTCTTAACCTTACAGTGTTGTTCTGATTATAAATGAATGATGTGATTGTATGAATACAAGTAAAACAAGTAAAGATTCAATAATTGATGATACTTCTACACACTCAGTTGTAGTCTTCCAAAGGTGGAAGACCTCCTTTCCTGAATCTTGTATTACTTTGACTAGATATTTGAAATAAAGTGTTACTGATGACACCAGGAAGAAATGTAGCAGTGAGCAAGCTTGATCTGCTTGCTCTCATTCCATCTCATTCCATCTGAGGATGGAATGGTGTGGTCTCTCTCTCCCTCTTTCCCCACCTCCTTTCTACCTTGCTGTGAAAGGCAGTAGGTATAATGTTTTTTAAGGAGCATTAGAAATTGTTCGTGTTTATTGATCTTCATATTACAGTTGTGCTTGCCAAGCACAATACGATAAACGTAGATGTTTCTCACTTCCTGCAGGTGGACTTTCACTGGTGTGTTAAGCTGTGTCTTCTAGCTATGTACTTGAGTTAAAAGTTTTCTTTGTATTAGGTTGATGGGGGCGAGTAATAGGTGTTTGCTGCAGTACAGAATGGTTGGCAGCTTAGCCTGTAGTGGTTTTGTTTAGGGAAAGCAGTAGCCATAAGGTCACTGTAATACTTTGGAAATTGATAAGATGCATGTGACTATTGACATTGTGTGATAGGAAAAACTTGTATTTATAAATGAGCGTCAAGTACCCCTCCAGTTTCTCCTCCATGACACTGCATTGTGAAGCTGTGTGGATGTGCTGTTCCTATGCCAGCTCCTGAGATGGGCGCTGCGTCCCGCTCTTGTGCACTGAAATGAGCTTGAGGAGTGCGCGCCATGAGGCACTGCTTGCAGTGGTGCTCACAAAGGCACAGCTGAAGCGGGACAACCTTGCACAGGTACCAGCTGTCCCCAGCTCTGGAGGGCTGGGGTAGCTCCCCCTGCTGCGAGAAGGCATTTGTGTGATTCCAGGAAAGAAAGATGGAGGCAGTACTAAGAAAGGAGTATTTTTGTCATTGTTCAGATAGCTATGTGTTTTGTACTGTCAAAATTTACACTTTTATAAAGCTTGTGATTAACAGCCATGTAAAGGACACAGTAATTTATGCTGTTAATATGTGTGTGTATGGGGAAGCGTGTGTCTGATCTGGACGGTGTGTTTGAGAATGCTTTTGTAGTTCTCTTGTTTTGGAAACTGGACATCAAAGTGGTGTAGGTTCAAAACCATGGAAGAATGTGCTGGGCTTAATTGTACAAAATACATGAGCATGAGCTCTTTATTGTGGACAAGGTGAGTTCATTTTCATGGCTACTTTTGAAGGGAGCAAGAAATAAAAATAAAATTAATCTCGGATCTCTGAAGCCAATGGTTTTTCTTTCTTCTCAACATTAAAGTTTGATGGATGTTAATAGTTGCCAGAACTTGTCCATGCTTACAATATCTTACAATATCTTTAATACCTGTTAAATTAAACCATGTGTTAGGCAAGCTGCTATTGAAAATTGCATTTGTGTAATTTGTTTTCCTTTTAAAAGAATTTGAGCCCATATACAAGAGCCCTTTAAACATTTTTGGTTACTTTTATACTGTTCTTGGGTTGAATAAAATGTTACATTGTGAAATTGTTTTGGCTCAGTTGTCAATAAATTGTGTTACCATTTTAAGTATTATGGCAACAGCGATGCCATCACATCCTTTGCTTCTGTCAGCATTCATTTATTCATTTTCTGGGAAGAAGTAAATGTTGAATAGTGCCCCTTGTATGTGTTTGCTGGAATTTTGAGAAGTACAGATTATTCAGTCCGTAAAAATGTGCTTGTGTCCATGGATGTCCACCCTTAGCATTGCTCTAGTGCCATCTCAGAAAGCAGTGTGTTTAGAGGTGTCTTGGAGAGTTGACATGATGCCTTGCATGTTGCTCTCTGTTTTAGAGAGTCTGGGCTTTGTTTCATTTTTGGTTTTGGTTTTTGGTTTTTGATTTGGTTTTTTTTGGGTGAGGGTTTGGAATTGGTGTTCTTCCCCAGATCAGCATTCCACTTGAGACCTGACTGGTGTCTTTAATGAGTGTATTTTTTACTGCTTTTTTGCTGGGAGGAGTTAGGGGAAATTAATCATCTCCATGAAGTTAACTTTTGCAGGAATTGGAAGCATTAACTCATTGTGAGTAAGATGCATTGCTCAATATATGGCCAGAGGAAAGGAGGGGGTCTAGACCAGTCATATCTGTAAAACTTAGGCTTCCATTAAAATATAGCACAGTAACAGGGTTTAACTGGGCATGCAATGAGGCTCCTTGCATCAGAAGGCTGTTCTGAAAAGAGATTGAAGATGATCAGGCTGAAAAGCAGTGCTGTGGAATGGCAATTAAAAACACCTTGTTAATTTGGAGGGGGGATAGAATGGGATAGATTTAATGCAATATGATAACAATTTATTTAACCTGTGGTATCTTCATCGTACTCTAATTAGAATTTGAGGACAAAATTGTCAAGGAAGTTAGCTTCTTGAGTATGTTAAAAATTTAGGATCAGACTTTCAACTATGATGGTGAGTAGGGAAGGGATGGACTGAAGACCTTTGCTCTTCTGACAACTTCTGTCTTTAGTAATTCCTTGTTATTGTGCTGCGGCTGTATGAAATCAGAAAATCCAAACCCCATGAATAAGAGTCCTGTAGATTTAACACTGGGAAGAGCCAAGAGTGAGTGAGTATGTATGTAAACATCTGTGTTCACTTATGGGGAAGTAAGACCTGCAGAAGGAAGGCAGACGAAAGGAGATGGCAGAAGACAGGCTTTCCTGGCAGCAGCAGCGGTCTAGGAAATGGTGAGAAAACCTCTTCTTCAAATTAGTTGTTCAGTTGTGGCATAAGTACAAGGTGGGGGAGGAAAGAGTGAGTACTTCTTTTTCCACAGCTGTCTTGTGAGAGGCTGTCTTGCTTACTGGGCAATAGTAAGAGGTTTTTAGAAAACGATACAACATGAAAATGTGTGGAGCAGAGTAAGTGTGTAAGAGTCATTACCACATTTTTCTGGGAATTTCCTGTCATGCTTGTACGTTCTCCTTCCTTCACATGCGCCATCATTTCCCTTTCACTTCACTCAGGTTTCCTAATAGCCTTTGAGGAGCTGATGGTAAGTGTTTTGAAGTCCTGGTCTCTTAAACAGACTTTAGTCACAAGGTTTTCAGCACACATTAGGCATCTGCTGTCTGGAATAGTAATCGTGGTTCAGTCTGCTTCATGCCCTCCTTTTCCTGGATCTCCTGAAGCATTGCTCATCAACCCAACTAAGCAAGCAGGCTTACGACACCTCTGAAAACTGTGGATTTTTTTATCTTTCAAGCTACTCAGTGATTGAATCAGGAGTTGATCAGCGAAATGAGACAGGTGGCAAACTTTTCCCAACAATACCAGGCATTTCCAATTACTGAAAAATCTATTAAGTCCAGCAGGCAGTTCCAGCCAGCATCCTCACTTCAAAGACTGAGAGGGTCCCATCGATGGTTAGGTCTCACCCATAAATAATTTTGAAGAAAGTAGGTAAATTGGAGTTAAAGAAGCTAGAAGTTTAGGTGCTTCCTCTGCTAGTATTGCAAAGCGCTGTGAAATGCAGGGAACAGTTACTCTGCCAAGGTTTCATATCATTTCTGTGGGCAGGTAATTTTCTGTATTTTAAGTAAAGGAAACATTAAGTCCCTTCTGCTAGCACTGAGAAGAGCTTAGATTTCTAGTTTGCCAGACCTAAACCCCTACTTCTCTTCTGAACGCATCTGTCCAACCTGCTTGTTTACTTGGTACCAGACTGGCCTCTTGGAAATGTAAATGTTTTTCTCCTTCTTCCTCTACTACTTCCTCCTGCAGTTCATTTAATCTGCATTTCTCATGTCTTTATGGCATTTCTGTTGTTGTATGTAAGTTGCGCTCTGCATTAAAGATAGACCTCATCATATTTGAGAAAAAGAAGAGAAGCTGGGTGGAGATTTCAATTGCAGTTACTATGAAAAAATAGCTTTTATTGAACATGTTATTGAGGATATGTCTCAAAACACAGTAACTGCCCCTCTTTGCACATCTTTCTGTTAACAGTTGATTAGTCAATCAAACTTTGCATGTGTCTTAGTAGTTCATTTCCTTCATGAATATCTAATTATTTCCTGAGTAGCTCCCAGTGTGTGGTTTTTTTTTTTTAACCAATCTTTACAGATAAATGGATTAATTAGGTGGTTTCCAAACATGTTATCCATGTCCAGTTCCTATATTGTTAGGTCTTAACCTTTCATGAGCAATGATGGAAGTGTTTGTATTGGGGTTTACTGTTCCTGGGGGCAACTGCCATTGCCTTGCAGTGGATATTCAAAGGTGCTTCTGAGGTTTTGGTTTTTCATTTGCTGTATACTTGACTTTCTCAGAAAAGAATGAGATGTTTTTAAAATAGGCTTTGTTCTTCCCCCAAACTTTAGAAGGCTCTTTAAGATATGGATCCTTGTGCCTAAATGTACTGTTCCTAGCTGAGATACTCTTGTGATGCTTATTTAAGGTTTTTTCATGTTTATTAAAGTTGCATAGCCAAACCTAGACACATTCTAAATCACCAGAATTAAGGTTGACATTGTCATTATTGTGAATTGGTTTTATGTGGTTGCATTCTGGTTTTGTTTGGGTAGGTTTTATTTGGTCTACCCTCACCGCCCCCCCCCCCCCCCCCCCCCGGCAATGGAGTGACGTTTTGTGTACCCTTAGGACACTGCAAGTTGGATTAACAGCTTTTTACGAATAGTAGGAGATCTTTTTCACCTCCCTCCTCCTCTACGTTGCCTTTTTGTTCATCTGATAGCAAAGTAAACTGATTCCATTCAGTAACCATGGGAAAAACCCTGAATTACTACTTTCCCTCTTCCCTATTACTTTTTTCGCAGTTCTAGTGAGTTACAGCATACCTGCTACTAGCTTACCGTATGATCAGATGAGTGTCAGAAGTAGTAGTGCTATGAAGTGATAGGATTGTGCAGTTTAGGGCAGCAGAGGGTGATGCATTTGAAGACAACAGGGATCTCCAGTTCAATGGTACCAAGCTGTTAATCCAGCTTGCCTACAAAACTGCAGGTGGAGTTTATGGTGGAGTTGGAGGTTGGTAACTATGTTGAGTGGAGTGGACAAGGGAAAATAGAGCCATGTTCTGCTTTGGGTTTTCAGAGTCTCAGAGCAGAGGGGTGTAGAGGGGAGCACCTGATACATTGGGTAGTCCTGTCTTTCCCTGTCCTGCTCTTTAGGTTGTGGTCTGTTTATACTACTCCCAGCCATGCCCATCTGCTCCAGCTCTGCTGTTAGACCTTCCCACTGTCCTCCTCCTTCTCCATCTGTGCCTCCCTGCTCCACTCCTTGCTTTCTGATTGCCACCTTCTCTTCTTCCAGCGCGTGGTTCCTGTTCTCCTCATCCTTCTGTATTAGGTGTGTCTGCTTGCCTGCTTTCTTTTCCTCCATGGTGTTCAGGTGCTAACAGGGATTGCACTGAGGCTGGAAGAAGAAACTGGCTTCCTAGTCTCTGCTCTGGAATAGAAGGAGCAGGGTTGTACTGGAAATGTTTTTCTGGAGCTGCTCTGTGCAGCTGGAGCAGGCCTTGCACACTCTGAGGTTGGGTGGGTGTGGAGCCAGGAGAGGTCCTGAGAAGCTGGCACATATTCAGTAGAGATTAAATCTCTAAAGAACAGGGCTTCCGTACTTCACAGAGTTATGTTGAGCATGTGCAACAATATTCTCCCTCTCCCACTCCCCTGTGTCTTGATCAAACCTGAATGTTTTTCTGTGGGGATAGTAGGAAAAATCCAGGTCCTGGCGTTATTAACGCTGAGATTTTCTGGGACACTGCTGTAGAAATTCTAGCACAGCGTTGGGGAGGGACAGCATATTTTCATCTGCTTTCTTGTTTCAAAAGGTTGAGCTGTTTTAATTGAAACTTCTCACAAGAGATGAGAATGGGGCACACCCTCAGGAGGGAGAACTTCAGCCAGAACGATTTCAGTCTAGCAAAATTAGAAGCAATCAAAAAACTGCCTAATGAGGCAATGCCTAATGAAGTATACCAGACTTCCTAATGAATGGGCGGCACTGCAGTTAGAGTAATGTGTAGATGGTACAACTTTATACTAGAGCAGTATTGGGATACCTACTATTTTTTGTTCGTTGATATGCAATACTTCCAGATAAACAGTTTGGATACTTATTCTGCAATATATGTCTTTTTCAATACAAACAAACACTGCTCTTATGGAAAATACGATCTAAGTCAACCATGAGATGTTGGGCTAGATGCAAGAATTACTAGCTAAAGTTTTGTGGCTTGTATTATGCAGGAGGTCAATTAGATGATGACAGTGGTTCCTTCTGACCATAAAATATGGCTGGGGCCGTACTCTGCCACCATGGTGGAAGAGAGATGCTTCCTGCGGCTCTGACTTCCTCGAAGGCTCAGGGTGGGGAGGGAGGGAGCTGAAGCTGACTTTCTGTGGCTCTTAAGCTCTCCTTCCTAGTACTGGAGCTGCTCTTGCATGTGGGGAATTGGAAGCTGTGCACTGAAATATCTGTGTTTACTAACTGCAAAGGAATGCATAAAAGTAGGAAAATATGCAAGTACAGAAGATTACCCCCAAAATACATTATGATGTGGTGCAAGGGGCCCTTGGGTGAGCAATACACAGAGGGAAACTTTGGAAGAGATGCTACAACTTCTAGAGGGACTTCTCATTTACAAATGATAATAATAATGCAAACCGCAGAAGTCAGTTTCCTGAGTTGCTGTAAATGGAAGCGTGCTTTTAACACTCCTTCTTTTCTAACACAAATGTAGGAAGCTGGCAAAGTAGCTAATTTCAGTGCTCTAGAAAAGTTTAAAGTGAAATAATCTAAGGAAACGGAAGCTTCTATTTTTAACCTTCTCAGTCATGGGAGATGGGGGAGGAAGAAGAGGAGGCCATCTACTGTTGAAGTCTCTTTAGTATGATACTGTATAAAGTTAATGTCATTTTCACTGCTGATTTAATGAAGAGGTACTTGTCACTTGTGGGTGTTCAGTTATGTTCAAATTAAGATCAGCATAGGTTCAATGGCATGGTGTGTCTTCTATAATTGTGCTTTATCTCCTGTTGATTGTTTTTTGCTTTCCCATTTTTTGGTAGATCTGAAATGTTATACTTTTAAAAAGCCCAACCACCCAATGAAATAAACAAAAAAAAGAACCAGAAACCCCCCACACAACACAAAAACCAAACCGCATTACTTGTGCTGCCTTACTCTTTGATTGTTTCCTATACTGAAAATGAATTTTTCTCATAGTTATGAATATTTTTATATTGTGTTTGCGCAGGTTGTCTTAAGATATTTTTTCCTTATTGCACTATTACTATTCATAAAAGGTACGTTATCTGGCTGGATTTCTCTGGACTTCTCACAAAATATTTTTTATTCCTGTATTTTAGCAAAAGTGTGACAGTGAAATTATGAGTGATTCCTCATATTACTTACTTGGAAGTACTTTATTGGTCTAGCTTGAAGCTTAAATATAATGCACAAGTACTGGCAACCATAGAAGTAACAGCATCAAACTTCATAACTTCAACCTCATAAAAAATTTCAGATGAACGTGAATCTGTGAAACTTTCTTTTTGATTAGGATATGTTACTAAATACTAATATTGATTGGGGAATACACTGCGTTAGTTCGCAAGGTCAGCATTAAGGAGGACTGTAGGAGGCAAGTGTATTTGGGGAATGGTAATAATATTGGGATAATTAAATTTTTGGAAAATGGGATAAGTTTTCTAAAAGCTTGAAAATTACTGGCTGACAAGGGGGTCAGCCTGGAGTGTGGAAGCAGTTGTAAGGTTTTAAGTACATATTTTAGAGAATCTTCTCCCCAACACCTGCATTAACGTTATATATTTGTAGCTTATGTGAATCTGTATTTGCGACTGGTATGTTGAGAATGTTGAGGATCAAAAGCTTAGAAATGATAAACTGGCATGTCATAAAATGTAAATAATTTGTCAGCTAAACCTGTAAATTTGAAGTCAAAGAGTGAGCTGTGGAGAAGAAAGTGCAGCAAAGCATTGCAGAACCATTGCTTTTTTTCCTTAGGTGGTTACTGGGCCTTAAAGAAATGATTTTACTTAGTGGGGGGTGTTGTTGCTCCAGTGGTATAAAAGCAGCAAAGATTTTAGGGAGATAGTTTCTTTTGTTAGATCTCTTGATATGTTTGGAAAATAAAAGACACTTTTTAAGCGCAGTTTTATTTAACCGGATTTATTTTTAGACCACTTCTAATACATTAAAGGTAACTGTTAACTGTTTTTGTACTACCAGTTAAAATACGGAGCTTTTACATAAGTAGGTACATTGAGGGTGTTTGTATGCGTGTGCTGATTTATACAATATTCACTAATGACTTGTCCATCACCACTTCTAGGCAGCTGAAATATGCACTCGTGTGTGCTTGACTAAGGGTCTCTAATTCCTGGAAGAGCGGAAAAGCCTTAAATAATGAGGTGACCCATAGATCACTGCTTGCAAGAAGGGGAGTCTGAAACCAAAAGCATCAAAGATCCTGTCAACATATTTCCACTTCAGTTGCTTAGAGCTAAGTCAAGCTTTAGTAGCACTTCAGGCAAGTGATTGAAACGGTGCCCTTGGATTGTGTGTGTGTGTGCATGCGTCACATTAGTTGCACCCTTTCACTCCAACATAAAGTATTGCTTTATTAACGTAGTTCAGAAACTTGAGAAACAGTCTGGCTTCTCAGGCTTTGCTTGAGACATCTGTGGCATAGTTTGGGCGGGGTCTGCTGGAGCATACTGTAATGCCCTCTCTGGTCGCAGGTTTCCCTCTGAGCCCGTGGGTACCCGCTCCACTAAGGGAGGCTTGGGGCCAGGGCTGTGGCCTTTTACAAGGCAGAATTTTTCTGCTGCACAGCAAAGTTGGTGTATGACAGCGCAGTAGCACGTTAGAAGACATTACACAGAAATGATGCAAGAGTCCATAAAGCTTTCAGGAATGTGATAATTGAACATGTTTGAGAAATGCCATAGATGGTGGTACTTAGGAAAAATACAGGAGGAATATAACACTCTCTTCAGGTGGGCTGGAGAAGAAGGAGTGAAGCTGTTCTGAAAGGTTAAATGAGAAACTCTTGTGTTTTGAATTTCTAATATTAGCTGCCAGTGTAGACTTTTTTGGGCGTGAGGCATTTGTTTACTGTTTTACCTCTCAATTTGTTTTTAATAGGATGTATGTGAAGTCGTGGTATGCATATTCCTTTGGCACTTAACTACACATGACTTTGTTCCGAGACTTGAAAAGAATGGTCTCTTGAATATATATTTTTTCCAACCATTGTTTTATATTCAGTCCAGTTGCATTTACTTTTTCCTCCCATTGTTTGTCACTTTCTGCTTCATTTCTCTAGAAACAGTTTCTGGTAGCTTTTAACATGTGTTTTCTCTTTCATTAGTATCATTGAGCAATACTTATTGGTGGAAATAGTTTCCTGAAATTTATTTCAGTAAAATGTAACTGAATATACTCCACAAATAGTAAGTTTTTGGAGGATTGGGGCTTAAAATATTTTAAAACATCAAATTACTTTAAATTTTCACCGATGGTAGTGCTGAGCTTGTTTATGTGCATAGACATGACAGATGTCTGTTTCATCTCATTAAACTTCGATTTACCTCTAGGGGAACACTAGGAATTAAGTACAGTTTGGCTGTAGCGTATTCTAAAACATTGTTTCTCCCAGACCACAGAGGTATAAAATCCCTTCAATATCGCATTCGTTGGCATGTTTTCTAGCATGATGTGCCTTCTCAGCGTATGAGAAGGGTTTTCTTCAGTTAATAAGCAGTTGTAGATCACATCAGGATGTAATTGCTTATATACCACAAGATTCTGGTGTTAACCTCTGTGCATCTTCAACTACTTGCCTTCTCATCGGCCCGAATATTACCAGTTAATGTAAGATTCTCAGTTTTGCAGATTGAGACTTGTCTAAAGTGATTCAAAGTGTTCACAGAAGTGTTTTACAGCACTTTCTTTATTGAAGAATGTTTAAGGTAAGCCTCTGTTGTTTGACACTTCAATGATATTTTGACAAATCAATAAATTGTGTGTGTTATGTGTGCATATGCACATATATAAATTTAGTTATTTCCAGTCTGGCTAGTTGGTAAAGAAGAATGGTAAATTGAAGAGGGGGAAGGCCTTCAGCAGTGCAGAGGTAACAATTACAAACATACGGGGTCTTGAATTACCAGTGGATGTTAGAATGTTTTAGAAAAATCTCTGCCATAACATTTGGTATAATCAGACAGACTTCAAAATTTTGAACAAAAATTTAGCCTAGCAAGACTTAAGGGTAACAAGCTAGTCGGCAAATGCTGGCATAATCTTTGTGGATGTAGGGCATATGAGGTTAGCGGGAGAACATGGTAGATGGGAGGACAGCTTTGAGGAACTTTACCCTTTTGCTTCTGTACTACTCGAAAGATGGCCTTAACAAACTAGAAATGAAAGAGGCAATGAAATAGTGAGGATGTGCTAATTTTTTCTGATATAAACTCGAAGTGATCCTGCAAGAGTCTGCAGGAAGTACTCCACTGCATGATAGTGTTATGCAGCATTTAAGACCATTTTAGTTAGTTTATTGAGATGTAAAACTTCTTTTGATGCCTCCTTTTCTTCTAATGTGTGGAACTTCATGGACTGGAATTTGGAGTTTTATGTCCCATTTTTGTTCCTCCTTGTCTGCTGGGAACCTTCCTTTTCCTGTCTGCTTCATTTTGTTCCTGCTTTGAACTCCTCCTGTTACTCTTGTTCATGTGCAGAGGGCTTGCTGGTAAGGTCTCGCAGATGCACCTTTTCACCCTTGCTCAGCTGACTTCCATTAGGAAAGTACAGGTGTTTCCTCCTCATCTGGTAGTTGCATACAGAAGTTGTGACCAGAAGTCAGAAGCGACCAATTTTGTGGGCATATGCATGCGCTTACATACAAGCACATACACAGTCCTCTGTAAGCAACTCATAACCTCCCCCAGTGACTCCTCTGTGATGGTTTAGTTAACTGGTGGGCAGGATTGTGGCCAAGTAAGCTAGTCAGAAATTTGAGTTCTCAAAGCAGAAGAGTCATTGCAAAACTAAGGCTACAACTGCCAAGTAGTTTGCTAGGCTGATCTGAACATAGAAATAGGCTTTAATATGCACTGAGGACGTAGAAAATCTGAAAGCTGCGTGACTTGCTCTTCTCCAGCAGAAGGTTGCAGAGTTATGGTTTGCAGGATAGAAGAAATAAACAGCTAGCTGCAGGGCTGGCCTTTACTAACTAGGACATTAATTACCAACACCATGTAGTTGGAAAACGCTGTTATTTACAGAAATTGGTGAAAAAGTTATAAACGTTAATGCAGAATCAGTGAAACGAGAACACTGCTTTACTTGCCTGCTCTAAAGCTGTGCTGTGTCTGGACAGGTGTAGTGTCATGTTAGGCTTCCGACACAGGTGGAAGAATTCAGTTTGCTTCTCAGATTCTGAAGTTCCCCATTAAATTTTATCTTTTAGTTTATGCTTCTGATTTTTATCTGTTTGGGTTATTTTTTGAAGTCTTTCCCAATATGCAAGTCCTTGAGAAGATCTTGTAAATATTTAGAGAGTTTGAGTAACGAAGGCAGCTACATTAGGATTGGCAAAAGAAGAGGCATAAATATCTTGCACATTACTGTTTCAAGCTAAGAGCATATTCAATACAAAGGTCCAATTTGACATCAGTTTAGTAGAACTGTAGTCTCCTAATTTCCACCCCTTAACTGTCTTATCTGCTGCCTATTTCTGCTGTGCCCTTACGGCTTATTCCCAGCTGCCATATGTAATTTTGTCTTGTTTTCTGGTCTAGATGTCAAGTTACCTGCTGCCCAGACTGCCTTCCTTCAGCCAGCCCCTCCAGCAATTGCCTCTGCCCTGCTGCTAATCTAAGGTTCTGGGTGGTGGCTTTGTACAGTTACCTGTAACTTTGGGCTATCTGTGCCTACACAAACAAAACATATTTTAAAGTGCTTATGGACAGTCTTAACTAACCCCTCTGCTCCCATTATTTTCATTGTCTATCCTCTGTAAAATATAGTAAATAGCAGAAACAAGCAGTTTTCTTAGAAGCACTGACTTTTAACCTGGCTATGATTTTTGAAGGAGGAATTTTGGTCATCTTGATGAAATGGGGGTATATTTTCAGCAAGAATTTCCCATAATATTTGTGTTCTCTATTTGGATGTGGATTATAGCCGCTGTTCAGAAATGGATAGCTACTTGGAAGACTTGGCTGCTTGTGTGGAACTGTTTCAGCAGTTCCTGAGCAGCCAGACGAGTCATGCGAGAGCTGCAGTTGGATGTAGCATTTTATTTTATGTTTCAACATACTAAGCCAATCTTTCTTAGCTGTTTTGGTTTTTGGGAATATGATAAAGGATAAAAACAGAAGCATGTTATTTCTCTGTTGTTGCTTGTTAGTAAATGTTTATTGTTTCTAGAATAGTGAAAGGCGGTTAGAGGGTGTCCTCAGGTACATTTCTCCTAGGTGTTTGTAGGGAATATAAACTTCTATTACTTCTAAGTCAACAAATCGTATGGGTTATCTCTTACTCATACATGTAGCTTCATATACCTTTTGCATGACAAAATCTAATTGTTCAGGGTTTTCGTGGCTACCTGTCCTATTAGCATTACATGTAGCAGCGAATATGTTGTGTATGATGAACAGTTTTCATCTAATACGTGTGTAATACCCTGCCCATCAGAAAAGTGTTGGTGAGATTTAAAAAAATGTAAAGGGACTGCCTAGCATGAAAAAGTGAATTCTTTTTGGTTTGGTGTCAACTCATTCAATGTAGTGCGCAACACAGGACATGATCATCTGAAACGCTGTAGGAAACAAAATCATTCCATTCAGGTTTTGGGTGCCGAAACAGAGTGCTGGTGCATTTTGGTCAATCTACTGAGTTTTTTGTAATATTATTTCAGTTTTTCCTGAACATTTTTCTTCAGCACAAGGTCACAGGAGAGGTGGATGGCTGATACCACTTACTGTTCTTGACCCCTGTAGGCTCGGGTGGCAGTTATGGACTGAGGAATAGAATGGCTGATGAAGTTACCGTCTATGTTGCCCTGTTCCACAGGTGTTAAAACTGCTTTTTAACCAGCTCGTGAAGCACTGTAGCTTACAGAGTGGGGTTAAAAGGAACTGCCACCAGCTTGTTTGCCACGCTGTAAACAGTGGCAAACCATGGCTCAGGAGGTGGTGACCAACGAATAACTCAAATATTTGTGGGAGTGACATGCTTGTCAGCTGTCTCAGTATAGGTTGTCCTGGTTTGTAATACCATGTGTTAAAGGCAGTTATCAGTCGTTTCCATTTTTTAAAAAAAGTTAATTAAAAATAGTCTAACAACGCACACACATTTTTCCCCCACACTTGAAGATGTTGATTCATTACTGTAGCTGGCTAATGCCATCCTGCACCTTCTGTTTTGCACATTGATGTATGCTGTGTTGCTTATGTTGCTGTAAAATTAATTGAAGCAAATACCCTGATTTGATACTGTTAGCGCTCTTTCATGTGCTTGTTTGCAGCTGTTTTAAAAGAAGAATGAAAACTACTGCAAAATATAGCGTGGTCTTAAAAAGACTGGATTTCAAGTGACCTTTAGAAGAGCTGGTGCTGTTATTTCCTTGCTGTAGGGTAGCATTTTATTTCTAAGGGAAATGTATGCCAGTGATGACTCTGAATACAAGGTACCTTCTTTAAGTGTTTGTCCTGAGCACAGAATCTCATTTGTGCAGGTTTCTGTCTGGCCTTCTGTATTGTGGATTTATTTTAATGAAGGCTTGAGTAAATGTTCAGTAAGTTTATTTTATTCAGAACTCGAGGTTAAATTAAGCGGTAAAATGAAGATACATAATTTGGATTAAGAAGGAGGCTATAAGGGATTTTTATCTTGAAAATATACATACAGTTTGGTAAACTTTGCTGTACTTTTGACTAAGCAGTTAGTACGTAATTTGCCAAACCTTTTTTCAAAATCCAGCTTGTTTTTGTGACTCAGCTACTTGAGGAGAGCGGAGTCCGTAATAGAGAATGGCCAGTGAGGAAAACCACGGTGTGCTCCGGAGTGCTGTAACAGGGGGTCGGGAGTTGGTGGCGGCATTTGCTGCCAACAGCCCGTGCCTGGCTGGTGTGTGCTGCCACGAGGCGAGGCTGCGTGGGTCTCGCTGCTGCGTGGCTGTTTCCGATCCGTGTGGGAAGCTCCTTGCTTCAGCAGCCAGGGCAGTGTGTGCGGGACATGTCCCTGCCCTGCTTGGTGAGGTGGGAAGCAGTGGCTGCTAAGGAGGGGGTGCTCACTTCAGGGCAGCCTGCTTGGGGGAGCTGGGTGGGCTGGGGCTGCTGGGTGTCATGGCACAACTGGGTGGCCACAGATCCTCTCTGTGTCTCACAGACAAGGTCCTGCAAGCTCGGGGTGCAGTGCTGCCCAGGCCCGAGCTGTGGTGGAGGATGATGTCCGTGAAGTGCCTCCAGGACTGCACTGTGACTTTGAAAAACAAAATAACAAGAACACCCCCTCCACCCCCTCATCCTCCACCTCAGTGTAAACAGCTCTTCATGTCCATGTCTGTGAAATAACAAAAAGTCTTCCATTCCTGCTCAATTTCTTGGTGTATTTTTTGGGTGGTGTCCCCCCCCCCCCCGTGCGGTTGGAGAGAATAAGAGCCATGATACAGGACAGGAGGATTAATTGAATTTTATAACAATGGCTGTAACTTAGATTCATGTTTGAAAGGAAGTAGGAAAAAATGTCTGGCTGAAAGCTTTTAAGTGCGTGCATGATTTCTCATTTTGCCTTCTCTCTTTCTTGCCTTGTGACGCTTCAGTAATATGCTCAGCGTAATACTTTACTTTGGATAACGTATTGCGAGATTTATCTAGATGTCGTCTGAGAGATGACAGCTAGTTTGCAGCAGCATTTCTGCTTTGGAAACACCGTTTCGATTTCCTGTTCAAGATCTTAGAAAAACAGGCTCTGTTTGTCTTAATTTAGTTCCTCCCAGGGGAAGTTTTGCTCAGTTAGACCTAGAGATTTCAAGCAGCCAGGGCCCTCTGATGTGGCATCAGGGCCATGGGAAGACTGAGGATCTTATCTAATATTTTCTGATGCCCTGTGTTTTTAGTGATCTGGTTCTGTTTTTGAAACTCCATGACAATGAAATTGCTGCCCCACGCTTTCGGTCAAACTGTGTTTTGGAGAGTCGAAGTATGTCTTTTCATTGAACCCAGAAGTTTTCCATTATTATTTAAAGGTTGAGGTTTTCTGTGGGTTTTGGGGGATTGAAATTAGATTCTGTTAACAGAGTATGCTAAAGCTGAGCACAGTTTTGTAGTAATTTATCTAAAATGGTATTTAGCTACTGCCTTTTGCTGTCTTTTTCCCACCCACTCCCCATCATGAACTGATGCATTCAAGAAATGTCTGTTGCTGCTGCATATTCAGAAAGCTGTAGTAATGTATTCTGGAATCCTTCTGTGCATGGGTAATGGGTAAAGATATGAAATAAGTATGCAAGGAGGAAGAAAAACACCTCTTTGAACAGTGAAATAAAGCTGTTCTGGTATTATTTTGTAGTTTGATTTCTGTATTGTAACTGTTCAGCTTGCTAATTGATGCAGAGAAAATATGAATAAAACTTGGGTTTCCAGATATGTCTGTTTTCCTGCAGGCAAATACCAGACTTCCATTTCTTCTTAACGAAAACATTTAATTTGGGCAGAGTTAGAGGTGGCAGATCCAAGGTGCATGACAATGCTCAAAGATTTTTCCTCTCAGCTTGCTGTGCAGGATTTGGGTTATGCGGGCTTTCTTATGTGTTTCTGTATTTGTTTTTGAAGGGTTTCAGAGTCACAAAATTTGGGTGCTTAATGACTGAAGAGCATCACTACTTTTAGAAAGGATAAACATTTCAAGATAATGAAGAATCAGCAAATCAGTTAATCTGAAGTTATGGTTGGCTGTTTGATATATGCAAAATTGGCCCCTGTGGACAGCTATCACTTGTACCTGGGATGTAGATCCAGTGGCTGCAACCAGTTAACGTTGTAAAATGGTCCCAGAGGAATTCTGTCTTCAGCTGGAAGTTCAGAACCTTCTTACTAGTTGCGGGGTGGACAGGAGATGCTGGCTGGTGACAGATAAAATGCTGTAGCCTTTACTACTGTGAGTAGCGTAGTTCAGGGCAGCCCTGATGGCAGCATTTTTATTCTGTCTTCATAATGCTTCAAAAAGTTTTTTGTCTTTATTTTAATACTTTGAAATGTTTTAACAGATGTACTTGTACCCTTTACAATACTTTATATAGAAGCAGAAAAGACCTGTCCTGTTTTACAGTGCTTAAGCTAATTAAAAAAACCCAGGGGGTAAAGCAGTATTTCCAGAAGATACTTATTTAATTTCAGGAATCTACTACTGTAGTTCGTGGCTGACCTCCAATATCCATATCTGCATCTGTTCCATTTTGTCTTTGCTATTCTGGAAACCTGTAGTTTCCTTAACTGGAAAAAAAAAAAAAAAAAAAAATCTCATCCTCAGAGTTGTGCTGGTTAAACCAGAAATGTACTTTTTCAGTTGACTTAGTTAAAACAGTGCAAAACACAGGGAGAAACTTCCAACTCTTAGTTTAAGCTTTGCATGTTTTGACCTAGATGAATTGAACGAAGAAGGTTCAAGCTATGTAGATATACATGTGACTGAATTGAGAATCAATGTGATGATATGCTTTGCCTGAAGGGAATCGAATTTGGAGCAACTTTGGATATAGTTTAAAATGAGCAACACCAAGTTAATAATGGTCTGAGTATCTGGAAGACAGCTTTTTACGTATTCTTTTTCTTACAAAGTTTCCTTCAAAGCCATCAACTAAACTGTTCATGCATGCTTTATAACATTGGAATGAAAAGTGGCTAGACCAGATGGATTGGCTTTCTTCAGTCTCCCTTTTCCAGAAAGTGAGCGTTGTCCTTGTCCTAGAAGTCTGAGCCCTGGTGGGATCGTGGAGAACATTGAATTAAAGATCTTGTAGTGTAAAAGGTTAGAGTACCATGTGTGGGTTTTATTTACGAATAAAGGGTGAGAGTTTGTGTAATAGGCAAGCATGTCTCAAAACTCATTCCAAAGAAAATCTTGTCTATAGTGTGGTAATTTAGGAGCCGATGTCTAGACTACTTTTGAGAAATTGTAAACATGATGTCTTCAGAACAAAACCATGAGAGTTTAAGAAAAAATGCTGCATGTTGTATTTTTAATATCTGACTGAATTCCAGGGAAATCAGAAGTATTTTGGCAATACTTGGTCTGCCTGACTGCTAGATGAATTACTGAAAGAATGCATATGCCAGTCCATAGTAATATTTTCTTTCTTGAATACAGCGGCTTTGGATTTACATAATTACATGATGTAAACTACATATTTGCCAGTAATGGAAAATTTTTACTTCAAATAGTGGTGTGCAAATTTATGTACATATTTGTCTTATTAAACTGTTTAGACATGTTTGAGAATCTATAGCATATGATGATGCTTTTTATTATTTGACCTAAATAACTTGATTTTTTTACTGTTGTACAGAGCTGTTCAAACATTGCATGTAAGATAGCTACTACAGTTAATTTTGACCACTTTAATCTCAAGAATACTGAAATAGTTTTAGGAGGCAGGTAAATGCAGTTTTTCTGTTTCGCTACATGCAAAGTTTCGTGCTTTTTTTAGTGGTTCAGTGGTGTGCTTACTGGACCGTTGCAATAGCCAGAATGTAGCTGTAGTAGGATTTCCATCATTTGGAAAATACGTAGTCTTTATCGGTTTTGTTTTGGGGTGGGGAAGGACTTCTAGTTCAGAGACAGACATGTTTTAGTTCAGGCAAAATTATTGTTTTGTACAGGTGTTATCAGATGAAGTGCAATTACTAGTCCTAATGATCCCTCTATTCTGTAGTGTATTTGTAAGCATAGTCCAGACCTAGTTTCAGAAAACCTTCACTGGGTATTAGAACATACGAATGGATATTCCATTATACGCCAAACAGTGATATGCCATAGGTTATAATGAACTTAAGTCAGTCCCTAAATGAATGCATGCATTTAATCTTTGCAAAGCTTATCATCATTCTAGGTATTACAAATGCCTCAATAAATAAACGTTGAAGGTGTTGGATCTATGTCCCATGTATAACTGAAATGACTATATTAATGGCTTTTCTGAAAAGGAATTTTTTGGCAGCCTTTAGAGGAAAATGTTATCTTAGGGGTTAAATAATGGTTAAAATTATGATTTGGGAAATAAGCATGATTCAAATGAAAAGGATTTTTTTTACTTGCACCCATTTGTTCTTTCCTAGTTTGTGGGGGGTTTTTTTTGGTGTTTTTTTTTTTTGTTTGGTTTTTTAAATATACCTTGATGTTCTAGAACAGTGTTGGTTTAGAGTCTTTCTGTAGAATTTGTAACCTGGTATTTTCAACACTGCTGTCAATACTGAAATTTTTTGGTTTTGGTTTTCTATTACCACTGTTCTATCAAGAGTTTGCCTAGCAAGGGGTGTGGTATTTTAAGCTGATAGATAGTAATGCTGTTACTTATTAGTTACTATTTCTGCTGTGATGGCTTCAGAATTCTTCAGACATTTGTGTGTCCCTCTTCTTTTTGAGGACGAGGAAGTAATTTGGACGGGTCTGGACCAAGACAATATCATTAATAGTTGGAAATGTATAATTAAAAAGAGGAGAGATCTATTATATAGCGCTTTCTTTAATTTTATTTCATTTTTTTAAGGTGAAACAATTATAGTGCTATGACACCTTATAAAAGGTAAAGCCTATAAAGCTTCTAGTAATTTTTAGAAGTCGTGCACTCCAACTTCACGTTTATGTTCTTTGCAATATGGGAGGAAAACTGGCAGGACTGCATGCCATTGTAATTAAACTGTTAAACATAGAAACTTGAAGGGAGAAGCTTGTCTTACCTGTTTGGGGAGTATCTGTCAGCATATTTAAATGAAATTTTATTTTGAAACTGTATGTTTGCAATTATGAGCGCATTCCTGAGCAGCATAACTAGTTTGTGATCAAATGATGGAGGTATCTTCAAAACATGTAATACATACAAAAGGTGCAGACTTTACAGTGCAATGAATGTTATTTGTGTTATTCTTATTTTTACAGGATTACAAAGCCATTGACATTTGCTGACTGTGTCGGTGATGAGCTTCCTCTAGGATGGGAAACTGTTTACGATCAACAGATTGGAGTTTATTATATGGACCACATAAATCGTGAGTAGTTGTATGATTGTTTTTAGGAATCCTAGCAAGCTGTTGTTAACTGATGGCACTGACTTTGCTTCTGATACCGTTTATGCACCTTACACTACAGTGAGAAAATGTATGCAAGTAATTTCTTGCAGTATCTGTTTTCTCATCTTTCAAATGGGGGCACAATCCTTCCTCCATTTGTAAAGAATTTTACAACCTATGAGTGAGTTATAGTGTATAAAATGTTTTGTTTTGCTTTGTCATACTGTGGAATCACAGTAATTTTGTTGTTGCTTTTTGTCATACGTCAGTTAAGATTTTCATGCTGTATTCTTGTATTTCCTATTTTTCCAGTCATCCATAGTTCACTCTTGTATGTTGAAAAACAAAATACGTTCAGAGAGAAAAGTGCTGCTTTTTAATTGGAAGCACTAGGAAATACGATACTCTCATCCTCTCCTAAGAAATGTATGTTTTATGTTTTAATATAGTATAAAATGAAAAAGACAAAAGATGTCCCTTCTGGAAATGAAGAGGGAGAAATCTCCAACTTTTTTCCTTTTGGACTATTGCTGAGCTTTGTATTACCACTGTCTGGCACATTTGCCAGTTCTAATTTAAAAAAAAAAAAAAGTCTTATCTTTACAGCTTTGTACTACTGCTGCTGTTACTGTTGTTCTGCTATCATTAAGCTTCTTATCACCAAAGAGTGAATGCTTTCAATGTTGTGAGAATGGCAGTTAGCAGGGAGGGAAAAGAAGAAAGTAGTTATATGGGCTATCATGGCAATGGTAAATAGTATAATCTGCAAAAGCAACCTCAATGCTATCTACTTGAGATCTAGTCAATTAAAAAATAAAAGTGTAGAAATAGTTTTTTGGCTTCCTGCCATCATTGGAATTACTTGTGTATTGTGGTTTCACAATTACTTATTTTAAAAAACAAAACAAAAACCAAACAAAAAAAAACCCACAAAAAAAACCCAAACCCAAACCAATAACAAATGGTCCCATGATATTGTTTGACCCAAACAGGCACTTATTGTTGTGAAATTAACAAGGATCGCAAATTAAATAATACACTTTAAAGAGCTGTTAATGCACTGATCACAAGGATAGATAGCCGAGACAATTGAAAGGCAATAAATGCAGCCTGTTAAGTAATTCTTACAATAACTGTGTTTAAAAGAAGTAGTAGATTAATGATGGCTGTTTAAACTGTCACAGTAACTTCAGTTAATGTTGAAGTTTAATAAAAAATGAGGTTTACATCAGAGTACAGTAATGGAGTGCACTTGCACCAACATACCTACATGTGTGTGAATGCACATATTAAAAATAAATACAAACGAGAATGCTGGCAGCTCTTCTTTTTTTTTCTTAAAGGCTTTAGGAGCCCCTATAAATAACGGCTAGAACACGAGCTCCCATTGCAGTGCTTTGACTAAAAAAGCTACTGAAGCATCCTACTGATAGGCATCTTTGATGGGGACAGCAATCACCATCACGTGCAAGAGAAAGAACTCCCTTTTGTTATTAGCTGCTTTACCACAGACATCAAGTTTGAACCTATGGAAAGGATATTAATCATTGTAGGCTTGTGGGTTTTTTGTGTGCAACTGAGAGCAAAAACTGGAGAAGAGAGTCTCTGCAGAAAGAAATGGAATTCCCAAATGCTCAATGGAAAGGCACAGAGAGAATATTAATAAAAATTGGTCTGAGAAGGTAAAGCTAATCGTATTAGGTATTAAATAAAGGTAATATATGAACAGAGGGATAGAAACTTCATTGAACCAGTGCTGAACTGAGCGAAAGGAATCATTCTGCACTTAACAAGGTTGCAAAATTTGTCTCTTTCATGATAACTAATTACTTGCAGCCCACAGATATTATCCTAAAGGGTAATTCAGCTGTCACAGCAAAATGGGTTTGTCACCCTTAGGCTAATACGGTGCTTATGTATACAAGCAAGATTTATATTCAGAGGGAAGACAGAGTTGATGTTATAGCTGGATAATCATTATTCAAAAATTAGTAGGGTACTCGGTCCAATTTTAAACTGCAGACAAGAAAGGTACCGATCAGGACTGCATTAACCTCCTTTGTAGAAGTGAGAACTGATGAGTAGACAATCATGCATCATGAGATGATGTCAGGGAAGTGGCAGAAATGGTGTAGGAACTAAAGAACTGTTTTTCTGAAATGAATCCCTTACATTGTATTCTGAACTATGTCTAAAAACTTGGAATGGCAACTTCCACGTAGAAAACATTCAGACTGCCTTTTGTGGCTGACCAGGTTATGCTTTATACAGGGTTGGAGTTTGGTGTTAATTGACAAAACAGTTAGATGTGCTTTGGTTTCAAGAAAGAGACTGAGAAAATGAAAGGGATAACTCAAAGAGTTTTTCTACAGTTATGTTTACCAAGGACCTCTCACGCTTTGTGCACTCTCTCAAGCTTTTTGCCATTGCGCCTTTCAAAAGAAGAGAGTAATACATCTGATTTTTTCCAAGCCTCTTGCTACGTTTTTTTTACCCAGAAAGTAATAAAAAGCTTTCTAAGCAATAACTTTCCATTTATATTGAAAAACCTCAGGAAGAGAGGAATCCTCTGTAAATCTCAATGGTGCTTCCAACCCTGATCTTCATCTTGTTCTGTAAATTCAGTACTTTGTTGACACCCTTACTAAGCTGCTCTTGGCTCTTGTCCAACTGTTGCTTAAAAACCGTGGTGGCTGCCAGCCGCAGAATTCCTTTCCCTCCTCCTCAGAGTCTTGGGAGCCTTTGAAGTCTCCTTTAACCAGTTGGGCATTCCCCAGTGAGGGACTAATATATTCTCTGCATTTGTCTGGGGCTGTTCTTGAATTACTGTAGTAGGGTTTTTTTTTTTTAATTGGTTATAAAGAAATTGAGGAAGTTTAATTTTATCATACAACATAGCTTTAGTTTTGTTCTTACGTGGCAAACTCGTGTAGAAATCCAGGGCAAAGTGAAGCCTCTGTAGTAAATAAAACAGAAGAGAATGTCACTACTGTACTGAAGAAATTTTCTGCCTCAGAAGAATGCTGCTAGTTTTTGGGAAGGCTTCTGAAATAATTTGATGGGAAATGCAGTGCCCAGTAGTATAGGACCTCAGAAGCTTAATGTGTGATACAACATAACATTTTAGCCTGGGCTGTTATTGAGATTGCAACTATTAATTTCCTATTCAAAAAGAGACAGTAGAAGCTAGTTTTTCTGGCTCATAAATATTTATTAATTTCTGCATAGTTTCCTTAGGCAATTAGCAGTTTTAGGAATATTAAATTTGCACAGATTTCAGGAATATTTATGGGCAGATGAGATAGCATTGCCCATTATCATGCCCTCAGTAAAGGATGGACTGCAATGTGAACTCCCGTTTTCGTCTGCTTGCCCTGCATGCAGAGGATTTAAGGAGGCTGCAGCAAGCCACAACACATGCTTTCCTGGCTGCAGAGGTAGTTGGGGGCATTGGAGCCAGAAGGTGCTGCTGGGAACCCAGGGTCCCTGGGATATGGGGAGATATTGCAGAACCATAGGCACGATCTTTATATTATTGCAACGTGAGGCATTCTGGGGAGAGAAAAGGTTATTAGGAACCTAATATGCAAATCTGTTGGAAGTACTGCTCATAGATGAGCTTCATGTTTTGTTTTAGGTACTTCTTAGATGTCTCTCAAATGGTAGAGCGGCTAGCATGACCGTGACAACATTAGAGTTCTTGATCTGTTGGGCTCAATCTTCTATAGTTTCTTATTTGATCACTGACACCAATACACTGAATTATGTACACAAGATTAATACAAAACATAACTGGTTTTCATCTCTCATGAGAAACAAAGTTTGGAAAAAATGACTAGGTGCTTACCTCCTGACGGTGCTGCAGGTTCTGACTCTGCTCTGAACACTGACGTTGCATCTGCAGCAACTTCCTACCAGTAGAGACTCACTCATCAGAAATTAACATTCACTTACACGTGAGACTTTACATGGACATCCTCATATAAAACGTATTGCTAGCCTGAGCATCACTGCAAAAAGAAAGCAAATGAACCAATAATGTTTGGGGATTTTAATGCACATGTCCTCAAATGTCTTTGCAGCTGCAAAGAGATTGCTGTATGGTAATAACTTTGAAAATCAGTATATATGGGAAAGATTTGTACTGGAAACCTATTTTTGATTTGTGTTTGAATACAAACTGTTTTAAACCCTGGAAAGGGAAAGCATGAGAATGCTGTTTCTTAAGACAAAAAAAGAAGCATTTCAATTGCTTTTATGGATTTGAGATTAAAATGCTAACTTTTCTGCTGAATGACCTTATTCTTAATTACGCAGGTGTAGTCACTGACCTTTCAGGATGTTATAGTTGGGAAATTGTATGGAGTATCTTAAGGTTGTTCCAAACATTTAGAGTTATCAATTAAGCATTGAGATAACTTTCACTCTTCAATGTGGTTCTGGGTTTTTAGGTAGTTCTCAGAATTTTCAAGTTGGCTATGAGGGAAGATTAGAGCCAGAACACTGCTTTCATTGGGTTTGCTCTAGTTAGTAAAGAAAATAATAAAATTTAAATGACTTTTATAATTAAAAGGGATTTTTCCTGTTGTTCTGCTCTGCATCCTTCCTTCTTCTCATCCAGGCTGGAGTGATTTGAGCACTGTAGCGTTAGGTGTGCTAGTTGAGAACAGAGCTTAACAAAATAATTTGTGCTTTGTGGATAGTTTCTTAAAAGTTATTTTTTTATGCTTTTCTCCTTAGAGCTCACACAAATTGAGGACCCAAGGGAGCAATGGAGAAGGGAGCAGGAACGCATGCTAAAGGAATATTTAATAGTTGCCCAGGAGGCACTCAATGCCAAGAAAGAGATTTACCAAATAAAGCAGCAGCGTTTTGAACTAGCCCAAGAAGAATATCAACAATTGCACAAAATGTGTGAGGATGACAGCCGTTCTTATGCCAGCTGTGAGTTTACTAGTCTTTTCTTGATTTACCCACCTGTGTCTCACTACCTGTGGTATAAGAAATAGTGTGAAGTGTTTCTATCACCTGGTTCTCTGCATGAAAACCCTGACTACAGAATTGAGGCACTATCCTTTGACTCTGCTATGCAGGGACTTCCATTTCCTGTTAGGTCTATTAGAATATGCTTTTTAAATGTTAAACAGGTATATATCCCAGCTAGCATCTCTAGCCATCTCCGAGCTGGCTGTAGTGATGCTTCATGCAAGGCAGCAAAGGCAAGACTGAATGTTGCTGGACCAGCCACCTACTTGCACTCTTAAATGTATAGATTATTCCACCCTCGGCATGGGGGGGAACCATCAGCTTAGGGGAAGCCTTCTGCAAATCTATGGTTGGTTTATCGACTTTACAGAGTTAGGGACAAGGTGTTGTGGTCAAAGTACCTCTGACCACAAAGTAGGAAGTGGTGTTTTATTAGTGCACATCATTCTTGAATGCCAGCCTCTGATTCTAATGCTGGTGGTGTAGGTTGTAGAGCCTTGATTTCCTGCCCTTTTCATTCTTCAGGTGTCTCTGGTAGCTTGAAGTAGATGATACGCTTTTTCTGAAATCTGAATTTGTTGCACCGCTGTTATGGCTGTGTAACAGGAGAAGGTGTCTTTGTTCAAGAGTCAAAACAGTCTAGCTCTTGGAAAAAACAGTTGCTTGAAACAGCAACAAAATATGAATGAAAATGACAAAATTGGAGGTTATCTGTAGCATGAATGCAAATGCTATGTCAATTGACTTTTATGTTTCTCAGTCTTCTGATAGGTTGGTTTTTTTCTAGGTATATCTGTGGAAATGATTTTACAGTATCTCATTAATTAAAACCTTTCACTTGTTTAGAGGTGAAAAAAATTTTTAATTTTCTGTGGATGTGTTAATATATGCATCTGTTTTGAGAAGATGGGGTGGGACGATTAGTCAGATGATATTTTTTTAAATAAAAAAAAAAAAATCCCTTTGGGGATTAATCATGCTATCAACTCCAGATTCCCCAATGCTTCTTCACTTGTTTTTCTTAATTCAACTCCTCTACTTCACTCTGGGATGCTTGCTTTTCCATTTATCATACAGAAATCTTAGGCTCCTAATTCAAGTGCAATTATATGGCCAAAGTCGGGCACTTATATTATGAGTATTCCTGCCTCCACCACTGCTTGTTTGTCTGTTGCATTAAAAGAACTAAAACTTTACAAACTGTTTTCCTTCTGTTTGCTTGTGGGTGCTACCATTGACTCAGTGTTGTGTGCTCATGAGTGGGAGGTGGTGTGAGCTCAGCGGTTGTGGGTTGGCAGGGAGGTGCCCATGCAGCAGTTTTGTGACTCAGTTGTGATCAGCACTGTTTGGGGGGGGGGGGGGGGGAAATCCATAGAAAATCCTGGATTTAGAGAATTAGTCCAGGCATGACTACTCATTTTGGCAAGTTCCTGCATGCTTGACATGACCTTGGCGTTGCGGTATTCTTTCGAGAGTCGAAAGGCTCAGTGCAACGCAGACATGGATATGGGTTTCAAAGCAGCAGCCTTCAGCTCTACAAAAGGATGGCAGGTCTAACAGCACAAACCCATCCGCTTGCATACCAGGCATTTTTCAGTGGGCCAGTGCTGCAGTGAATGAGTCACTCAGTAAATCATGGTTGGTCTTGCCCAGCCTGTCCTCTAGGACCTTTACTTCATCTGTCTAGGCTTTAGCTTGTAATGCCACAGCTCGAAATCATTGCCTGACTCTAGATACACTGCGTTAAGAGCTCACTTGCCAGAGGTTGATCTGTGCGTTGGTTCCCTACACTGTTGCTTTAGGAGGCAACTTCTCTCTGTAGCTGGTTGAATTTTGTTCTGACAATAGTTTTGTTACTTTAGTCCCTATCATACTGTTATGTCAACATGCCTAGGAAGCAATTAGCAATTGTTAGTTACACAAATTGCTTGCATCAGTAAATGCCACCATCCTGTCATGGAAGCTGGTTGCTTTTAGGCAGTATGCATGCAGTGCTCCTACATACAATTTTTGTTGTTGTTCAGGACCAAAAAAAAAAAAAATTCAGGCAGGCCAAAGTTAATTTTTCAGTTGTACTTTAGCACAGAGGTTTATTTTAAAACCTAGTGACTTGTAACACAAAGAATGAATGCAGTGGTCTATTAAATAGTACCATATCTTAACAAGTGTATTAAAGAAGAAAAAAAATTAATGTAAAATACTGTGTTCCATCTGTTTAGCATTCTCTGGATTTTCAGCTAATACCAAGTATGACCCATATCAGATTAAAGCAGAAATAGCCAGCCGCCGTGACAGAGTGAGTAATCTTTTTTAATTTTGTAAAAATATGAATTAGGCATGAGGAGGGGAGGGGGACTATGTGTTTGTCTTTTACCTTAGCATTTACACTGGGTGTTGCATGCAGTTTTGGAAATAAAATATTAAAAAACGCTTTTCTATTCTGACCTACTGTTCTATTAAAAAGAGCCTATATTGTGAGTGACTTGCAAAGTAATGCTTTTTCCATGTTAAAAGTGTAAAGATTTTTGTCACGGATGTCAGAGGCAAACTCAGCCAGGCTTTCAGATATTGCTTTCTCTGTGCGAACTGCCACGAGTAGTAAATACTCTGCAGCCAAATTCTTTCTTAAGTGCATTTCAAACCCACTGTCTTCATATTTTCCCATCTACCCATTTTCAGTGGGGGTCCGTGGATGTTATTGAACTCTAGATTTAGCCATTTATCTGGAAATCTGTTCACAATTCAGTAGACATGTTGGCCTAATAGAACTTTTTAGCTGATTTGGCCAGAGCTCCTCTATGAGAGGAGGGGAGTTCAAACATTCTGACAGTGATGATAGGCAGTTCTGTAGTAAAGATGTCCCATTTTTATATTTCATTTTTTTAAAACTAGGATCATGCTTTTGGTACTGTCTTTGCTGAAGGAAGAATAGCTGACTTCTTGAATTTCTCCCATGCTGCTTTAGCAAAGAGTTAGTCTGCACATTGGTTTCAAGCAAATTGATATAGCTGTCATAAACAAATATAAAAAACAGTTTATAATATTAAGCTCTAGAACCTATTTCTATATTGTAGTTTATTTCTATTAATGGATAAAATGGGATTTAGCATGCCAGGCACTCAGCTCACAAAATAAATAAAAAATACTTATCTTTGCAGGATAGTGTTCCATTTTTGTTGTAGTGACCACTTTTCACATGAGTGCCTCTGAAAATAAATCCTGCTCACCACCCTTCAAAGGCATTTATTCTATCTGTATATGTTTACTACGTGCTGACTAGTGTTTGCTTGTTTTGCATACTCTAAATGTCAGCATATTCCAAACAAGAAAATAAGCCTTATTTGCTTAAATAACATTTAAAGAAAATAAACAAGGTCTTCACTTACATCACTGATTTTCTCTCTTCCTGCATCTTAAAACAAAATGGTCTCCTAAGTGCATAGGATAACCCATTGAACTGAATGTGTGTATAGGTATTGAGTTGTTTCAGGTAATAGAATAAAATGTGCACTATGAAGTGTTTGTGTACCTGATCAGGTGTTTTGGTTTTTGGTTTTTTGTTTTGTTTTTTTTTTTTCATTTTTACTTTTGGTGAGCGTTGAAAGAGTTTGTGAGGGTTTAAGAGTTTTGGGGGGGCTGGTGTGATGAGTTTTCAGGAAAGGGCAAGAATATGTGGGGAAGGGAGGGCCACGCAGGATGGTGGGACGCTGGCAGGCCTGGTTTGCATGCCTGGAACTGCTGTGAAGCCCCTCACTCTTGGAGTAGAGCTGACAAAATTAATCTATGCCTGGATATGTAGGAATTTTCTTTTACTATTTATTTTAGTAGTAGTTTTGTCATTTATTTGTAATTTATTGATGTACGTGTGAAAATCAAGAGCACTCTGGGTAAATCTTAGAAAAAGTACCAAGTTTGACAGCTTGAGAGCTTTTTTTCTTCCATCACTGCCCTTCTTTGAGCTCTCATTTCAGGCTTATGCCTCACCAACACACACTGAAACACCTCTGTGCCCCCCATTTGTCTGTAGTCCCTTGAACCTTCCTGCCCCTGTTGCCCTCAGGTATCTATCAGCTCTGGAGGGCAAGAAGCTATTTCTTTGCAGGTAATTATTGGTGCTGATAGCGCTCTTCTAAGGTGTGCCTAACCTACTCCGGTAACTGTTTTCATAAAACCACAAAAATATGTTTTATGGAGACATCTCTGCTTTGTCACTTCTGATTTACACTCGCTAGTTCGATCGATTTAATTGGCAGGGGGATTGAGAGAGATGAAAATAACCGTAGAAAATCATGCTGCCATTTCTGGGGGAGAGGCCAGTTTTGTTGCCAGTGATTTTGTTTTCCCAGCTTGAAAAATTAACGGCATTGGATGTTCAGTCTTTTTTTAAGTTGACTGAAGACAGTTGAGAGGTGTCTGTCTGCTACAGGGGAGAAGAAAAATCATACTGATTGAAACTTGCTAGCTGTTAGCATAAGCTATTGGAGATAGAAAACCAATAGAATAGATGAGGAAATTGATACTTTGAAAGCTGAATGTTGTGACTGCTATTTGATTGGGTCTTGCAGTATTTGAGAAACTTAAGTTGTTTTAATACACATCTTAAAGCGAAAAAAGAAGAGAACTGAGATTGTCCCGTACAATTTCTTAAAGTAACTTAAATAATTGTTTTTCAAATACAAAATCTTATATTATGAAAGTTTGTTACATATTATTACTTTAAATTATTTTGTTCAGCTTTCTAGGCTAAAACGAGAATTGGCACAGATGAAGCAGGAGCTGCAATATAAGGAAAAAGGAGTGGAAACTCTGCAAGAGTAAGTTAAGAGTTTGTGGGAGGATATTTTATTTCTTTACTCTATTCGCCTTGGAATGAATTTCTTAGAAAACTGTTGCCAAAAAAAGTTTTAAATCTCTTAATTGCTTCAGAGTTTCTGCTATGATAGTGATGCAGGGTGAGAACAGTGTGAAATGATGGAAGGACGGTTGGACAGAACTGATTGGAATGGTGATTTCATAGATACACATGCAAAAACAGCTTTATAGGCCCTGTTCTTTAACTCATCCGGCAAATGTTGTTGAGGTGGAATTTGATTTTCTATATTGAAATATTTTCCAAACATTTTCTGGAGATACCTACCACCTGGAGGACAGCCAGAAGCACCACGCTGTGGAGTAGTTTTCCTGTGAACAGTACCTAGGCTTTCTGGCTGGGCAAGGTATTTTTCGGGAGTGGGGGTGGGGGGCTGTACACCACAACACTGTTTCTTCCTTTTACCTGATGGTTGGGCAGTCTCATTCTGCACAGCATAGCCCATTTGTGCGTGCATTGTGAATCTGATGATCTGCGAGACCTTGGATTTTGTTGCATGTGTGCAGAATGAGTGCACGAAAATGTGACCACTTGTCTCCTCCCTATGAGGAATGGTAGCTGGGGGCAATTTGCCGCTGCTCCCAGGGCTAATAGGCAGCCTTGCTCTGTTTCCTTTGTGCTCAGTAGTGGCAAAGGTTGTGAACTTTTGTGGTGACCTCCCTGCCACGCTTCCGGGAGGCCATCAGGTGGGAACTGAGTGTCTTCCATCAGTGCACTGCTTAATCACCTACACACATAGCACATCCATGGGATGCCCAGTGGGATAGGGAGAGAGGTTGCCAGGCCATGGAAAAGATGGCAGGTAAACACAGGTTGTTGTGACTTCCCAATCTGTTCAACAAGGCCAGAGGCTAGACCATACGTTGAACAGCTCTTGGATTTGCCTTGGACATGTGGCCACGCATTCAGAAATCTTGGCCATTTTTCCAGCATGCATAAGAACGAACTGCCTAATGCAGGCACTTCCTGAAAATGTTGGAACTGTTGCATGTCTAATGCGTTTTGCAGCGCAAGTACAGTATCTGTGGAAATATTTTGAAGCTTTGGATTTATTGCGGTGGCGCTACAAAGCATGGGTGCACACTTCCGCTTCAGGAATCCTGACAAAGTTCCAGGGGTCCCAGAGCAATTAGATTATTTTCCAACTTTGATTTTGATGGGTATTACGTTGACAAAATGATTTGAAGGAAGATATTCAGATTAGCCCATGCACTTCATAGTGGGTTTTGTTTGTTGTTTTGGGTTTTGTTTTGCTTCCGGTTTTGGGTTTGGTTTTTTTTTTTTTAAGCTTACAAGGTTCTTTTGTTTTATAATGCATTTTAAAAGCTTCAAAGAAGAAAACTTGTTCAACCTAAATCCTTCATTGGCAGATATAATGTAATACTTTTCAGGCATAAATATATTTCTGTTGATCACACGAAGCATTTACAGGTAGTTAGGGCAGTTGTTAATGAATGATATTAACTGAAAATGGGTAAAATAAAGCACTCTATATTGAAACAGCAAATACTTAAAATATTACTTAAAGTATAGTCAACATTTTAGGGTGGTGGCCTAGATATGTAAGCAGTAACAGAACAAAAGCAATTTTGTCTTAAGATTCTTAATCATGTTTTCTTTAAGCGAGTAGGAATTGCCATGCCTTTTCTACTTTATTTGTTTTCTTTCTCCTGGTTATTGGGTTATTTTAAGTGTATAGGTTCAATTGTTTTATAAAAGGCCTAACCACTTGACTAGGATGATGAAAATATTTGAAGGCCATTTGAAACTCAAGATTGTTTTAATTAACGTAATTCATTTAAGATATTCCAGCAAAATAGTGCAACTTTTTGAAAAGTAAAGTCTGTGAATGATTAAGAATACAAATGTTAGTTTTGGATTTTAGCCCAAGTGAAGTTGCCCATACTCCAGGATGAGGGGTATATGAGAGACATTCAAGAGAGGAATGATTTCAAAGCATATCTGATTAGTCCGTGGTCACTTTAATCATTTGTTTAAAAGTTCAAGCATGACAACTCAGTGCTTTGGTGCTGCTCATCACTGCTCTTGCTAGAGTCACTCTCTGTCCTGTTGGTGCCCTGGGTGGCATTTGTTGTTGCTTGCTGAAGCTGGGGAGAACATTTTGCCCATGCATTATCTGAGATTACAGTGAATTTCTATCAGTGTTTGTGCCTTGCTGAGCTCTGCTCTCTGCAGTGACTTTTTTGCTCGTGAACCAGAGGCTTGTGGGTTTGGTTTTGGTTTGTGTGTTTAAGTAATTTTTTAATTGTCTGTCTGGTAAGATATGTGCTTACTCTTGAGTATTTCGCTTCTAGTGCGGAATGAGCCCGTTTTGGAGAGTACTTGCACAATCTCGCAACTGAAGAGAGAAGTTTTTCTAGCCTCCTCATGTAGTCAGCAGACAAATCGGGCTAAAAGCCTAACTGTGCTCTAGGTTGTCCGTGGGTGATCTCTCTCCTATTCCTTGTATATTTTGGAGAAAAGGGTCACTCAAGGCAAGTACCAAAGCTGAAGTATTTTACTTCTTGTATATCCACAAAGTGTACTGTCTAAGAAGAAACATATTGCTCCTACTTTTCCTTCTTTAAAACAAAAATTCTGGGATTTCCATGTCATCTCAAAACCAACCCCCCCCCCCCCCCTTTTTCTTTTTTATTTTTCTTACATGTCAGACATTTCCCTTTTTTGTTACCTTCTCTAAATTTTTGGTCAGCATAACTTTTTTCCCTTCTTGTGCTAGGTCAGAGATCTTCAAGTAGATGCCAAACTAGAATGGCATGTGTCCTGTTCAGCTGTTTTTAAAGCTGTGTTCTTCACTTTATTTCAAGTACAAGCCAAGAACAATATTAGGAGCTGTCACACTTTGGGCTTTACATCTGGCTGAATGTTTGCTTTGAAAGTGTGACCAGAATGGCGTTATGAGCAGGTATCAAAACCTGCTGCCGTGCAACTCCCTGTGCAACCTCTGCTGGGTAGAGCTCTCAGAGAAGAGACAAATTTTATGGTGAGGGTGGTCAGGTTGCTCAGTATTTCCATCATTTGATGTTGCTGTCTGATTCAGATGCCTTTGTTAAATGCAAGCCTCTTGCATTGACATTTTCCACATACAGTGTCTGCCTTGGACTGCATTTTGTTTTCTGTCCTTTTTAATTTTAGTAAAATGGCTTAACCATCTTTGAGAAGAATAAAAAAATAATTAAATAATTTAAAACCCTGAAAACAACAAAACCACAAAACAATTAGAGAAAAGTAGGGTTTTATGGGGAGAGAGGATTGAGGGTTTTTTAAAATAGCTCTACAACTTCAATGCAGTCAGAATTTCAAATTTTGTAGTGCTGCAGCTTTTTTTTAGGGCTGTATTTTCTGCAGCCTCACCCAAATTTGGCAGTGTTGTGATAAGCCTTTGGATATCACTGTCTGCCTTTGCCCACTGGAGACTTTCTAGAGCTCACTGTTTAAAGCCTGCAAAGATCCCACCCTGCGCAGTGGTGTTCCCCAGCCTCCACAGGCGCTTTCTCCCCAAGGTGCGGCTGTTGCTGTCGCAGCCCAGAGTTACAGGGTTAAAGATGAGCCTTTCCTGGAATTAATCCCTTCCTCTGACCCAGCAGGCATTGGGGAATGAGAGCGAGGCGCGGTGCCTCCTCCCCTGTGTTTTCAGTGACCCTTCCGCTAGCCGGCAGGAATTTTGGAGGAAGAAGGCGTTTAGCAACAAAGGAAATGAAAACTTGGCCAGTTGGCTGTGAGAGTGGAGGGAATGGTGAGGAAAGTTGGGAGAGACGGGGAATTAGGACTGACTAAACAATTTGTAGTGACAGACTAGTTTAGAGGATGAGAGACCTGACAAAAGCTTTAAAATTAGGTCTCAACTCAACTACAGGTCTGTGTTTTGGTGAGGATGGGGTGGGTCTTGCATATTTGAAAGCACAGGGAGGAAAATAGAGGAACACAGAAACTGCCCTATGGGACTGAAACTATTGCAAGTGTATTAATAGTCTGTGTATCCTGGAAGCATATTCCTCAGAAAATATATATTTATTAATAGTTTTGTGTATTTGTTGAATGTTCTTTGCGTTCATACAAAGGTCTGATCTGTATTTGTGTCACGTATTTGTATCATGGTATTCTCTTCAAAGACCTGCTTGGAGGAATCCCATGGGTTTGGGCTCTAGAAGGTAGGGTGGTCCAAGAGAGCTGGTCAGGATTCAAGTACCACTTCCTCCAGGCTTGAGATTGGTGCCTCCCTATGAGGAAGTAGTAGAGTAAAGGAGCCAGGAGACCTGCATGGATGAGCAAAGAGCTCCTGGAGAAACTCACATGGAAGAAGGAGGTTTACAGTATGTGGAAAAAGGGACTGGCCACTTAGGAGGAATATAGGAGTGTTGTCAGGGTATGCAGAGATGCAACGAGGAAGGCCAAGGCCCACTTGGAACTCCATCTGGTGAGTGATGTCAAGGATAATGAGAGGGGCTTCTTCAAATACATCAGTAGTAAAAGGAAAACTGGGGAATCTGTGGACCCGCTGCTCAATGAGGTGAGTGCTTTGGTGATGCAGGATGCTCACAGGAAAGCATAGGAAGTGTGGGTTAGATGAGTGGACAGTGAGGTGGACAGAGAACTGGCTGAACGGCAGAGCCCAGAGGGTCGTGATCAATGGGACAGAGTCTGGTTGGAGGCCCATATAACTAGTGGTGTTCCCCAGGGGTCTGTGCTGGGTCCAGTCCTGTTCGATATATTCATCAATGACCTGGACGATGGGATAGAGCGTAACCTCAGCAAGTTTGCTGCTGATACCAAGCTGGGAGGAGTGGCTGATACACCAGAAGGCTGTGCTGCCATCCAGTGAGACCTGGACAGGCTGGAGAGCTGGGCTGAGGGGAACCTCATGAAATTCAACAAGAGCAAGCACAAGGCCCTGCCCCTGGGGAGGAACAACCCCATGCACCAGTACAGGCTGGGGGCTGAACTACCGGAAAGCAGCTCTGTTGAGGAGGACCTGGGAGTGCTGGTGGGCAGCTGGCTGACCCTGAGCCAGCAACGTGCCCTTGTGGCCAAGAAGGCCAATGGTATCCTGGGCTGTCTGAAAAGGACTGTGGCCAGCAGGTTGAGAGAGGTTATCCTCCCCCTCTACTCTGCCCTGGTGAGGCCACATTTGGAGTACTGTGTCCAGTTTTGGGCTTCTCAGTTCAAGAAAGGGAACTACTAGAGCAAGTCTAGCAGAGAGCTACGAAGATGACCAGGGGACTGGTGCATCTCCCTTGTGAGGAAAGGCTGAGAGCCCTTGTTTTTTCATCCTAGAGAAGAGAAGACGGAGGGGAGATCTTCTCAATGCTTATAAATATCTGAAGGGTAGGTGTCAAGAGGATGGGGCCAGACTCTTTTCAGTGGTGCCCAGTGACAGGCCAAGAGACAATGGGCACAAGTTGGAACACAGGGAAGTTCCACCTCAATATGAGAAAAACCTTCTTTCCTGTGAGGGTGCCAGAGCAGTGGCACAGGCTGCCCAGGGAGGCTGTGGAGTCTCCTCTCCTGGAGACATTCAAAACCCGCCTGGACACATTCCTGTGCCCCCTGCTCTGGGTGTCCCTGCTCAAGCAGGGGGGTTGGACAAGGTGATCTCCAGAGGTCCCTTCCAACCCCTACCATTCTGTGATTCTGTGTATTTTCCATTAATAAAACAGAAGATTCGGGTTAGTTTTGTTGCTTTCAAAACTAGAGCTTTATTAAAGGAGGGAAAAAAAGCCCTAACACCATCAACTAGTTATTTTGTAAGATGCTTAAGTCAGTTTGGGTTGACAGCAATACTGATTTAAGCTTAAATATTTCTGGCCGTAGAAGCTTTTATGATTCCTTCCATAAACAAACATCAATTTTTAAGTTGGGCTCCAAAGTGATGTCCAGGAACATGAATATGTGAGTAACTGGACAAAAATCTGGTTGAAACTAAATAGTTTCCTTTTCCTGAAATGCCACCTTGGATCTGGTAAACAGTATAATGAACAGTTGTGTAGGAGGCATTTTCTGGACCAATATTTGAGTGGAACCTATGTTCTTAACATTAATGGAACCTTCAGATAAAACCATGCTATCTTTTTCATCAGTCTTTTAGTGAATTGAATTAGTTGTTTTACCACAGTTTAGCTAAAATCCTGAAAGGATTAGATAAAAGAGTAGGGGAGACTCAAGTCAATATCTTAAAAGTTTAACAAAACCAACTAAACAAAAAAAACCCCCAACTTCAATCCCTGTGGTGTTTAAGTCCTTCTGGTTCTTGAACCAAAAATAATAAAGGCTTATATATTTTCTTATGCAATATAGGGAAAATTGTGTTTAAGTAGAAAGCTGAGGTTCAGACTTATTTTGTGTTGTCTCCAAAAGCAGGAACAGTCATAAAAAAACAAAGAAACCAAAACTGTAGAAACCCAACCTGTGTTTTTTTTCCAAATACTGTGAGCTGCACAATAAAAGCACAGGATTTTCATTCAAGCCTTTTGATTTTTCATTTTAATATGTTAATTTTAAAGCAAGTAATCTGCTCTAAGTGGAACCTCACTGATTTCGTTTAACTGGCAGAACATGTTGAGTGAGTGTTATTGATACTCTTAGCTTAATATAATGCCTATCTTGAAACATTTAGGTATTCTCAATATTTTAAGTAGAGTATTATTGTGGAATAGGTACAACATACCCTCTGTTACTACATCTTTTTATAAGCTGCTGTCCCATGTAATGACTGATGTATGTTTTATCTTTAATTCTGTTAACCACAGACACCTCCTGGATATGTTCATTCTTAGCATTGGTGCAGGGACCATTACACATACCACCTTCTTTCTGTACACACACTTCTATCCTAGGTTAACAGGAAAATTGAGGTTTTCGTATTTTTATAGGAATTTAACACAATTTTCACTAATGCTGTGGGTAGCCTGTTAAAATTGCATAACTGTTTGTTATAAATCCAAGATGAAGTGGTGGGTCTAGTAAGTTCTGCAGAGTCTCTGGTCTAGTTCTTTATAAATCAAAGCAAGTTATCGAGATGATACACTGGACTAGGCTACTGCGTCCTGATCTGTTGTGCATTACAATTGAGAACTGCTGGAAAAAAAAGTTGAAAACTCAGAGGATGCCCCACTTAAAAGAAGATGAGAGAAATTTATGTCAAAATGGAAATGTTAGTAGTACTTCAGCCTGATGTAGCGGGTAGTGCTCTTGCTTCTTGCTGACTTTGCATTTGAAATCTTCTGGATGGTCTCACATGATGTTCCTTAGTGTGGGACGATGATGTCTTCTAGAAAATATACTCAAAGATGCCCATAATGGCAGGAAAGCATTTGCAATAAAATTCTAGGAATAAAAAATATCTTCCAAAGAAAATGAAAAGCTGTTGTTAGAAACCTCTAAAACGAGATGAAATAGAAGTCCTGAAAGAGATGTTGCAATGTGTAATGCTGCATGGGAAATGTGACAGCTAGACTGCTAATACCTTTATCTTTTGAGTTATTACTGTTTAGGTTAGGTTTAGGTTGATTTTGCTGTTGTTGCACAAAAGAGCCCACAGACATTGCCTATAAGCAAGCTCTGTATTAGGACATTAAAAACAGGAAATTTGTTGATTCTGCAGAACCTGGGTAGGTAATTCCATTGCTTTGTCTTTAGAGTGTACTAGGTACCGAGTGCTGTGTTAATTCCAAGTGGAGTATCATTTTATTCCTGCAAATAAAGTTGTACATGAATAAACCAGAGGTCTTAAAATACCTGTGCTCTTTCCAACTATGTGAAAATTCCTGAATTTGTCTTAATCTTTTCAACAGGATTGATCGCAAAATGTCAAGTGCTCATACAAATTATAGACTGGATGAAGCACAGGCTATAATGAATGAGCTTCGAACCATAAAGAAAGCTATATGCACAGGTGAAAAAGAAAGGCAGGACCTTATGCAGGTAAAAAATATGCTGCTGAACAAATAGCTGCTAAAAAGTAATAACCTACCTCTATTTTCTTGTTTGTGATTTTGTTGTGGTTACCAAGTTTAAATAAGGAAGTGGGGTGGCCTAAACTGATTTTTCTATTTGATAATTGCCAATAGCAGGCAGCTCGAAAGAGGTAAGTAGTCATTGTCTGTGCTGTGAACGTATATGTTTCCTATTTTTGTCTTAGATAATGTGTTATCATTACATTTAGATCAATGTCTCTGTTGAAGGTAGCTTTCCATTGCTTCCGACTATATTGAAGGCTGCTATGGAGTAATTAGGCTGCATTAAAAAAAATATCTTTAAGGTTTACAGTATTTGTTTTTCATTTTGTTTAATGCCTTTTTGTATTACCTATAATGAAGTAGGACTGAGAATTCATGTGCTAAAATGTTTACCAGTTCGTCTGCCATATTTTTCCTTTTATAACCATTTCACAAAACTGGATCTCCATGTCACTATGCCATGGTTTGGTAGTTCTCCTTTTTTTGCCCCAAACTCTCAAGTACCCATATCAAGGCACATGTTGATGTAAAATGTCACAAAACTGTCAAAGGTGTGATTAAATACAGTGTACACAGAAACCATCGTGCAAGCTTTAGATTATTTTAGGAATTGGAGCAGGAGGATTGAGGGGAGATACATGCCTGAGTAGTGATCTAACTTTTGAATGGATTCTGCATCCTGCTCCAAACTCTCAGTTGCTGTGTCTGCAATATTAACCTGATGGGAACTTGATTGAAGAGCCACGAGCCTCTGCCACCACAGGGACTTCAGCATAGACTTGCCCAAATATGCTGCAGATATAAAGGGGTGACAAGGACAATTCTCTTCACCCAGTCTTCAACCTGCTATATGGAAAAAGGCGTCTTCATTACCTAAATTTTTGGGACCATACTAAATTAATGTTACCATTCAGACATTTTCTTTCAGTTTTCTCTGCAATAGTGTTTCTCTGGTATTATTTTTAATTGTTAAATGATATGGGCAGCTTGTAATCTACATATAATGAATTTCCTTAGTTATACAATTATTCAGTATCTAAAGCATTACCCAAAGGTCAGCTGATGGACCACAAATCCTTGTTCAAATAGACAGAACACTTAAGTCACTATAAAAAGTTTCTGCCTTGGCAACTTTTAACATATTTGATATTTTGTGTTGGCCAGGTTTTAAAGTGATTCTTAGTCTTCCACATGCCTGGCTAGCAAGAAATGATTAGAAAGGCAGTTCTTCATGGATGCAGTGACGCACGTTTTAGGAAACTAACTGGTAATTTAAAGACTTGTGTGTGAGATCTTGGAGCAGCTTAACTACTGGCCTTGTTTTGACTCCCCAGCTAGATTCCTCCTGCTCCCTACCCCCCCACCCTGTGCCTTTCCTTACATTTTTAGTCCTCAGTGACACTAAATCCAGCTGTAAACATTGTGATGCCTTGAAAATCATATCTGCTAAAACAACTTTAAGTGCACTTGCAGTTTCTTTATATACAGAGCTGAGGGAATTAGACATCTAGGATCAAGCTTAGCATCAGGGTTGGGCAATGCTGGCAGCACCAGAATGTAGGCGTTGCACAAGATAGAAGCAAAAAGGAAAAGCGTTGCCATCTTTCTTCATCCTTCTTCATGGGTCTATGTGACATACAGGAAATATCAGTCTAGGCGGTATAATTTTTGTTATTTATGACAATCTGTTGTGATAGCATCCAATAATAGACATATAGTCCAGGAGAATCTAGAAAATAGTTGTTCCACACAGCATGCAAAACAGTTTTGCATGTTTTCTTTGCAGTTGTAATAAGGAATTAAATGCCATTGTTTACAAGATCTACAGTTGTAAAAATTGTGTATTTCTGCCAACTTACTGTGCTCTGCAAAAATATTTAGCCTTCTGCCTGATAACTTAAATTTTTTTGGTCAAAATTGAAAAAAAAAAATTTTTGTTGTCACCAAACATTTCTGTGCTTTGCCTTTTTATAATGAGTTTAAGATTATTGTTATGGATTTATTTAGCTTTGTCAAACAAGTGCAAGTCTATTTTAAGTATCTTCCTAACGAGTTCAGAATTTTATTTTTAGTTTCCTATCAATTTTTAAATTGATATGTGCTTGAAAATGTTCCATTTTCGAGCTATTGTTGGTAAGACAAGCTTTCTTACGAAAAACTTTTTTGTATTTTGAAAGCTGTTTATAGAGGAGTTTGAAGTATTGTGTAAACAGCTGGGGATTTGTTTCAGAGAAAGGAAAGAGACAATTTCATACTATTTCTTAATTTAAATCTGGGCAGTGTAAGCAACAGAACTAAACATAGTGGAAGTGACTCAGTCTTGTGTAGGTGCTTGGAAAATTGTAGCTGTCATAGAAATATGATAATTGGATAGAGTTGTGTGGGAGAGAGGGCTGACGAGGGAAGGGGAGGGTGGTCAGATTTAAACTGTGTACAGTGGTTAAACATAAAGCCAAATATGCACTGTCACTGCTCAAAAAAAGTGGGTGAACTTTTTATATAAGACTGAGTAATCAAGGTGCGTGGTTAGATTCATGAAAGCAGTGTCTGTGTTTCTCCCCCCTCCATCCCTTTTATACTTCCGTTTCTGTTCCAGTATGTGCATAAGATTTAAAATGTTCTCCTTTATCCTTAGGAGGCATTGGAGTTGGGTTTTTTGTGTTGGTTCCCCCCCCCCCCCCCCCTTCTTTACAAGTTAAATAGGTTAGATTGGAACTGCACTGAAATAGTACATGGCAGAGAGCTCCCAAATCAGATAGCAGCAGATCAGTGATGAAATGAGAGTGTTCACTTCTCTCTTTTTGGGTAACTTTAGGCTGGTGTGTCTAGAACTTCACATCCATACGATAGGCTGGTCTGGCAGTTTCTGTGGGATAGCCATAAACCCCAGATGAAAGATGGATTCCTCCATATAGCTGAGGAGGATATTACTCCTAGCCATTTATGTAAATTTTCTGTCTAAAAGTATGGTAACTCAGGTTGTAATTTTCCGTGTTAGGATCGCTGGAGGCTGTGCTTTCACTCATCCAACTAGAAGTACTCAAAGCATATGTGTTTATCCTAGAGCACAGTCACCTATGCACGTGGGTGTAAGTTAAGGTGATGCTACTTGGTGATGGCCACTTGGCAAATGCTATGTAGTTTTCAAGCAGTATCCAGGGTTCAGCAACAGTGCCCGGATAGGAAGCCTGGCCAGCAGCCACGTAGCCCTTTGTTACCCGCCAGGGAGATGCTGGAGGGTGTCGGGAGCACAGCGGGAGTGCATGAAGTAGCTGAAATACGGGAAGAAGTTTAGATTTAAGTTCTGGCATCAAGACCTTTGGTGTTACACATGTCTGTAACACAATACATGTTAGCCAAAGGTGCCCGATGGGACAGAGTTTATTTGGGAGAAACCTCAGGCTTTCTGTATCCTCACTTTTTGTTCATGTCACTGGCTCATCTTTACTGGGAAGAGGACAAGTTAGGTGTTTGATGTTTGTAGCTATGATTTGAAATGATTATTTCCACGTCATAAACCCATTAGGGATCCATCTTGATCCTCCAGACAGTAGGAGACTGACAGGACTGGATGATTTCCAGTGAGTTTTGAAGATGGTCATTGGATGGGATTCTGCAATTTTCCATTTTTGTAACATGGAAGACACTTCGGTTTTCTTTTTGCCACATTGTAAAACAGTTCATTGTGCAGCAAGTCTCAGAGGATAACGAGATGCTAGCTAGGGACTTCTCAGCAACGTAACTTGAAGTTGAATTTTGCTTTCTCAGGACTGAGAAGAAACTGTTTTGTTTGTCTTTCATACTAAGAAGGACATACTAGGTATGTACATCTCTCCCTGCCTTTCCTCAGTAGGAAGAGGGCAAAGTGTGTGTGTGTTCAGGCAGGTGGCAGGGGGGAGCAGAGACCCCCTGCTCTTGTGTCTATAGAGCCCGCCTGTTCCTTTGACCTGAACCAGGCTGGGTATTTTCTGTCTTTTTCATCTCCAGTGGAGGCAGGCGTGAGGGGGAGGGACCAATATATAATGAGAATGAAGGGACAGACTGTGTATGATGGAAATGGAGGTCACCAGAAAAAGCTCCTTTCTATAGCTAGTTTCAGGCCTGCTGCAGTTCCTATGGATGCTTCCTAGGCTCTGAATCTGGATGCCTTCATCTTCAAGTTGGCCATGCCATTCTGTGAGCAGCAACCAGTTGCTGTTATACAGGCTCATCTTCTTGACTCCATTAGTTGAACTTGTTGTAAGAAAAGGCAGCGTTGCTCTTTGCTTGTTTTAAACTGCTCTTTGAAGACTGAGAAATCTCCTGGTAATTGGATATGCACAATAACTGGGGCTTGTTGCAAATCACCAGTTGTCAGAGCCACTGAGGTTCCTGAGGGCCAGCCTTTTTCCATTGCAGTGCTTCAGAATCGTTTCTGATTCTGTGGTTTGGACACTGCAGTAGGCAGTTTTGAGAGGTTTTAGTTTTGTTTTTAGAACCAAATGGTTTGAATATGTTATGATTTATAAATTGATGCAGCTTTTCAAATTTCCGATAAATTCTTTTTACATCACTTGATTGTCCTTCATCTTATAGTGAGGGGGCAGAATTAAGGTTGTTTTTTTATTGTTTTGATGCAGAATGGTAGGGGCCTCAGTCATGAGTGAGAACCTGCACCATGGTTTTGTTATTAACACTACATAATCTCTCGTTTTTGAAGAGTAGAGAATGGACATTCAGAAAAGAAAAGCAATATTAACAATTACATCTTTGTTTTGTTTTAAAGAATTATAAGGGCCTGTCAACGCAGCTCTGATTGTCAGACAAGTTCTCGTTATTGTTCTGTGTGATTCTGTCTTATTTTCCCCTTGCAGACTGCTTGAGGACTCTGCTTTACGCTTACAGTTTGTGTCACTGTCTAGACATCTCAGAGGTGTCCCTTGCTTAACCCAAAGTGTAAAATATCACTAACTATGTGAACCTTGGGTAAGGGAGCACAAGGGTGAAATCAGCTGTCATAAAAATACAGTCAACGCAAGGTATTCATCAAGTCGGATGTGATAGCAGTAGTGGCTAAGGAATGTAACCTGTGCAGAAGATGGCAAAAGGGCACGTGAATCACATTTGTCCTCCTTATCAGCTAACCTGAAAGTTGACAGCTGCTACATTTAAGGAACTGCAAGCCATACAAAAGCTAAAATATTCCTAGATGTAAAAGAAATAATTATAAAAAATCCTGTTTCCTGTTAGATGCATCTTTTAAAAGGATAGGTTTATTTCAAAGCAAAGCTTCTGCATGTTAGTAGCACTATGATGAATTTTACTTTCTGTCACAGCTCTTTATAGGCAAGCTACCTGACATATTTTAAAGTAGATTTTTTGTATTAGTAAAAGAATTATAATAATGAAGAAAACCCAAATTTTATTATTTTTTAAACCTGTTCTCCTGTAGAGCCTGGCCAAGTTAACAGATGGATTCAGGAATAGCTGTTGTATTACAGATTCCCTGCAGGATCTCCAGCACAATTCTAGTTTGCTCAGCGACTCCTGTTTACCTCAACAACACTGCGATGCTTGTTCTCAGACTGACATCACTGGAGAGGTATGTGTTCCTACGCAAGACGTTTGCTGTAGAAAATAAGCTGCTTTTGTACTAAAGTGATACATCGTTATTTCCTGTTTTAAATTAAGAGGTGTTGGCTGTAGCAGAACGAAAAAGCCAAAGCAAGGGAGTTGAGTTTTTTATTATTTCCAGGGCATGTGAGTGGTACTCATGAGTGGTGGGCTTTGCAGTTCTGCTACTTGAGTGTGGCCCAGGGGCATAGCGATGTGCTTGCAGGTCAGTGAGAGGTAAAATCAGTTCCTGGACTCAGCCAGCCCAGCAGAGCACTTCTTGTGTTACCACTTTGGTGACCACAGGTTCATCTCTGAGTCCCAGCTCTTGCTGGGGTGTCTGCAGAGCTCTTTTCTTCTTGTCACTAGCTCTTACTTACTGATGCTTGCAATTATGCAGGAAGGAAGAAGGTGCTTTGGCCAGCTTGAAGTTGCAGTAGAGACCTGATTGTGCAATAGTGCTCCATTAGTAGTGATGGATACGTATTTCTTTTTTTAAGTCCTGTTTTTATCGTGCTTTTTATCATCCTTCAAGCATATCAAAGATGTAGGGTAGACCTCTGTTTCTTTTTCCTGTCTAAGAAAAGGGAAGTACTTGTTAGAGTCCCAAAATATGTTTCTTAAAAACTAACAGCTCTTCTGCTCTAGTCTGTCATAGCTTTATGCTCAAATGTGCCTTTAAATGTGGTATTTGAGGAACATATTATCATTCCTTGGAAATAGTTCTGTGTGAATGAAATTGTGTATTCCAAATAATAAAAGTTTGGCTTGCACTGTGGCAGCCTAAGAGTTCTTGAGCAATAAAACATTTGCTTCTGTCGATGAGACTGACAACACAGCAAGAAGACATCCAGTTTGTTGTTCAGTAGCACTATAGTTCAGGTGTTACTCCACATTCAGTTAGAAATTTTTATTGAACTATGTACTTTTTAATCATAGGCTTTTATCATCCCATTTCTCCTTTACTGTCGTCTTCCACTGATGCCTAGTTGCCAAACTGGATGCCTCCAGAGGGCCCCTACAGAAGAGGAAATCTGTGATTTTAAGAAGATATACTCCTAAAGCATCTAAGAAAACTTAGCTAACATGAGGCGGTCTTTCAGTGTGTTAGGTAGATGGTGCCTTCGGGATGCCATTTTTCGGACTGGTGGTGGATGTGATTATTGAATTCCAAAATGAATTACCAAAAGGAAAATAGCAGCGTTTTCCCATTCACAATAAACATTGAGTGCCACCCAAGACAAGCTAAATACAGTCTGAAAATTGTGTTTATTGGGTATAGATTTTTTTGTTAGGAAAATAAAATACATAATGATGTTAAAAAAGAGGTGGATTTCTATACGTGTGATGATGAAGAGAGCAAAAGCAGCAGTTAGATGAGAAGTCCAGAGGTGCAGCAATGCACTTAAATAGGGACTTGAATTTTAAGTATTAGACTGTATGCAGACTTCTCGAGGGGAACTGCTGATACCCTAGGATGGAGAGAAGTTGCTGTAGAAGCTGGACTGTATACAGTAGGAGTTGTAGCATAAATGTGCATTCTACGACTGCTTCAAGGATCAGGTGATGGTTTTGTAATAGTGTTTAAAACTCACTAAGGATCTAAGTGCTGGGTAACATGTCACAGTACAGGGAATGTAATCTGAATTCCTTCTAATTAAACTACCCATAAAATAGCTGTATCAAGTAGTAAAATGCTTCAATTAAAAACACTCTTTGTGTTTTAGGCTTGGATAAAGTTGAAAAGCTTTGACCATTCACCAATGGTTCTATTTGCTAACCCTTGATTTCCAGGATAATAATTTATTGAAAGGACTAATTTATCTTCTGTATTTTTAGCAACAACCAGTTTTGTATTTTTAAAGCATAAAATTGACTTTTATTATGTTATTTATGTTATTACTTAAAGCATTGAGGTTTTTTAGTGAGTCCGGTAAGTGAGACTGATTTGTCCCTTTCTTTATTGCGAGAGTGTTTTTAAAATCTCATTTCTCCCTCTCTTTTCTCCCCTCTCCTTCCTCTTCAACTCTGCAAAAGTTTGGGTTTGATGACAAAACAAGACTTGTAGACAAAGTAAGACTGAACTGGCAATACGAAGAGGCCAAGAAAAGGTAATTACAGATAAATCTGTTGGTTTTTATTTTTATTCTTGTGATTAAAGCTTTCAAAGTAGAACTGGAAGCAGCCTCCTAGCTGAAATGTCTTTAGGAAGACTAATTTGCTCATTGTTGAGCAGTTCACAGATAATAAAAGTTTAGGTAAACATAAGACTTTATCATAAGATTATTGTATTTGTTTGCAGAGATAAAACTAAATGTCAGCCCTGTTCTACGCTTGTATAAACACAAAAGTGCAGTAGTTCAATTGAACGGTTTTACTTTGGTTTTTGGTTTTTTGTTTTTTTTTTTTCCCCTTCTTCTCAACCCTCAGTATAAACTGTCTTTAAATTTACACTTACCAGCTGGGTCTGTCAGTATATTTGAAGCTTTGCATACCTGTGTCCTAAGTTCAGTGTACTGAAGTTGTAAACTCGGTGTGAAGAAAGAATGCGGATAAATTAAAATGTTCAGAGCTGAACAAAAAGGGTACATAAAAATAAATGTTGAGATTGAAAAAAAAAAAAACCTGATTAAAAAAAAATAATTACTTGAAATAGATTAATTCTTCACTATGTCCTTCAATCTAATTGCTTACCGTAAGTATTTCTTCTGTGAAGGTCAGTCCTGCAGTTTTTTTTCATGGCGTTGTAAAAGTAACCTACTCTTATTTAGTACTCTTTTAAAAACACTATCCACTAGTATAGTTTAGTGGGTCCTCATTTAACCCTGTTGTTTTCAAACTATTTGCCGCATATTCAGGATAATAGTGTAGGTGATGACGTGAACGCAGTAATTTTATGCACTTGCGATTATTTTAATTTGTGCTGATTGAACATTCTCGTATTAAAGTTGACTGACACTTAAAAGATTCTGTATAGTTAACTTTGAAAACCTTAATTTTTAAAAATTTTTTAAATTTGGATTTTTGTTTTTTCTTTTCAACTTTGTCTGTTTTGCCAGTTTCTTACATCTCTCAGAACAAGGGTTAAAAAAAAAGTTCAATACTTTGCCTCCTTTTTTTTCCTATTATGTTGACTTTTCCTTTGGGGGAAACCATAATGCTGTCATATGTGTTGGCAGGGATTGGAAGCTGTATAGGCAATTTGCCATTTTGTTCTTGGAAAATTTACCCACATTTGGACGCAATACAAGCTTAAAGAAAAATTAAATTGGTGCAAGCGTGTTAGAGATACACAGCTAAATCTTCAGGATTTGTAACTGGTATGAAAGTCTGCATTGTGAAATACCGCATGTGAATACCAGTGGCTATTACCTAATAAAGGTTAAATAATTGGGCAAAAAAAAGGGTAAAACAGAAACCCATCAGTGTCCTGTTTGGTCACGGGCTTAACCCTCAGCACTTAACAGTCCAGTGATAATTCAGGGGTTCATGACAGTTGCTGAAAGGATGAGTATAGAACTTAGTTTTATACTGTTTAGTTTAACAGAGCTACTGACGCTATGAAGATTGTATTAAATGTTTTTAGTTTTGGTTTTGGGTTTTTTTTTGACACCTTTTCTATGTGTTTTTCAAAACAATTGTATGTTATTGCAGGGAAAATATTGAGTGGTGAGGGTTTAGGGGGTTGGGTTTTTTTAATTATTTTTAAAATTTTTAGTAGCAGAAGCATTTCTCAGCTGCAAATGCTGAACATTTGTTTATGCGTGGCATTCAGTATTTCTGAGCATCAGAAATGAGCTGGGGCTTGATGTTAATTAAGTGTAGGAAATCTGGGTAACTAACCTTCCATCTAGAGAACAGTAATTGCAGTAAGGGTAGTTTTGCTGTCCTGGGACAGCAGCTCTGACAATAGTCTGTTATTTAGCAGAAGCATGTTAGTTACTTTAAAATAGCAGCCTTATTCTGCCCAGGATGTTGTACGGAAGTAATCGGCTTTCAGCTTTTGAGTGGAACTGCACAAAGCTCATTGCCCCTACCAGTTATCTCAGTGGTTGCATTCTTCATTTATCATGCATTCCTTCCCCTTAGCTTGCTGGCATTTCTGTAGGGCTTTTGTCTCTACTAAATATCTTTGTGTTCGTTCTCCCTTGGCTGGTGAAATATCTACTGCTACTGCACAGTGTGGGTGATGGAATGTGTTGCGATGGATTAAAATCTACAAAGTAGAAAATTAAAATGCTACAGTATGTCACAACTGTAAAGCAGTATATTATGACTATTTGCTTGTCAAACAGGGTGTGGAAACATATAACAACTAAGTACAAGAGGCAAACTATGTTATTTACATGTTTTAATGGGAGACTTTTAAAAAACGCTGCAGGAAAAAAGTATGTCCTTTCCCCTAAAGGAAAGCAGGAAAAAAGCCCTACAAACAGAAGGGTAGTGTGTTGCATTTTAGTCACTCTTGTAAATCTATCCAGAAGATCGTACAGCTCTAGATACAAGCAGAATATTTGCCATATGTAGTAAAGAAGTTTTTAGAAATAAAAATATGTCCTCTGGATATGGCGTCTTAGCAAGGAAATGCAGTGTTGGGATTTCTCAATGAACTGTCTTGAGGAATTCAGGAGATGAGATCCAGTGATAGTAGAAATGTTGACTTATACTCCCAAAATATCTCTCCTCCCTCTAAAAGATAATGTGGTTTTTAATTCCTCCTTCAGAAATCTAACTAACTACTGAGTGGTTTGGCCTTTGCATAAATTAAGGCATTCACATAGCTCTTTTTTTTTTTTTTTTTTTAATTCCCTTCAGTTTCCCACTGGAAGGAAGTTGGATAATTTGCAATTTAATTTTTCCCGTGGGTATCACGGATATTGTGAGCTGTGGGTTCTGACATCTTCAGCATGCTGGGGAAGAGGTCCTCTCTCCTGTGTCTGATCCAGGCTCTGGGAGGAGGCGTGTAAATTCTACTTTTTAAGTCACCAGTCATACTAAAGAGAGGCTCAGTCACTCTTCTGCTGCTATTTACTCTTCTCTTCCCCCCATTATTTTTAAATAAACTGTACCTTATTTCCATGAAATTTCTTCTCTCAGATCTGTCAGTGTGGCCCTCCAGAGAAGCGGGAGGGAGGATGGTCTCTTTAAACAGACAGCCCCAAGCTGCCTAGATAAATACCGTTTTTAGTTTCAGTTGCTATTTCAGTGAGACCACCTCTCATGAAAGCATTTGCACACTGGAAAGTGTACCCCTAGAGCATTTTTCTGAATAGACTGTTTCATAGAAAGAGAAATCAAAAGCAAATTGTTTTTCTTTGATAACTCTCTTAAGTTGTGCAGTTCAGTATAAACTACATGAAGTGTATTAGCACATGATCATGAAATGTCATTGCTGAGGTGCCTCATACCTTGTGACATGTATTAATCAATAGATGAAAAATGTCCCCTCTAATAAGAAGCACCAAATTTTTTAATGGTGATTAAGAAATTCCGTTTGATGGTAGCTGACTTTAATGAACTAATACATCCAAGCATCTTCAACCAGCTTATCCCATATGCATGCAAAAACAACAATTTGTTTACATCTTCTGTAAATTTACATTCAGACGGGTTAGTTTTCAGTTCAATTGTTTAAATCATACAGTGGCTGTCAACAGATTTATTTTAGCCTCCAAAAAGTCTCCTCCTCAGCTATGCTTAATATTTCCACATTCCTTTTAAGAAGGTTACTTCTTTCATTTCAGTATAGTTGCTGAATAGCTACTTTGTTGCAAACTTGTTGTCTCATTACCAAAATTAATTTTCAGTTGGGCTTTTAAAAGCCCTAGCACAAGCAGAAGTGTGTCAGTGCAGTTTGTGCTTGTACTGACAAAACATGTTAGTTGGATATTGATAGCAACATTCCAGTACTGATACTATAACATAGTCAAGTATTTTCCCGTTAAAATTAATCTTGTGTAGGCAGGTTTCAGGGTGTAATTGCCTAATTTCTAGTGAAATTCAGTGGATTTGTATGCTTTATTCTGTTAAACTAATCTGAAAATCTGATTTAGGGATGAAGTGATTTGTCTGATACCACATAAATATCTGGCTCAGGCATGCAGCTAAACCTAAACCTCCCAGCGTCAGATTTTAAATATAAAAATTTTCTTTGTATTATAAAGGGTGCTGAGACATGCTTTTAACTGTCTTTGAAGTTTTCATTATACTAGTTTACCTGTGAATTGGGGAAAACAGTAATTCCTTTTTTCCATTGGTTTTAGCAGGCTTTGCAATTTTCCTGAAGTTGAATACCTAATTTTTTTATCTGCAAAGTGCCAGTGGACTCTAAAGGTTTTGTGAGTGTCTTAAGCCAATTTAAGACCTCTTTGTTATTGAATCGGGCTGTCGGGAAGGCTGGATATTCTACAGAGCATGGTCGTCTTGTCCGCCAAAGCCACAGTGGCACATACTTGCAGGAACAGCCAAAGTAGAATCATAGAATTGTTTACGTTGGAAAAGACCTTTAAGATCACAGAGTCCAACCATTAACCTGGCACTGCCAAGTCTACCACTAAACCATGTCCCTAAGCACCACATCGCACGTCTTTTAAATCCCTCTAGGGATGGTGACTCAGCCACTTCCCTGGCAGCCTGTTCCAGTGCTTGTTGATCCTTTTCAGTGAAGAAACTTTTCCTAATATCCAATCTAAACCTCCCCTGGCACAACTTGAGGCTGTTTCCTCTTGTCCTATTGCTTGTTACTTGGGACGAGAGACTGACACCCACCTTGCTATAACCTTCTTTGAGGTAGCTGTAATAAGCGGTAAGGTCTCCCCTTGGCCTTCTTTTCTCCAGGCTAAACAGCCTCAGTTCCTTCAGCCACTCCTCATAAGACTTGTGCTCTAGACGCTTCTTGGACATTCTCCAGCACCTCGATGTCCTTGTAGTGAGGGGCCTAAAACTGAACACAGTACTCGAGGTGCAGCCTCACCAGTGCTGAGTACAGGGGCACGATCACCTCCCTGCTCCTGTTGGCCGCACTATTCCTGATACAAGCCAGGATGCTGTTGGCCTTCTTGGCCACCTGGGCACACTGCTGGCTCACGGTCAGCCGGCTGTCAACCAACACCCAAGGTCCTTTTCTACCAAGCAGCCCTCCAGCCACTCTTCCCAAGCCTGTAGCATTGCATGGGGTTGTTGTGACCCAAGTGCAGGACCCAGCACTTGGCCTTGTTGGACCTAATACAATTGGCCGTGGCCCATAGATCCAGCCTGTCCGGGTCCCTCTGTAGAGCCTTCCAACCCTCTAAGCAGATTGACAGTCCCACCCAAGTTGGTGTCATCTGCAAACTTAGTGAGGGCGCGCTCGATCCCCTCATCCAGATCATTGATAAAGATATTAAACAGAAATGTAGACACAGTGGAGAAATTTTGTGAGCATTTGGCCAAGTTCCCCAGCTTCTTGTTGTTTCCATTTTTTTTCTTTCCCTTTCTCTAGCCTTCCCCTCTTTGTATATAAATCATAATCCACTGTCAAGAGGGTCCATAAATACCAGAAATTGTGAAGTTATTACACCCTTCATTATGTGTCTTCGGTCCTACAGCCACCTCCTCTGGGTATTGCACATGGGAGAAGTTCCCCATTACCTGAAGTGGCAGAGAACTGGGTCCAATTATAAGCCTAAGGAAAAGAGTAAGCTGGGCTGATTTATGTTGATCGTCTCTGCATAATTGTGTGATCTTAGCCACTGTTCTCCAAATAATAACTGTGGATTTTTTTTTTCTTTTATCCCCACCAGTCTCCCCATTCCACAGGTAACAAAGGCCTCTGATATGTTACCCAAAATTCTAGGAATTTAAGTTTAGGGGGGTATTGGTTTATTTACTTGGAAAATTCAAACAAAGTAAATTCGAAGAACTTCTTTAAGGTATAAAGGCCAGAGCTTGTAGGTTAGGAAGTGCCAGCTGTAGGATATCCATAATTTGTCCCTTTTATGAGTATGAGTTAGGACCTTTGTAGTGCTTCAGAGTATTTCCCTTCCCAAGACACCTGTTTTGTTCATAATCCGAGTAATTGTCTAAACATGGGGTTAACTGTAATTGTAAATCACACTCTTTCATCTCACAAAAAGTGATTTTTACTTTAATCTCACTTCTCATGCTATATTTTAATGAGTACCCTCTTCTAAACTGAAATGTTCTTGAGCTCAGCAGTATAATTTCACTAGTGCTAGGTTCAGAGAGCAGCCTTGAAAATGAGGTTCTAGATGGTAACAAAATCTTTCAGGTTCTCCAGATATTTCAATGATAGAAGGGTTGCCCTATCTTCTATAGGAGGGTCTGGGTAGATACATAATGATTCAGACATGCTGTAAATTCTGAAAATACATTGGTTTTTACCCCCATGATGAAGTTTGTGTTGTAACTGCTGGCTGTACTGATCTCTGCCCTCATGCTATGTCTACATTATCTTGGGCTAGGCATCATTCTAGCTACATTAGTATGGCCGTTTCAGGGCAATTTTTAATCACTGTTTACTTAAGATCAGCAGGTTAAACCTTTGTCATCCTATCTGTGGGCCCCCCCCGCTTTTCTGCTTAATGGGAGCTGTTATATTCATCGCCATTTGAAATTTTTAAATACTGAAATAAGCAGCAAGTTGGTCTGCCTACCTAGGAAACCAGTCATTTGATACCACCTACTCGAGTGTGGAATGCAAGCTCCTCCAGCACTTGTTATGCAAGGATGGGAATGGGCAAAATGCCTGGAATGTTGATGGCTCAAAATTAACTGTTTTTTGCCCAGGAATATGTTAAAATTCCTATATGAGTAGGGACCTCAGTATTTGGCATTAGGCCAGATAAAAGTACTTTTTTACAGCGACTATACTTAAGAAGTAGTATCTTAAAAATACACAGTAGGAAGGAAAAATGTGTTTGAAAAACAGAGGATCCTTCATAAAGGATCCTAAATGTTGGTTTGTTTTTTGTGTTTTGTTTTGTTTTTTCCTTTAAATTGCAATCTATGTCAAGTCATTGATTTATTTAAGTGGGTGTTTAAGGTAGGTGAATATATGTACTGAGTCTGAAAATGCAAAAAAGCCACTTTTTGGTAACATACCAGCAGTGAGGATGGCTGTTGTGGTATAGGTATAAAATCTGGCATGGACAAGCACAGTGAAATTGCTTATTTCTGTATTTCTTGTGTTTGGGAAGAAAAGCTTGTGTTGGGAGGAGGCAAATTGCAATTCTGTAACATGCTTAGGAGGATTTTTTATTAAGTTTTTTGCAGAACTGAACGTGGCTTCTCAGGTATTTTTCTTAGGTTTGAGGGATTGATACCATAAAAGCCTTAGGGATGTTTTCTAGCCAAGGAGACAAATTTTAAAAAGTTTATCATTGGTAGCTTTTTGGAACAGCTTATCATACAGAGGGAGTCCTGGGTAGAAAGAAAGCAATAGAATTCCCCGAAAACTTTGGTTCATTTGCAGAAAACTGCCTTATTGGTCCTGAAGTTCCCCTCCCTACGACTCCTGTATTATGTAGTGTTTTGCAAGTGCTTTTTGTTTGCTTAAGGGGAAAACAGACAAGAAGAGCTGGCTGAGATGCTAAGAGTGTCAAGGGAATCAAAGTAAATACCTAATCAAATTTTGGAACACTTTTTGGTGATGCAAACCTTGTCCACAGCAGTACTTTTCCCTTTAATAACAGTATATGTTACTGTACAACAGCTTTGTACTTTCAAAGCATGATCATAACAGAAATTGAGGGGAAAACCCGAAATTTAAACTGGAATGTCATACACAAAGGGAGATAAATGCTCTCAACAAGCTCAAGAGTCTAAATTAAAACCTCTTGTATTGAGGGTGGTGTTTGACTCTGCAGCCAAGCGGATTCAGTGGTTACTAGCCCTGAAAGGGGGGATCCCACCTTCCTCTCTTGCCTGCTGGTTCTTCTCTCCTCCTTGTTGCCTCCATTAGCATTTATTTGCTCCTATGGTCAGCTTCTTAACTAGCTCACCCTGCATTAGAAAAGTAGCTAGCAAAACAATTGAGTGTTAAAATGAAGGAGAGGGTCAGTCCTTTGGCTATCTTATAAAACAACCCAGAGACTTCACCAGACACATCTCATCTGCTTTCATCCACAAGCTGCGTATGAGCTTATGAACAGGGTCACACAAATACATTGCCAGGGCTCACGTGATTCACACTTGCCTGCCAAGCTATGATAACCCAATTGTACCCGAATTCTGTAATTCTGTTGGAAGGACCTTGAGTCCCCGTTTGTTTCATTTGGCACTGGACACTTGAAAATCAAGCTGTATATGCCTTCAGGAGTGTTTACTGAATCTTTAACAGCATAGCAACTGGGTAGGGGAGAGGAGGAGTCCTGACTCTGCTCACTCTTCCTGGCCCTGATGTTTGGTCGATGGGGCGAGGTGTTCTTCAGGAAGCTGCATCTGGAATTCATGCACGATAGCCGAGGCATGAAATATGTAGACTATACATATCAATTCACAATGGTGCTTTTAGTAGCTATTGGCAGGAAGTTGGTTATTAATGCAAGGAGGAGGAAATGGTATTGAAGGGCTTGATAGAGTATTCTGCATTAGACTAAAATGTAACAAAATACCCAAGTTCTTTACTTGCTGTGAATCAAATCGAAGGGTGGGGGTGGGGGAATCTATTTGACAAAATTCGCAGTAAAATTCCTGTTCATATATGAATGCAGTCATTGCGAAATGACTTATATTGATACTTGATTTCCTTTCCCCTGATAGTAAGACGGCCAAATACTTTCCAGATGTCAGCATGAAATAAACATTGCATAAGGTTTTGTTTTCAGATGGGGCAAACCCTACCTTTGTCATGTCCATGCCTTTTCTTTCATTCTTAAACACATTGTCACATTGTGGATTTTCTGCTTGCATGTTATGTGCTTTTACCCTGCTGTGGTTGTTGTTATCTTTTCTTTCTTACCAGATATTTTGGAAAAAAAGATTACTTAAAGCAAAAAATGAACGCACATCCCACTTTTATGGCTGGCTTTAAATATGCTTTTATTTATTTAAAGAGTGATTATCTTTTATGGTGCACAGAACTTTGAGTGCTACCGTTTCAAAGTGAAGATGAAACCAAGGTGTACAGCTGCATAACTGTTGTACAGTTCTTTAGTTTCAAACGTTCAAAACTCGGCTAGATTTTCTTTTATTTACTCTTCATTTTAATTGTAACATTCTAAAGTGTCTAAATTGTCCGTTTTAAGACAAACATAAATACCTAGCAGTAAAAGAGTGCTCTCCCTGTTCTGCTTGTATACCTTTTGATTTTGCCAAAAGAAACATTTGTGAAATTTCTAGCTTTAGGGTTTTTTGTAATATTCATAAGAGTTCAAAATCTGTTTTTAGCAGAATGTTTTCCTAAAATGTCAACTCTGGATTTATTCTTATGGCTGTTGTTTCACATAGTGGTTCAGCATATTGAGATATAGGAAACCGCTTTTGGCTATAAAGCCTACTACTACTACAAAATAATCAAATTAGCTTATTTAATTGCTTAATTTGATGATGGATCCATCAGAAGCCACCTGTATTTTGTAACCAGTACATCTTTTTTCCATATCTATGTTTTTGTTTTACTCACAGCTTGTTTATTCTTAAAATTTTGTTGTTGGTCAGGACCACCCACTGTTCTCAGCCCCTTGAACCATTCCTCTGCCAGGTGGGACATGAATATATGGACCTATTGTTACTAGATAAGCATTTCCCCTTCATCCCCTCCAACTTCTCACTGCACTTTTGAAATGGCAGTTTAAGATCTGATAGTAGAAGAATCAGGAATGAAAGGGTGTTCAACTTAATCATCTACAACTTAATCAGTACAAGCAACAAAATCAAGACCTCCAAATTTTGAATTTATTTCTTACAAAATGAGGAATCCGTGAAGACACACATTGTCCATGTGATAGATAAATGCGCTGTAGTTCTTATGCAGCTACATACTTAGGAGCACTTGCAGCTCTTGAGTGTTTTAAAAATAGCAAAAACCCACAAACAAACAAAACCCATAACCAACCACCACCAACAAAAAACCCTAAACCCAAAAAACCCAAAACAAACAAACAAAAAAAAGCCAAACACCAAAAACACCACCAAAACCCAGAAACAAATACTCCTTCCAAGGTCTTCTAAATTTTTTTGTTTTGAAATTTAGAAGAAAAAAGTCACAGCAGTCAACAGGCTTTACCTTTTGGTATTTATTCTTTTAATTGTTGTCTTTGTCTCTTCTGCATTTTAAAATATATTTATCTTCTTTTAAAGAGTTTCAAATATACAGCAGCAACTGGCCTTGCTAGACAATGAATCTTGGCCAGGAATGGCTGAAGCGGACAGGGACCGTCTTCAGCTCATCAAAGAGAAAGAGGCTCTTCTTCAGGAGTTGCAGCTCATCAGTCAGCAGAGACGATCCCCGGAAGACATTGCACGCTTGGAGGAAGAAAAAAGACGCTTGGAGGATGAAATTCAACGGGCTCGAGCAACATCTGCCCATGGGGCCACTGAAAGGTTTGGGAACTTGTTTCTTATCTACTGTACGATCCATATAGGTAGTTTCAAAATTAAGAATAAGAAATTTTACTGTTTAAAAAACAAACAAAAATGTTACTAATGTATTTTCAAAAAAGGAAGAGCCTGCTCCTGACTGCCGTTATGTCATTCTGTCTGTCTTGAAGTTTTCTGAAAGGAAGTTAGTGATGTTGACTAGTTAGTTCTCCTTTCATTCATTTAAAAAGTCTGAATAGGAAGAAGAGATCAGAACAGAGTCACAAAAGATGCTTGGAAAAAGTCTGAGTGATGCTGTCTAATAAAGAGACCTGATAACAGTACCTGGATAGTGAAAAATTTTTCTGTTATTCTGCAGTGTAGTAATTTTCATCTCCAAAAGCATTTCTTGGTTTTGTTCATCCTGAAGAAGAGAAGACTGAGGGGGGATCTTCTTAATGCTTATAAATATCTGAAGGGTGGGTGTCAAGAGGATGGGGCCAGACTCTTTTCAGTGGTGCCCAGTGACAGGACAAGGGGCAATGGGCACAAGCTGGAACACAGGAAGTTCCACCAGAATACGAGGAAAAACCTCTTTCCTGTGAGGGTGCCAGAGCAGTGGCACAGGCTGCCCAGGGAGGGTGTGGAGTCTCCTTCCCTGGAGACATTAAAAACCTGCCAGGACCTGCCCCCTGCTCTAGGTGTCCCTGCTCAAGCAGGGGGGGTTGGACAAGATGATCTCCAGAGGTCCTTTCCAACCCCTACCATTCTGTGGTCAGAACAAAGATGCTTCCCTATGTTTGGTTTCTGCCTCATAACAGGAAAGTTAAATGATTTAGTTTTTACTGCCTTTTGTATACAATTTTTGCTTTTAATTTGCAATCTCAGCAGTGAGCACATCCCAACTCCGACATGCAGAGAAAATAATAAACAGAGTCATTCTTGAAAACTTAAATTAAATATCAAGTTATATGTAAAAACAAACCCCCAAATCATATGAATGGAAACACTGTGTTTATTTCAAAGTTGCCGAGTTTTTCCTATAGCTAAAGAAATGGACAAAGTCTCTTAACCGCTTCTTGTTACCATAGACTGCCTCCAGTGAAAGTGAGAAAATACTTGTTTCCCAGACTTGCTTCTCTTAAATAGTGGTAAAACCTGAGGTTTGACACTTGAGGAAAACTACATGAACCACCTTTAATGTCATCTGTGTAAAGGTTAATGTTTACAAAATTAAGACACCTGAAAAATATTTGGAAGTGCCTTCCATATACAAATTTTGAGAACCTCAGTTCCTTTGAAAAAGCTTACTTCAGACAGTAAATTCAGGCAATAAATAGGAAATTCACAGCCAACCTACAGTTCAGTGTTATATATTTTGCAATTTTTGCAATATCACTACATTGGGTTTCCAGCTTAAACTGACAGAAAAGGGAGTTCACTTTACACTGCAGTGTAGTAAGTTTTATTTGTTGTTTTTGGGCTGTCATGTTAGGTAATGCATACTATGTTGGCAAGAAGGCCAAGCTATTTTTCCATGTAGTTCATGCTGTGGAAACCAGGGTTCCAGTGTGGTACTAATGTTTCAAATGCTAGCAAAAAGTTGAGTAGAAGTTAGAATAATATTGAAGAGCGCTCTATTTCTGTGTGACAATTTGGAGAGGGAAAGCTTAATTATTAGTAGCCCTAATTTATTTGTTTGTTTGTTTTAGGTTCAGGAATAACCAGAACCATTCCTAGTTCTGCTTTTCTATTTCCACTTTCTCCTAATCGAGGAAATACAAAGAAATTTCCTATTCAAATAATTACCAGTCCTGTTCTGTTACTGAGTTTTAAGACGCTGAGTTACACGCAGATCAGAACTAACTTAAAATCTGTATGGCAGGGGTGGTGGGTTTTTGTTGTTTTTTTTATGTTGTTTTGTTTGTGTGTGGTTTTTTTGTTTGTGGTTTTTTTGCTTGTGGGGTTTTTTTGTTTGTTGGTTTTTTTTTTTATTTTTTTAAAGATTGGCTGGCAGTCTTAGTTGGCGGCACCTCTTCCCCTTTAGTGCAGGTACCTACCTTACAGCACTGGGGAGTGTATGTTCCTACATTTGTTTTGTTTTTCTAAAGTAGGTGGTGTGCATACCCCTTCTTTTCCCTGCAAGCTTTTCAGTCAGTAAAGTTTCTTGCATCTGTTCGTCTCTTTCTTTTGGTTCCTGCATGCAGAGTCTTTATCATGTAAGTACATAGCTGAGCTGCAGCCTTCCTTCCACCACTTGGTTAACCTGCTCTGGGGTCCACAGAAGCAGGAGAAAAGCTTCAGCCTTGCACACGCTCGGGTGTGCAGCTTCTGCCATGTGGTTGCAATGAAGGGAGCCTCCCCAGAGGGTGGTGGGGTTGCTGGGGTGTAGCACTGCAACCCCTTGCCAGCATATGAATTGATGAAGTTGGAGGCCAAAGAAGTTGAAAGATTTATGTTTTCACTGCTAACAAAACCATATTTTTTCTCATATCTTAACCATCCAAAGTTTATTGAAACTAATGCTGCCATTTTGTTTTATCCAGAAGGACTCCCTTTTTGTTGACTTTTTTTTAATCCTGCTTATTAACATGTTGAATTCGAACAGCTGTCTTTGCACTGGAGGAAGGTCTGAAGCACTCAAATAAGTTTCATCTGCTTTCCCCAAACTCTCTGTGAGAATCCCAATTTCTAGCCAACTCGAGAATGCAGGGCTGGAGCAGTAACTGTCCTGGACGTACAAATGTACAACACAAAACAGATTACCACCCTGATTTTATTCTGAAGTTCAGTGGTGCTGTGTTTCTCCAAGCCCAATCAGAAATACTTACAATTCTGGATTTAGGAAAAGAATAAATGTGATATCAATAGATAAAATCTATTCTTCAAAGTTTGAATAATCTCAAAATACAGATTTTAAGGCATTTTATAGGTGTGTGAGACTGACAGCATTATAGGTACATTCCATTTGTGTTGTGGCAGTGGTACTGAATAATTCAGCTGCTCGTTATTAGAATGGGCAAAAAATAAGTCACAGCGACACATTTTTGTCATAGCTTAGTATTCAAAATGCTGTATCACCTGCTTAAATATGATATATAGATGTACTTGAAACACCTAGAATTAGAGCTTAAAGCTGAGTTTTATGGTTACTGCTTAACAGAAGTACTCCAAAAATTTTCTTTTATCTTTGAAATTTGACACTAATTAGCTTGGATAATAGGGCTATTGGGAGTACTTTTTTCCTGCCAAGGCATTGAAAGTCATAGTAGTTCTCTCTGTTTTACTGGCACAATCAGGCTGATGCAAGGAGGGGGGGAAAAATATCTGGTAGAGTCTGATGTTTTTACCTAGGACTTTTTATGACTTTGATAATTGCTGTAATATATTTTCAACATCATGACTCCTATATTGTGCCTCAATTACTTTTCTTGCCTGGGAATTCTGCTGGAGTCTTGGTTCTTGTGTTCTCACTGGAATTACCATTGTTGCATATGAGCTGCGTAAATGAAGACTCCTGATTATACAGTGAAGCTTCTTTTTATATTGCAAACCGCAATGCAATGATGTTTTTCAGTACATGGAAAGCTCCTAGCATTTCCTGAGCACTACTGTAATGAGGAAAAATAGTAATATGTATCTGTTTAATTATAGGATACTGTTACAGGAAAAGAAAAATTGTTTGCTTATGCAACTAGAAGAAGCTACACGTTTAACTTCATATTTACACTCCCAGTTAAAAAGGTAAGTTATGTAAAACCAGCAGGTTTTGAAGTTTAACTGCAGCAGAGAAGGATATTAATGATCTGTAAAGTTTACCTTTTAATACTCTTACGTATGTGTGCCAACTAAATTTAATTTTTTATCAAATTTATACAGTTTGGTCTATGGAATGTGGTGATTTGGATGGAGTTCTATAAATAGTATTAATGATGGCTGTTTGGGCTAGGTTATTATGTGTATTTGGGAATTTTGTGTTATTTCATTTTCTGAAAAGAAGATACGTACTTAAAACACGTTGTAATATTGTTACGGTTTTTACTAATATGAAGATAGCATTCTTTTAAGTTCTGTGAGGTTTTAATATTCTGATACCTTCTCTAAAGAAGGGGGTTTTGATCCCTGGTGAGATGACAAAATTTTGCCATTTGAATACGAGAATGTGCTAAGACCCACACAGAAGCCCAGGGTGTTTTGCATATTCACACTTGCAGCTGCCTTTTTAGATGCAGCTCTTGGGGATTTCTCAGCTCAACATGACGCCGACATCAAAAGCTCAGTTCCTGCGGTGTCTCACTTCATCTCTCTTTGTCACTTATATTATTCTCTCCGTAACTGTCTGAGAGCATTAAGAGGAGCTGGAATAGGATTCATCCTAAAGTCTCTTTTTATTTTGCACTGGAAAAACCTGTGAGGGCGAGGCTTACACAGCAGTTTGTTAGGACGTTCTAAATCCCTTTACACTTCTTCTCCCTGATATGTTTGTGACCCATTATTAACGTAAATTCAAGCTGGATCATGGTCATCTACCCTTCCTGGCTTTATGTTGAGTCCACTGATCCAGATCCCGCTCTGGCCTCTTTTCTGCCAAATTATGGATGCTTACACGTTGGATGAAAGAGGAGGCTTGTCCTGTTGGACTGTTTGTCTTCAGGCACTTGGTCCTGATTTGGTTGTCACTTGCACTGTTCCAGTTATGGTTTGCTTGAGACCAGGGCAAGAGGCACGACCTAGACTTAAAATGCCAAATCATCTCTCCATGTCACTGTACTGAATAAGTGTAAAATTACTTGTGTAATCTGGATTGACATTTTTATGTTTGTACTGGTGTTTCTGGTTATATTTGAAAGGGCCTTTTTTGTTTTTCTTTCTTTGCCTGCCATAGTCTGTCGGCTAGCACCCTCACAATGTCCTCTGGCAGCAGCAGGGGATCCCTGGCCTCCAGTCGAGGATCCTTGGCCTCCAGCAGAGGCTCCCTCAGCTCGGTCAGCTTTACGGACATCTATGGCCTTCCACAGTATGACAAATCAGACAGCATTACAGACTACGGGCAGCATTTACGCTTCGACATAATTCCCTTCGAGTCTCTCACAAAGGATGTGCCGTACGCTGATCCCATTGGACACTCAAATTTCAATAAGCAGCGGAGGTCTCTGGATACCCCGCAGTCCCTGGCCTCCCTGTCATCGCGGTCCTCCTTGTCATCCCTGTCCCCGCCAAGCTCTCCTCTGGACACCCCATTTCTCTCTGCATCTCGAGATTCTCCCTTAGCTCAGATGTCGGAAGGTTTTGAGGAGATGGCAAGCATAGGAGCCCTGGAAATGCTCAGGGCTCAGACCACAGCATTGGGTGACGATGATACGCAAGGAACGAGCTTATCTCAGACGTCCGCTTACCCTGTGGACAATGAAGGGCTGCGAGAAATGGGACCACAGCTGACTGCTGTCCAAACTGGTGGAGGTGAGTTTCTGGACATTATTATTTTGTCACATTATCACAGAAAAAGTCACACAGATCTAAGCATACTAGCACAGTAGGGATTGTTCCTCAGTTTGGCTTATTTTACTTATATCAGTTAAAACTTAAATGGTAGATGTTAGCTGTTAAAAAAACCCAACCAAGCAAAAAAACAAAGCCCAACCCCCCAAACTTTAGTTATAAGGCAAAGAGGTGAAAGAGTAGAGAAAATCCTTGTAAATAGATCTTAAAATAGTGGTGAATTAGGTGGAAGAAAGGGAATGGAATATGGACTTGCTTTGGAGCGTAGCGCATCAAGGAGTAAATATTTTGGTCTTGGAGTGGAAATTAGTTAAAAAAAAGCATGTCTTAGTTACTTCTGAGGCCCCCAGTTGTACCATTATTCTGATAATTTAAAGCAACACAAACCTGGAGGGTGGGGAAGAACGCCAACTCTCCCAAAAAAATGCAAACAGAAACAAGGCATGAGGTGATGCTGCTGACAGTGCTTGAAGGCTGGCTGACTCCGTGCTGAATATGTACACATGCCAGACCAGGTTCCTGTGTCAAAGTTCTGTGATGCAGCAAAAGCCGCAGTGGCACGGTGGCCATGAGTGCATGGTGCAATGTGCTTATGAGTAGAGTGCTTCATCAGCCAAGGACCATCTTTTGTTAGGGGGTGTGTGAGAAGTTAAGCATCCGCTTGAGCATTTGTCTCAGTGGGGCTGTGCTCTGTCATCGCAGAGGAGCGACGTGCAGTTACCGCGGCACACATACTGTTGAGTTTTCTTTTCCTGCTTGACTGTGCAGTTTGATGGACTTGCTTTAGCTTGCATTGGTGGAAGCTTCTGAGGCACTGCAGTCAAGAAACATAAATGAGAGAGACCAAAAGAAGAAACAGAAACCTGTTTGAAAAACAAAACAAATTTAAAAACCTGAGCATACAGGCACATGAGAAATGTCTTCTCCTGTTTTAAGCAATCAAATGAAGAACTGCTGTTAAAATGAAAAAGTGTTCCTTCACGATGGTGTTTTTGTGTGTTGCCTTGCTTGTATTTCTAATAAAACCATACCAGTAGAGAAAGGCTTTTAGAGAATATTTTTAATATTAAAGGTTGTCATTCACATCCTATTTCTATATCCAGAATTCTGTATGAGCAGTAGTGTAGAACGTTGCATTCAGGACTTACGACATCAGGAGCAACGTGAAATACAACCAGAGGATGTGTCATATTATCCTACCACAACCTTATTTGTGAAGTGATAATGAGAAGGAACGTTGACAGTATCTAACAAAAAGCTTTCAGCTTTTTGTTTTTAAAAAGAAAATGTCACCGCTCTGCTAAAAAACCTGTATTGCCCAAACAGCATTTGAGTCTAGACTCACCTACTTCCCTTAACACAGCGAGCATTGCCAGAAGATACTGCTGCAAAATTTACATTTACTAGATGCAAATATTTTTAGTGCCCATATTGCAGCTTTCAGACCAAAATAAACAGAATTCCAGAGACCAGCATGTAAGCTTGTGCTTAAATTAGTGCCGTGAAGAGGCTTCCTGAGGCTTTCTTTAAACCTCAGATCAGACCACAGCATGTCTTCACCCATTGTGGTAAGTGAAACTATGTTAGTAGTTCATTTATAGCTCATACGTGTTTCCTAGAAGTGAAGGCCTGGTCTGAAGGCCTAGGGAGCAATGAGATGAGGGTCAAGTTCCTGCTTTGGTTTTTCTGTTCTCCCTTCTCTGTCACATTTCTATGCGTTTCACTTTTTTTCTGAAAACCTCTGGCAGAAATGCCTGTGCTACCCTACGGTCACTGCTGCGATGTGGCTCCAGCTGCTAGTCCAGGGGTTACAGCTTTTCTCTGTGTACCACAGAGTGATTTGTGTTGCTTTCTGAGGAGGCCTGTATGGTTAAAAGGTAGCCAGACTGTCTTTTTTTGACTCTTGTGTGGGTGGTTGGGTTTGTTTGGTTTTTTTTTTTAATATTTGAATTTGAAAACAGTTGCTTAAGAAAAATTTGTTTAACCTTTCTGATTTTTGGCTGGAGTCTTAACTACTTTGAGCTCCACACTCACTAGCTGGAGGGTTTGCAGTTGTAATGCAGTTGTTTGCAAGTTGCAGCTGGAAGTTTCTAAATTATTTTAGTTTTGTACTCTTTTCTTGAAGAATTTTGATGGAGCATCAAGCTTGTGTATCGCAGTTTGGGAATCCCCAGATGTTGGGGGGGGGTTTGGTTTTCACTAAGGTACTATGCAGTGTGCTTTGCTGCTGCCACCCAATGGTCTGGTAGCATAATGTGACGCTGGAAAACCAGTAAGTCTCAGCTTGGACAAATCTTTTGCCTGTTCCTTCACTAGACAAAACATGAGATAATTTTGCAGATTTTGGGGGCTGGGAGGGTTAACACTGAATAAACTGCATATACTTTGAACTGAAGCAGCACTTGAGCAAGTTCAAGGAGTTCTTCAGGATCTGCAGTTTTGATGTTCAGTTGCTGATCCGCTGTTTTATTGTTCTGCATCTGTCTCAGGGACACACTGTGAAATATGTTAGCATGTGTGAATGGAGAGAACGTGCCTGAGAGGTTAAATCCATTGTATTTATAATGCTGGGAGTGGGAGGAAATGTTAATAAAATATTGGGCTTTAATATCTTCACTATGTTTTCCTCTTTACCCTAAAATAATCTTTCAAGTGCTAAGTTTCCTTTTAATGCCTATATAATCTCTTGTTTGCAAAATATTGTCATAGATCTAAAAGGTGATTTATCATTGTGTGCTTTTCATTTTGTCTTGTTTCTCATGCGGCACAACAGAAAAATTCACTGTAAGTGAACCCAAAATTACTTATTGTGCTGTTTTTGCCTGTAATTCCCAGCGTGTCTTTCTGTGTGACGTGTTGGTTGGTGGGTTTTGTTTTGTTTTGTTGTTTTCTGAGTTGCATGTGAAAAACCGGGAGATTTCGCTACATTTGGTTTTGTTTGATACTGTGCTGTATCTGTTTAATCATTATGGCATACTTAATTTTTTGCTATGTTAACTAAACAATATATTCATGGCTGTAGTTAAATTCCTGGAAAAAGTGTTCTGCGAGCTTCAGCTTTATTACATCATAGTAATGCCTGACAGCATCATGGTAGGTAAGGGCTGTTTGTGTCTCTGATTTAGTTTTTATGAGAGTGTTTGACTGTTTTATTAGTGCATTTTGAGCAGATGTGCAGTATTTCTAGCCTCCTAAGCTTTTGAAACATGCTTTAGATTTATGTAGGTTTTTTTAGCTAATGAAATCTTGGACACCAAAATCTCCTTTCAAGTTCAGTTTTTCCAACTACTGACACTTGAGAATATTCTTTTAATCAGGGCTGTCTTATGTTTATCAAGCTTTGGCACCCAGTAATTCTGGAAAATCATGTTTATTGTTCACTGATTTTGTTATTTAAATAAGATAACAAAAGATATTTGTCCACCTTAAAAAGTTTATTTTTAAACAATTCTTTAGCTTCCAGCATTGGAAGGTCTGTAACCTGTGCTAAACCTTGTTCTGTTTAAACCAAAATCTCTGTTTCTGTCGTCTTGACCAATTTTTTCTGCTGATTACTTTTTTTTTTTTCCTAGTCAAGGGCATGTTTTGGTGTTTGCATCTCTCCCAAGTTCACTGGCATTGTCCAGATGTTATCGAATGCTTCCATGGCCTGCAGGCAGCAGGCAAATCATTGTCAAGTTACAACATTGTTTTAACATGTCACTTTTTCATGACATTATATTGGTGCTTCAGACCAATTTTTCCTTCCAGACAAATTAGGAACATAAGCCTCCAAAGGAGAGAGCCCATGGGGTCTTTTGTTTGCTACATCTATACAAAGTGCTCATGTAGAGGGGTGAGCCAAAGGCTTATTTACAAAAAGTCATCCTAACGTAACTTGTTGAAATTAGTACAGAAATTATAGAAGCACTTTCATACAAAATATACCTGCTTTTGTGAAATTCACCCTCTTTCCAGTTATGTCAGATTTCTTGGGAAACTTACATATTAAAAGATGCCTCTACAGAGTGCTAGTTTTGATTCTGCATAAATAGCAGTGACAAAACTCAGAGGTGGGCTCACCAAATTAGTAGTTCTTAAAAAACAACAACAAAAAAATCCACCAATGAAACCAAACCCACCACTTTGCATAGGTGATATGGAGGAGAGCACGGTCCAAATACAGTTTCTTTGCTTTCTGTGAGCTAGCTCGAACTTGGCTGTCACTTGCTGTGAGGGTGAAATGAGTAACACTGCACGATGTGTGATGTACAGTAAGAACGGGATGCTGTAATTAGGGGTGGGGGAAAGGGGGTTCTTTCTCCAGGCGCAGAGACAAATGCAGATTGGGATGTCCCTGGCTAGCAGGTAAATTTGCTGCATAGCTCAAGACGGCTAAATCCTTCATTGAATTTGGAGAGGAGGCCTGTAGAGCTACTTACAGGTCCAGAAGGTTAGAGAACTGGCTCTGTCCAGTTTAGGGGACATAATTTTTGGTTTTCGGGACATTCTGGGACAGAACTAGGGATTTTTAGCTCCATACAGCACCCTGTGGGTTTTGGAATATCTTCTGGGATTTTGTGCTGTTAGTGCCCTGATGAAAGGAATGTACATCAGGCTGGCGTGGGCGTGCTGGGCTCAGTGCATCCTGTCTCCCGGTCTCACTGTGGGTGAAAGCTAACGTTAGCCAGACGCATCTGTTGACAGCAGTGGCACGGTTGTATTAATCTGTGGGATTTTTAATCAAGCTTCAAGTCCTGATGTCCTCTCCTGGTGGTGCTTGGGTGGGAGGTGGGATGGGTCCCATGCAATGGGGTGGCTCAGTTGTCTGTACCTCAGCTGGGCTCTGCAGGTGGAGCTCAGGCTGTTGGCTGGTGCCAGCCTTTTATTTTCTGATGCCTTTAGGTAACATGTAACAGAGATACTTAACGAGTGGTTACTGTGAGTAAGGCATGTTTCATTCTTAGTCAGGGGTAGTAAGCAGTAAACATCAGCTGGTACTTGCCTCTAGCGTGATGTGCACAGTGCTACTGTCACTCCAAACAGTGTCTGCTAAAACTGGGAATACTTCCATGCTGTCTTAAGTTTCTGAGCATGGGTAGAAGCAAATAAGATGTTTGCCCTACCTCTGAAGTGGCATCTCTTTGTTGTTGCTTTTCTGCTTTGAGGACAGTCATTGAGCCTTAAGCAAAAGGGGGGGAAAGCTGGCAAAAGTTCTTCACTGCACGGTGAAGAAACTGCACTCCCACAAGTCTGTTTAATGGTTCTTTCTAGGATGCAAAAGAAAACAACCTCTGGTTAGGAGCTGTTGCTGCAGTGTCAAAACCTTACCTGTACAATTCTTGAGCATTACCACTTGTGCGCATACGTTAAAGGGTTGGTAGCTGCTATACCTGCTTGTCAGTGCAAAACCTGATATATAACATAATTTTTGTTGATACACTCACAACATGAAAATGATTGCTGAGTCGCTATTTATGGTGTTGCTGGTGATGTGGGGAAGGGTGGAAGGAGGGGGTTGAATATTGCTTCCTCCTCCCCCATTCAAAGTCATTCACCAAGAATTTGGAAAAACAGTGGTCTGAGTGAGCTGGAAAGCGCTGGTTCTTTTTGATAATGCCTCTCAGACTGTAAATAAAAGCTGCTATTATGCCATGGTATAAACAGTATGCTTTGAGACCTTGTATTAGAAAACAAATGAGAACAAAACCTCACATTGTGTTATCAGAAAACTTCTTAAAAGAATTAGTCTCTGTGTTTGTTTTCAGCCTATTGTATATTCAGTAGTTAAGTCCTAAAATTTCAGGATATCGTGTGTACATGTGTTGAATTAATGTTAAGTCTTGCTCCAGGAGGGATTATTCTACCAGAAAGGCATTTAATAACAATGCAATTGGTTTATACTTAGTCTTGTCAGAGAGAAATTAGCCACAAACTTCCTTCCTTAATTCCCCCAAAGAAAATCTCCAGTCCTTTGTATTTTAGGGTTTTTAACTTAAAGTTAGATGAAAAAGCAATGAACTGTGTTTCTGTCATCTGTTTTGTCACTGGTTTTGATACAATAAATGTTTCTTGTTTAATTTTTTTAGAGATTGCCTTGAGCTGATGTTGTTTTCACTTTTTCTCAATGACAGCTGTAACTCTGCGAGGAGACAGTGGTAGAAGATCGGAGAGGAGAGCCAGGCGAGTTTCAGCATGTCTCTCAGATCATTCACTGGCTAGTGACAGTGGCGTGTTTGAAGCTTTAAGCAAAAGGTCAGGTGTATAAATGCATAGTAAGCTGGAAATATTCCTGTTCTACCACACGGTCTGAAAGAATTCATTGTAAATTTCTGAATATGCTTTCAAAATTGCTGGTTCTTAGTAACATAAGAATATTAGGTTGCATGTTTACATCCGGTTCCACTGTCATTTTCACAAGTGCCAAGACCCTTTCACTTTGCCGCTAACATTTTAAAACCATATACTTCTCCCTTGAAAGATAGTTTTCTCAGCTGATTAGTCATAAATCAGTAACTTTATTTCAACCATCTGTAACAAAAAATTTTACAGTGTGACTTATAGTTCTGAGTAGCATGTGATAAACATATAACTGCAAGGAAGAAATGTATGAACTGCTGAGAATCTAAAAATGTGTAGGTTGATCAAGTGATTGAAGGATGGGTAAAGACATGTTATTTTATACAGTTGTTTTGGCACAACAAACAGTAACTGGGAAGAAAAGATTTTGAGGATTGTAAAGAGAGTTGGAAGACGGACTAAATATTAAACTACCCTATATATCTTGAAAGAGGTATTCTGAAAACTAATTTTTTAAAATTGTGAATTACTACTTCTGTGTGTTTTTAAATAGGTATCTTATAGACTCATAGAATCATTTAGGTTGGAAAAGACCTTTAAGATCATCGAGTCCAACCGTAATCCCTTCTTAATCCCTCCTGTATTACCAAACAATTGCTTATATTCATAAATCATTAAATAAATGTTCACTTCATTATGTTTTAACAGCTTAGGTCAGTATGTAGTTTACAGTACTTTCTGTTCCTGCAGGAATGAAGATCTGGAAGAGCCTGTTTATGGTGACGCTGCCAGTAGCGAAGAACCACAAATACATGTTGGTTTTCTGTGAGTAGTGTTACTCCTCTTTCTCCCTGTCAGCTCAGCGGGAATTGCTCACTAGTTTTCTTGGGTTTGGTTTTCAACTTTTTAATAAACTTAACTGCAGTGGATAGTTCTAAGAAGTTTCTGAATTGAAAGCCAAAGTTCAGTGGATGTACAGATTAGTCATCACATGCCGCTTTCTGCTGGGGATGTACCTTAACCATGGTTCATTCAGTGTCCTTTCAATCCTGGCTGATAAAATGGCCTTCGTTACTACTTTCAGTAGCGTTTTCATTGTCTGGGCCGTTAACAAGTGTGTGGATGTAGGGATATGTCTCTGTGTGCGAGATCTGACTTTTTGTGCCAGATAAAGGAGGATTGACTTCAGAAAGTCACAGGTGAAGAGGCATAAATACAAATACAGCTCCCAAATATAGCTTTGAAGTCCTGTGCTTAGGGCATGCTATTGTTAGTAGTGGGAGTAGTGTGGGGAAGGGCAGATTACATAGCAGTGCAAGGCAGGATGTTGTATCTTAGGCAGCCATCCAGGATCGTTTGTACCCCTTGGAAAACTAATTCCCAAGACTGGGAGTTTTCAAATCTCAACCAGATTTGTTAGTTCCATTTCAAAATTCATGCTGATATGAATGAGTAGATTTTTCCTTATTTATTTATTTTCATTAACCCATGAGAATAATGCTGACTGTGTCTAAAGTAACTGATACATTACACGTGTGCATGCATACACACACCCATTTGTATGCATATGGTGCAACTGTTTAAACCAAGGAGTGTATTTTATAAAACCTGTTCACTATCAGGAGTCGCAGTAGGGAATATTCTTCTTTTCAAATTGAATAGTGCTTAATTCTCTTAGTTCTGATAACTTTGTTACTGTAGCTAATATTATTAATAATGTTCTGTTAGCTGAATCAAAAGCAGTTACAATATCACACTGTAAGTGATTTAAGTTTACAGTTTAAATTGATTTGTTTAACAGTTAGCACAAGGTGCTTTTACGTTCTTAAAATCTTTCTATTCTTTCGTCTTTATCTCTTAAGCAAAGTATTGATGCTTGGTGACTAACTCAGGAAATTTATTTTCCAGGCATGACAGTGGAAGTGAATGTCTGTTAGTCCATGTATTACAGCTGAAGAACTTTGCTAGTCTAGTTGTTAAAGAAAACTGCAAAATGTAAGCTTAACTTTCACCTCAAGTCTGATTATTGCGTCTTTGGTGCCACAATCGTAAATACCATAAATTTGTTTCCTTTCATGCAAAACTAAGCCATTTCTGGAGAAGATGGTATGTCTTAGTTTACTTGAGGGTAGGGTTCATTTTTTGGGCACAAAGTACCCCTTTTATAGAGCCTGTGTCATAACAGTCAGGTAACAAGCATACTCTCTAATGTTCTTAGGTATTTATTATGCACAGGGAAATTTGTTCAAACACATCAAAGTCTTGCTTCCATCACCCCATGCCTTCTGGCCCAAAAGCTGTCTACATTATTTGCAGTATTCCAGAAATATTATTTCCTGTATGACTTCTCTACAGCTTATCTGTATGTATCCCAGAATAAGCTTAGTGTAATTTGAGAAAATTCCTACTGTAACTTTTATATTCATTAGTGAGAGAGATACCTTGCCCTTTATAGTGACCAAAAAAAATAGAAATAAAAGAAAGGTGATGTCTGCAAGGGTTCTGTGGCCATTACAGCGCTCTTAGAGTATCTGTGAAACACCTTTCAAATTTTAACACAATTATTTTAACACAACAACGAGTTGAGAATCAGTACAAACAATTAAATTTTTTAACCTCTGTTGGCCTGTGCTGCTACTTCAAATTCCAGGTTGCTTTATATAGAATGTTGCTTAGCTTATTCTAATAAATGTTTCTTAAATAGTGGCAATGTCTGTCCCAGCCGAAACCAGGACACCGTAGAACACAGTCTTATCTAATGATATGTATCTTAACATATTTTAAAGAGATTTGACCAGTGAAAATTGTTGATCTTTATCTCTCAGAGAGGTTTGAAAAGTGTGGAAAATGGAGGTGTGATAACATTGTTGTATTGTAATATAAGTCATTCTGTGGGACTTGTTAAATTGCCGTACGTATTATTAAATGAGTTGATCTTTGTTGAGAACGCTTGATCTTGGTAACTCTGCAAACCTTTAGTGGAAATTCTTCATATCAGTGAGTGCATCAGTGTCAGTCTTTTGCACTGTGTTTAATGTGAGTGCAAGGGCATGTGATAAGGAAGAAATGCGAGTATTGAGTAGTACTCAGCCATGTTGCCTTGTAATTAGAAAAATAAATGTCATCTGAAGAAAGTCAAGTAGAGTCAGCAAGGTAAAAAAGGACGACAGAGGGTTTGTTGGACGTTGTCATCAAGGCAATCAGGTGTCTAAGCGGCTCAAAAAGCCGGTTCTGTTCCCCATCCTTCTCTGTTAGCCACTTGTAGCGTTTAATAATTAAACTGGCGCTTAATGAATTCCTCCATGCAACTGTACGTCCATTGAATCGGAGTTACTGGGGGTAGCAGGGGTGAAGTTACCTGCAGCAGCTGATGAACGGAGGAGTTGGATTGTTCTCTTTTTACAGCATGTAAAGCTGTTTAGCTAACTGATGCTCCACACGGCAGCACTGCATTTCCACTATAGTGAATCTTGCAGTTGTCCTCTAACTGTTTACTTGCCTGTCAGTGTCAGCCCCCTATCTGGTGGTGGCATAAGACTGTCATGCAGCTGTGTAGTCAACCTGAGTGAGCCTCTAAGATGGATTTTTTTTTTTAATCCTTAAGATTAAATTTTGCTAGGTTAGATTTTTAACCCAGATAAATTTTCTAATCTGGTTCACAACACAATTGCATGAAGCTGTTTGCTGGCATAAGAGGAAGGTATGGCCAAAAAATAGGGTATTGCAGGGGCTGGACAAGCAATCAGGACACAGAGAACACAGAAACACTTCTCTACTGCTGCTGCTTTCTGTCAGATTAAAATGGCGGATTTGTTTTTGGCTTGGAGTCTCAAACAAGATGGTACCAGATATTTAAATCTGTTTTTATAGATGGCAGATGCAAATCTTTTGCTATCCTTTTGTGCTGAGTTTCTTAGTGGGGGGAAGAAAGGTATACTTAGTGGGTGGAAGGGAGAAATGGATCAGTGACGCTTACAGGGCAATTCAATTGCCTAAACACAGTCATGTGTTTCCATTTGAAATAGCATAGTACAGCACCTGGCCCCCAGCTGCTGCTGCTCAGGGGAAGGCTGTAGCTCTCACATAGATCCTATGTCATATTTGCTAGCCCCATGTAGATGCCTTCGATACCTCAGGGCACCTCAAGTGCCACTTAGTGCCTCTGCTTAAGCACCAAGTTTAAAAAAAAAAAAAAAAAGGTTTGAAAAAGGTAGTGCTTCCAGATCATCTTTGCAGTTCTTCTGTGTTAAGAACACAAAGTAAATTCCTGTAATGAGGAGATCCCAGAGCAGATTCTTAATGTAGAAGTCATGCTGATGTTTTTGCTTAGCTTGATTTTTGAGAAATGCAAAACAGCTTTCTTTGTCTGAATTGTGCTATTTGTCTATTTTGCTGTTCCCAGTCATGTGAGAGTTTATTTGCCACCACTTGAGTCAGGCACACCAACCACTTACTGCTCTAGAGCTTTGGAATTCCAAACTCCGTTAATATTTAATGAAGTTTTCCGAATCCCCGTGCATTCAAGTGTTCTGAAATTAAAATCACTGCAGCTATATATCTGTTCAGTTGACCATCAGCAACAAGAAGAATTATTGGTAAGTGGTCCTTTTTCTTAAAAGCCATGTGATGTGGGAAACTAAAGTTACTTGAGGAATATTTTTTTAAGATTAAAAAGAGAAAGCGAAGACTTTATTGTTCTATAAGAAGTGCTGATAGGATTACATGCTAATGTGCCCATTTGTTCACATACGTAAGTATAGTTCTGTTAATAAAAAAGGTGGGATTTTTAAGAAGCTTAAATATGTGCGTTTTAGCTTACATAAAGTTTTGGCAATGATTTGCAAAATTAGCAGAGGTTGAGAATTGGAGTATTTTAAGTGGCATTGAAAGTAATGTTTTCTGTACTACTGTTTACTGTTATCTTGCAGAGGCGTGTTGAAAATTGATATAAGGTTACATTTGTTGTTATGGGATTTAGTAGATGAAGAGTTTATTTAATAAATTTCTTACAAAGGTCTGCTTTGGAGGAAGTTGAAAAATCTGCTGTTGCTAAATTTGGGTGCAAGAAGGAAAGCATCGTGTTAAAAACTAAACTTTTCCCCAAAGACTTAACCTGACAGCTTTTAGATTACAGTGTACTTGAGACTTGTGTTTCTGCATGGCACTGTAATGCGTACATGACGAATCAGTATCATTAAATTAGTTTCCTAATAAAAAAGATAACAAATACAAACCCCTTGTTGCTATATAACAGTGATAATAGTCGTCGTCTTTACCGTTAGTCTTAACTTTGCTGCAGGTGAATAGTGGTCTAGGCAGGTTTCTGTTACACCAACCTTTTCCTTTAAAATGATTGAGATATCTGATGTAGAGGCATTCAAATAAATGTAGCAATTGTTTAAACAGGTTCAATGTGTTAACAGCGTTAACTTTGGATGTGTTAGATGTTAGCTTCATTTAGCTATTGCCAAATGTAAATATGCTTAAATATGTCTGCCTTGGGGCAGATGTCCTGGCTGTTGGTTTGAATGGGTTAGTGAAATTTTTTTTGAGCCTGTCAAAGTAGTTAAGAGACACAGGCATCTCGCTGTCATGCTGGACTATGGATAAGAGGTGTTTATTTGAGCAAATCTGGTCAAGAATGCATGTTTGTTAGTCCACCTTTAATACTAGGTAGCGTCTTACATAAACAGTGGTCTTAATGCTGACAGAAGCGGACCCAAGGTCTTGTCTGCAGTAGGAAATTTTGTCATTTTTGCCCTACAATGTAGTGAAAGAAAAAGCGTCTCAAGAACAGGCTGGATATAATGGTGTAAAACACTTTATACTGGTGTAGCCCGTTCCTCTGGGAAGCTAAATAGCTATTTCAGTGGCAAGCATCTTTAGATTGACACAAGCGCACCTAAGTTTAGGGAGCTTTTATTTTAACTCCTGTTACTGAATTAGCAAAAAATGATAGGTCTTCAGGTTATTTTGGTAGGAATTTTTTCTCTTTCAAAGTCTTAGTGTAGTTTTATTAGAAAGACATTTGTCTACAGCAGTTGGTAGTACACTTCAGGGTAAATTAACAATGTAACTCAAAAAGAGAGAAACAATGCCACGGTTTCTTAAGGTAGGTGAGTTGAAGTATGTATTTAAGCATTGTGCTCGTTGTCCTCTTTTGCTGTAAGTTGAAAATAAGCATTGTCTCAAATTGAGAAATCATTTGCTACTTTTCTTTGGAACTGCTGTGATGGCATCTATCAACAAGGCCTCTGTGTTTGAAAATTTATTCCACTGAGATTACAGGTTTTTCCATCTAATTAATCACCCATATATTTCTGAAGTTCCTGATGACTGCTTTCTTTTCAATTAGGTTATACCAGCTTAAAGCTTTCCTAAATGCTGAAGTCAGGCTGGAGTTTATCCAAAGTTATACAAATACTTGTATTTGTACATAACAGGGAAGGGGGGGGGGAAGAGAAATACTCTGGCAAATAGTTCTAAGCTTCACTTACATAGAGAAGTAAATCTGCTAAACTTGTGGGATGGTCTTTCCATTCCCTCAACCTTTTATTCATATGCCCTGCCTTCCTGAAAGATCTTTTTCTGTTTTCCTACAGCTTTCTGAAACTGTGCTTCCTTAAGTTGGCTCCTTTCTTCCCTGTTGGCTTCATCAATGTTGAGATAAGGGAGTTATTTTCCATGATTAGTGTATATAGCTTATGTTAAAACATCAAAGAAATGCAATTGCCTTTTTTTGCAATCACGTGCAATGGCTGTTTCAGGCCCAGTTTATGATCTTTTACAGCCCTGACCAACCAATTATTCCCCATGTCTTAATTTATTTGAATTCTTCTTAAACATAATGTTTGTCTTTTTGCATTTCATGTTATTATTTTGAAACATCTGTTTGATTATTTTTTTTAACGTAATTTTAAATTCTGATCCTTTTCTCATAATTTTTTAACCCCTCTGTTTGACATCATTGAGAGGTGGCTTTATGGCCTATTTGACTACCATATCATATAAATAGGCAGAAAAAAAAAATTGTTTTATATGACATTTTTTGCCCTTTTGGGAGATGCCTCTGAGGACCAGAGAACAGAAGGGTATCTCAGAATATAGTTCCCTCAAAAGAAAACAGATTAAAGGAAAATTGTTAAAGTAATACTAATTTAAGCAAATGTAGAATCAGATATGTAATTGAGAGGGTTTTTAAAAATAAAATATTAAGAGTTGTCAGCTGTAACAATGATACCTATATCAGTCATAGAATTTTTATTTTTCAACTTAAAAATTGAATATCTACTCTGATCCTTTCTGGTAGTAAGGAGGAGGCAAGAAATTCAGTATCTTAGACATCATAACACAACAGAACAAAATGCCTCTTTTTAAGAGACATTATTTGATAAAGTGGGGTTTTTACATTATAACGAAAGTACTCTTTAAATGAGAAGATGTCTGTCTTTCAGTGTATGTTTATCTTATTGTGATCGATGCTTTTTGTTATTCACAGGGCATTGCTCAGATAAACCTGACTGATGCAGAGAATTCTGGTGAGATGCAGCTTCACTGGTATTCTGTTCAGATCTTCACTGGTTCAGACCCCCAGAGAGCAAAGAACAAAAACCAGTGTGAAGAAAGTATCCCCCGGTCTTCTGGAAATGTAACTACAGTTAAAACAGTATGGCTCTGAAACGTGATTTGTTTACTTTATTTGACGTGCTGGGTGGTTGTTTGTGATCTTATCTTGCTTGGGTGCAGTTTGATTTTGAGGTGCACAGAAGGTGATGCCTTCATTAAAATCCAGCTCTTGCCACAAGACTTAAGAAGAATAATTAAAAGCTAGATCATGTCTGGACAGGTGCTTGAAGTAGTAATCTGTGTATGTTTTTATGCACACTTCCAGTCCAACTAGCTAAAACTCATTGAAAATTTCTGCCACTGCACTTCAAGAAGTTGTCAAGAAAGGTTGTGCAGTTTCTGTCCTTGGAGATTTTTAAGCCCCTGAGTGGGCCCCGGGCAACCTGATGTGCCTATGAAGCTGTCCTTGCTTTGGGCAGCACATCAGACTAGGTGACCTCCAGAGGTTTCTTTGGTCCTAACTTGCTGGATGGTGCTCCACAGTGAGATAAAGTCTGCCCAGTTTCTGTGAGAAGTTACATTCATGGAATGCCACATACGTTTTGATCATTAAGATCCAGGACAGGTTTGTGGGATTTCTGTTGGGTTTTTTGTTTGTTTGTTTTTAAGGAGCATACAATGGCTCTGGTTTTATTTTCACTGAATAGTATACATTAAACGCAATGGCTTGTCAAACAGTTTTATTTGAAGTCTAGTTTACCTTTCAGGATGCGGTGACAGCCCTGTTAGCTAGGACAACTGCCCAGCTGGAAGCAGTTGAGAGAGAGTTGGCAGAAGAAAGAGTCAAACTGGAGTACACAGAGGAGGAAATCCTGGAGATGGAAAGAAAGGAAGATCAGGCAGAAGCCATATCAGAAAGGTAAAAAGAGTAGTTTAAATATCTCAGCAACCAGCTGGGTTATATTTACACTAGGGGTATAGTCGGAAATACAGCAGGAGAAACAACAGGTCCTCATTCTGAGGTCTGCCCCCTGCTAGTGTTAGGAGTATAAAATTCTGTTGTTATGTGATGATGTGCAAATAGGAGAAAACCTTAGTTGAATAACTGGCTGAGTTTAGAGGACTTGCATTTTGGGGAGTGGGGAACATATCATATCAAACAGAAACTTTGCTGGGGAGGCAACTGTAATGGGTTTGCAACAGTACTGTACTAAAAACTATAATATTTTTGTGGTAGCATGGAAAATTGTCGAAAGATGAATTGCAATGCTTATGGAGTGAACATGCAGCACAGCTGTTATTATTTCAGGGTTTGTTACGATGCTATTTCATCATTAATGATATTGCTAGTTTGTTAAATGAATTGCGTTTTTCTTTTTGTTGTTTTCTTACTAAACGTTTTCTTACTATATGTTCTGGTCTCTATAGAAAGAAAACACATGCTTTATGAAAATTAGGGGGAGGGTGACTTTTTTGACATGAAATGTGTTTGCTTGTCTGCATCTGCAGCAATGCAAGTGGGATGTGTTCTCCCTTTGAAAATTCTGTATTTGTATTGGAGAAATAATAGTCTAAAATGACAAACTGACATGGATAATGAAATATATACGTGTGACAAATAATTGCATGAGTTTTTTTAATACCTACAAAATTCCTGTGATGTTCTGACTTTAGGAGTTGGCAAGCAGAATCTGTTGACAGTGGATGCAGTAATTGCACCCAGACTAGTCCTCCTTATCCAGAGCCGTTTTGTGGGGATTCGTTAGCTGGACACATGTTTGCAACTCAAGCAGGCCAGTACAGTTCTGGAAAAATGCAGCCTCCACCACTGAAGGTAATGAGAGAAGAACTGCAGTACAGAAACTCCCATGCTGCCTGGTGCACAGAGAGTGTGTGTTGCTGCTGCTCCTTGAGTTTGAGTCCAAATTGACCGGAAGAGAAAAGAAGCAGAAATTTCATTAACCCTGTATGAGCATTGCCTTTGTGACAGCAGTGTGCTTATTGAGTTATTAAAAATGCCCTCTTTAGGGCTGGGTTTTTTGTTTGCTTGCTAGTTATTTATGAACGGAGTCAGATCTTTTACATCAAAAGGCAAGCTATTTTTACTGTGGCCTTTATCTAATCTGTAAATATGCAGTTGTATCAGTGTCTGTGTTGACCTGAAATTGGAACAGAAAAGATCACAATCAAATCCCAGCGCTCTTAGAAATAGGAACTTTTGATGGAATTGTGAAGAAAGCAGCTTAATGTTTTAAGACTTGCATTGCTGTTTCAGTGTTTACAATAAATACAGCTGAAATTTTTGGAACAATTGTGCTGAAAATTATGTATTTATGATCCCTTGTATTCAAGATATGAGACGTTTGAAAATAATCCTGAACAAGCTGAAATCGGCACACTTCCACTGAAGCAGAGGAGCATAAGCCATTTGTGTTGCCTTTAGGGAAGACCATACCTCCTATTGAGGAGTTAGTTATTGTAAAGTTTGGAAGCTTTGCTGGAGTAGCATATGTTTTCTGTATTTCCGAATATTTTAGTGTTCTTGTGTCATTATTTCAACAGTCTTTCAGTTCCCTTTTGTTGAGTTTCTTCTCTTCATTTGACTTCCTCCAGTTTTAATGTGGTTGCTTGTTTCAAAGTCACCTTGCTTATTGAAAGGCGACTCGGTTTTCTTCTGTTGAGCCTGGAGATCAGGTGGTAGCTTGGTTAATGCCCAATTGCCAATGCTGAATGCAGTCTTTGTGCTCTGCAGCTATGATTCACGTTATAACTGCATCTCATAATTGTTACTGTTCCAGCAAAGGCTTCTGAAAGGTAATCTTATAATTTCAAATGACCTAGTTTTAAAACTTTTTTAAAAATGAGGTGATTCATCCTCTGTTCTCAGTGTTCTTTAAAACTTGAACCTAGCTAGCAGGTCAGATTGTTTACTTTTGATATTGTTGAAATGTCTGATTGGTTTTGGTGAGAGAGAAAATAAGGAAAAAAAAAAAATTTTTCCTTCATTGAAATTCTAGGTGGATAAGGAAACTAACACTGAGGATCTGTTTCCTGAAGAAGTTGCTATTCTTCCAAAAGAGAGAACTAGCCGCAGGCCACGGGGTTCTGCTTTTGTTCGCAGTAGCACTATTGTTCGTTCCCAGACCTTCTCGCCTGGAGCACGAAGTCAATATGTTTGCAGAGTGAGTAAGGCTCAAAAAGAAGGGGGTGGCGGGGCCTCCACACAAGCATTTTGTACGTTTTTGTACAAAAAAAATTTCTTCTTAAGACTTTATTACATTGATAAGAAATATGTCCTGCTTTTTTAATATTAACGAATAATCTTTCATTTAATTTAAACATTGCAGTGGGGAAGAGGTCCCCTGGTTATTTTTAAGAGTTTAAACCTGAATTTATTTCCCTTAAAATTTAAGAATCTATGACAAATTAGATATTAAGCTCTTTTCCTTGGCACCCTTTGACGTTTGGCTGGGGTGATTGATTTTACAGAGGTGCACTGCTGTCTAATGAGGTGTGTAAACAGCTATCTTGGAAGTCATGTTTAACTTTCAGGTACCTGAAAGTTTGGGAAAGGGGACTGAAGCATAATCTTAGGGTTATTGCATAATATTACGACTGGTTGCTGTCACGAATGTCTGTCATAAGATGCCCGCTACAGCGGGACCCAGGATTCTTGGGTGCACTGGTGCAAGGAATCGAGGATTGGCACAACAGTTTTCAAGCTCGCGTTAGCTGGTTGCTACATTCAGTGGCAAAAGGCTTGTAAGCAGTTGGTTCGTGGTGTTGCAGATCAATGCACGGGTATTGATTTTGCAATATTGTTGCACATATCTTTAATTGTACTCTTTCATAAGCTTTTGAGAGCTTGAGTTTGAAAATGCAGCAATGACTTCTAAGTTTTAAGTTTTTTCCGAAATCAAGGATCTTCTGCTTTTTGCTCTCTTATTTACCTTGCACACAGTGCATCTATGGATCCCTTCAAATTCTTCAGTTTGATTTCTGGACTCCATATCTGTTCATGATACAGAGAATCTGAATAAAACACCCTCACACATGAGAACAAAGGCAGTGCAAAAAGGAAAAGGTTGTTAAACACCCTCACTTAATCTGCATTTACTTAAAATCAGAGAGGGAATAAAAGTGGGAGACTGTATTGGTTTTGCCCAGTAAATGCTTTAGGAAGAAATATTATTGCCTTTAACTCTGCCCTCCCCTTTTTTGTAGGTTACATTGCCTTGGATATTTAATAGAATGCTTGATGAAACTTGGCTGTAAAAGACTGATGGTTTTGAAGTTTTCTGGAATTATTGTAAATATACAGTATGAGCACTATTATATATAAATCTTTATAAATACCTGAAGCTGAAAAAAAATCAGTTGCTTAAAACAAGGCAGTTTCAGGGCATTTTTAAAAATAAATCTCAAAAGCAAGAGAGGGGGAAAAAAATCCAGGTTTCTTACTGTGGATGGGCTTGTACGCAACCTGTATTTTCAATATCTTTTCAAATTAGCTGTATCGCAGTGACAGTGACAGTTCAACTCTGCCACGGAAGTCCCCTTTTGTCCGGAATACATTGGAGAGGCGTACTCTACGGTATAAGCAGGTATACCGATGAAACTGGTTTTTACTTTTCACGAAGTTGCCAGAACAGTGGTACTCTTTTACTTAAGCCTTAGATGTCTACAGGTACCTTATGATGCTCTTAGGAAATGTGTAAGGCTTCTGTAATGTAATTGGGAGAGGGGTGCCTGTTTTGGGTTTGGTTTGGGTTTTTAAGCTAAAAGGTAGACATAGAGAAGTGAAATATAGTTGTGAACAATTATTGAGGAAGAGGAAAAAAAGTTTGGCAGACAAAAACTAGTTTAACGGGGACTGAATTTGTATTGATTTAGGTGTAAACTTTGTTAAATATTTAAAATCTAGTTTATGATGCGGGGTGCAAGCCCGGAGAAGTGTGTGTGGATGTGATGGTAAAACATCCAGCTCCCCCCCCATGCAGCCTAGCAAACCATAGTATTTGAGGCCCAAGTATTCAGGAATGAGTAGGTTAAGCTCTCCTTTTGTGCCCCCATGCCACCTTGCATGCTGCAGAACAAGTAGGCTCAGAAAGACAGGTAAGGTGTTAATGCCCTGTATATAAATCACATACAGCTTAGCCTGGCCAGCAGAAGTTAATTTCTTGCTGGTGTAGGCAAGTAGATAGCCATAGCTCCCATTTTGATTCAGAATGTATTGTAAAACCAGTATTGAATAACACCCTTTAAGGGGAAACTTGCTCAGTACAGTATTTTCGAACGTCATGAATCGTTACGAGTTTTTCATGTTCCATCCCTTTTATTATCATCATAGCATGAAAGTTCATTCCATGAACTTAAATTAGTTAAATATTTATAAGCCAAAAGGAGACTTTAAAGGAGGTAGTAGAAAGCATTGACTGAGAAAGTTTGTGGTACAGAACACCTCTACAGCTAGTTAGTCTTTTACTGATCAAATCACCTCTCCAACACTCTGTGTCAAGAAAGACTGTGTATGTGAAGCAAGTACAGAAAAATGTATGCCCGGTATAGCTAAAGATAGACCAGTATTACCACATTGAGAGTAATATGTTGTGCATTTTATTTGAATCCGAATAACTCAGCAGTCCTGCAGATCATCTTTGGCTGAGCTTATGGCAAGGACATCGTTAGACCTGGAGCTGGATCTCCAGGCATCCAGAACTAGACAGAGACAGCTGAACGAGGAGATATGTGTTTTAAGAGAGTTGAGACAGCGCCTGGAAGATGCCCAACTCAGAGGGCAGACAGATCTACCCCACTGGGTCCTTCGGGATGAGCGATTCCGAAACCTGTTGAAGGAAGCAGAAAGGCAGGTATGGTAACACGAGATAAGCACTCAACATGTTCAGAAACTTCTGCTTTCAAAATTTCTTGATTGTGACAAGATGTCTAGAGAGCTGTTTTCACAGAACTTCAAACAACGAATGTTCCTTCTATATTCTTGAAGTTAGCACAATAAAAAACGATTGCATTGATTATTACCAAACTCTGTGTGTATTTGAGGACAGTTACTGGATCATGGCACTATTTGCCAGTGGTACTTTTCATTTTGGTTTGGGGTTTTTTGTTTCAGATATTTATTATTGGAACTTTAATAATTTCCTGACTTCTGATCTTTGAAAGAAATTTTGCTGATTTGATATTTCATTTTAAACAACTATTTGGAATGTTCCCTAAGTGATTCCCTTCCCCACCCCCCCCTTATTCTTGGAGAAGAAGGTTACAGGCAAAAAGTGCAAAAACTGCCCAAGAAACAAAATTGACACTAGATTACCAGAGACGAAGAGTGAGCCTAAATTTATTTCAAGGTCTTATTTGACAGATCTATGTGCAGTAAATTTCATTAATTCAATACATTTCTGTCTAAAGAGCATTAAGAAATGAAACAACTCGTGTCACTCTCTTAAATTGATAGTTCTTGGATGACCAGCTATATCAGACAGTGTACTTGCGTGCTTTTACTGTGGTGAGTGGGAAAAATCCATTATTTTAACCTGGGTATTCTTGTGTTTTATTTATTCACATGACCATTTTAAGCATTATATTCTTGTTTTCAGACCAGACAGACCAAATTTGAACATCACCAGGAGCAAGCAGCTGAAAAGATGCTGAAGAAAGCATCAAAAGAAATATACCAGTTGCGTGGGCAAAATCAGAAGGAGCCTATTCAGGTGCAGACTTTTAGGTAAGTGGTAATGTGTACTGAAATCGCATAGCAACAGTTCGTTAGAGAGGTTAAACCTCTCTGAAACATTTAGCATAAATTCTGTGTGTCTTCCATGTAGCCAGTAATTTTTAACTGTATATTGATTTGGACACACGAGTTTCCTTTGAATTATTTGTAGTGCAAAGAGCCAAAGCTAAGGTAAAATTGCAGTGTTTCAATTCTAAAACACATGGAATTAAAAAAATAAGGGTCTTCAAGTGCAGACATAGGTGATTCTCTCACTTAGCCTAGTCACTGTTCAGTTCAAATGATTTGTCAGTTCTTCAATGCAAGCCTGTGGGCATAAATAGTTAATGTAATACATACTCATTACTAGTAACACTCCCCTTAAAAATTACTCAATAATATTCCAGCTTTTGCTCAAGAAGCCTTTTCTTTGGACTTCTGTTCCTATTTCATCTGTGTTCACATGGTATGGGTCCTCTTAGCTTTATTTTTTTTCTGAGAGTTTGTTTTGTGTACAAGTGGCATTGATAAACAGTGTGCATTTCACAGAAAGGCTTTATTACTTCATCATTAAAATTTTTATAATTTTTGGGGGGAGAGTAATAGAAAGAGTGAGAAAAGGTTAGTGCAGTGTCGATGTGGAGGACAGCTCAGCTACGCTGTTACGTTATACTGTTTCGTCCAGCGCTTGGATTTTTAGAACTTTTTTGCAAGGAATAGCTAAGTGAAATGGAAAAGCTGTCTGTCCTTTGATGTAATTTTTTTTGCTTGAATTATGTTGGAAAGGTGTTTCTCACAAAGGTAGGGAGGAAGGAGGAGGAGTAGGAATTGTAGCATTGTTTTGACATCTTATGTTTCTGGTGATAAGAAAAGGGAATTTTGTGCTTTGTTTACTGAGATAAAAAGATATGAGGGATTGAGTAAAACAAGAAGTAGAAAATGAAGTAAAAGCTGTCTTGTTTAAATTCTTGCCCTTTTTATGCACACATCCATTTCTTATGACACTTACTTTACAGCACGTACTGTTTGCTCAGTAAAGAAGCAAAAAATTGACTCTGAATGCCATCTTGTGTGTTTTTCCCCCTTTTTTTGTAGGCATTATTGCAAAATGTACAAGGGTAAACCCTGCATTGCAGAAGGGGCTTATGCAGGGCTTGTCCTATGGAACCTTTTTACAGTCAACTATGACTGATGTTCAATAAGCTGTATACACAGCTTCCACCTAAATTTTCAGAAACAGTAATTGTGCTCAGTGGAATGTTGCCAAAATTGTACAGTGAGGTTTGATAGTTTTTGTAAGTTTCCTGTGCTCAAATAAACCGTCAGTTCAGTATGTAAGTAATAAATACTAACCACTAACCAGAGTAAAGAAACAGTGTTCTTGGGGGGGGAAAAATGTAGGTGTCTATTTGGTTGACTTCCTTTTTTATCTTGTTTTGATCACAGAGAGAAGATAGCTTTTTTTACAAGACCAAGGATTAACATACCTCCTCTGCCAGCTGATGATGTATGACATGTTGCATTGTAAACATGAAGTATTTATCGCTTTTATTTTAATGAAGTTATTAGATTAGCCAAGTTTCTTTAAAAAAAATGTGCAAAAGCTAATATACACGTTTTGTAAAAAATAAAAAAAGTAAAAAAAGTAAAAGTAAACAAAAACATATATATAAATATATATACATATATATTTTATAATAGCGACTGCAACAAGGCTTGGTTTTTCCTTGTTGTGAAACTGACATCTCTGAAGACAACTTATTTTATAAAAGATCGACTATCCTGTTAAGAGCGTGTACAGTTTTTATGCTGTTTTATTTGACTTAAAGGCTGGAAGACAGAAACAAAGTGAGTTCAGGCAAATTCACTGTAGTGTAATTTATTTATAGTGCCTTTTTTCCTTGAAGGAAAATACCTACTTTAAGATGTATTTTAAGACTGAAATTTTGTTCTTCAGTATTTGTCATACAGTAGAATGGAACCATTGAGCTGGTTTTGTTTCTGATACCTGAAATGAAAATACTATGTTCTAAAATTGTCACTTTTTTCAGCTTTATTACCTGTAGCTTATTATGTACATTGTATCCTTTAGCACTGTCTGTGTTATAGCAAAATATTATCACCTGCAATGTGTGTAACACTGATTAGAAGTGAAGTTAACCGTTGCAGAATTCATTTGCATGTTCTTACTGTGCACTAATAGATTGTTTTCATTTCAGTTGTGTCTAAAGTATCTTGATATTCTTTACTAGATTCTCAGTTTAAACGGAGGAAGGAGAAGGGTGACAGGCCTTTGTTTTGCCGTTTAATGAAAAAGGAGTTAAAAGAGCAACGTGAGCTAGCTGTGTGGAAAGACCGCTAAAGGAATATTATAGTCATTTCTACAGTTTTAAAGATTCTGATCTGATTCAGGAAAGTACATATGTGCTGGTTGCAGAAAGCGGCTGCATTAAGGAAGGGTGCTTAAACGCACCTTCGTCCTAAAGGATGTGCTTTGAGGTTACTGCATTGCAAGTTCTGCTGAACAGTGACACTTCCCAGGAGGAAGGTGTATAATTCGGGAAGGTGCAGCTCACTTGATTGCTAGTTGGACCAGCTAAAATCTGGTAAGAAATAATTTTACTTGCGTTCGTTCCTTTTAATGAAAGACTGTCACCCTAAATTCCCGAGAATGCCAGTTCTGTGTCCTTGCATCCTGCAAGTATGTAAAAATACTTCTTTACTAAGCTACTATAATAGTTTCTCATATTTTTCTAATTATACATTACCTACAAAGAGAGGTGCCCAACACAAGACTGACTTTGCAAATTGCTGGAGTCTCCTAGAAAGAAGATGATGCTGTCTTGTAATTAAAGATCAAATTGGTTCCAGATTTTTATATGTCAGGAAATCAAAACAACAACAGCCAAAACTGAAGCAGACTTATCAGAAGCAATCAGAATATTTTAAAATATCAAGAGCTTGTATTCTGTTACCCTGTCAAAGATCAGGAAAACCTGAAAGTGAAACCAAATTGCTTTTACTTGTCCAAGCTGAGGCAAAAAGTAATGGGGAAAAAGGTTGTAAACCTAAATCATTAATCAGTTGGGAAGATTAACACAGACATTTAATTTTAAGGTAGTATTCCCTGATTCCTAGTATGGCCTGTAATCATTACAGGCATCAAGCGTTCCGATCGTATAGCAATATATGTGAAACGAAAGGACACGTAGCATTTATCGTGCTAACCATCCTGAAGTCTGTTTCCACCAGTAAGCTTCGGCGGGTGTATAGATGGAGGGTTCCTCGGGCGTAACTAGACTTATTCAGAAACTATGCAGTTAAAAACCAAATCATGTAAGAAACGTTTAGTGTTTGGGTGAAAGTCTAGGGACAGCAAGCTTTTCAGTGCTCATTACTTGAAAAGGCCGGTTAGTCGGAATTTTGCGTCTCATTTTCAGTGGAGGCCCTTACCTAGTGGTGTTTAGCAACAGTCACCGCGCAGTGACACTAGAAGTACTTGCTGTATGCTAAGAACAGACAACACCGTGTTCCCGTGAGGGCGGTCAGGTGGTGGAAGAGGTTGCCCAGAGAGGTGGAGCTCTCTGTGCGTGCATGGAGGGGTCAAGGACTTGACTGGACGTAGCCCAGAGCATCCTGGCGGCTGTTAGGTCAGCTTTGAGCAGGGGCTGGGGTAGGGACCTCCCTTCTGCCCCGAATTGTTCTGTAACTGTGTAACGAAGGGGCGATGCCTGGTGGCCTCTCTGTCAGGGCGTTCAGTTGGTGTTCTTAAACAGCGACTGCTGTGAGACGTTGTTGGTGGATCTCTTGGGTCTGTGATTCTGACTGCTGTAATGAGTTCTGTCTTGATGTGGTAATGAGTTACCATATTCAGTATTCATCTCTCTTGTTGTTGTCACAGTTCTGTATGATTGTGTCATTTTTGTATTATTTGAAAGTATTTCTTCTACAAAATAAAATAATTTGCCATAAACAGAAATAGAGTTTTGTTATATATGAAAGCATAAGGTATTTTTTGAATGGTTTCATATTTGCCACATTCATGACGTTTTCGTTAAAAAATTTTGTATTTTGAATAACGCTGTAATTTAGGTGAATGAATGAATTTTCAAATAAAAGAGAGGAAATATGTGAAATCAGAGGTCCTAGAGAGGTTGCACTGAAGACCTGAAAGGGATGTGGAGTATAAGGAATGGCACGTGGGAGAACATACCTGCTTATCGCTCACGAGGAGCTGACAGCTGTATCAGAGGCTTGTGATGGAATCCCAGAATTCGCGGTAGCTCCACTTGCAACACATCAAACTGCCTTTCTTCATCGTAACAGAAGTTTGTACTTTGTAGATTTGTATTGGAAGTAAGTTGACATTATTAGTTCTGTAATATCTTCCTTATGACTAATTCCAAGGTGGAAACCACTCAAAAGAATACGAGTTAACTTTTTTAGGATGAACATTTTCTGCTGCTTTCACAAAGGAAACGTTAAACCTGCAGAATTGCAGAAAGGCCATTTCTCAGTGTCTCTCGGCAGCCTGAAGCTGCAGGAGCCACAGGAAAAGTCATCGTCCTGACATATGACTCCTGTCCCTGTGCAGTATTTACAAGGCGTTAAGGGTATGACAGAGTTTAGGTTATTTTTAAACAGCGTGCTGGAAATAGTCATTTCGAATACCAACCGTCTCTGTCTCACCACCGCCAGGATCAACAACAAAAGCTATAATGGGTATGTCAGTATGGATTTTCTGTTATAAGAATGAAGGCCTATATGTATTCCTTGCTGCCATTTTTATAAGCACTTTGCAAGACTTAAAGGTAAGTGCTGTACAACAAGAGCAAATTTTTTTTAAGGAATTGGATGAACTATGTATTTTGTTTTCAGTAGATGTAAACCTGAAGTTTGCATTTTTTAGGGAAGAGGGCACTTTGCAGCTTATTTTGCATCCAGTCTCCTTTTTAGCTATAGAGTCATATATCTTCCAGAGGAAGAAAAATATATTTACAGAGAGACTTGAGAAAGTTGCAGGCTAGTGAAAGCAAGAACAGTCTTTTCCAAAGCATCATGTGAAGAGTATTTTCTTTTCCTGAGGCCACTCAATTGATTAAGTATTTGCTTCCGATGATACCAAAGAGTAAAGTTGATTTGGTTTTGGAATCTGTAAATGTCAGTTAAGTGATTTGCTTGCCTTTTGGAAAATCTCAGTATTCTTGGAATTAAAAGCTTCTTAGGAGCTGTTTCTGGCTTCTTATGATTTCTTATAATCTCCTAAATTTGTACATATGCATCGAGGCATTTGGAATCACATTTTATATTGAGAATTAGGTATTCTGTCCCTTTTAGTTTGTTTGCAGTTAGACCATCCAGCTAAGAATACGTGTTCGGCAGTGACTTGATGAGTTCAGCTGTGGTAAGAGAAGAGAAAACTAAGGATCTAATTTAGGAAAAACTGTTGAGGAAAAAAATGGGAGATTGAAACCCTTGTGCTCATTTGGTTAGTGCACAAAATTACTGTTCGCTGTCTAGGACTTGGCGTTTGTGTTACAGAGAGTGTCTTGTGGCAGAGAAGTTCCTAGGTATAGATGCTTGTGTCTGACCAGCTAACTGCTGCTTGATGTTTTCCATGTTCCCCCCTCATAAACTGATTAAGGAAAATTCCAGATGGCATTATCAAGAAAATAAATTAAGTGCTCAGTCTTGGTTTAACTTCCTCCACAGAATTCAATTGGCCTATTAATACTGATTTTAATGGGCGCAAAGAACAGACGCTGGCAGGAAGTTAGGGCTTCCATCACTTTTCCACACTTCATTGACATGGTTAGGGTAGGCCTGATGCTCTTACCGATCCGTGACGATGAAGAACTGTGATCTGCTGTGCTGTGTATGAAGGGCATCCTCAAACCTCTTCTCTAAAGGCATGTTTCTCACTCCAGAAACGTGTGGGAACTTCAGGTGGAGCAAGTGAAGGATTCAAATTTAATAATAAAATCCATATGCGGAGTCGGCATCAGAAATAAGGAGTGCCAGAACAGTTCTTCCACTCACAGACAAGACTTGAAGGAGTTGGGTAGCCATTCTGGAAAAAAGGTTTTGGACACCCTGTACCAACTGGCTTGCTTGGCTAGGTTGGGCTGCCCGCTTAGCGCATCCATAAATACCTGCTCAGACACACGGGGACAGAAAGGTCTCCCAGAACTGCCTGCCTTCGAAGTGAGCGGAAGTCACGCATGTGCCTTCAGTCAGTCACCCGTGGATATTTTCGTGTGTGTCCTTGCGCAAGATCTCCCTCTACCTAGCTGTTGCATCTGCTTGGCAATACAAAGCACATCCCTGGATTCCCTTAAGGGGAAAACCAGTCTGCACAATATTCAAATATGGGAAAGTGAGCAGTAAGGTGTGAACGTCCTGAAATAAAACACATTGCACATGTGCGAACATGTACGAGATCTTCACAAAGAATGGTTACAAGCTCTGCCTTGGGGAACGCGATCCTAGTGGCTTGTACAAAATTCATACAATCAGAACTTTGGAAATTATTATTTTGTTGTAGAACTCAAATACATTGTAAAGTACAATAAAATGCTTTTTAAGGAAAAAAAACCCAAAATCAATCCCGAACAAAAATCCCCAACCAAACTGCGTCCCCCCAGTTCCCCAAATAGATGGTTCTGAGGTGTGAAAGGCTAATTGCTTTTTCACCTTTTTTTTAATGAAACATTTTAGAATGTTTTAGTTTTTAAATATTTGATGGGAAAACTTAAGCAGATGTTTTGAAAAGGAAAGGTAGGCTGGCATATAGGAGAGGATCTTTCAAGCAGTGGCAGTTGCATTGAAGAAAAGGCAGAAGGCTGCAAGTGGAGCGATGGGTGGATGGACAGAGGGCGGGGAGAATGAAGCAGTGAAGATAACAGGGATGAAACCTATGAGGTAAGCTTGCAAAGCTTGAATATGACACGGAAGATGGAGAGAAGTCAGTCTGGATAAGCTTGAAATGGAGCACCGTGAGAAGGAAAAATGCAAGGGATGGTGAAATTGTGGTTTGCCTCATTTCCAAGCTGCTGTGATTACCTGTTTCATAAAGATGAAAGAAAATGTGACACCTTGGCATTGTTGCAGAGCCAGCAGGAATGCTTCTTGGTTTGCACGCAGCATACTTGCTATGCTTTTGCTTGTGAAAAATGTGATTGTGGTTGCAAAAATAATCCACAAACGCTTTTAAAAATAATTAGGGTGGGGGGGGGGGGAAAAGCAGCACGTGTTCTGATGGTGACCGAGTAGGTAGGGCAGGGGTAAAGAGGCTTGCGGTTTAATCCTGCGGGATTACAGGCTGGTCCGTCTCCCCTGTCCCCGTCCCCTATCAGATATGCTATAGAGGGAGGATGCAGTCACATGATTGTTACTGCTTCCTCCCCATGACATCACTGCTTTTGCAGCCATACCACCCAAGAAAGGATGCTATTAAAATCTTTGGGACTGGGCTAAATGATGTTGCATTGCAGGTAAGCAACGTAATTCTTCAGAAAATTGATTTGCCACTTGCTCGCGTGCTGCTGTCCCAGAGCTCCAGCTCCGCCGGGCAGAGTTTCTGCTGGAAAATAAAGCGGCACAGTTTCTCTGCAGGCAGAGGGTTTGCAGGTGCAGAGGCTGCCTGCTGGCTCTGCGCTGAGCTACCGGCTGACATCCCCAGCAGAAATGCTGCCAGATGGAGCTTTAAAGCTGAAGAAGGCCCTTTGTCCGTCGCGTTTGCTATGGCTCCTTCGGGTGCCTGCTGAATTCTGTATTTACGTGAGCAGCCATCATCATCCAGTCGTGCGGAGAGAGAGCAGCGATACTGTTTTGCTTGCATTCCTTGCTTTTTCCTTTTTTTTTCTGGATGCCTAAGGGAAGTTGTTGTTGTACAGATAGATATGTCTGAGCTTATAAAGGAATGAGGATTAACTTGCTTAGGGGGTTAGTAGATGTATTTGGGGAAAGAGGCTTTTCCTTTATTGTTAATTTTTGCTGACGGGGTTTGAGAGTACTGAGTCCGACAGGTTTCCTGCAGAATTTGCTGTAGTGTAAGGGAGGTTTTGCTTGTCGCCCAACAGAAGCATGAAAAATTATTTTCCAGAACAGACATACAAGATGACAAGCAGATTTTTACTTCTTACACAAAATGCCAATCACCAAAAGGCTGAAAAATCCATGCTAAACTGCTTTTTTGGACTGTTGGTTTTATATAAGCAAAGTCCAGACTCTGTTCTCTTTTCCTGGTGTGGGTGTTTATGCACTCTATACAAATATATGAAGGCATCCATTTGTGGAGAGAAAAAATGGTGACCCTTCTGTGGCAGGGTTTTTCTGTATTGCTTTTTTAATATAACTTAGAGGGTTTTAAAACACCTTATTCCTTTTAAAAATTATTCTAATACAAATGCTAGACTGCAAGAAGCTAAATTAATTTTTGAGCTTATACTAGTCAGGAAAATAAAATTACACCTTTTTTCTTTTTTAAGAGTTCTGATAAATAATTCTGTGCCTTTGCCAGAGAACGGAGGATGACTCAGCTGCAGCTTCATCACAGACAGAGTGTCAGGTGACTTTTCACTCCTAGTCTGCAAGAAGTTTCTTATTCTTGAAAACCCTGTTCATTTTTCCAATAAATTTTTCCCTCTGTTAGAAAAATCTGAAAATTTGGCAGGCCTGGGGTGTCTGTGTGCTCACCCGTATGCTTGTGGGGGGAGATTTTGGATCTCCTGTGCTGAAGGAGGTTGTATGTCCTAGTGAAAGGTAAATTCTGGTGTCCAGCGATTGTGTATTGCGGTAGTGTCAGGCTCAGAAAATAATGGGTGGGGAGGCAGGGGAAGTGTGTAATGAGTTACTGAAATAAAGTAAGGCAGGTTCTTCAAAAACAAAAAGAAAAATACATTTCAACTTTATTTTTCTCCAGCAGAACCTTTGGTTTTTTTCCCCAAGAGTGAGCCTCAAAAGCGATATAAATCCAAACCCGGCACTGTATGAGGTGGCAGGGGGGGTTCCATCCTACAGCGCCCGTCCTGGGTCTGCTCTCCTGGCTCCCTCTGAAGTCAAGGCTGGGTCAGCCCTCTCCAGCCCTGGGCGTGAGTTGGGCCGTGCTCTTGCTCACCAGGCACACCGAGGCTTGGCTCTTTGCCCACGCAAAGTGCACAGCAGGGCCACCACGCGTGGGTTTCACAGGCGCAATGGGTTCCCCCCCTACCCTGGATTGTATCTGAATGCGCTGAGGAGATGCGTGCGGGTCTCCCAGTTTGAGTCAGGCATCTTTTGTGCAAAAAAAGACAAGGCGCCAGCTGTAAGCGTATGCTGCGGCAACTCAGAAATTCGGGACTTAAGTCCTTTAACAGTTATTTAGTTTAAAAGGGTGGTCCTGAAACATCCCCAGCTGGAGGGCTCTCTGCACATGTCAGGGTCTGCCTTCTCAAAAGCAGTGGCTGGTAGCTTTTGAAGAAGACTGGAGGAGGGGAAGGGGATGGTGTTGGATGGGAGCGTTTGCCCCGGGATTGGGTCCTTCCTGTCTGCCTGGAGCAAACAGGCTCTCTGGAGCGCCACAACCTCCCGGGTCTGGGAGCTGCTTCATCACAAAGCCATTATTTGCTGGGCTGGAGGGGAAGGTGAGCGGCATCGTGACTGTAGCCTAGCACTTGTGCGGGGGCAAGGGGGAGGCTCCCAACCCCCCACATCACCCATGGTTCAGGGCCATCTCATGTGCGTTGATGATCAGTGTTGTGTCGTGTGAGCGTCTCAGGTCTGACTGGCTCTCAGCATGGCGCACGACCCCCAAACAGCGATGTAGTGCCTGTAGGTATCAGCCCTTTTCCAATTTGCTTTTGCCATGAGGCTACCTCTTGCAGGGTGCCCAAGCGGGGTGTGTGTGTATGTGTTGATTCTTCCATTTAGTGAAATGGAATCAGGTCGTAGAGTAGGACTCTTAACTCATCTGCGTGTGTGTGGCATGCATACGCACCAGGCATCGGGTTTCCTCAGACGTCTTCATCTCTTGTCCAGCACAACCAAAAAAATCACACAAGGTCGTTACTGCCAAAAGAGAAATTCTGGCAGGGTTAAGGTAGGCTGCTATTCCTAAAACACTTTTAACATGTTGCTCTCAAACATCATCCCAAGGAAAAGGGTTCCCCGTCTGGCAGGTAGGGGAGCTCCTTCTCGGCGGTATGAAGTAAATCATTTGTAACCGTGCAGCCCATCGGCACCAAATGCAGCAGTAAAAATCAGTGCTCTGCGAACAAGAAAACATTACCCTCCACCTGTGTGAAAATGACTCACCGCCTCCACTCAAATCGTGAGAAGCGACATGCTAGAACAGCTTAATGGCTTTTCTACTGCAGGTTTATCAGCTTGAAGCTGAAAGCTTAAAAAGGTTTTCAGCAAGAGGTGCATTTAATGCCATTGAACACCCCATTTAAGGAGAGAGCTGTTTAGGAGTAACTATATACCAGGGCATTTCCCTTCTGACAGTGTAACTTTGTTCTCTCTGAATATACTTGTCTTTTTTGCAGTCCAAGAACCATTCTCCATCCCCCTCCCAGCCTGAATCTTTTCATTTTTCTGAGTGAGGGGACAAAGAGCAGTGCTGAAAACCCAAACCCGGTGCTGCAAAGTTCGAGCGTGTATATGGCACAGGGCGGAAAACTGTACAGCACCCCTGATCCTTCAGCCTTGGCTTGGAGCTCTGTGACAGTAGAAACAGCTGCTCTAGGAGGGAAATTCCGTCTCTTTTTTGGGAGGAAGGGGACTAGAGGGAAATCAAGAATAGAAACTATACGTGCTGCTACACTGGTGGCCTGATTTCCAGTCTGTCTTGTCTTCTGAAGCTTTGTTCCTTACCCCAGATGCTGAAGGGTTTTTGAATGTTACCTAATCAGTCTTGTTTCCTTCAAGAAGCAAGGGTGTGCAGGGTTGATGCAGGCCCACAGGACTCGTCTGCCCAAGCTGATGGGCTCTTAGCAGAAGGGCATCCTTTAAGAAAGATGTTTCAGCTCAGTTTGAAAACTGCAAATGGATGTCCCAGGGCCAACAACGCTTCCCTCCTGCTTTTTCCACAGCCCAACATCAACGCTAACAACTAAATTTATTGGAGGGACCTTTAAGACTCCCTAGAAACAGAGAAGTGAGTTTAGCATTTTTTAATAGAGAGCGATCATGAGTTATGTGAGTGCAAAAATTCCACTTGGAACTCACAGGGAAAGAGCTGGGGTTTTTTTTTTTCCTCTTCCTTTTCTGACATAACTCAACAGCTGAACTAAGTTTGCTCAGACTTTCCAAGAAAGCTCAAATGAAGACCAGACACACGATATTTCATGCTGAAAGGAACTGGCTACAAAAGGGAGAGTCGTCCCAGGAAGGAGTGGGGAGCAGGACGCCGGGCCGAGGTGCCCTCTCTTGGAGGGGTGCGCTCCTCAGGGGAAGAGAAGCGTGGTGAGCCAGGGGCGTCCCGGGAGGAGAAAAGGAGGAGAGGGAGTCAGGCCATGTCCAAAGGGCCGAGAAGCCCTGCTGGTTGGTTACCAGCTCCCAGGGTGCACTGGTGTGCTCCATGTCCCCCCATGCCTCTCTTTGCCTGCGCTCCCGGCCAGCCCTGTTATCTCCTTGTGCTTGCCCTGTGAGCACGTGTGGTGGCTGAGGAGGGGCGGTTGGAGGCTCTGGTTTGGTCTGGAGGACCCTTTTGTGCTTCATTTTTCTGCCATTTATCCCAAATGTTCCCTCCCGCCTTCCCCTTCTCTCCCAGGCCCTCTCCCCTGTGATCTGGTGCCCTGTGTTTTTTGAGCTCTGCTGTGGCTTCATAATTTTTTCCATAGAGGTTAGTCAGGGTAAAGCTGCACATCAAAGATGTGACTGTATTTAGCTTGCCCACAGTATCATAGCAGGAAACTCCTTAATATGCGGTGGGGGGGGCCATACAGTAGAATGCTGCAATATTTTACAGTGTTTCTGATACCGCAGCCTGCCTGCGCTCGTAAGGCAGGAGGCTGAGGGTTTGCAGTGCTATCTACTGATACATGGGGACTGCACAATTAGTCCCTGAATTGGAATAAAAGCATTTGCCAATTTTAACATCCCATTTTCCCTCTGGATTTTCCCAGTTTAACTATTCTCCACTTTTTTACATGCACATTATATTTCAGAAAAAGGCCTGTAACTGAGTTCAGTGTTTTCTTATTTTTCCCGGAGCCTCAACTTTGCTCCGATCCAAGGCCATTTTAATGTTTTTTATGAAACACCATCATTAAGACAGGTGGTCAATAAATCAATGGCTTGTTCAGTCTGAGGCTTCTAAGGTGAGTAGTCTTAAATTGCCCATGGATATTTTTCAACCTGCAGAAACCTCGTCTTTCAGCCTGCTTTCTTTTGCTGAAGACATCTTCCTTGTGATATCACCACCCAACAGTGTCTTACTTCTTGTTCAGAAGAATGTTTCATAACCTTTTACCTGCAGCCTATATCCTGTAGGGTGCAATGTCACATTGCCGTTTCTAGATCATCTTCTACAAGGTGTGGTGGGTGGTGGAAGGGGGAATTACATCCACCCTGAACAGACCTCATCCTCCCACCTCTCCCCGAAAGACGTATGCCCCAAATCATCCCTCTGTACTTTTCAGTCGCCTCTTTCCAGCTGATCCCATTAATAATCTTGCTTTGAGGCCTGGGTGGAGAGTACTCTGCATCCATCTCTGCAACTAGGTCTAAATCCCTTGGGATGGGGCGTGGGTGGGTGCTGGCAGAGTACCTGCTTCTCAAGACAAGGTGCCTTTGCTCGACACATCACGCTGAGCAGTTAATGGCCATCAGGCTGGGGCACCATGCTTGGCTGTTTTGAGAACGTGGTACTAGGAAGGGTCAATACAAGTACTAAGGGCATAGAGAGTGGCAAATTATCCATCAGCACAAAGAAGTCTTGTGGTGGTTGCCAGTTAGTAAACTAGTAAGATTGCATTGCTCGTTACTCTGTACTATGGAAAAATAAATTCCAGGGTTTTTCACAGCCCACATGCTTCTTCGTTTGTGCAGTACATGCTGCCACATCGCTTCATATGAGCACAGATCAGATCGGTGCCATGCTCAGCTCCAGTGGGGTCGTCATTGAAATGACCGTGAATCATTTCAAAAGTGTTGTGTCTGGAGTAGTACCTCCCTGTTTTCTCATTGCATGTATATTGGTACCAGAGCATAGAAAAGCGCTGAGATGTACTGTTATTCTGCTTTTTTGTGTTGGCTAACTCACGCCACATTTGGAAGAGATGGAACAGATGATGCTTTGGATGCCCTGGAAAACTTATTCCACACAAATGTGAATTGAGGAACTTGCCACAGGCCTTCAGGCCTCTGCTTTCTTCCCCCCGCCTCTTGCCACGTTCCCTTCTACCTTATGCGATAGCAGAGGAGTCACTGAAGAGAGGTACGTTTTGCTGCCTGCATGCTGTTATGTTTCACACAGTAACCCCCCCGCTACTGTCTTCAAGGAAAACAGCATAAAGATGAAAGCACGTAGGTGAATATTTATCTGCTAGAAACATTTGAAGTGTGGAAGTAATTCAGTAACTGTGATCTGTTGAAAGTAACTCGAAACTAGCTGGAATCGCATTAAAAAGCGCACTGCCTGCCTCCATGCAACGTGTCCAATTAAAACAGAAAACAGGATGAGGAGAACGTAGCATGGAACTAGCAGGTTTAGTAGCAGTAGGCCAGGGCCAAGACTTTTCCTTTGATGGCTGTTCAGCTGGTTGTTTCCCATTGGTATACTTTTCAGCTTCTTTGAACCATGGGATGTTTTGGTCTGTGCTTGCCATGTCAAATATGTTTCAGATCCAATCAGTCAGTCAACATAATACCTAGAACGTCAGTTCACTGATTGAGCTCTTTGAGCTGTGGCTTTTACGTTTGCACAAGCCGTAACAATGCTATAAAGCTGAGAGGTTGTCAACATTTCCATTGTAAGGGTAATTTATTGCTCTTCTATAAAACTTAGCTCCAAGCTGCAGTGTATTGTACAGCCGGTCTGAAGCACACGATGAGTTTACACACTGCGAGACCTGCAGAAAGAACGTGACCTGAAATATGATAATAATACTACCTTTTGCTTCTTTAAAAATAACAAAAAGTGAGTAAACATAACAGAAGAGACCCGCAGTCCATGCGATACCTGCTGTGCTTGTTGGCATGTCCCAGCCCGCCGGGGTGTGCCGCTTGTTGTGTTTGCACCCCAGCTTCTGTAGGTTTTTTGCACTAATCTCTTCTTTGCTTTCTTTACATAGCAGGCTTCATCGATTACTTAAAAATTATCTGGCTTCCTGCAGGCCTTGCAGGCTAATCTTTGGACTAGCTCTTTTGATCCTTACCTGTTGCTCTCACGCAACACCTCAGGTGTTTGGAGGGCAGCATCTCTGCCTGTCTGGCTTCAGAATATTGCGCACCAAGCGTGCCTAGCTGGGAGATCTGGGACTGCACATGAGGTTGACCTGGCACAAGCTCTCTGGAAGATGTCTAGGGCTATGTGGCAACCAGGAGAGCCTCTGTCAAGAGGCACAATTGCCAGGCTAGTGCTATGAACTCTCTCATTTGTGAATTGATCCCTGCCAGGACCTTGCTCCATTTACAGGACCTCTGTAGTCTGACATGGGTCTAAATCCAAGGAAGTCTGCTAACCAAGCTCCAAGGAGGAACTCTTCTGAGTTCAGGAGGTATGTAGTTCAGTCAGATTTCTTTGCTTCCTTACTCAGCTTTTAGTGAGAACCTGTTTACAATTATTAAAGCAGAGTGTTGACAAAAACGTTCAGTCGTAGGTGCGCTAAGCTGTATAGTAAAAGTGAGCGCTCACTGTGAAGAGCTGAAGGAGGCACCCTACTGAATTGCAGGGAATAAAATGGCAGGTGCAATTCAAAGTCAACAGAGGCAAAGCGATGGAGAAAAAGTCCCTAAGAGACTACAGAATGATGGGCTCCAAACCGGCTGCTGCCTCTCATGGAGCATAGCAGACTGCTCACTGAAAATGTTGGATGTCTGCCCCAGGGAAAACAGGTGGAATGCCAGGAAGTAGTAGGAAAAGAATAGGGGACAGGCAGGAAACCTTTGCCCTTACACAAACGGGCAATAGTGGAAAGGAGAGCAAGGACGTCTAAGTCATGAAACACCAAAGGGACCAAATACAAACAGTTACTCAGCAAGATTCAGCACCTTTCAGTGTATCTAAGCTCTGTCAGACTATGCAAATCTCTTAGATGCTCAGGTGTTAGGGGTAGCTGTGAGTTGCATTTGTTACTAATTCTGCATGTAATGATATTGCAATGTTTTCTTTTGAATGGGTAGTGTCGGACTCATTTGATGAGATGTGGATGTCTACCTCTGACATCTCCTGGTAATCAGTGAAGAGAAACTAGCACTTCTGGGGAAACAATCTGTCTCATTCTAATGTAGATGTCTAAAATACATTAGATAAATTGCGTCTGAAGAGAGTTTATCTCCCCTTATCGGCTATGAAAAGAGCCTAGATTTTAGTGTCCAGAGTCTAGTGCAGATTTGTCATGCTAGGTGAGACAACTCGCACCACAAATGATGACTGCCATCGTCAGAGTGGATTACTGCAGTACATCTGGCTACAATTCATGTTTGAATGAGATCAATTTGCCTTTAACCTATGTGTATTAAATTAAAATATCTGCGACTGACTGACTTGTGTAAGGTTCTATTTCTGCTGGCATCTCTGAGAGGGCAAGTTAGCTTATCCTGAAATAAACCTTGGAGATTGTTTCAGATGTCAAAGTAAGGTGAGATAGATAAATGCAAAATAAAGAAAGTGATCTGTAGACAGGTGTTATTTGCAAGAATTGGGATTTGCTTAACCTGATATCACATTTCTGCTTTCAAGAGCGTGGTATCTGAAGTGAACTTTAAGGGTGATAATCATCCCACTAACTGTGATTTCCAGGTATTGGTACACTACCTAGAGTTCACAGTGTGTTTGCTTAGTCTTCCATAGCTCTGTGGTCTCTAGCACATTTTTCTCTCCCTGGACATGTTGGGTAGCACGTATTTTTTGGGTAGATTCAGGCTGAGATTGTAATTATCCTACATATTTGTGGTCTGGCTTGGTATTACCCACCACAATACTGTCATGTGCTGGGCATTGACAACATGCTTAAAAAGCTATTTTTTTATGTGATATAACTAGCATGTTGGGGAGTTTTCTTGTAGCGTTAAGGAAAACTTGCCAATGCTTTCAGCACAAGAGTTCTCAGAAGTTTGTTTTTGTGGCGGGGGGGCTGCCTTGTGCAGGCAAGCAGTCCGAACTGCATGCTCTTTACAGGATCTTCTTTGCTGTATGGGAAGAATAGGTTGACGTAAACGATCTGCAGAATATCACAGCATTACAGATAACAGCACGGTCTAATCCTTTCACCTCATTTCATCTTCCCGTTCCAGTCCTTGGTCATGGTTTACAAGACGCTGAACACAAGGTCCACTTGCAAGTTCAGCTCCCTGGTGTCAGCCACAGCATCCCACCTTCAGGCTCTCGTTTCCCTTAGCAGATGTAGGAGCGTGTTCTCATCCATTTGGCTAAGTTTCGCTATTCTCAATTGCCACTCATCTTAACTGCTGCTTTTTAAATCACCCCAATCCTGTGGCAGCTTATTCGTGCTCAGCAGCGCCATGTGGGACACCTGCTCTGCATTTGGTTTCCCTCCCTGGGCTGCGACTCCCTTGCTTGATTCTCTTTCAGACAAACGTGCCACAGTGCTTGGAGATTACTTGATTTCCACACTTAAAAGCGCTTCTATAGAATTATAATGGTGACCTGCTGGTTGCCTTGTAAGATAATGCTTTTCTCAGCTGCTTGTGCTGAGCATATTGTCTGTGTCGTCCAAAAAGTCCTACCCAGTGGAGTGCAAAGAGCGGACACAGACAAAGCTGAGTATTCACGCTTGTTACATCCCTGAAGTCACCACCGGGGAAAAAAATTAAATGGAGATGATTCAAGTAAAACAGTTGAAAATGAAGAGGAAATAAAGGGGGCTGAACAGAGCAGCAGGGTGTATGGACAGCTGATTAAAAGCTTATCTGCCAGATTTTTGCCTGTTCCAATACAGAATTGGGAAATTTCCTCACAGATTCGAAGATCCAAATTCTTTACTTGTGAAATCTCTGTTTCTGTACCTGACAGAGGAAAGTCGGTAGCAGTTGTTAGTACCGTGTCAGTGACCTGCAAAAGTTGTCTGGTGTCTGTCAAGGAGCTACAGGCTCTGCAGGGTCAGTTCTTTAACACCTCTAAAGTCTGTGTCTGTCCCCATTTACGTTTATGTGTTTACATGTGTTTTTTTTTCTCTTGTAACCCCCTGTTAAATGGTTTGGTCTTTTTTTTTTAGGCTTGCCATTTCAGATTACAAACCCCTAGGTACCTTCTGGAAGACCCTTTTCCCAGGCACATATTTTAGGATGGATGGGATTAATCACTCTTTAGAACAACACTTTGTTAAGTGATGTAGAAGTGCGCAGCAGCTTCCTCCAGCCACCCCAGCCCAGGACCCTCCTACCCGGCCACTGGAGCCCAGCCTGTGGACCCGGGGTCTCTGCCCACGTGGGGAAACGTGGCTGGCACTTTCCCGTGTGCAGGTTCAACCAGTGGCAAAGCTGAGCATGGGTCCCAGAGACACACACACAGTTAATAGCTCTTCAGTTAGTGTGAGTGGTGAGGTTTGTTTCTTGACATTGTCCCCATGTTTGCTTTGTCAGGTCTGTGCCTCTGTGTATTTTGTTTCTGGTTTCCCCCTTTTTCCCATAGTCTCCCAACTGACATAGTCCCTGATCGGACAACCTCACTGGAATAGACATTCTCACACTCCCACGTGCCCTCACCAGTGAGTGTGACTGACCAGGTTTGGTCCCCATCACCGCCTCCCTTATCATTTGCATCAGGTTTGTGTCCCTGTATGTTCTTGTTCACGGCTTCCTCCTTTTCTTCTTATCCCTTGTATTGAAAACGGTCCTTGACCAGATACCATTCAAGGAGCAGGCACTCACCTGCCGCACACCCTTACACCCTCTTCCTCTGTCTCTAGAGGCAGCCTAGGTGGTTCTTATAGTCCAGACACCAAACTTTCAGATGGCTGAAGTTAAGTTGGATGAATCCAACCCTATGTGTCTGAACTACTTCATTTAATAGATTCTTATGCTGCTAAAGACTCCTCTCATTGAGAATGATGTCAGCTGTTTCTGCAGCTCGTCATATTAGTGACTGCTTTGGGACATCACCTTGGAAAGAGGTAACAGTCACTTTTGCACCTAGCCAGGGGCTGCCGAGCTCTCTGTGGGAAAAAGGGGTACGGTGGTTTTGGGTTAACTTTGTCATGCTTTGCTTACATGGCTTGCATGAACAAGGTATAGTTTTCAGGGCTTCAGAGTGATGGACATGGATGTTTCTCTGCTTTCATAGCTGTAGTCTGTAAAACCAGAGAGCATGTCCCCAAAAACTTCTGGGCTGAAAATGTCCTCTCAGCCTGTTGCCACACGCTAAGTGTATAGTATTTCACAGCCTACTTTGGTTTCCTTTTTAACTATCAAATGCTTCTGGTAACTGTTATATTTTGGGGACAGGTAGCTTTGTATTTCCTCTTGTGCTCTAGCAGGACAGGTGGTGGCTGTTTCTCCCCCTGCTTTCTTAAAAGCAAATTTGGAAAGGTGTATAAGGGACAGAAGGTAACCACTCAGGTTCTTTGAAGAACAGTCCTGCTCCTAGCCCTTGAGAAGCAAACTTGAAGATACTGCATTTCCAGACCTGATGCAGAGCAGACATACTGTGGTCTCGAGCTTTGCCTTCTCTGGGCAGTGGAAGGAAAGCGGATCAATGCAGAGAGCTTTGAGCGTGCAGAACTAGGCAACGCTGCAACGTTATGACTAATGTTGCCATGTAAAATCTGCAATTCATGATGAATGGTAAACTCTAGTGTATTATCATTTGTTTTCTGAGCTGGTGACATTGCCTACTTGCTAATCTCCATGCAGGCAGGGAAATTCTTCTGACATGTGATCAGGATGTGTCATTGCAGAGGAAGTCCAGAAACATGCTGGATTCTGGGGCTCTGTTTTCAGGAAAGATGGTATTTCTGCATGGGGACACTGTGCTTTTTGTATGTAAGCTGTTGAAGTAGTCTTCAGCAAAATACTTTTTCTAGTGGCAATGCATAGATTTCAGGAAGTGCCCACCAGGAGTGCTGACTCATTTTCTCTTGACTTTGTGGTTGGTGGAGGCATTTTGGAAAACTTGATTCTGAAATGTCTGGCAAAGCTCCTTGAATTTATTGACATACTTGGTTTTCCTCTACATACAGACCCTAATATGGTCAATGCAGGAGACATGAACGGTTCTGGCAACCTGATGGATTTTCTGGATGAGCCTTTCCCTGACGTTGGGACTTATGAAGATTTCCACACCATCGACTGGCTGCGGGAGAAATCTCGCGACACTGACCGCCATAGAAAGGTAAAGGTGTCGGGCTTTGATGGAGCCCCCTGTGTTACAGCCGTGCTGGTGGCGAGAAAAACAAGCAGTTTCCCAGAACTATAGCTTCCTACCTTGTTGTATGACTTGAGCAGGACTTCTAAAAATATGGATGTGGTTACATCTTGGGTTTTTAAGTATGAAAGGGCAACTTACTCAGCAGAGCACCTCTAGAGAATGATTTGGACTGGGGGGATTATAGAGTAGAGAGATTGCATACACTTTCTAGGAGGTTAAATACTTTTTGTTTTAAACATTATACACTAAAACGTCATCAGCCTGAATCAGCATCATGTCTATATATATGTTAAATTTCAGATTACAAGCAAAAGTAAGGAATCCATATGGGAGTTCATCAAGAGTTTGCTGGATGCCTGGTCAGGATGGGTTGTAATGCTTCTCATAGGACTGCTGGCAGGTACGTGTGTGTTAGCACTACAGTTATGCCTGGATCCATCTCACCCAAGTTTGCTGCAGTGCTGTCTGCTTCTCTTTTTACTTCATTGTCCCTCCACTGATGTTTCAAGCTAAAAACACAGCTATGCCTCCATGCAGTTGTAATGCTTAATAAAAATACCCACTTGCAAAGTCTCCTGCTGAGTGCTGACCTAGAAAAAATGCTATTCACCAGTAGAGGGATTTTTCTCTTGATTTTGGAAATATACATCTGAACGCTTTACGCTCGATGGACTACTCTGACTTTCTGAATCTTTGATTCACAGAAGTCAGTTTTATTGGTAGGATTTTTTTCTTCTTGTCTTCACATTAATTGTGAAAGTAGGTATTTTGATGCGGGGAAATGTTGGTTATGGGCACTCAAAGCGGGAGCTTTGTAAATTGCTATATCCACTGGGTTATCGTCTTTATATATGTATGAAGGGAAAATACAGTTTCAGACTCAGCTTCAGATCTGCTTCCAGGCCAGACAGACATTACATATTGAACAGCCTGCTCAAACTCAGATGGCAGATTCATTAATTTCCCAAATTGCTCCTGTCTTCTGCTCAGTTTAGCACATCCTACAACTTGGAAAGCTGCACTTCTATTACCAAGTTGAAACAGCTGCCATTTTTTATGCTTTTTTGGTGATGTCAGGGTGCTCTTGTATCATGCTGCTTGGTAAAAGCATGGTGTAAAGTTTCACAGTTTCCAAATGGTGTGAATTTCCTGCTTACCAGCTGCCAAGTTAACATGTTTATTACAGTTTGATCAGGAGCCTCAGAAGTAGTGGGGAAGTTCTTGAGAAAATGTTGCTGAATTGTTATTTCTTAGAGGTATACTTGTTTCCATGAAAGCTTTGATGGGAGAGTGAGAACAGAAGAGAGTCTGGTAGACTGTGGACTATCAGGGCTGCTGAACCCTTTCTGAAGGCCAGGCATGGCCTCATCTGGGATGGAGAATTCTGCTTGCAAATAAAGTTAGAGCAAGCCCTTGAGGGCCGTAGTGAACCTTCCACAAGCTGAGCAGTAATCCCCTCACTCATATACAGAAGGTGGTATACACTCACTCCCATTTCAGTACAAATATCCAGTAAGGTTTTGTCTGTACCAGTTTGCAGTGAAACCTCATTCTGAAATCCTTGAGGTGTTGAAAGCCAGAGTTGCTGACCTCTGATAATCCCTAATGCTGGTACATCCAGTTTGGGAATGGAGGTGGAGGGTAAACTGCAGCTGAGATGCATTAGCTTTTACAACCTTTACAATGACAAGGGTGCAGAGCAATGTGTTCTGCCTCAGAGTCAGATCAAATTAGTCTGTTTTTAAATTAGGGCAAGGACTCGTGAATCAGCTGGAAAACAAAAATTACCCGCATGTTCATGATTTGGGCTGAACTCTAGACTTTTTCTGCCTGCTGTTGAAATGGCACATGTGCTCTGTGCCTCCAGTGTTCCTGGGACAGGGCAAAGATGGAGAGTCCCTATCTCAGCCTCAGCGATGGGTCAACACTCCTTTGATGAGTGGGGGGATTATTGATGAGTGGATGAGTTTTCTTAACCAGGTTTGGGGCGGGAGGAGGTGAGGTTGGTGGGGCAGTCAAGAGGGACTTCAAGTCATTTCCCTCTCTGCTTGAAATATTGCCTGCTCAAAGAAGCTTGCCTGCCATGGGGACACCTGTATGATCACACAGGGTTGCGTTGACCAGCCTGGCTCCTCCATGGTCCCTCTTCTCCTGCTGAACAGGCAGAAGCTACCACTGCTCCAAGGGGAGCAGCCTGGCTCAGCTGCATGGATGCTGGGCGTGGGTTTGGGCAGCTGAGTCCAGGCATTACCTGAGGCAAGGAGAGGGGGTGGCAAGGAGTGGGAGAGGAGGAGGAAAGCAGCACGATAAATAGCCAGGTGTGAAGGTCTTATAAAGCACCCTGCCCCTGCTGCCCCATTGCTGGGAATGGAGGGCTGCAAGGTAGGACTATTGAGGAAGGGGATGGCAGGGGCCTCCATGTGTTTCCAAAGGCCCTTGGAAGATTTACCTAAGCCCAGGAGTTTCCAGTGAGCTTAACTGATCTAGAAGCCGAAATACCACCAACTTGGTCAACTGAATCTTTCAGGTTTTGCAAAATTTCAAAAGCTGCACCTCCACAGCCAGTGCAAGCTGATGTGGCCAAAAGTAGTAATCTCTGCCCTCTGGTGTCCCTGCCATCAGGGCCGGTTGCCTTGTGCATGTGCAGCTGCACAGGGCGGTTGGATCTGAGAGCTGGTCTGGGAGAAAAAATGGGGTTTGGCCAGACTAGTTTTCAGTTGATCAGTGGACTCAGCAGGGTGGTCACCACAGGACCATTGCATTGATTGTATGCAAGCAATCAAAATATTGCTGACAGAAAGGAGCTGATGGAGGGAGGAAGGAGAAGACCATCCCGCCTGGCAGTAGCCCTTACTCATGCCATTTCTGGAGTGTCATTGGACCCACATCCTTCATTAGTCCCAGAAAAAGCATAGGGGGGAAAGGGACCTCTGGAGGGGGTTTGCTCTGGCTTCCTGCTCACAGCAGAGCCAGCTTCAGAGTTAGAGTTGTATCTTTTGAGTAACATCAAAGTACATTAAGAATGTAACAGCAGCCATTTGGGATCAGACCAAAGTTTCATGAGCGAGTGTACACACCTAAACTAGCCTGAGCAGAGCCCCTCACTGTCACCACAGTCCGACACGTAACACCACGAATGCTGTTTGGTGTGGAGATCAGATGAAAACTGCTCACAAGATGCTCCAGACAAAGATACTGAGTACTATCTGGGCCTCTCTTAGTCAGAAAGTTTGCATGCTTTCTGGAGAAATACAAAGAAATGTTTAGGGAAATAAGCCTAAAAATTTTGGGAGTGAGAGCCAAATTTTTAGTTTTTAAGGAATTCTGAGTTTTCACTTTGCCCATCCTGCCTGCAAACCAGTGGCCATCCCTCAACCTAGCCTTTACTAGCCAACTGAAGGTATGTGCTACTTATAGATGATCAACAAAAGAGTCTGTGTTTTTTAAAGCTATGTGACAAAAAGTACTATTGTAACAATACTGGAATGCTCCAGTACTGCAGCTGGAGGTGCAAAAGTCCCCTCTGTAATTCAGTGTCATGCCACTTGGGTGACAGAGTTTTCTGGCACAGGTGCATTGGGAAAAATATGTTTTCACAGCAAGTGTTTAGCATTCTCATTAGGGCATTGTAAAGGATGAGTGTTGGCTGTCATCAACCAAAGGAAAAGGAGGTGAAACGCTAATATGTAAAAGGAAGCTCAGCATTTCTTGGCTTTGGAGTACCTCATTATTTTTCATTCTCGGCAGGAGGTTACATAGAATAGGGAACAAGTTCAGTGCCTGTGATGGAGAAGTAGGGAAATAAACTCCTGCTATATTGCAGAGGTGCACTGATGTGTCTAGACAGCCATGGTAAGCACCAGAAATTAAAGGCTTGACTTTCTGAGATGCTGAACGCTCTGCAACTTCCATTAATTTCACTTAAAGTTGCAGAGTTTCAGAACTTGGAAAAATTCTAGCCCTGGTCACTTGGCTTGTGAAGCATTAACTATTGCAGTATTATCCTGTAAGATTTTCTTCTCTGTAAAGCATGTAGCATTTCCTTCTTTATGTGGATTCCAAAGCATTTGGCAAAAGGGATTTTCTTCTAGAGGCATATTTTCCTAGAAGTGCTGTGGTGCACGTGAGCTTGCTTTATTACAGAACTGAATGTTTCTCCCTCACTCTGTTTATTAACTTTTTTGGGGAAAAACATTCAAAAACCTGCCTTCCTTTGCACCTTCTGCTAGGTAGCATTAATAATCAATTGGCTGATTAAGTGTGATTTGAGCTTTGAAGGTTGGGGTAACTGCAGAGGACGATATCGATCCATCAAGAGATGCAAAAGGCACAGTGTTTCGTGCTCATGGCCAAGGCCTGAGGATTCTTTGTACTATTTCCTAAACGAAACAATAGCGTTTCATTTCAGAAAATTGGAGGAGAATTTAGAGTTTACTGCAAAACTCAGTAAGCTACGCATGCTGACATTCGTAGCCATGCAGTGATTTATCATCATCTAAGAATATGGTTCATTGTTTCCATAGAAACTTGGGAAAACGGAAAAGACTAAGCAAGAGAAAGCCGAGGTATTTGTGAAAGAAAACAGTTGGTACAGACATCGTTACTCCCAGCTGCGGCCTTTTTTTTTTTTTTTTGTGTGATCTTGTCTGGTGTATCTGTACATTTCTTCAGATTATTCCTATACAAAAAAATTTCTAAGGGAGTGACAAATATCCTTCTTATACTTCTGTGTAAGGCTCTGTGAACGCTTTTGGGGTTTTTCTGTTCTGTAGAATAAAAAACAGTTTACACATGCCTGAATTATTTGAAGTTTTGATTTTTTTTTCCTCTTTCACAGAAATGAAAACCAGAAAACATCAGTTCCACTTCAAATAAACTTGCTCTTGAACCTACCTGTCTGCACCAGCTGCTAGGGGAAAGTGGGGGCAGCCCCCAGCCCTGCTTCATGTAATTACATTCTTAGCAGAGGCCACAAAGCTAAAAGTTTTGGAAACATAAAACCAAACCATTTTGCATTTTCCAAAACATTTTTTTCAGTGTTTTAGTCCTACTGAAATGCACCGATGAATTCTGTTCAAATTCATTACCGGTTTCCTGAGATTGTATTAATGATTACCAGTAAAAATGTTGTTGACTTCTGCTTTCCATTGTTTGCGAGAGGGCTTTGGAAAACGCTAAATGACTCTTTTATCAGCTGGTGGTTTCATACTTTCTAGAAAGTACGGACGTCGGGAGCGAAGGCAGGTCTGCCTTTCTGTGTTCTGGCTGTTCCCAGCCTCCCCGTTCCTGCTGGTGTTGCGTTCGCGAGGACACATCTGCTCTGAGGGTGCTGGTGCTGGGGCGGGTGATCATTGCAGATGAGCAGATGTCTAGAAAAGCGGGATTTCCTTTTTTGTGTCTGGCCACACCAGTTTTACTCTTGTCTGTGTCTGGTGGCCACCGGGTGTCACTGTAGCTCTTTGTAATTACTGGGGAAAAACTGAAAGAAGTGTTAGTTTGGTACAGAGACGATTTGAAGGATAATGTTATTCTGCGTGTTTGAATTGCTAATGAGCGTACACATCGGGAGTCTGATTCCGATAAATTCATATGACAGAATTCGGCATCCGTATTGTTTCTCTACTGAAATCATTCTTCTAAAAGGTTGCTGTTTTGGGACCAGTGAAGCTATAGGAAAAAATATGTATCCTCCTCCCCTACCCCAAAATACAGTGTGGTTTGAGACTTGCAGATTAGCCTCTGTATAGAGACCCTGCATGAAGTCCTGCTTATCTCAGTCAAATGGTGCACTGCCTGGGACAGACTGAAGGATCAGGCCCTTAATCAGTTATGCCTTCCCCTATTTGGCAATCAGTCAGTAGGTAAATGATAATATTTAAATAAAAGCTTTCCAAGAGAACATTGAAGGTCAGACAATGCATTGGTGTGGCTGTTTCTTTGCAAACTCACTGTTACCCCCCGTTGTTTGGTATATTCATGCTTATGCGTCGCAGCTGCTTCCCAAAATCGTGAGTTTTTGCTGTTATTGCAATTAGATATATTTTCCTTGTGACTTGATATTTTTTAATGCCATGGTTTGTTTTTCTGCATTTCTTTTTCCAGGCACGTTAGCCGGAGTGATAGATTTAGCTGTGGATTGGATGACGGACCTGAAAGAGGGTGTCTGCCTGTCTGCCTTCTGGTACAGCCACGAGCAGTGCTGCTGGACGTCTAATGAAACCACATTCGATGACAGGGACAAATGTCCCCAGTGGCAGAAATGGTCTGAACTTCTTGTAAGCCAGTCCGAGGTATGGGAGACCCGATGAGTTGGGGGTCACAGCAGGCCAAAGAATGCCCTTTTTTCATACTTGCTGATGCTCCCTCCAGAGAGTTGCTCTGAAAGAGAAAGTAATGAACTCAGAACGCTGACAAAAAAGACATTTCCACAAGCAATATCTGCTTAACCTGGGAGAGGTCCTATTGTTTCAGCGTCATGTGCGATGGAAATTGGAAAACTGCGAGATCGCTCTCTCTTTCTATCAGTACTAAACCAGAAGTGTTTCATAACACTCATAACATAATCACCCGGGGACCTGAGCTGCTATGCATTCTTTTTCTTTCAAACACAATTTTATGGGGGGAAAGAAAAGGATGATCCCTGACAAATACATTTAAGAGGAAATTTTCAGGGTTGCAGATTTTTTTAATGTATTCAAATGCTGTGAGTAGTAGTGGGAGCTGCATTAGAACTGCTTGTTATGCCCTTGCAATCAGTTTCTCTATCAGAGAGCAAAAGATTTAGCTAGCGTCGAATGCTGGGGAAAGAACGGGCTCCCTGGGAGGTGGCCAAAGTGAAAAACTTGCAGGGGGAGAGGACAGGAAGGGAAAAAGATGATCTGGTTTGACATGAAACTTACATTTTAAGAGCTTTTTTTCCTAACTTTTTTTTTTTAATTGTAGTGATTTTAAATACAAAGAATGTTGTTTCAAAGCAATGCGGGTGAAACTTTTGTTTTGAAGGTGTCAGAAGAAGCCTTCCTATACTCCTTTTAGCAGATGATACTTTTATAGAAAATATGAAAAGGACATTTTATTTTCAATTTAAGCCACTCAATGTATTGAATAATATTAATCCCTCCACAACTCAAGTTTTTGGGCAGAATAATTGTCCTGAATCCTTCCTCCCCCCCATTTCTGCAGGTGACTTGAATATGACAAAAACTGAATATGATATGGAGGTGGGATGGATGTGGCTTTGAGGAGAACTGGCTTTAAGTATGTAATGGGACTTTTAAAAGTATATCTCGTAGTGCAGTTTAGTCAACAATAGGAGAAAATGCATACTTCTGTGGGAGCAATTAACTCCAGTCAGGCAATTAAAAAAAGAGGGACTGGGTGAGATTGTCTTGGATCTTCCCACAATGTGGAGCTGGTCGAGCTGGTCTGGTCCTGCAGAAAGCATTTGAGGGCACCTTCACCACCATACAAGTTGGTCGTTTATGTCCCCTTCGGTGCCGCTTTAGGTTTACAGTACAAGTAGTACCAGATGAGAGCAACTGTGAATATGTACAGCCCAATTTTCCATAGTTCTAATTAACTGCAGGGAAAGTAGCGGGGTACTCCCTGTTCCTGAATATTCCCACCGTTTGATCACAAGCAGAAGTCTCTCTGCACAGTTGCCAGTCCACAGCACCAAGCTTCCCTTTGCCAGAGGTTTGCTAGGTTCATGGTGGTCTTAATCAACTGATGGTTTGGGTGGTTCAGTCTTTATAACAGTGAAGAAATATTACCCTGGTATAAAGTTGCAGAACTGGGGACGATCTTGTAATTCAAGAGAACAAAAAAATGTGGGAAAGGAAAAAAGAGGAGAATATTTGAATTGTTATGGGATTTGGAAATCCTGTGCATGTGTTTGACATTCTGTTACTCTGAAAGGCTGGGATATATGAACAGAGCTTATCCTTGAGAAAATTTATTGCTTTCACCTGCTACTCAAAGTCAGCAGTCGTGACTTGTATGCTGGCGCCGATAGGAAAAGTATCAGCTAGTGGGCACTATGAAACTTTACTCACTTTGTATTCAGATTGGGCTTCTCATCCCTTAGTATACTGCCACGGGGCGGGGGAAGGTTAATCTTGGCTTAGTTTTAGGCTCTTTCTCAAAACAAATGGGCCTCTCAGATCTGTGGGTTTCTGGCTGCCACGGCCCAATGGATGCTTTAAATATTAATAATATAGCTGTCTATGGCTGTTCCATTGAAATCCCAGGCAAAGCCCAACAAAAATGTGAATATGGAAAGCAAAAGTTCTGTTTTGCAGCAAAAGGCTTACAATATGGGCAAGCTTTGCATGATTCCCGTAGCTGTAAGGGACTCTAGGATGGATCAAAATACAGTGAACTTGACTGCGTTTCAGGATATCAGGACAATTTTGTCCTCTTTTTTTTTTTTTTTTTTTTTTTTGGTATGTTGCTTCATTTTGTGCCTGATATTTGGGTAACAGCCCTATAAAATGCACAGTGCACAGAAGGACAAATTTGGAGCACAATTTAGACAGAAAGTACTTGGAACAGTTTCCCTAAAGGTACTCTTGTCAATCGTGTCTTCTCTTTTAGGCGTGACTGTGACTCTTTCTCATCATACACAACTAAATTTGACATTGTGAGGACTAAAATTTAGATCAGTTCTTCCTTGTGGTTTTGCTGATTTATGGCTATGATAAACCCTGTACATATGTTCTCACCGATAATTGTGACATTTCCTATGACATCTCTTGAAAAATGTTTTCACTCCAGTCCTCCTATAAAATGAGCCCAAAGTGGAGTCTTGATATAAATTATTATGGAAGACATAATAGCACATCTAAAACATACCAGGCTATATGTTTTCTTCCCTAATTACTGTTTGCTAGGCCAATGTTAACTTTCATCCCTCTGGTCCTGAACTGCTTCCAAAGAGCAGGTGAAGAGTTTTTTGATGCAAGGGAGTTTCAAAACCTCAAATCTACTGAAGGAGTGAGTGTGTTAAGGCACATTAGATGCCATCCCCTTCAGCTAGATCTCTAGCCAGTACCTGATGACCCAGAGCTTCCCTGTTCTGCAGGTCCAGATTGGTCCTAACCTTGGCTTCACTGGAGCTGAGGACCCCATTTCAGTTGTCTCACATCTGTCCAAAGCAGCAGAAAGGGCCCCGTGTCTTCCATGGCTCGTGACACTGGATCCAGCAATAGACTGTATTCCCATCCCAGACCTTCTGGATCTCCTGTCATGAAGCTGAGGCCTGCAAGACAAGGAAAACCCTCTACACCTGGAACTCACTTCCCAGTAACCTCTACTGGAGGGAGCCTGCAAGCTGTGAGATCCCAAGTCAAGTCAGACTAGAGCTCTCAACCTCTGGAGAAGACAAGCATTGGTCAGCCATGGATGGCATCCTGACGGATGTGGTTTTTTTCAGAATTCTGAGTTTGTGACGGTTGTTTTCAGTTGTACTCCATTTGTACCTGAACTGGACTGGCGGCAGATCTGAAATACTGCCCGGTCTTGCAAACAAGGTTTTGCTCAGTTCCCCTGTATGCTTCATTACTATTGCTGCCACAGTCCTACAAGACACTAGTGGAAAAGGTCTTACCAGAATCATCTCTGCTGCTGAGCATTTTTGGCCTCTGATTCCAGTGTACATGCTTAAGACTTCTACTGATTCAGGGCCTTAGTAATGGCACGTAATGAATGAGACATGAGCTATTTGCAATATTAAATTACTACTACTTCACTTCCCAAAGGTTTTCTCACTATTAATCATTAGAAACTCCTGCAATTGGACCTGCAGAATGCCAGATATCTGGAAAGTGTAACAATGAGAGTTGTCCCAAAGGGTAAGTCTGAACTGGCCATATAGACTCGTCTGGGGTCCTTCCACAGTGCTATAGGTGTATGTGTGATTGCAGTAACAAGCTGACATAGTTTTCATGTGACTTCCATGATGTGAAAGAAGTGGAAGTAAAAGGAAACAAAGTTAATTTGACTCCAGTGAATTTAAAAGCAAAGCTAAGCTTTTGCTCAACATTGCAGGGCCAAATTGCTGTAATGGTGTTCGTCTTTGGAGTTACTTCAGGTTCACGCTGACAGGAGAATTTTGCCCTGGGGCAACATATCCAAAATTTTCTCTAGAGTAAGAGTAAATATTGCCATAGCTGTTTGTAATTGAAAACAATAGGAGAAGACATTCATGAGGAAATGAGACCATCTTCAGCTGTAGCAACAAAGATTCGTGAGTACTACAGATGGATGCCAATCACTGTAGGTGTGGGATCCATGACTGCTTAGTCTCAGGGTGTTGGTGGATGGCATTGTATTGTTCTTCCACTCTTATCAGCAGAGCCATCTACTAACTTCAGCAAGCACAAGAGGACCTTAACAAATTGCTCTTCTTCCAAATATATCCATAAGGATAAGGGCAGTGGTTCCCTTACTGTCTTTTCAATTGGGCAGAGACCTGGAGAAGGAGACTAGCAAGCATTCATACTGTTAAAGGCTGATTCCTTGCAGGCTTGCAAACAGGGAGACTTCTCAGCTCTACGTTTTTTACGATTAGGAACTGGGCCTGGCCAGCTCTGTTAACTGAAGACATGATACAACAGACTAATGCCTGCTTTCCTACTTGATTTATCATAATGTTGATATCCAGGCTGCTGTCCTGCAGAGCAAAGACAGGGGCCCCGATGTTCCTGAGCAGCTGGAATTGCATCCGGTAGGAAGAGTTCACTTAGAGGTGAAGGATTCATACCAGTTCATGCACCAAGGTTCATCTTGTTTTTTATTCTGTAGCATTGTGTTGCTAGAGGAGATTGTTTGAAGGCTTAAGCTCCTTGTATCAATTCAATGCCTCTGGCTAGATTCTCTTTTGTCTGTGTAGGTGGAGTTTTTGAAATTAATCTAAAAATTATGCTTGTGAAGAGGGAGGGGTTATTCTAAGGCAGATTTTAACAACAGTTTTGACTTGACCGTTGGAGACAGGTAGAAAGCTTGAAGGTCACTACTGATTATGCTTTTACTAAGACACTGCACAGTCAACCTAATGATCCTTAGCATTTCCATTCTGTCATTAATGTAAAGCTATTCAGTTTGAAGATAGGTTTTATTATTGACTGGAATGCTTTTAAAGTATCAGGGAAAAAATGATTGAGATGTGTCTGAGTGGGATCTGCCAAGCTATTGTGTTTTCAAATGGTTTTCAACCCAATCATAGCTAGCGTCATATAGAAGGAAAGAATTTATTTATGGTTTTACCCTTCCCATTTGTGAACTGAACGGGCTACTGATATACACAGGGATGTAATTTGAAAAGATCAGCATCTGCATGGAAAGCTGACCTTTGAATACCAGCCCTCAGAAAAGACGCATCAGGGTCTCGTCCCCTGTCACCCGCCATGGGATGAAACAGTAAATTCCTTCATTAGGTGCTTTTTTATCACCAATTACTTTTGCCTTTATGACAGATTTGTTTGACATTTTGGAACTTTTTGTGGTTGGCTTAATTTTTTAGTGCTGGAAAGATGCTCTGTTTAAGGTGTTTGGATCCCTTGCAAACAGACTGTATGGACTGGGTTAGGTGTATGTTAGTATGCTGCTTCTTTGCATGAGTAATAAAACTGTTGGAGTACATAAAATCATTTGTCCTTCCTGCAGAAAAGTAGCAGCCAGCATGTAAATGAAAAGACCAGGCTCCACACCATCATGATCCCTAGTAGAAGTGTGAGATTTACCAACATGCATTTGTCTAACAATGTTTGTTACTGTTATTTTTCTAGGGTGCAAGTGCTTACATTCTAAACTATTTTCTATACATTATGTGGGCTCTATGTTTTGCTTTCCTGGCAGTCTCCCTGGTCAGAGTGTTTGCTCCCTATGCCTGTGGCTCTGGGATCCCAGAGGTAAGTTTCTTTTTGTGGATGAATATCCAAAAACCAAACCAAACAAAGAAAAGATAATTTGCCACTTTTTCCCATCCACCTCATCTGCCTTCATTCCTTTGACTAACGTGCCTTTTTGGTGCCCGTTTAAATTTTCTGTAGTAGAAAACGTTCAAATGCCACTGTGACAGGTTAATGTATATGTTTCTTCATCGCCAGAACTTGAATTAAAAATCAACATCTCCCAGTCACTGCTTTATGGACTCCAACTTTTTGTGGCTGAGGCACATACTCACTAGAAGATTATATAGAATTTTCCTTGGATGAAATTACTTGGGCCAGTTACAAAACCAGTCATTTTCTAGGCTAGGCTTTAAATAAAACAAAAATAAAATAAAGAGGGAGGGCTACAAAGCTAAGGTTTCCTAAGCTACTGAAGATGCATGATGCCCATCATTTGGGATGCCTGAAAAGTGTCTGGCTGCCCATCTTCTGCAAATTGTGTCCTTGTACACCATGTCATGCTGGCATGACAGCATTATGGGAGCGACAATCTCTTCTTGGTTTTCAATATTTTACATATTAAGTCCCAGTCCCTGTTAAAATAAGGAACCCTGTAATTCAAGCAGCATAGCTACTCAAAAGTTTTGAAATGAGGGCAGTATTTTGTTAACAGTGCCATAGAACCACTGGAATTATTGTTAGGAATCTGGCAAACAGAATCAACAGCCCAAATTTTAGAAATCTTGGCATACTTATTTTCTTCATCTCTAGCAGAAGCATCCCAACGATTCATTGCCAACCAAGAAAAATCCCACCACAAATAATTTAAAATATTTAAATCATTTCCATGTTTAAAAGTAGTCACACGTGTGTGTTTGTTACATATTTGATATATCTGAAAGTGTTTTTAAAAAGAATCACAGAATCACAGGTTGGAAGGGACCTCAGGGATCATCTAGTCCAAAGTTTTCATAGTTAACTGTAAATCTAGTTTCTGAGTGGTAAATCTCTCATGTGAGGTGATGCTCAGCTGCAGTCCATTTCCAGGGCCAGAGCCCAAACCCAAATCCTACCCTGCAGCCTGTGTATCATGCACGTGCACTGTGCTCTATTCTAGCCACTCCCATGCAAAATTAAGAAGAAATGTGTAAAAATAGGATCTCTTAGACATTCTCATTTCGTAATACTTGCATGCTTTTATGTCATGGCCATTCCAAATATTTAGAACTTTTTTTTTCTTGTTTTAACTGGGAAAAGTCTGTGGTTGTTTATTTGCTTTTTTCTGCTTTGTTAACATTGGGTGTAGTTTAAGTCTGATCCTGTAAGCCAAGGAGATATGTAACAGTTTCATATTTCTATTGATCTCTGTAAGACTCCTTACCGATGCAGGGGACCACCCATAAGAACAGTAAAAGTGTGGTCTGCTTAACCCCTGCTCAGCTATCACTGTGGGAAAGTTGCCCTACCTACGGTTTCTTTTTCTCCATCACTGCCTCTTTTCAAGCAGTCTGTGATTTTTATTTTTTTTTTTAACTCCCTTTACAAATTCAGAGTAGAAAAGGTTTCTTCAGCTCTTCAACATGTTCTTCCTGCTTTCCAGATAAAAACCATCTTGAGTGGGTTCATTATTAGGGGCTACCTGGGAAAGTGGACACTTCTAATCAAAACAGTCACCCTGGTTCTGGTGGTATCTTCGGGCCTCAGCCTTGGGAAAGAGGGGCCGTTAGTCCACGTGGCCTGTTGTTGCGGAAACTTCTTCAGCAGTCTTTTCTCAAAGTACAGCAAGAATGAAGGAAAGAGGAGAGAGGTGAGGTTGGCTCAAATCATCTCTAATTTCCCTGTCCAGATAATTGGTGCTTCAAAGGACTCATGCCTTGTACATAAATATTTGCTTTGTAGGTGCTCTCGGCTGCAGCTGCCGCAGGAGTTTCTGTAGCCTTTGGGGCTCCGATTGGAGGCGTGCTTTTTAGTCTGGAAGAGGTGAGACCTGGCAGTTCACTTGTGTCAATAAATATACTTTCACTTGATGCCGCCTTCTAATATTCCTCTTTATTTTTCAAATATTTGTACGTTTAGTTTTCTTCTAAAGCAAAAATAATCTCTGATTTCCAGTAATAAGAAATAACCTGATATTTTAGCATAATCTGAATTAAAAAAGACCACTGGCTTTCTGGAATCAAACAAAATTATTTAATCAGGAAGTGTATCACAGTGCTGAGCTTTCTCCAGCTTTCAGCTTGCTGCTGCATGGGCCACGCTGTTGAGCACCCATCTTATTGTCTCTAGCCAGAAACTTTGGATTTAGATTTATCGATTTTTCACTGGTTGCTGCTCCCTGTCTGAAATCTGAAAATGTGTTTTCTGATACCTTTGTGAACACGTTCCGGCTGTGGTAAGGACTGGCGTTCCCAGTAAAGCCATACATAGAGTCACAGATGAAACACGCGGCGATGACTTACTGTGCACAGTGCTACAGTGAATAATTAAAGCAAACCCCCTCTGTCACACTCAGTGAAGTGTTCACAGTCTTTGCTTTGTTTTAGGTCAGCTACTACTTTCCTCTAAAAACCCTCTGGAGGTCATTTTTTGCTGCTCTGGTGGCTGCCTTCACACTGAGGTCCATCAATCCTTTTGGAAACAGCCGGCTGGTCCTGTTCTACGTGGAGTACCACACCCCCTGGTACATGGCCGAGCTCTTCCCCTTCATCCTGCTTGGTGTTTTTGGTGGCCTCTGGGGGACCCTCTTTATCCGATGCAACATTGCCTGGTGTAGGAGGCGAAAAACTACCAGACTTGGGAAATACCCAGTCCTGGAGGTTATCGTGATAACGGCTATCACCGCCATCATTGCCTACCCCAACCCCTACACCCGGAGGAGCACCAGTGAGCTGATCTCAGAGCTCTTCAATGACTGCGGTGCCCTGGAGTCCTCACAGCTCTGCGACTATATCAATGACCCAAACATGACCCGGCCGGTGGATGACATTCCCGACAGACCTGCTGGCCCTGGAGTCTATACCGCCATGTGGCAGCTCGCCTTGGCTTTGGTGTTTAAAATTGTCATCACAATATTCACTTTCGGCATGAAGGTAAATCAGGGACAGGCACAGAAGCTGTCGCGAGCATGCGGCACAGATGGGTTGCCATCAGCAGCTGTGTCTATCTGGCAGGGCTTGAGTGCCTCTGACCTACACCTAATCAACATAGGTGTAGCTGATGTGCCTGGTGGTTCACTCACCAACCACCACCTTGCTTTGCGGACCCCTGTTGCAGCAAAGGGGTGAGCCCTGCTTTTCCACCTTCTAGTCATCTGCAGTTTTATTAAGTAAAAAAGAAATCTGGGTGTGAACTTAAATTCTTGCCAATAAGCAAATTCAGGGGATTCCCATTGCAGCTGTCTTTCAGCTCTCGCAGGGGTATGGACTATTTACATTGTTGTTTGTCTTGTTGGGTCAGTGTCTTACCGTGCCTCAAGGTAGCTATGCTCAGGGAAGTAATATCTTTGAATTTACTAATTTACACATTTAAAACCTCACAAAAGTAAAGTACCTGAAAAGTTCTATTTTTGAATCTTTTGTAAGCACTGTAGCTTGGAAAAAAGGAGGGAATGAGTGGGAGGACTGACAGATGTATCATTTGATTTTTCTGGATTTGCAACGTTTTCCTTCCATTCCTCCTCCTCCCCATAAATGGGTGATGAAAGGTCCAAGAACAATTCATCCAAGCTTTCAATATATACAAAGCTATTTGTGGTGAGTTTTATATATCTGACTGCTTGAACCCATATGAAACACATATCTGTCTGTCTACAGCTCCCATTATCTGAGCATTTAGTTCTGGATCTGATTGTAGCAGATGAGGGGAAGTTTTTCTGAGTTATACACTCTATGTTATGCCACACTTAAAGCTAAAGCATCTCCTCTTTCTCTTAAAAACTGAGCTGGAACTGAGGATCCATCTTTCAGAAGGTCTGTTACCTCAAAAAAACTTTGTTGGAGTTTTGCTTTTTTTGGTGTGTTTTTTCCATTTGGGATGTCCCTGATGACAAGAACTACTGAGTGGTAGAGGGTCGCTTAGGACCAGTGACTGAGTCCTGCTGATTTCCTGAGCAGGGAGAATGAGTGGGAGTCTAAGAACATGCATGAAATATTTCTGGAGGAGGATTTGAAATGAGATGCTCTTCACGGCAGAAAGTGATTTGCGCTGGGGGCTGGCAGCCAGTTGCTGTGATGCTTGTTCATTTGTTTAGAAACTTCTGAGCTTGGTTCTTTGTTTGCTATGTGGTTCTTTACTTGTTCTATATATTTAAATTTTGTTAGAAGCAATTGACAGTTTCAACTATTTTGGAAAAGAACGGACAAAATAACTTTAGCCATCAAATCTAAAAGGCCCAATCCGACTGTATCAACAAAATGTGGTGGGGAAGGTAGCTCCTGCTATTATCAGCCCTAACGTCCCTGGGCCATGCTGAGGTTGTTAGTTTAATTGTCTAGGAAGCTCAAGGTATATTTTCAGAATTAAAAAGACTCTGATTCCTCTCTAAAAACAACAAAATACTTCCATGCAAGCCTTTGCAACAGATCTGAGTTGTCTTCTCCACTAGGAAATTTGTTTCCAACTTGGTGGGTGCACTTGACATCTAAGAGGAAATGCACTTAGCCAAGGCAAAGTGAATTTTCATCTTTTTAAATTTTCTCTTTTTTAATTTCAATTCTGTTTTGTAATGATTTGTGACTTGTCTGTGTAGCAGACAGCAAGGTAATGACTCACAGAACTTCCTGGAAAATATATAGCAAACTGAGGTGAAAAAATAGTTGCCTCTCAGCAGTAAGCCTCCTTTCTGTAAATTTTTATTCTGTGTTTGACATTTAATTTAAAATCTGGTCTGATTTAGCCTGAAAGAGTAGTAATACAACTGTAAAGTACTCTGTGTGATAGAGGTTGAAATCAAGATGTTGTTTTCAGTTAAGCTTATTCTCAAGCCATGACAGAACCATCAGCAGCTCCTGACTTCCTGATAAGAAAGCAATAAAGACAAAACCAGGAGCATCTTGACTTTAAAAGCAGGCTATTGTTGAGAAGTACCATTTCTCTATCAAATTCAGTATGATGCAGCAGGCAGGATTCAAAATTACTTCAAAAATGCATTAAAATTTTATAAAGCTATGAATACATATGTAGCCACACAAACTCAGTCACTGCAGAAACCTGTGTCAGATGATGGGGAGCATCACTGTAGGCTGCCAAAAGGCTATGGCCTTCCGAGCTAGCATTTAATAAGGAAACCACTAATAATAAATTGTTTGATCTGTAAGTTGATTACTAGTCACTTTTGTCAAGGCACTCATGTGTCTATATTTTATTCAAGATCCCTTCAGGTCTTTTCATTCCCAGCATGGCTGTTGGAGCCATGGCTGGCAGAATGGTTGGGATTGGAGTAGAGCAGCTGGCATACCACCATCATGACTGGATTATCTTCAGGAACTGGTGCAGACCTGGGGCAGACTGCGTCACGCCTGGACTTTATGCTATGGTGGGAGCAGCAGCTTGCTTGGGTACAGTACCTGCTGATCATTGCTTTGTGCATGGACAACACTGATGTTTGGGGACTTACAAGTTGTTTATGAGGGGCTTTGTGTTTGTCTTAGGTGCTGTGCTGGCATTTCTGGACATACTAGGTGTGATGGGCTAAAGCACGGGCAGCTCCCCCAGATGGTCTCTCCAGTGATCTGCCAGGGAGTCAATGAAAGAGAGGCTTGCAGTCACCAATGCCTACTCCTTGTAATCTGCCAAAAAGCACACAGAAGGAAAGAAAAAATTAAACTTAGGCTACAGGTGTCCAATAAGGAGTGGGTTTTTTTTTGCTTGGTTTTATTCTCTTTTGATGTAATGAAATCCACTGTAGCCAGACTAATGCTACTTCCTTGTTTAGACTGTGCTCTCTATCAGTGCAGGGAACAGACTTCCCAGTTCTGGCCAAATTTTAAGTTACATAGAGGTAAAAATTCTGGGTCTTATTTTTGCTGTGTGTCACGCTACAGTCAGCTGGGCAGTATTTTGGTTTTTTTTTTTTTACCATAGGCTAATATCTGATTACATTTGATCAATAGGATTTATTGGATCTGACAGGAATGATCTGTTAACTATTAAAGCAGGATCATTGAACAATACCTCACATATCAAATTTCTAGTCATAGATGCAACAGGAGTTTTACAAGCATACCAACTGAACACATTTTTGTCTGATCATGTCTTTCCTCTTCTGTACTTCTATGTTCTACCTCCTTTTGTTGTTGTTGATACCATCACTAGATGATGAAATAATAGTGGGGAGGCATAACACATGATCAGTGTAATTGGGTAGATTTGAAATGAAATATGTACTTAGGGAAGAGCTGGAAAAGTTTCCGTTTTGGAGTCTCATGTTAGAAAAGTAAGTTCATTTGTGCCATCAGTTATAGAGGAAGGAAGGGTGGGATTTGCCCATCTAAATTTAATGTCTGTAATGTAGACATCAACATCTGAGCTAGCTGTGTTGATACCCTTCACAGTCAAAACAGAAAAATGAGATACTGGAAAGATCATTCTCATCTGGCAATAGACATCTAAAACCAGGCAAATGAACAGATGAATTTGGCCTCAAAAGTGCCTGTTTTTCTCCACATATTATAAAGGCAATCTGGATCACTCTTGTGGATGGTAACACCTATAGCAGTGTAGACACAATAAAATAGCTACTGTCAAAAAGAGTGAAGCACCTCCTCTTATCCATAAATGACATTAATGTTAATGAAAGAAGTGATACGTGAAGATTTTGCTCTGATATTCGAGTTGATCTGCTAGGCAGCAATCACTTCCTCTTTTAAAAGGTCCAAATCAAGACGCAGTAATTTTAATAGTATGGTGAGACATACGGCAGAATGGTCACTGCTCATTCTTAAGCCCAAGACCTGTCTCACTTAGAGTAAGAGATATAGAGTAAGCATTAAATGATCCTTACTCTGGTGTCTGCTCTCAGCTTTTCAGAGTCAGAAGTTTAAGGCATTCCTCAAAAGAAAGTCATATCCGGATCATTGTGTTAAATAATCAACAATTTAATTTTCCCGTATGTTCCCAGATTAAAAGCATCTTTTAATGACCTGTTTCTGATTTCTCTCGTCTAAAATGGTGCTGTATTTTGAGGTCTAAAAATAGCAGATTTATTACATTTACCTTTTGAACAGAGGCAAAGAAATGTTACCTAATAATTCAGTGATATATACACACTTGTCTGTGGTTATGTGGTTATTTTTATCCCTTAATATAAACTGAAGGAGTAGGGAGCTTGCTTATGAAATTAATACAGAAAGACTAGATTGAAAAATAGAGCTACAACCCCATCTACAGCTGCATGCCTAGATGGCCTCAAACCAAGTTGTATACAGTTCAAACTGTATGTTATGCTGGTACCAAAAGCTAGGGTTTAAGCTGTAGCACAGCTCTTGCAGTGGCCCTAAACCATCCTTAGGTAGAATTTTGTAACCACGTCATGCCCAAAGATAATGTTTCACTTTCCCTTCAGTGTGAATGCGATAGGTAAACCAATGTGAAGGCCAGCTCTCAATGCTGCTGCCTGCCTCAGCCACGGTACTTAGCTGATTCTTGGAGTCGTCTTAGAAGGCTAATGCCAGGAATCAGTTTTAATTTCTCAAGTATCCAGTATAGCTGGTTTTTTGGCATGCTTTCTGGTCTGATAGCTCAGGCTTTTAGCATTCATCATTTGCTTTTCAATGTTAGCACCTTTGGCTTGAACAAGTTCATTCAATCTTTTTGATGAAAATTGCAGTAAATGAAAAATCTCTTTCTTCAGTAAAATAAGCCCAAAAATACTTGACAAAGTATAAGGGCAAAGTACCCAGCATAAATAATCTCATGCCTTTTTGAGTGTAAGGCTCAAAAATATAAATGACTTGCTTAGTATGTCTACTTCAAGGGCACTGAGGGAAACTTGACTGCTTTCCTTGTTGGCAGGTGGTGTTACTCGAATGACAGTCTCTCTAGTGGTGATTATGTTTGAGCTAACTGGAGGCTTGGAGTACATCGTGCCCCTTATGGCTGCAGCTGTCACAAGCAAGTGGGTGGCAGACGCCTTTGGGAAAGAAGGTATCTATGAAGCTCACATTCATCTGAACGGCTACCCGTTTCTGGATGTGAAGGATGAATTCACCCACCGAACCCTAGCAACTGATGTCATGAGACCAAGGCGTGGTGAAGCTCCCCTCTCTGTTCTGACACAGGACAGCATGACAGTAGAGGATGTCGAGACGCTAATCAAGGAGACTGACTACAATGGCTTTCCAGTAGTGGTTTCAAAAGACTCAGAGAGACTTATTGGATTTGCACAGAGGCGAGAGTTGATTCTTGCAATAAGTGAGTAGAGTATCAATGTACATATGTTTGATTTTGGTAGGAATTTTGATAGGGTAAGACATTACCAGTATTATTCACCTTGAAGAATGGATAAATAAGAACCAAACCTAACTTCTTCCCCAAGTCTGGCTGTTACTTGTTGCTAGGACCCACAGCTAGAAGCTTTTCTATTTGTAGCATACCACCTGGTAGACTTCTGTGGGCTTGACTTTTGTGGGCTTAATTTTGTTGTCACTCACAAAAGTACAATACCATTCTGCTAGATACAACAGACAAACCTGACTCATATGGCCAGAAGTTTTGTCAGAACCAGATGAAAAGCCACTGCCGTGCTGAGCTTCCTGTAGTGTCCATGGACCTCTGGTAGCAGCTGGGGCAGTCATGAACCTTTGTCACCCTGTGATGAAGTGCAGGTCCCTGCGCTTCTTTCTGTTGCACTATCTCAATTTGTCTCACATGCAGGCCTTTTGTGCTAGGGGTTGAAAGCTTTTCAGTGGAGGATGTTGGTAGGTAAAGATGGCTGAGTTTTGTCAAGCATCCAGTGGATAGCTGGCTAGTTGCCTGAGAGCCTGATCCAGCTCATTACAGGTTTTGACCCATCAGGTCCTTTCCTGGTTGGCCTGATGGCTAGGTGGGGATTGAAAAGATGGGTATATTGGATGAAAGCAAGTGTTCCCACCTCCCCCGTACCCAGGGCATCCAGAGGTCTGCAGAGGTCTGTGAGGCTGGCAAATCAAGCCCGTGGGTCCGCTCCCAGTTGTGGCAGTCCTGTGGTGCTGAGGGCCAGCTGGGCAGGCAGGCAGGTTGCTGGCTGCGTACGGTTGCCTTATGCTTGGCATGGGAGTAGAATGGCTGGCATATCTGAATCTCCTTGACACGGAATTATTCCTCTCTGTGTGGGCTTGTTTCATCCCTCCGCTTCAGGCAGTTTTAAAAAACTGTTGTCTCAGATGGAAACTCCCATATTCTTCAGAAAAGAAGATCCATAAATGGAAAATCAGGGGTATTTTAGAGGGCCACTTTCCTGCTCACTTCTCACAAAACTAAAATAAAGTTTGATATAACAGTGCTCTTTAAAGCACATGTTTTGTTTTGTTTTTTTGTTTTTTTTTTTTTTTTAAATGCATATTTATTTTCATCTCCTGGAGGTAAAAAGACTCTAAGTGATTAGACCTAAAATTTATATTCATTTATTTAAGGACGCTCAGCTGTTACTTGATTCCCTTCTTCTCATCCCATAGCAGAAAGTCACCAATGCTTCATCAATACTACATGCAGAAGAAGAAAAGAAATGACAGAGCCCAGTTTTCTCCCCTTAAAATGTAGTGCGGAATTCTCTTCAGTAAGAAATTATTTTCTCATTTTTTCCCTCTGTGGTTTAAGTTGTCATTTCAGTTAGAGAAAATAGTTTATGAACTGAATTAATTTTGCATTTAGTTATATCACTGATTTCTCAAAACCCAGGAAAGCAGAACAGGCCTTACTACCGGTCAGTTCTACAGCTCCTCTAATTGTACAATTGTAATTTCAGGTCATAAATGGCAACATGGCTGAATGGGCTTGCTAGTGTGTGAAAATGTCCAGCTATGCACTGATAACAAAGAAATCAGTTAAAAATAAACTCAGTGAACATTTTAGATCAAAATACTTTCCTGTTTGAAAACTGTTTCTTAGATGTCCACATTTTCCAGAGGAAAATGTACTGTTTCCTGATCAGCTCTGATAACGAGCATCTTTCAGAGGATCTGAGGCAGAACTGAGATTTTAAATAAAAAACTTTGCTGCATAGATAAGCTTTCCTAAAATCCTCATCTGTCAGGGACCTTTGGTGACATTTTTTCTCTTGGTCTGAGTATGACAGCTCCTGATGTCATTCTGTGATAAATTATTAATATTTCCAGTATGGTTTATGTCTTTGTGACTTAAAATCTGTATTTGGTTTCACTTTTCCAAAAGACACAGTATATGGTTCCAGTACAGCACAGGGCAAAACACTGGTTTGGTACCATGCTAGCAACTTCCTGATAGCTAATCCTCTTTCACTGAAGGCTAACGTTGCTTTGCATTTATTGCAGAAGTTGTCACTGCTCATCATTACTACAGAGTAGCTGATGTGTTGCAAACCTTCACCTCAGCTTGCTTCATAGTTGGGTTCATGGAGCCATACACTCCTATGCCAATAAATCTCCTTAAACTATAAAATTACTTGCCAAGAGGTAAACATCACATGTAGTGAAGCTTCTTTTATTCTCCTGTTCATGTTCTTGTCTCCTGCTCAGCCTGACAGCATCCAGAGACAGTGGAGTTATGTCTGGGAACAGTATAAGCCCCATCTGTGCAGCACTGGAGCCAGGGAATGAGGTCTTCTGAAAGGCAGACTCAGGCCGCACCAGTATCTCTTCTTTCATGGCATTGCGCCATGCAGAATGCCTCCTCAGTTTGAACTAGCTTTGATGCCTCTATATGACAACACATTGCACTACGTAGTCATACTTTCAACCAAGAAGCTTCAGCTCCTTTCTCTGGCCTCAAAAAATTGTGCATCAGCAGTGTGGTGGCCCAAGGAATACTCTGGGGAAGTACTCCAATTTCCTCACTCAACTGACTTCTAGGATGAAGGCAATAGCTGTTGAGTCCTGTGTCAAATACGTGTGCACACACAGGTCTCTGCCTCCTGATTTACCCCTACATAATTTCTTTCCTACTAAGTGGAACACTAAGCACGCTCTAAAATGCATCCAGTCCCTGTAAAGTGAAAGGTAATGCCACTTCCAATCGCTCAGAAGCACCTTCAGGAGGGTTGTGTCCTTCCACTGGTACTTGTTGAGCGGGTAGGCAGGTTAGGCAGGTAGAGCCACCCTCTGGGAAAAGGGGTCTACATTTTAGATGGCACCTACTTTACAGTCTTATGGAGGAGAGTATTTGACCCTGTAAAGCTCTTCTTAGATTTGGCCAGCTTCAGAGGCGTGGTACAAAAGGCAGAGTCCTGAACACAAGCCAGGTGGCCTGTATAATGTATTTTTCCCAGTGTGGAGTTGAGAGTACAACATAGTTAATAGAGGCTGTGAACTGTGAACTCCTGAATACGAGAGGCTGTTCCACATTTGAGAGAACTAATTCACTCTCTAGCTATGACAAGAGTCTTCTGCATAGATTACTCTCTAAAACCAGACATTGCCATCCATTTGCTTTGCTCTTTCTGTTAAGCTATATCTGTTTTTCTTACACACTGACTGCAAAATTGATCTGTTCTTCTGTTTTACCTTTAACTCCCCCATCCAGTGAGACTGCATACAAAGTCCACCATTTTTCTGATGCCACTGAATTTGCTCAATAGTACTACATCATTCAAATTTCTCAAGAGAGATGTTTGACTTTGAAGAGTGAAGTCATGGCTTTGGCTAATCACTGTTGTCCAGGGTCATTGCTGCCTTGGGAACAGCAATGTGGTAACTGAAAAACTTGGGCCTGTTGCTTTGGGTGCAGCTTCAGGAAGGAAATACCTAGCTGTCAAGGGTTTTTATCAAAGGGTGGGAGTTACCCTCAGTTTGATTAATGTTACCTCTTACCACAGATCATATATCAAAGAGCTGTGCAGGCATGTTCACACTTGAAATTAGGTGTATGAATCAAAACAAGATGAGGCAAAGTTAGCATCGTTCCTATAAATTGCAATAGGGCTTGTAATATGTGGGGTGAGAAGGTTGAAAATCATATACCATACTGATATTAGGTTTGAGCCAGCACTGCTCCAGTTCCAGAAATATTACAAGACAATGATCATTAAAGGGAAAAAAATGCAGCTGGAACATGTTGGAAACCATTACTGTCTACACATTACAAGTCACAGGAGCGGGTTTCTGCACTTTGATTGATGGCAATGAGCTCCAAGAATATATACATACGCTTTGAGTATGTCTGATTTGCTGTACCTCTCAAGAACAGAAGCAACCTATATTAATCAAAGATAATAATTCCAGCCATTTCCAAGAGTTATTAAAAAAAAAAAAGAAAAAGAAGAAAGAGTTAAACCCTCAGAGCGAAACACACGACATGCTTATTTTGGGGAGAGAGAAGTTGTCTATCATTTGGAAATCCATCTCATATGTTGGTCGTGCCCTGTAGTGTTGAGTAGAAATGAGGTAAACACTACAAAGAAAATAAACCACTTCAATGCTAAGAATTTTTGTTGGAGCATACTTTAAAGCAAAAGGCTTATACTGATCATGCAAAGTCCAGATGTAGTGTAAAGTTCACTTCATAGTTTGATTAAAGTATGAATGATAGCTTTTGAACTTTTGAAAGTGGTCAAATATATACTGTTATGAAAAATGTATCAAACTCATTTACTGCTATATATTGTTCCTCCCTTTACTATTTTCCATTAATTAGGTTGCTATTTTTTTTTCCCCTCTTAAAATCCAGATATGTAAACTCTATTTAAGGCATTAAGTACAAAACAACAAAGTTTACCCTGCATGCCAGGGAGGTGTGCTGGCCTAGAACAACACCCACACCACCTCCAGATCCCTGGGATGTGAATTTGCCTTTCCGTAGCTTTGTGTTCATAAACCCATTCACCATGCCCAGATTTCCCCCACTCCACTGAGAAGTCTGGGAACAAACATACTGCTCCAAGCCAGCTGGGACCGTACACAGGCTGTTGACTCCACTCCTTTGGGCATATAATAGTAGTTTCCGTTGTGATTCTCACAATGGAGGAAATGACATATTATCATTTGAATTTGACAGAAATTGGATTAGTGATGTTTGTGAATGCAATGAGCTGCATATTTATTCAAAAAAGCATTATCCCAACCAAGCAAAGGTACATGCTAGTAAAAAGTATCACTTCTGTTTGCTTCAAGGGAGCAATGTTGCAAGGAAATTCAAGTCTGCTCTGCAACCCCAACTTCTGGGGCCTCATTACGTTAATGACAAAAAGTTTCTACTACCTTTGCTTTCCAAAGGAGGATAATTTTTTTGTTTTGTTTTGTTACCAAGCCTAACTCGCTGTCTACCTTGATCTTCCTGTTCTACAGAGAATGCCAGGCAGCGTCAGGATGGGGTGGTAAGCAACTCTATCGTGTACTTCACTGAAGATCCCCCAGAACTGCCACCCAACAGTCCCCACCCACTGAAGCTGCGGCGTATTCTCAACCTGAGCCCTTTCACTGTCACTGACCACACGCCAATGGAGACTGTGGTAGATATTTTCCGGAAACTTGGACTCCGGCAGTGTCTTGTCACTCGCAGTGGGTGAGTAGATGCTGAGTCAAGCACGCTTAGAGAATCAGAGATTTTCTTCAGCATTAACATAAACACCGTTTTTCCTGTTTAAAGCCAAGTATAGACAGTAGCTAACTAATCAGCACTGCTGAGACAGTCAAGTGACTATTTTGATTTTTGCCTATTTTGAGAATGGAAGAATAAGGGAAGCTCACCCAGTGTCTCTCCAGGCAGCAAAACAAGTCAGACTCAGAACCAAAATGGCCCATGCCGGGTGTCATGTTTCATTCTGTCCTCCCAAATCCTTAGTGTATTTTCATTTAGATAAGGTAAAGATAAATAAAAAATAAACTCTTCTGACTCCCCCTATTATTCAGTTTTCAACAGAGGCAGATCTGGCAAGTAGTAGTATTTGCAAAGGATGTGACTGTTTCTAGACATCCAGATAGATTAAATGCTTGTGAAGACTGTGATAGAGATGTCAGCAGAGGAATATTAATCTGCTCAGCTTTCTTGAAAGGAAAACAAAAAGGCATATAAAATGAAAGTCCACAAAAAACCAGCTGAAGAAGTGTGGGCAAACATGACATTAGAAGAGTGAAAAGCTGTACCATGTGCACTAGAAATAACATCCCATAATTCCAAAAGGATCTGAGCTATTTTGGGGGCGTTGCTTATCCCAGGATCTAGTGGTAAGAAAAAACTTTACAACAGGATAGCAAAAACAGAGCCATCATTTTCAAATGCAGCGGTGTAAAATTTAGCCTTCTACAAAAAGCCTTTCTGTTTTTCAGACATATTGCAGCTGTTAGTATCAATGCAGTGCCCTCAGCATTAAGAAAATAAGGACCATTATTGAGATACAGATTTAGGTCCTGATTTTAATGCTTGGATTTGGAAATTTTGATCTTCAGTTCTAGCACTTACAAGAGAAAAAGGTGGACAAACTAACGATGATACAGTTTCAAAAATCAGTGCCTTGTGGCCTTCAAGGACTGGAAATAAAAGCCCTTGAATACTGAGGGTTAGGAAATTTTTGAGTCTTGAGGACAGACATCCCATGAGCCTCATCCTTCTTGACAGATATAATTAATTTAGCTCACATAAATGAGAAATTATCACTCAAATTTGAAGGAATTATGCTGTTGGACAATGAGAGTTTCAGAAAGTCTGTGCTTTAGCTTAGTTTGTGTATTACTAAACCCCATGCCCTCAGGGCACTGGTGCCTTGGTTTTGTGCTGTTGTTTCTCTGCAGCCTGAGCCTAAGGAAACTCACTACTTTGTTGTGCCAAGTGCCAATAGTTGTAGCTCCTTACTCAGTCATGTTTCCAACAAAAAGAGGTTACAACCCAAAGCATTTTATTTCACTTAATGATTTTGGCCGGGATAGTAAAAAAACATGAGGTGAGGATACTTTTTATAAAAGATAATCTTGGGGAATGGATGAGATGGACAGTGCTATGTGGAAGCGCTCACAAAATGTCCCTGCAGCTGAACAGGGGAAAAAACCCCGAATGATCTATGGCATGGTTGTTGACCTTTCCTTTCCTTTTCTCCTCTAGGAGGCTGCTGGGTATCATAACTAAAAAGGATGTATTAAGACATATGGCTCAAATGGCAAACCAGGACCCTGAATCTATCATGTTTAACTAGACTGGTAAAGTAAGAAGAAAGTAACCCCAAAGGAATCCCTTCTAGATTAACTCAAAGTTTATGTTTGGTGTTTCGTTTTGTTTAAAGAGAAAATGCAACATGTATGAGGAATGTCCCAATATGCTGCTGAGAGAGGGAGTGGATACGGGATGGCACTTATTTAATGAAGAATGCAGTTTAGAAGGTCTGAGCAGCTGCAGACATCCAGCTGTTTCCTTAATGAGATTCCCAACAGCTCAGTTGGAGCATTGGTGGGTGTAAGTGATGTAGTGCTTAGAGAAAGAGCCAGGAGTGCCAGCGGGATGCAACAACATTCACAGTAACTCTTGAGGCAGGTGTGAAGACAAGCAGACACAGTTTATGTATAAGCTGTTAACAGAGATAAGGATCTGTGTTCCAAACTAGAGAGTTGTGTATGAGTAACATCAGTTGTTTTTGGTTCTGAAAACATGGCTATTTATTTACTACCGAATTATAACATTTTCATGAGGGGAAAAAAATCATATTTTAAAGTGAAAAATGTTGTCATCTTCATTTATTTTTGTAAAAGTTAAGTGAATCAGGAATAGAGATAAAGGAGCAAGGTCACATGTCAAAATGTAGTGTCCCCAGCTCCCTGCTTTAGTCCTTTGAATTTTATACAGTTTAGCATTTCTGTCAATCAGCTTCCCTTTATTAACATTGAAATGTGACTTATTTGTATTTATTTGTAAGGATTTATTATTTCTGTATGCAATTTTGCATACAGGTACTGTAGTATTTAGTGTTACGTAGTTTTGCTAAGAGAACAGGAAAAAAAATAGAAGCCTATGGAGGAATTTTCAAAGGCAGTAAAGGGAGACTGGTATCCAGCTCTTATCAGTGTTAGTGACAAGAGATTGAATCCCTCACCTGTCTCCCCTTGTGTACATCCTCATTTTCCACAAACTAATGAATTTCTGCATTGATTCCTGATTCTCCATTTAGTTCATTGTTGCTATTTCTTGGCATTTTTATGCACCTGCCAAGAGACTGCTGAAGTTAATTTAACAGTCACATACATTTATTCTGTAGCAGATCTACTCTTTATGCATCTGCCAGTCATAGGACTGTGGAATCCATCCCCACAACACTGTGGCTGGATAAGATCAAAGGGACTGAGAATGCAAACAGCGATAGCAAAGCTTTAATTATTGAACTGTTTGCAGCAAGAACACAAGAAATAGCAGCCCCCAGTAGGGACCTCCAAGTCACTCAGGCTAAAATCCTAGATTTTCCTAAACCCTTGTTCTGGTCCTATGTGAGATGCACAGAGTCAACATTGTCTGTGTTAATATACTAGCACTTTACTGCTATTAGTAAGAGAACACCAAATTCTACTCTCAGTAGCACATAATCCACACTTCCCAGTGTTTGCTTTATAACTATAAGATTAAAGATTGGAGAGAGGTTGCATCCTAACTTAGATGCCCTGAATTCATTCAGACCCTCCAAGAGTCTGGACCCTTCTTTTAGAAATCTAAGACCTCTGGTATTTTTGTTCAAATTCATACAGATACCAGTAGCTCAAGGCTATTTGCGTCCAGATGGTCTTCATGGACAGAGATGAGGGGAGTCTCTTCATGCCAGAAGAGCCTGTTGCTTACTGTAGACAAAAGCCAGACTGTTGATCCAGCTTGTAGGCAAAGTGCATGATTATTGTGTCCCTGAATGGAGACAGCTAGCCAGGTGCACCCAAAGTTAGTTGCCCAAAGTCACGTGTCACAAATTCCTCCTCTTATCTCCAGTGACCTTGCTTCCTTCTGGCATGTGTCCCACTGCATTCACACAAAGTATGGCCCAAATTGTTTAAGTAAAAGAAACGGAAGTAAAGGGATAATTTTAATCTGCTAAGTACTCCATTTAACAATAGTATTTGCAACGGACTGACATAAATATATGTAGCTCTGGCCAAAGTCCACAAATATTCCAGTGTATACTTTTTGTTAACTGAACATCTGCAGTACAATGTATTATTAAAGGGATATTGTTAAAACTATGTAAACTACAGAACAGAGCAGCCCTTTCCTTCTGAAAATAGGAAATACAGCATAATATTGTTGTTTCTTATGTTTTTCTGTGAAGCTGTCATCACCCAAATTGATAAAAACCCAACCACATCAACAACCAAGCTCATAAAGATTGGATTCCCTCATCTGAACAGAGATGCCATCATAATATCAGTGTGTTCCCACAACTAAACCCAAAAAGGGCTTAATACGCATGTCCTACCTAAAACTAGAACCTAAGGGATTTGGACTAAGACAAGTAGGCTGACTTTTGAAGGCAATCTTGTTCTGAAATTAAACCTGAAGGACTGTGTTTTACTTTTCACTTTTATATCTCTTAATGTTAATATAGACTTGTTTGATGAACACTTTCCTTTATGCTTACATAGGCAACAAGTGTGCGTGCTTTCCCCACTTGAACACTAGAATATCTCTTTTGCTTATAAGCCAAAAGAAATAAATTGAGAAGTGAATTTATCTGCTCTTTGAAATCAAACTGAAGGCTTCATGTACGTCAGGGAAAAGGCGACATCTAAAGCCTTCTCCGTTTGCCAAGGAAATTTTAGTCCATGCTGCATTGGCATGTAGTCCATGGCAGAGCTAACTCTGGAGAGCATTGATAGTACTGAGCGCAATGTTTGCTAACAGGAATCAGGATGGTGTATCAGCACTGAAAAAATTTGTCATTTCCTGAGAAAAAGACACAGAGTCACCTAACTGAGGTTAAACTGGCCATGAATACAAATGCACTTGGGTATTGACTTGGGTTGTCAGCTTAAAGTCAGTCCGTGCCTATGCACAGGCATAAACTTTTGTGGCTAAGTCCCATTAATACCCAGAGGCCTGATACACTAAAACCAACAGTCAGCCCTGTGCTAGCTTGTCACATTAGACTGCATATGATGAGCCCTCAGGGCTTAAGAACAGGATCCATAAAATGAGCAGGGTGGTTTGTAAGAAATAATAACAGAAGGAATTGAGATTTATGCAGGTGCAGTTTGACCCTGGGACTACCCCCTCCAAGCAGAAGGCAGGTAGCTGGGGGTCCAGCTCTTTTCTGTCAAACACATTCTTCTTTAGAGGGGAAGGTTTAAATATCTAAGGGGTCAAGGAAAAAAAGCTTTGGATGTGTAACTGTACGTGGGTGGTTAGACTGCTCCTCCATGTTCAAAATACGTTAAACCCCGTTAGAACAGGGACTGATATCTAGCTCTCCAGGGATGGTACAGCCACAGCTAACTTTGGCTGCTTGGTATTATCAAGGCTGAGGTGATGCTAGAATGACAAGAAGAGTTTTGAAACTGGGCAGACTTTGCTAATTAGAGAATTTAGCACTCCAGGCACTTCCAGAGATGGTAATTGGTTGTCTTTCTGTTGAACTTCCTCTGTGCTACAGTCTTCATTGTTCTTTTAGCTTGAGTGCTCAATGGGGGACACTCTTAATATAAATTAATAACATGCTTTTCTCAAAAAATGCAGTTCTGATGTAATGATTTCATGTATTTCCCCATGACATGCCCATTATCAGTTACTCATTTCCATCTGTATTCCCAAGTATGTCTCAGAAGTTACTGAATAGACTCCAAGAGACACAGATCTCAGCCTTACGTATTTATTTGAATTTTTAGAGCTCAAGATGGTCACGTAGCCTGGTCAATCTGAGAGTTAAGTAAGTACTTTAGTATATAGTGCTCACTTTATGCAACCTCGGTTCAATCCTCATGTTCAAGCAGTTGGACTTCAAAGATGTCAAACTAAACAAGAGAATAAAAATCTTTAATTGATGCAAGTTCAGTATTGTACTTTTGTTTTGCATGAATTGTGTTAAAGCTACATTCAGCTTCTGACGTGTACTTGAAGCAATCTGTACCAGAAAGTTTATTATTAAAGTACAGAACATGGATGACATTAGCCAGACCCTTTGGCTGTCGCAGTGATACTAATTATTAATTTGTATGCTTTGATGAAGCAGGGAAAGAATGTTTAAGAATGACAGGAGACCCACTGATTCCGTGTTGGAATGATACTATAATTATGAATATTGTTTTGCTTTTTTGGTCTTGGTTTTTTTAATTGTAGAAAACAGTATATATGTTGCACCTTATCAAAAACAATGTTTGGACTCTATTTTTTAAATAAAACTGACTTACAGTACTGGAAACATTTCTTGAACATTTTGTTAATTAGAGAATTATTTCACTTACTGTCTCTGTATGATTTTGAGATTTACTTTTCCCACCTATAGGGGTAACTCAAGCCTGATGAACAATTTAGGGTATCTAATTCAGTTATGGGTTAGCTGATGTTAAGTAGGGAGTTAGTAAAGTTCACAGTGGACTTCCAAGAATCAGCCTTAACAGTTGGCTGTTTGCCCTAACACGGCCCAATGCACATACCAAAAAGCCAGGAGGCATCAGGCATGCAACAACTTAAATAAGCAGTAATAGTTCCTGTAGTTTGTAGTTGGTCATAAGGGACTGAGCCTTAGACCTACCTGTCATCACTTGCGATTGCAGAGCTGGGAAACAGAAGAGAAAATGTTGAGAGGAACTCAGCATTGCCCTGTTACAGCTATACACCATGTATCCTGGCCTAGGTCCTCATTTTGTCTAAACCAAATAGCCTATTGCCATCCATGTGCCTTTTGGGAGGCCCTTCCTCCCCATATATTTCCTACAAGAAATATTATTCCCCTGTGCTGGCCTGCTCCTCTACTCCAAATGTGATCTTGCTTCCAAGCCCTCTCCACTGTGGTGGCCCTGATCCCCAAAAAGAACAGTCTTACAGACGCTGTATCCCACACAAGAAAGGTGCACCAGTAGTAGATAGAGCCCTCTCATGGCATGTGGGATTTTGCATTGCTCCCTGCTGGAGGACATGGCTAACACGGTGTTATTGGTACTGGTATGCTGCACTGAGTTTTTTGACTGCGTTTTGGCTTGCTATCTTAATGCAATACCAAAAAGATGGACTTTTCAGAAAAATAGCTGCTGCTTTTGCACAGATCAATCTGTATGTGTGTTCACCATATCAACCAGTAACTAGTGAATTCACAGTGAAGGCTACCAGGCACTGGGACGTGGCTGTGAGACCTGTATCCTGAAGCAGTTACAAGCTCTTAGGCAGAATGAGGCAGGAATTGCTGACCGGTATGTGCAGCATTTGGTCCACTCTGCATCCCTCCTTTAACATTTCTTGCATTCTGAGCATAATTAATATGCTCAGTTTGAGCACATTATAAGCGTAATCTGAGCACAGTTAATGATTTCAACCCTTGCTATCCTCAGAATTATCTCATACAGTCAGGGTCAAAACAATTGTGTTCCTATGATACAGTGCTTTCCCCAGCCACAGCAGTTAACTGGTTAGGAAGATACTACCATATGTAACGGCTAGACTGGGGAGAGTCAGTATTTGGCAGTTCAGCTGTGTTTCATTTGAGAAATGATACTGCAGCCTGAAAAAAAATATCAGTGCATGACTCTGGAGATTTGCAAAGCCCCTGCTGCCCAGTCCTGGCTTGCATGGCATTCGGAACAATGTCTGCATGGGCCAGCCATCATTATAGAATACACACCCTACAGATTAAATATCCTTTCTTAATACACAAAATTCAGTAAAGGGCACAGAAAAAAATGTGCAGATTGCTTAGGAAACTAGACAGTTGACTACATTAGCTAGGAAGGGTTGCTTCATTGTCTTAAAAGTATGTCCACAGAGGCATCTAACTCTCAGGAGAACCATCCCTTGTGTTCACTAGCTAATTTCATCACTAGGATGGAGTAATACCTAAAATAAAGCTAAAATCATATATGTCTTTGTCAAGTACAAGCAGTGTATACTAAAGGACAACTTTTTCCCCCTTTGAAGTAAGCTTGCTCTTTCAACAGTTGCTAGTGAGAACTGGACTGTGACTGTGCTGCTCACAATTTGATGGGGAGTGCTGCAGGGCTGGAGTGTCAAATGCTAGCTGAGTGTTTCTCCTTTGATAAATGCAGTAGAAATGAATGGCTGCAATAATTGTGCCATGGGGAAAGGACCATTCCAAGTAATTAAAAAGTGAGATGAACTGTAATTCTGTACTTCTAAAGTTTGCCACCAGGTAACATGGAAAGGTATTTCCCTATTATGAAGCCTTATGATTTATGAAGTATATTTATGCTTGGATCATTACCAAAGTTGCAGTTTTGCCCAGAGACAAATTTTACTCACCTAACTCCCAGATTAGAAGACCATTAGGCACCAAAATCTCTGAATGAATTAGAGGGAACATCCAGACTCCTGAAGTCCCCAAGCCTGGGAAAAGAAACACCTACGCTCAGCTGCAATTCAGAGATGAGGTGGGGGACGCAAACTCTACCAAAGGGCCCAGAATGGCCCCAGTCAGCACTGAGTTCCAGAAAAAAAACAAAGCACAGGAGGTGCCATCACCCGCCCTTTACTTTTTCACAGTAGCCTCATGGTTAGAGATTCTTGGGATCTGGTAGGGCTGGGATCCAATTATAATGTTAGACAAATGTCCTAATCCCCATAATACATACATAATATACTATTATAAGCACATACATATGTCATACATACACAATATGTATAACAATTGGTGTTGAGTGGCACCTGGCCTCCTGATATAAGTGCAGCTCACTTACCCCAGCGCAGCTCCTCCTTTGCTAACTGCTGCTCTGGTTAGCTTTCTTGGGAAGCCAGGAGGAGCACTGCCCTACAAACATTTGTAGACTCCTTAGAGATGTCTCAGCTGGCTATTCTGACTGAGGTTGAGATGCAGACTCTGTACCTTGATTTTCATAAGGAACATAAGCATAAGCTCCTGCTTATATTCTCATAATTACCATACTGGGGGGGGCGTGGGGGTGGGGCTAGGTGGTCCATCACATTTTTAGGCCTTGCTGTAGCCTGAACACAGTACTTGGCTTCATGTAGGTACAGTTACAAGAACAGAATGGAAAAAGTCTGAGTTTACCTCTGTAAAATTCCTCACTTCTGAAAATCCTGGTTTCCAGACTGTTAGACAGTTGGTTCACAATTTCTGTTTCCTAAAGGTATTTCACTGGCACAGAATATTCAAATGGTTGAAAAAAAAACAACGAACAAAGCCAAAGAACAGAACACCTAACATCCATTTGTCATTGACAAGAATATTTAATCTTCATCTATACAGTCACTGCTTGAGATCAATCATAATTTGGATTATTGTAGTCATCCATGATTTTTTATCTTGGTCCTACATTTAAGCACCTGTTTCATCATATTATTTAGTTAGTTAGTTAGTTTTCTAAGTCAACGGGTATTATAATTAGGGGTAGGACAAAGGTAAAACATAGTCTGGCTGAAGGTTTTCCACATCACAGATAATCAACATTGATTCTGAATTATGTTTTGGCCACATCTCAACTTTCAAGAAATGTTACTACAACGCACTAGTAACAGAAGCACAAGGAATAAGTCATAATCTCTGCTGCACCTCTCTTTTCCAAGCCTGCGGGAATGAATGTAAATGAAACAAGTCCCTTTCTGTCTGCCAAGCTGGGTTTGGGCAATAAAAATCCCTGCACTTTCAACAGCTACAGCAATTCCTGTTTAGTAAACCTTGCTGTGCCATGACTGCCTCCTTCCAGGTACACAGGCACGGTTCCAAGTGTACCCGTTTTCCCTCTGCATAAGGATGACCAGGTAGTGCAGGTAACTAACTCCCCCATCTCCCACCTCCTTTTCGTGCTTCCCTGCTCTGCTCCAAACCCTTCTGCCTTTCTTCTTGTTCAGCCTCCAGTCCCAGCCCACTCTGCCTCCCTGCTGCAGCTTTTCTGTAATAACCAAAAACCCCCAAAAATCCAACATATCTTCTCTTTCTGTTGAAGCCGGACTACTGTGCAGAATGCAAATTTGCCATGAACAAAGTAATTAACTAAGCAATAGTCTGGTTCCCAGCATTATTTCCACTGAATAAACATTCAGTGTTGGTGAATTGTACAAGACAAGCTGTTGAGGGACCAGGACCAGAAGCCAGCTTGCTCATCTGATGGCCTGGTACATACAGACCACCATAACAGATTTCTTCTCATTTGCTCTACTTCTGGCTCCATGTTATATGGCTGGCTTCTTGGTGTTCAAGCTTCAACAATATAAGTGGGACGGGGAATTATTCCCTTGCCAAGACACTTTTTTCCTCAGGAGAATGCCCTGTTCATGAGGATATGAAGCATTTTGCTTCTCTTACTGAAGTTGTTTCATTCTCCATGAAAATATCCATTACACCAGGGAATAGAATAGCCTGTTTGGCTTTTGCTCACTGGATGGAGAGGCAAGAACTGAACCCAAGGCTCCTGCCTCCCAAGGGGATGCTGAGACCACCGAGATGTTTGTGTTCGAGAGACAAGTCTGTGCATGCAGGGAAACAAGGGAACCATGAGAAATGGCCAGTGTAAGTGCCAAACCCAGACATTGTGAGATCCAGCTAGACATTCAGCCCAGAATAAGACCTGTGGAGAGGCAAAGTTGAATGCACACCCATCCTCCATTTTTCTAACAGGCAGCACCCCACCAAGACAACCAGCACCTGTAATTTCTATTGTAGATGCCCAGAGTAACACCAGACATCACACAGGAAGCGTAAGCCCTTCATATCAGCCTGTTAACACTGACCATCATCTCCAGTGTAAAAACCTGCAACAGCTGTGATAGACATGGAGGGACTGAGGGGCAAGACTAAAACGTTTTGCTATGGCAAAAGGGCATGCGGGAGCACATGCAGGTGCCTGGTGGCCAGCCTCTCGCAGACAAGAATGGGACCTGCTCTTCCATGGATCACACAATGGGGTGCCACAAAAGGGTGAGCCCTCACTTCCCACCCCCTTACAGAAGCTTACTCTTCCTTAAATGGAGAATTGCAGCTCACTGTTGACACAAGGTATGGGACAAGAAACAAGCGCTTGACCCTTTCTACCCCTGCCCGCCCAGGTAATGCCTTCATCCGCTATGCTCCCTCAGCAATATATTGATTTGTTCATTTACTTCATTCCTGGCATGAAGACCCTCCAGCAAAGCCTGACCTCCATCACTCCGCTCCCTTGAACTGCTGGCACACCAAGCCCCACACACAGGAAAACCAGGAGCTCTTCTCTGCCTGGAGCAACACGCAACAGAAGTCAGAGCAGCAGTGTGGACACCTCCTCCCCAGCACAGCCAGAGGCCACCGCCGCCACCACCTCCTCCCATCTCCATTGTCCTGGCGCTGCAGGGCTCTGGGAACAGAAATGCCCAGAGGAAAAGGTGGAGAAATGCGATACTTGGCCAAGGATCCTCCCTGTTGGGACTGACCTTTTAGCTAGCCCTTAGAAGGCCTGTCTGGCCACTTCCTTCCCAACGCTCCTTCCTGCTAAGCTCGTAGCTTGTCAGGGGAGGAGTATTCAACGGGTTGCACTACACAGCCATACCAGGAATCGCAGTTAGCTTATTTTCTTACAGATGCATGCAGCTGGCCTCTTCCGGATCAATGGAGAACCAAATCCATCATTACACCTACCACAACTCCATCTGCACCAAGCATGGCAGGCTGGCAGCAGGCAGCCACGCTCTGTCCTCCTCTCTTTCCTGCAGTGCCAAAAGCACCCCACAGTTATCTTCATATTTAGAGTTTCTACGAGCTTCAAAGAGAAGTTCTTATCTGTTATCAGGGTATTCAAGTACCAGAGGACACTCGAGAGAGGCCAAGGTCCTTGCGTGCATGTGCTGCCGCTCAACCGGCAGATGACGCTTCCAGCACCCCCACCACACGCTGGGGCACATGCTCCCCTCATCCACTGCTGCACTCATTACTCGGCGTATTTTGTGATCCACTGGCTCTAGGTTCAGCCACAATATTTATTAATCGGTGTCAGGGTAATAAACAGGGGTTTAATTGAATGGCTCTGGCAGGTTCAGGCCGCGGAGGCCCACTAGGTGGCACCCAAACCCTCGGCATGGTGGCGGCTGAGGCGCCGGTGCCGCAAGCCGTGCACAGGCCCGCAGAGACCATTGGGGTGCCCTGGCTGTCCCCTGGCTTCTGATTCTTGTAGGAATCAACACTGTTTAATTGTTTGATCTCAATGTGTAGTTTCTCTCATAAATTCTCTTAGATATACCAATTAAAAGCTAATAAAGCTAATACTCTTTTTTTTTTTTTTTTTAAGCTTGATATACTGATACTCTGGAGGGAAAGGGAAAGGAAGCAGAAAGAAAGAAACCTTTTTCTTTGTTTGGATGATTTGGCAGGGCTAAAGCACGACTGTCTGCTTTGGCTTCTTACACCACATATCACATCTGTAAAAACATAGTGGCAAAAGGAGGAAAAAATGATCTGCAATGCTTTCCTAGTGGTTTCTGTGAGGCTTTCTTGTAACAAATACATTTTCATCAATTATGCATTTAAGTCACAGGAAGAGATGGAAGAAGGAATTCCTTTGACATTTCAAAATTGCTGCCAGGAAGAAAATATAACCAAACCTATGGAGCTACAAGATATGTAGTTTTGTTCTTCTGTCCTGGTATTTTTCTCCTCCACTTTATCATCATTCCTATTTGCATAAGCTTTTCCCCCAGCATAGCAAAGTCTGTGTAGGTAATGCACAGAGACCCTCAGAACATGGAAATATCTTGTTTTGCAATGGCAATTCTAAAACATACATAAATACTATTAGAGAATTGAGTAAAAGGCCTTCCCTGTAAAGCATTTAGTCAGATCTAGAAAACAGCATAGACTCTTTGGTGGGCAACGTTACCATATGTAACCTTTAGGCTTCTGTGCAATTTACAACCCCAAGTTAGGTGCTTAAATACCCTTTTAAAAATATAATGAGAATAAGTGCTAAGGACTGGGTTTCACTGTAGCCAGCACACAGAGCAGGCAAAAAGTTGATGTTAGCTATTGAAAAATACCAGAGAAGACCTTAAAATTTCACCTCTTCCCTGTGCTGGAGATCACAGGAGTCTCCTGTCCCTGTGGATCATATGCCTGGGCAAAGTCTCAGAGCCCTTGCTCACTTTTTTCCTGTGAAAAATGGCTGAGAACTTGTGGAAGTGCTTCTGGTGCAGCGGCCCACATCTTACATGTGCTTAGATCATTGAGCAGGAAGCAGAAAATGAGAGCTCAGGGCTTTCCACCACCACCACCACCCACCCACCACCACTTCTTCTCAGGAGGCTGACACCCCCCCATCCCACCAGTGTCCCAAACAAAAATAATGTGGGAAAGGCAGGAAGGAAAAGAGAGTTGTTAGTGCAGTTATTAGGAGAAGGAAGCTCTGCATTCCCACCCCTTCTCCCAACTCTGCTTATGTATTATACTTACCTTTCTTAAATGTACAGTATATCATCGGGTTTAGGAATAAGGACAGAACTGAAGTCTCCCACCTCTTGAAGTAAATGCCACAGCAATTATGCTAGGGAGTTTCCCTTTGCATACTGTGGCCCAGCTTCAGCAGAAAAGGCAAAGACCGCTTTTCTCTCTGCTTTTTCCTAGCCTGAAGATCAGGGCAGTCCCCTGAGAGATGAGGCTGTGGCTGCTGACAGCTCCAGGAGGGTCTTACAGCCAGGTGCTGCTCTTCTGGTACATTGCTTCTTCCTTGGGTCATGTACCTGGAAGTAAGTAGGTTATGACATTCAGCAATGCCAGAGCACCAGCTCAGTCAGGGGGGAGGCCAGATTTGTGAGCCCCAAAAGGTGGGAGGTGGGTACCAGCAGGCTGGCTTGGCTAAGACAGATGAAGTTCTCCCATGTGCTGGAGGCTGTCTCCAAATGCTTAGGGAGTCATGGCAAAGCACAGCACGCTTCTTTAGAGATCTGTAGCTGATTCTGAAAGATACGGATCCTGAATAGGAGGCAACACAACTTGTTCCTTGGCCTAGCTGCAACCCTCCCTCCTAGGAGGGGTGGAGAAGAGATTAGTGGAGAGTAAGTGTTGTACCTATAGAGCTAGAATAACCTGGGACCTGGGTTAGTGTCTTGGCACAACACCTATTGCCTTGTGCTAGCATTTTTGGATCAACATGGCTGGCAGTAAGTAAATCAATTCCTGCTGACTTTGAGGGATCTGAGAGAGGTGATGGAGATTTTGTGAAACCTCATTTGAGGTTGTTAGGGACCAAAGGTGCTTATTACAGAATAGGTACCTTTACAGCCCTGACTGAAGTCTCTCTCTGCCAAGAGTGAAATACAGAGTACACCTCTTTAATCCAGAGCAATTTTTTTCAGTTGATTTCATTTTGGAAGCCAAAGAGCTAAGAACTACTTAAAAAGTTAAATTTAGTATATTTGTACTATATATACACACAATCATTTAGAATATTTAAATTGATTCTTAAAACAGTCTCCCCAGTAAGCAGAAAAATCTCCTACCTTTCTTAAAAGAAAAAAAGACAGTTAAATTTGGCTATAATTAAGGTTACACATGCAAAAGTTAGCAGTTTGCTTATGTTTATGAAATAAATCTGTCCTGTGAGACAGGGCATTTGGAGGCAGGACTCTTTCATGCCTTCCTCTCGGGGGTGTCCTACTTTCCACAGAATACTAAATATGCATTTCACAGAACAAGAATGATTTTCTGGAACAGCCTTTAGGACTTTTACCTAAGGCCTGAGGTTCTGCTGTTCCCTAGCTTTCTCTAGGAAACTGTTAATTCTTTAGTCAATGTTGACCAGTAAGAATAGAAAAAAAAATAAAGCTCTCTCTGATATCATCTGCTAGTCCTGGTATTCTCCCGAGGATGGCTCCTAAATCACTGGGCTGCCCACTAGCATTAAAAAGTGAAAATGGCATTTCCGAGAGTAAGTCTTCATTTCCTTTACTTTTCTTGCAAATACAATGAAGTGGATCACACCAAGTGAAAGAAAATCTTCCTGTGACATTTTTGTGAGGAAAAAGCACTCAAAAATATTGCAGTGTCCGTCTGTCCCCCCAATAATTTAGTTTTATTGCTTAGGCAAAGGCATTAGTAATTTCTACAGCCCCTCTTAACCCCTTGTGGGCACTTCAGCTCAGATGTTACCATTTCTTCCAAGGCTGTATCCTACTAAATTGGGGGAATAAAATCTTGTCCTTTTTTAGAGTAAGTACCAAACCATCTGTTTACTTCGTGGAGCCTAAGATTTACAGCCTGTTTATGAAAGATAAGAAAAATCAGTCTTTGAAATACCTGCCGACAAATTTTTGCAGCTGTGGAAGTATTAAATTTGCTCTTCTAGTCAACTCCTAGTTCGAATAGTTCTGGTTTACTTTGCTCTAAACCCTGTTTACTCTCTGATTTTTAGCACTGCTATCAGCTAGAAATTACCTTTCACCCTAGAAATTTTTTTTTCTATTTCTGTGCAATAGTATATATTAAAGTGTCTTAAGTGCTTTTAAGCCATAGACTGGCAGGTGCTATATAAATATTTATCTTTGTTATGATGGCTTAACACAGAGGCCCAGAGGTATCTAAAATAAAAAAAAAAACAAACCCTAAGTAGCCCCACCTTCTGCCCTTGGTTTTCACATCTATTTCATAATCAATTCAGTGAGAGAAATCCCTCACAGAAAGAAAACATTCAAACTGCCTTGCAGCACAAAACAAGGATAATTTTAATCCATGTTAAATTCCCAGATTTGCAGTCACAGTTGATTCAATTTTGAAATGACCTGTGAAACAGTTTATCCTAGACAAATGCAACTGAAGCGTTTCATAACAAAAAAAAATCCCTTTTATATTATCTTCTTTGCAATCAACCTGGATTCTTTTTTGCTTTCATTGAAGTGGAGTTTATTCAGAATATTCTGTCTAGTGGGATGGTGGAAATGGGAAAGACGTCTTTCTCTGGGGAAGACGACTATGTGGCAATCAGCAGAATGTGCTTTTGCTGGATGGTTCTCGTGCTATTGTTCCAGAACCACTAAGGTTTACTTATAAAACCAGAAGTTTCAGAGAGGCCAGGTGCCTTATATTATATGCTTGAACGTTCCTTCCTGACTGAGTTGCTTTTCCCATTAGAGTTTTTTGTCCCATTCTCCATTTTAGGTTTCTTTCCTGTTCCTTTTCATTTCACCTTAGCCTTTCACGCAATGACATCCAAGTAGAAAGAGACAGTCATTGCCATGGTTTTCACTCTAAAACTGAACTTCCTGGCTTTTATGACTTATAATCAATCCCATAATGTCCTGTGATTTCTATGTATGAGTGGCAAGAAGTAAAAGGGAGTTTATTTTGCCTGTACGCAGACAGGCCAACTTTCACACATTAGGAGCAGCAACTAATCACCCGCAACATTTCCCTAAAGTTTATGGTGCTGGCAGACAGCTGTTTTCATTCTGATACGATGGTTTCTTTGCAGAATCCTGCTGCCAGCAGCGTCTCAACCACTTTACTAGCGCTCCGTGTACCACACGTCCTGAGCTACTGCCTTTAAAGCTCCTTTCTACTTTATACACACAAAAGCAAACTAGACTGCCAACAAATACTAAGGAGGCAGACGTACTGTTACTGTATCTGTCTCCTCTATCAAAGGGAAATTTCAGTTACCAACCCCGAGAACTAATAGGAAAAAAATGATAACATGTAGACAGGCATCCCAGGTCCCTCAATATAAGCTTTTAACTTTACTTTTTTGTTTGATTTTTTTTTTCTTCCCCTTTTAAGTTGTGGCCCTTGAGGGGGTAAAAACATATTAACTCCACTGTTTATGATACAGGAGTTAAAAAAAAGTGACCTATATTCTCTGAAAGTTAACCAATGTGACTATAAATACAAATATCCTACATAGGCTATAAATGTATAGAAGTTCAGGCCTTGCCTAAGTAATCATTGATAACAATATTTAACAGCTCTTTAATATTTGGCTTGATTAATGTGGAGCTTAAGAGACTGAGGAAAGCACTTACTTAATCTCTGCAATGCTGGCTACACAGTTTTGGCTGTAATCTATCTACAAATTTGTTCCAATGCTTCTTGTCTTCAAAGACTTCAAAAGTATGCTCTTGAAGCCAAGAATATACCTCACTGCCAACCAACAGTCCAAGTATCTGTCTTTAAACAGAACTAGTGCTGAACACCAGCATCTTATGCCATGGATAACATGCGGCTGAGTTCACAGACTGGTGTGAGACACCCAGAAATGTTCCCTTGAACCAGCTCAGCCTGATGATTGGCAGCCTGAAGACAAAAATCTTCTAGGAATGAAACATGGGAAAATCTCAACAAATTCTGCAGATCTCTGAACCACTGTCAATTGTTAAATAAGGAAGAAGAAAGAAGTGGATTGGAGGAAGGGGAAGAATCCCTCTAATCCATCTCTTAAATGAATATTTATTCTCTCTGAGTAATGAAGTATTAAAATCTGAACATTTGAAGTATATTCACTTTCTTTAGCTCCCACTGATACACATTTGTAATTATGCATATTTGCTCAGTACAGTCATGCTGTTTTTAACTTCCATCTAATTATTATTTATATGATTATAGTTCCTGGGAGCCCAGTCACAGACCAGAAGGCTACTGCGCTAAATGTAGAAGACATAACAAAAATGTCTTGAACCCCAAAGATTATAGGAAATTCACCCATTAACTTCAGCGTTGTTTTTCCAGTTGATTTTATCACGTTTCTAAATAATCTGCTACACACAAAGACAGTAGCAAGCATAATTTACTAAAAATCAACACAAAGAACAGATCTTAAACATGGCATGATTTGCCAAAGCATCTAAATCTCTATACTGCTCTGGCAGTATAATGCAAGTTACATTTTAAAATTCATTGAAAAGCTTTAAATATTTTGTTAAAAACCTTACCAACACAGGTTCAGTAAGTAATGAGTGAAGACATTATTTTATTTGCCTTTCATGTGAGCGATTGTGCTTATCTGAAAAAAAGAGCAAGTCCCTGATGCAGGATTTAAAGTGAAATTCTGTGGGCTCTCCATTACACAAGAGCTCAAACTCGTCAGTTGTAATGACCCTATCTTGTGTTACATCTGAGGCACGTAGATTTAAAGAAGCTGAAAGAGATGAATAAATAATGCTTCTTTTTAAAAGTATCTAATGCACAAAAGAAAACATTGTCCCAAAAGACACCAAAGAGCACTTTGCTCAAGCAGCAAAAAGCTGCTTGGCTCTTGAAGAGCTGCTGGGAAGGGTTGTCAGAGCCCACTTAACTAGATGTCAAGATACATCCTCTCTTCAGGTGACTTCTCCAATGACTCAAAGGCACTGCCAAAGCTCCTGCCATGCTCCTTTCCACAACAATGTTGGAGTTATGATGACTGGACAATGTCCACTGCCTCAGCTGGAGAGCAGCCTTCAGTCTCAACAACACCTAGTGCAATATAATATTATTGTGAGGATGGGTTTGATAATCAGGTAGGAGGGAGGAAAGAAGGTATATTATAAACATGTTTTAACTGCTAATCACAGGGTACAGTATAGCCATACTTGTAGGTGCAAGGCTGATAAGTACAGACAGGCACTGGAAACTAATTTGACATCAATTAGATTCCTGTTAAATGTGTTAAGTGTATTCATGTTGGGAATGGTGCCTGGTGGCTTGTTCTAGGACGCAGACTGTATTAGGCAGAGCATCACTCCAGCCTCTAGAGAGACGTGTCCCCTCCGGTGAGCCCAGCAAGCACAGCCCCAGCAGAGCTTTTCTGAGTATGATCTGCTCCTGCTCCCCTCCTGTGCTTCACTTCCAACCACTAGACAGATTTCCTCCTGCCCTGAGCAAAGCAAAGATATTTAGTGGTGCTCCTTCTGAAATCTCAGGGGTCCCCCACTGTTTGTCTGCCTGGGGAAAGTCACTGCAGCCAGTGCTCCAGCAGTAGAAACACGGGCTCAGGAGTAGAGGCAAGAAGCAGTCACAGCTGAGGCCCTCCTATGGGGCCATGTAACAGCATGCATCCTATCATCCAGCACAAAGCAGGACAGGAAACCCTCAAGAGAAGTATTTGCACCCTTCATATCAGGCAGACAGCCTGTGCTCCTGAGACCCTCTTGCAATCAAAAAGGCCATAAGCCTCTCCTCTGAACTGTCTGCTGGGTACATGTGCCATTTTTGCACCGGCTACCTAGGGAACCAGTACCCCTCATCTGGAAACATAAAGGTCTTAAATGCCTTACGTAGATGGTGTGAGTGACTACCTCCTCTGCTTCACCTCGCCAGTGGGTTGGTAATTGCCAGCGATGCACACAGGTGAGAGGAGAACAAAAGAAATCACCTTTATTTCTGGAAGAAGAAAAAGAATTTCTATTTTTCTTTTAAAGTACACAGGATTACTGATTCATTTATTCATAGTACTTGGTTTTTAATCTGTCAGGGAATAATGACCCATTATTTTATACTTATGGGAAATGACACTTTCTAGTACCTGGTATTTGCAGCTGTCAAATTATATATGTCAGCATCTGTCACTCTGCAGTGGTACTTAACGAACCAGCTTTGCATATCCCAATATGCTTCTGCAAGAATGGAGAAAAATATTAAACACCTTTTCTGGCAACTGTAGGGGCTGACCGCTTTTTTGGCATATTCACTTCTCAATATAGCCTTACCATATACAGCCTGGACTGCAAGATCCAGGTTGTAACAGGCCCGATTAAACACACTAACATACAGATTTCTGCCGATGAACTGTGAATGGAATATCTTCCTTTCCTAATTCAAATGACTTAAAGAAAAATTAAAATAACAGCATTAAAATGAAAGTATGGAATCTCTAACAGCATGAGCTGCCAATAAAGGTTTAAAACTTGTAGGGCTTTCTACAGTTAGTTTGAAGTAAAGACAGTCCTCTGTGGCCATCAGGCCCTCCATTAAACTGTCTTGTCCATCTTGCACCTAAAAACTCACCAGAGGAAAAGCAATGAGTCATTCATCACACCACAAGAAAAGCAGCAGACAATCAAGATTTACATGTTTAATTTTGCTGTCCTAAGAAACTAGGAAGTTATTCAATTAGCACAAAGAAACCACCAAAATCCTATCTAGCACATTATTCCCAGGTAAGTGTCTCAATACAATGTGATCTCTACAGCATCAAATGTCTTTATAAACTTCTTTGTACCTCTAACTCCAAACAGCTTCATCACTTTCAAGGATATTGTGTCCAACTTATAGCTGATTCATACATAGAGGCATGACCTCTCCTTCATAGATATTGGGTACACAAGCTCACAGAAAGGACCTTTTCCTTTTTTATCACAAATTCTTTATCTTTTTCTGCATCACAAACTGATACCTATTTTATAACAAATTATCTTCTGCAAAATACAACAGTTTGCCCAGGCATTATTTAACAACGCCAAGTGGGCAAGCACATCGTTAACACACAGGAACAGCTTTGCTTATAAGGCTTATTGCATCACTGTGATTTACGTAGAGCGGAAAGGACAGAAGCCAGACAGCAAGGAATAGGTGATGCTGGTCCAGGGAGGAAGTGTATTGTTCCCCTACTCAACGGCATATTAGCCTTTTTTTTTTTTAATAAATATAAGAAAGGCTGCCATGGCAACTCATTCTTCACTAATGAGATTTCCAGGATTGCCAGGGCTTTTGGGCTCTTCATGCAATCCGTGGGCAGGACCCTGGACCTGCCTGAGAGACACGAATCCATTCTCAGGCTACAGACCTTGAAAGGGGCAACACATGGGACTTTGGTCTAGGCCCTTTGCTGCAGGATGGGCCGTAACCTGACCACTTGATTTTAGGGAGGATGACTCTGGTATATTAAAGCAGCTGGATTTTTCAGTATTGGGTTATGTGTTCTAACATGGTGTGTTAACTTTTCTCACTAGAAATTCAATGGGAGAGAAGTGTTATTTCCTCAAATGAGTCATGCAGAGGAAAATTCATGCTGAACTTATATCAGCAGGCACAGCTGCTCCTCATATCGGATATAAAAACTAAGTATTTCAGAATCAGAGTCTTTATATTTTAAAGAAGATACTGTTTGTGGAGATTCCCTACCTCTGACGCATGGCAGCTGCCAAATCCCTGTACACTATAGGTACTTAACAAGCTTGTGAGCCTATGTGTTCTCTTTGGCTGAACGAGGAATTAGCAAGAAGTAGGAATGATCTGCCAGGAGCCTATTTCCACCTAGTTTCCTGCTTAGACTTAATTGCCTACAGTTCAAACAAGGCACCACAAAGGAATGAAAGTTACTGAATCTTTACTTGCACTGAACAGAAACTGATATCGACACAGCTGAGTCGAGTCCTGGAGGTTAAACGAAACTTTCTGCTGATGAAACTGGTCAATGCCACCCACAGGCAAGACAAATCCATAGTCTACAGACCCTGTGTACAGACAGCTGGGAGCTGAAGGATGAGGGCAATGGGACTCACCATCCTGCATAAAGTCCTAGAAACTAAAGCTGACTCCTAGGTCCAACTTACTTATACCCACAAATATCTGCATTGTTACACAATACATTTAATCACAGAAATAGTTTAAGTTGTTCACTCAGTCATGCCATTTTAATAACTGAGGAGAAAATCAGCCCCCATATCTTTCTTTCCCCATAGTATTACGTATGAAACAATGTATGTCAATGACCTAATAGTCAAAGCAGAAAGCCAAGCTGAAGATATAGCAGTACTACAAAGGAAAATAAATCAGTGATGTCATAAGTTCACCAGACACTGCTGTTAAAAAAGAAAAATGGTCTTCTGAAATTCTCTTTCTATAGCTCCTCTGGCCAAAATTATTTATCAGATTCAAACCGAATATATGAAATTAGTTTAATCCCTGAAAGTCAAGTTTTCAGAAAACCTGTTATTCTTAAATAGCACTTCTTGGTCTCCATAAAGCTTCCTAGCATTAAGTCTGGTACACCTTAACAGCAGTGATTCCAGCTATTTGGTTTGGAGGTTGATTTAGAAAAAGTTTTATCCCAAGCCCTTCACTTGTGCTTGTATTGACAACAAAAAGCACCAGTATTCACTGTGATTGGACTGTGTCTTAGCAATATTTCAGATACTAGCCATGGGATTAATCTGACTAAACAGATTTATGCACTGTAGATGTCTTCTACATCTAAACTAATCACCTTTGGCTTCCGCTATATGGAAAGGAATAGAAGCATTACAGCACAACCCCCTTCATCCTAAAGTCAGCATCTAAAATACATATCCAGTAAATCTCACCACATATCTAATTCTCTTTGTTAATGAAGGAAGAAAACATGGAGTAACTAGAAGAACAGTAAGCATCTATAGGACAGAAATCTAAATTATAGTGAGAGGAATTCCATAATCAGAAAATATTTTTGTGAATCAAGTTGTATTCAGATTTATGACGATCAGCTCAGTACTTACATGGAAACCTGAGTACTCGCTGCTCCTTTCTATCGACTACAGTATGCAGTAGGGACCATCTGAGTGGCATGTTCAATGGGGAATAACAGAGTTTACTAGATCAATAAAAATAAGTAACAAGAAACCTCAACAACAAAAATGAGCGGGTGGGAAGTTGAGGTCAGCTGGCAAAGGCTCAAATTAAAGCCCTTCAGTGAAATCACTGATAGTAACCCATGAAATTAGAGCCACTGACCTGAAGCACAGGCTAGACCTAGCATCACAATATTTTTACCCTTCTAAAATGCTTAAAGACAGTCTTTCCTGTTTTAACTATTTAGACATTAATTCCCCTTATTTTAGTGCACTCACAAAACCTTATTTGATTGGGCAAATCACTGAAGTAGAATATAAACCAGCAGTGAACTAATGTAGTTTGTGTGCCATTAAAGAACATGCGTGATAAATTTTGGGTTTTAAATACAATAAATCAGTCATTTAAATTTAATATAAGCTGCATAATTTAATTCTGCTTCATTAGCCTATATAAATACAATAAAATCTGTCAAATGCAAACAAAGGGCCTCCTAGAGGTGATATTTTAATTGTAATAAAACTGTCATCTAGATTAAGAGGCCAGCTGAACGATTAATTTCTTCAAAGAAGTTAATGCTATTCTAGAAAATGAGCATTAGGTTTAATATCTCCTCATGTGCTGGTGCTCAGGAAACAAAAACTTTGTTTCTGCTCTCGACTGCAATCAATCTGCTCCATGGCCCTAGCATCACATCAGAAGAAAAAGAGGGGTGGGGGAGGTCTATATTGCAACATGAAGCTTTGCCTCTGCTGCCTCCTTCAGACTATTGCCTTTCACATTAGTAAGAGCGTAGCTTGGAGATGGGATTCAGGGGAAGGCCTTGTAAGCTACCCAAACATCCTCCAGCATGCTTTAGTCAGATAGGAAGAAGTGGTTTTCCCTGATGCCCCGTGCATGGACCAGGGCACCGCAGATGCACACCCACCCTCCCCTAGCATATTGCTTCCCGCAGGAGTCCCTGAGCTGTTCCCCGGGCCATTTTATTCTCTGCAATTACCGTTCAGCAATGCACACTCACTGACAAAATTGTACCTGTATTTCCTTCTTGTCGCTGGTAGGACCAAGTATATTGCTTTTCTTGTTTTTTCCCCTTAAAATGTTAATACAGCTCATGGCTTATTTTAGCTGGCTGAGAAGCAAAACACGCTGATCTTCCACTGATTGGCTTTAATTGCTTGACTAGATGCCTTTCAGCTGGTAACTATGAAATATTCACAAGTGACATAATCTAATTCCAGCTGGGATAGTCAACGATCAGCAGCTAATTTTGCTGGTTCTACCTCCTCCTCCCCTCTCTCCTCCATATACACTTGTGCTGCTCTACCATGTTTTATTACTCCACCTGAGACCCTATGTAGCCTATGCAAGGGGCGGGGAGGGGGGAAGGAAAGCAGCGAGGGCCTCTTTCATCAGCCTGTTGTGAAAGCACTAACCTGCACTGATGGGAAAAATCATCTTTTGTGGTAAAGAGGCATGTGCAATTTTTTACCTTATCCTTTGAATTTTAATCCATAAAACCATTTCCTCCCTAAAAAAAAAGAGTTGCATACTTTCTGAGACAGCCGTTTAGCAGCCAGACAGTAAAGCCTTTGACCTTGATTTCTTAATATCACATTTTTAAAAGAAACATCTCAGCAGCTCCTCTAAGTGACAGAAACAATACAAAGCTTTAACAGGGGACAAGAAGCATCTCAATTTTTTCACCAAAGAAGATAATCTGCCAGGAATTTTATGGATGTATTTACATTTCTTCATAACTACTTCTTAAAACTGCGTCAGTCCCTTGGATTTCTTCATCCCTGGTCTGGGTATCTGTGCTGTATGCAGGGGCCAGCAGCCGCTCTTTTGCTTGACTAATTGTGCACCTGCTCCTGCCAAAGCCAGTAGCGGAAGCTTTCATTGCTGAGGAGAAACACTTACAGCTTTAATTTCTGAAGGCAGCGATATCTAACACTGAAACAGTCCCAGCATTGCTGAGGAGTCCCCCCTGCATTGCCCCCAGAGCCTGCACCCTTGCTGCCCATCTGCGGCGGGGGCTCAGGGCAGAAGTACCTCCTGCGGGACCCATGGCTGCCCTGCAGCCAGTGCCGCTCCCTGTGTTGGCGGGGACAGGAGGGGTGTTCGCACAGTTGCCCACAGAGCAGGTTAGACACATCCTAATGATTACTACTGTCCCCCTGTGTTCTCTCTTCCTCACACAGCACAGAACCTTCCTTGCCAGGTCTTGGAGCAGAGAGATCATCCATCTTCGTATGACTCAGCCAGACATTTTTAACAGGAAAAATGTCTCAACTCAAACCCAGTTCCAGAATATAATGTGCTGTACTGGCCTTACTAGAAAAACTAGTAAAGAAGTCTTTCACACATGTAAGATGTTTAATGAATCCAGACCAAAATGTTTCCACATCCTTTGAATTTCACTGTTAAGGTTTTCTTGGCCCCCAGAGGACTCCCTACTCTTCAGAAGTGAAAGGCTAGTGTATTAAAATAAATAACTTGAGGGGTTACCAGATCACTGGATATCACCCTTGTTTTGTAGATGAAGGGAAGGTAAACACAATTTGTTTTGGCGGGGGGGGGGGGGGGGGGGGAAACCATAAGAGAAGAAGACAATTTTAATGAGTTCAAGATGATGCTTATCTGTTCCTGGGGAGCATGGCCGGGCAGCTGGCGTGTGCAGCGGGAGGGAGAGGAGGAGAGCTCCCCACCCCAGCATGCTGTCCTGCTGCCCCCAGCACACCTCCCCAGGCTCATCTCTTGGTAACTTGTCTGTGCTCGTTTCTTTACTCGGCACCAGCTGGGCTGGAAGGATGGAATGGGGGGCTCGGGCGCCTTTCCCGCCTGCATGGCTCCGCTCTGCCGGCAGGTACTGGAGCTGCTCCAGCACCACCGCTGCCACGGCCCTGACTGTTCCCAAATGTTTAAGTGTTTACAGAATCTGGGCTAAACCTGTAAGCCATTACAGATAATTTCAGCCTCCAGTGAAAACGTGAATGTTGTCTCTAAACCGGCTGACTGCAGGCCCAGCTGGGATTGGGGCGCAGAACCACACACTGGCCTGTGCCCCTTTCTCCTCTGTCCTGGCTGTCTGCCTGCAGACACAAAGCCCTGACGCACAGCTGGGAGCTGAGAAGCCACCAAACAGCTCTCCGTGCAGCCCTGGGGAACATCTGCACAGAGAAGTGCAGCAAAGCCCAAGACCCCCGTGTTTTGAGGCAGCTGACCCCCTGAAACCAGCTTGGATCCAAAAAGCCTATGAAGTGCTTTGCCTGACATAGTCCACCCGGCATCCTTCCACACTGACGTGATTGTATAGCTTTAGGAAGGGAGTTTGTTTTCAGCTAGCCACTTCAGACAGGAACCTGTATAAACACAGCCCGGTGCAAATACATGTAGCCTGTGCAAATATCAGGATATTATGCATGCAAACAACCATATCATTTAGTTCTCTTCAAAGTGAAATGTCCCCAGAGCAAACATTGATAATTGCCTATGTGAGATCATGATGTCATTTTTCCAGTTGAATTTAAAGTCAGTAATGAGCAGTGGTAAAACTTAGCTTCCAAAGATTTGATTTCAAAACGTATCATCACAGTGGCTATCAAACTGTGGTCATTTTATGTGGAGCTGGTAGTGGTTTACTACAACAGAATAGGGATCAATAAAATCAGCTAATGTCTTTGGACTTTTTGAGTGTACTATCAGCTGAAATCAGTTGTTTTAGGTCATTCATAGAAAGACTATGTTTGGAAAACATTTTTCCCTTTCTTTGTGCTACCTTTTGCTTTCCTGAAGTTTGAAATTACCTGTTTGTGTGGGTCTTTCAGCCAGCAAGAGAAAGATGAAATAATTTCTGCACCTTTTTATAGCAGGAGGGAGTACTGAAAATAAATGCAGTTATAAATCCGTCATAAGGGTTTTAAGTTTGTCACAGCAAGTTCTTCCTAAAATAGCTGTGAGTCATTCACGTTCCCTTTGGCATATTACAATTTTTGCCCATTGGGAATTTTCATACACTCACTCACGTACTTTTTGATTTAAAGCTAGAATCCAACCAAAACAGCAGGGCAGAAACCAGCCGTTTCCAACTGGTTGAAATTCAGCAAGTTTTTACTCTCATTACTTAATGTAACTGCCAGTCACTTGAGGCACCTGTATAATTAGTAGTATGTTTGGCAGTGTTAGGTAGAATACCAGTAGTGATACCTTTAAGCACTGACACAGGTATTTGTATCTTCTTTGACTTTAGAGATGTAACAAGGTCTATTAAATGTATAATAAAATTCATTCGGATGCATACAAACTGATGTAGCTCTGCACTTTAGCAGCACCAAGGACACTGGGTTTGCTCTGCTGTTCAGAAGAAATATCCCTGGCCACAGCACGCTGGCTATTACATATCTATCAGAGAAGAGATTTTTCCTCTTGCAGGACCTCCAGATAAAAGTTAAAATAATTATATCTACATCAATACGAATGAGTAGTCTCTCTCTATCTTTTGGCAGTAGAGAATCATATTTTCAGGTATTCAGTTGATGTAAGATATGACGTAGGAGAAGCTTTGGCTAAAATCAGTTGAAATTTTTTGCACAGATACCATTGGATCAAGTATATGTCAAATGGAACTGTTAGCAAGAAAACTGAGAAGGAAAGTCTTTCCCAATCTCCTGAACATTGGTGAGGTTTTGGTTTGTTTCCCATCCAAAAAGGAATTGGAAAATCACATTTTCTAAAATTTCCATTGTCCAGTAGCCCAAAGTATTTTTCTTAGGGCACAGAGGGAAGAAGAAAAAAGGAAAAAGGATGATTAGTAACATGGAAATAAAATGGAACCAGAATATGGGCACAAACGTAAAAAGGCAACGGATGTTTTCATAGGATCAGAGTGGTTTGGGTCTGGAGGGACTGTTAAAGATTGCCTAGTCCAACCACCCTGCCATGGGCAGGCACATCTTTCACTAGATCAGGTTGCTCAAAGCCCCATTTAACATGACCTTGAACGATTCCAGTGATGGGGCACAGAAAGCTTCTCTGGGCAACTAGTTCCGGTATCTCACCACCCTCATCATAACAAAAAAAACCAAAAAACAAACAAACAAAAAAAAGGCTTCCTTCTATCTAATCTAAATCTACCCTTTTTTACTTTAAAACTATTTCCCCTTGTCCTATCACTATGGACCCTGGTAAAAAGTCTCTCTCCATCTTTCTTATAGGCCCCTTTAATATGGAAAGGTCCCAATAAGGTTTCCCCGGAGCCCTCTCTTCTCCAGGCTGAACAAAGCCAATCTCTCAGTTCATGGCCCTCCTCTGGATCTGCTCCAGCAGGTCCATATCTCTCTTGTACTGGGGGTCCCAGAGCTGGATGAAGCTCTATTTTCTGACAAAACATCTTGTTATCAGTTAACTGAGTGCACCTATATAGGATGAGTCTAGGAACGATGGAAGGGAGAGCTAATGTCCAGGCCAACATTCCTTCCCTGGGCTCTTTCTAATGTTTCCCAGCATCACATGTGTGATAAAGGGTGTATTAAGTTCTCTCAGCAGAATTAGTTCTGTCTACAGATGTTTAAAAGACATATTTTAACTTTGCATATATTCATAGAGATATTCCAGTTTCAGCAGACTTTAGTACGGTTCACTGGCTGCACGCGAGAATGGAATTTAATGGTGAAGCTTTTGTGTATACAATGGGAGTACAAGAGGAAAATGTAGGTCAAAACCAACAAAACCTAGCTGAGACTTCTCCTGTTTTGTTTCACCCCCACCTTTTCATGGCATAGTGCACAGGAAAACTCTTGGACTCAAACCAATCTTCATCCATCATCTAGGAAATGCAGAAGGAGAAGTGTTGTGGGAAAATTCAAAGGTCTGGTTTTTTCAGTTGTACTTGGATTTAACAACAGCTGGGATTTTCCTTGCAGGTAAGCCAGTGGGAAAAAAAAACACAAACGAGGAAAATCTGGGACAGATACACAAGAAAAATAATTAATGATCACAGATCTATCAAATAATGGGTATGCTTATATTAAAAGGCAGTACAGTTTTACAGCTTGAGACCCGAGAATTTAATTATTTCCATAGAAGCCAGTCATATTAACTTTTAAATTAATTCATCTATTTTACCATAGGAGGGTTAGAAAATCCTCAAAAACATTAAAATATATATTCGGAGATATCCAGTTGTTCCAGTTAATCCAGAACTGGCCATGACATACTTTATAAAAAAATGAATTGAAGGCAACTTGTGTGTATTATGTGCTCTACAGTAGTCAAATATCTGTCCAAAAGGAAAAAAAAAATACTTGAAGAAAAAAATACCTTTCTACTGAAGAAAATTAAGGTTCATATGTCATTGAAGGTTATTAAAGCTGGGCTCGGTGCCATGTTTTGCCTTGATCCTTGGGATTCCAGTAGAAGATTGATTGGTTTTTTCCCAGCAATTAAACTCCCCTGCTTTCTTACAATCGTGCAGAATGATACCAGTTAGACTTGTAATAAATTGCTTACATTTTTCTGAGCATGAGGTCTGTTGATTTTGTAACACTAAGCATTTTCCTTCTTTTCTCTGTCATGTATTTTTGGCTATGATAAGCCATACGGAGCATGTCATGTATTTGTTATATGACAAATTTGCTATTCTTAAGGAAAACCACACTGGCTACACTGGAGGTAGAAAATGTGGACAGGGGCCACCATTCTGTGGCTTTACCTTCAACTTTTTCTGGTCATTGCTCACAAAGACAAAAAAGTTTGCAGACTAAGCTATTTCTCTGCAAAACTGAAGTATTTTTGTTTGGATGAAGGATAGAACAGAGCCCCCAGCAGAAGAAACAGCAGCACTGCATAGGAAGCAGTTGTATGGGTATAAATGAATGGATGCACAGTTTATTTTTCCACTTGTGAGGCAGTACATGCCATAACCCTTTTACTCTTTAGCTTTATGCTCACTGTTCTCGCCTTCCTCTTCCACACCTCTTTTTGCCATTTTCTCTGAGTAGTTCACTGGAGTCCTCGGAGAAGGTGCCTCTTCTGGGCCAGCTCCCTGGGAGCTGCCTGTGATCAATGCAAGAGGGAGAGAGGGAGAGCTGCAACTCAAGAGGGCAGTCCAGCCGGTCCTAAAACAGGTGTCCAAGAGAGGTGGCTGAATTACCCTCTAAAGGCTCCTAACCTTTAAGCAGAGCCTGAAAGGTTAAATCAGCCCATCTTTTAGGCATGTGAAGATGGTTCCCACTTGGAGTAAGCAGTATGGGCATAAATAACCTGTCCTAAGCTGGTGAAACCTGCTACAGTAATTCATCTGGGCTTCAGACAGGCTGAGTTATAAAGATCTGTTTGTAATAGCACGAGGTTGAGAAGAGCTTCAAAGCAGCTATTTCCCACTTAGACTTTAGCAAAAATTTAGTCAGAGTATGAGGCTTGCAAATTAATAATTCCCAGATGACATGAGAGGAGCTGCTAACAAAATTCTTTTTTTATTCCTTCACCTCTGTTAAAAGTTTTAAGTTAAGCATGGAAAACCAGCTCAGACTGGCCATCTAACCTTTAAACTGATAAAGTTATGTCCATTCTTCATCCATGTTTCTAGCTGCAAGACAGCCTATGAGCTGATTTGGTGAGTCCCTTATGCAGAGTGACCGTCATATCTGATCTGACTGTACCTCTCTCAGAAAAAGCCCATAATGGTCCAAGAAAGCTGTGGTGGGAGTCAAAGACCAACTGTGTGGAAAAGTCAATGTTTTTTCAACATTTGCTCTCAGGCCTTAGTGTAGTCCAATCTTTTTAGCCTCTGTCCTACTGCTGGGCAGTCAAGAAATTTCATACCTCCCTGATATCAGTAGTTGGCTTCTCTCTTGCTCTTCTCTGTGGCACCTTACATGTGTTGAGAAGTGTGGTGGTTCATTGGGAAAGCATTGCTGTTCACACCACTTTGCTCCCTGGCTGCTTTCCTCCTGTTTAGTGTAGCTGTAAATGTCTTCATTATCTATATGCACACATAGAAACCCCAGTAAAGAAATTCCTTCACATACCAAGTAGTTAGGAACCACGGGTGAAAGAGTGAGCTGCTCTGTCTCATGTTTTTCAGAGATGGAGGTACTTGAGCTGTGGAATCTTGAGCTAAAGAAAGCTTCCTGGAGATAAATTTCTGATCTTGCACAGGTTGGGATTGCTTGCTGAGAGGCAACAGATGCCTCTGGCTGGAAATCGCTTTCCTAAAGGCTATTTCAGCACCTCAGGTCATTGCAGAGCTTCCACGCACATTCCCTGCCTACAAATTTCCCCATATGAAACTTCTAAGCTTTCCATTAGTAAAGCAGACCTATGTACAGACTGGGTACTGAAGTTTGCATCCAGTATCTGCTTTGTCTTGTGTATTTTTTAATAACTTATTTACCAAAAAATGTGGGGATATCAGCTAAATTCCTGCTTTTCCTCTTTATTGCACAATTCAGTAGCTCCCAGAGAACCAAAAGAGGGTAGGAGAAAAACACCAAAAATAAGCATTGCTCCAAATGCTAGTATAGTCTTCAGTGAGTCAAACCATAAGCCTCTTCTAGGCTGATGCATATTCCTTTTTTAAAATGTATGTGTGAAAATGTGTATGTATTCTCTCCCACCTTACCCAAGATATTTGCATCATTGCTGCTTGTGTTAAAAATTCACTTCCTTTGACCATTTTTTAATATGAATTAAAGAGAAGAGGGGGAAAAAAAAAGAGGGAAATAATTTTGGTAAGGGCTCCTCTCTCCTGTCATCTGGGGATTATTAGTTTACAAACCCTCAACCTTTGACCTGGTATTTTTGCTGAAGTCTGAGTGCAGAACAAGCTCGCTTTGAAGCTCTCCACATCATGTACGGAGGAATGTGGGATCGCTAGCACTTTGACTGTTTAAAGCCTGGATGAGTTATTGTAGCAGGTTTCACTGGCTCAGGATGGGGGCAGGGCTCTTTCCTCTCATGATCTATCAGGAGGCATCCATCTCATCTAATTTTTTTCTTCCATAAAAGCTGTCTATTTATTCTCAGTGTTCATCAAGTCACCCTCCATGAAGACATGTAGGCACCCAGAGAGGGCATTTCAGCTGACATGGTAGGATATGCCTGGAGGTAATTATTTCTCTCTGCAGCATGCAGAGGGAGACCAGAGAGATAAAGTCTGGCCAGACAAAATTAGCCAAGCTCCAGTTTATAGACACCATTCAAAAGAAAGCCAAAACGTTATTTCTTCAGTGTTTGCAAAAACCCTCTGTTACCCAGCGCTGCCGCACTCAGCCATCCAGACAAAGGATTTGGGAATGAAGACTACTGCTCCCAAAGAAATACCTTTATCTAAACATTTTTAGACAAGTTCAATATAAACCATTACAAGCAGAATCTTGCAGGTTTTTGCTGCTTCTTTTTCCAAATAAACAAAGAAGTCCGAGGGAGTCTTATTTCTTATCATTTGCAAAAAATTAGTCAAATGTTGGTACTCTAAGCATCATTGCCAACTTCAACAACTTCTGACAGATCTCATGATAATTCACACTACTTATGTCTTGAAATCATCCAATATGCAAGACATTTTTTGAAAAAGAGAAAATAATAATTTGGCCATTATGATGGCAGAGAAAAGCTAAAATATGCATATGACTGAAGTGCACTTTAAAAAGTTATAAATGCTAGAATATCCTATATTATTTACATTGACATGTTCATTCTGTCCTATCCTATTTTGTTCTGTTAGGCTTTATTCTATCCTACATATTTAAAATAAGACTCAGCCAGGTGGTGATGTCTACATGTTTTCTGAACAGAGAATAAATTAATTAAAACAAAATCAAGATCACAAGCAGTGCATATAAAAGCAGCCATGCATGAAGAGGTAAATGTATTCCAGAGGAGATATGTAAGAGTAACAGCAGTTTCCCAGTTGCTTCACTGAGTTTTCTAAAGTTACTACTCCAAGGACCTATCTTTTCCCACAAATACATATATCAGTAAACAGATTTTTCAGAGATATGAGCTTTGTTCCTATGAGTTAGTTCAGAGGGAAAAAAATATTGGATGAAAAGAATTAGAGCTGTTGTTTGGAATGGCATTCTTTTTGTAGCCACTTTACTATACTGGAGAATTAAGAATTTGTACTTGGATTATTTATTCCTACTTTGAAAAGGGACAAAATGGTTACCCTCTAACAAGGACCTAGCAAGTGAATCACAGTCTTGAAAATCTGGGACTGACTGAGTTTGAAAGAAGAGTGCCTTTTCGAAAAGAAAACAGCCCAGAGTACTTCCCGCTTCTCCCTGCCTTGTTTTCAATTGAATCCTAGTTTAATGAATTACAATACATGACATTAAAGGGCACAGGGGCAATGGGCAGAGAAGCCCTGTGTGATGGGACTGCCACAGTCCTGTAGCAGCCTGGAGTGATGTGCGGCCGCACGTGCACAACCAGCCCCTGAGTTGCTCCCTCCAGCACAAGCCAGCCTGGGACACCAGGCAGCTCTTCCCTCCTCCCAGCCACCCTCTTCAACAGCTGTCAGGTATAATAAGCCAGTTTGCAGTACAGCCTGAATGACAAATCACTGTATATTTTACCCAGGAAATATCCCAAAAACCAGACAGAAATTCTTTGTGTTGTGCAAGGCAACCTCACTAATGCACTGAGTCTGAAATGGAGACAGCGCTGTCAAATGTGGTAAAAGAGGGGAAAAAGCTTAAAAGGCAGCGTGTTTGGGAATACTAACAGAAAGGATGCAGATGTGCCACCAAGTGCAGCTGAACACTTTTTAACCAATGGGGGAGCTGGGAATAGTAGCAATGTCCCTGAAGGCAAAAATAATCCCTTATCTGCTAGGATTTGTTGTTACTAGCATATCTTTAATACAAAAGACAACTCGACAAAATGGTGGCATGTTTTGTTAGAGCTTTTTGGTCAAATGTGGAGTTCTTGTCAGAAAGGGATAAAATAAGGAACATAGCTTCAAAGATGGGAAGTTTGATAGTAGGTAACTATAATGTATCGATTTTTTTTGCCCTTGGCCCTGTGACACAGTAGGTAGGAAAACTTTTGAGAAAGTCATAGAATCATAGAAATATTAAGGTTGGAAAAGACGTCTAGGATTATCAAGTCCAACCGTCAACCCAACACTACCATGTCTCCTAAACCATGCCCTGAAGTGCCACATCTACACATCTTTTAAATACCTCCAGGGATGGCGACTCTACCACCTCTCTGGGCAGCCTGTTCCAGTGCCTGACCACTCTTTCAGTAAAGACATTTTTCCTAATATCCAACCTAAACCTCCCCGATACAGCTTAGAGCCATTTCCTGTCATTCTATCGCTAGTACCTGGGAAGAGACCAACACCCACCTTGCTACAACCTCCTTTCAGGTAGAGAGCGATAAGGTGTCTCAGTTGTAGAGATACTGTGTGTATTTTGTTTGAATGAGATTTTTTGGCTGGTGTACGGTCTCTGTCATGGCATCACCACCATTGCTTTAGAATGATAAAAGATAAGGATGAAAGACTCCTGTCTTAACAACAAATGAAGACTGATGGCAGCTCTCTGGTATGGTATGGGTAATGTGGATGTGTTGTCTGGAACTGACTCTCAAACCAGGATTAATCCTACCTGACTTGACCTGACTACCATAAAAAGGTTTATACCTGGGTTGCTCACCCATACCTCTTTTCACAGGCAGAGAAAAGAAAGAGGCACTCCTAGGATTTGGCTCTTGTAGCATGCATAGAAACATACCTTATAAAGGGATGTACCTATTTCCAGATGAATTTCACCTATTAAGTCCTTGCTAGGTAACACAGCCACATGACCTACTTACATGTAAATATCTATATCTGGTCAGATAAATCACATCTGAGTGTTCTGTTGACTCAATTCCTAGTGTAGTGCAGAAAAAAATGCATTGATGTCTGTGAAAAGATGAAAGGGTTTAGAAAGTAACTGGAAGTTTAAAATATGCCTACCTCATTTAGGAGTACAAAATCAAGTTACTGAAAACAAGTCTTCCTTCCTGGTATAAGGCACTTCAACATTTTCCCAAATGTCTTATTTTACCCTTGATATTGGATGACATATGTAAACATGTACAAATGCTCTTTGCTGGAAGCCCTGAGAAAGAAATCTTCTGTTGTTGAAGTGAAAATGGATCTTGGCAAGAAGAAATAAATCAGTGGCTGTTATGCTTTTGAATTGTTTATGCATTTTTTCTTTTCAAAAGGCTACCTATTCTCCTACGGGTTTGTTTTGTTCCCGACTTGTTGCTTGATGACCTTAATTTGTGATTACCATCTCATTTTAAAACTCGTAATTTGAATGCAGGAGACAAATGGCTGGTGTAACTGATAGGTCAGTGCTGCATACATTGGATACAGTCGCTGAGTGTGGAATATTTCTCCTGGCATTCAGAAAGTAATTTTGCTCCTGTGCCTGCCCTGAAATTACTGGAAGCAAATCCTGATGTCCTTATTCTGGTTTATCACACTTGTTACTGAACCGTTTCTGTCCTATGCTGAGACTTCTTGCTACAGCAATGCACTGCTTTAGAATGTAACGTTCATTATTAAAAAGTACAAGTACTGTACATGTTTCTGAAGCAAGTCCCAAGAGATTTAGGCTACTTTTCTTCTCATCTCAAACCAGTTCTCTTCATTACTTCCCAATAATTTTTATACTATTTCTTGCTTTATATGACTGTATTGAGAAGCAGAGAAAAATCATGAGCATAACAGTTAAAATAGTAATATTGAAGAGTTAAAAGCAATGTACAGAGAGGAAATCATTTAAATGAAACAGACCAGGTGAAAAAGAAATACAGTGCATCATGCACAGAGAATGTGTTTATTGGACAAGTCCCAGTTCCAGATCAAAGGTATTGCAATAGTGACTGGAATCCATAAAGTATTTTCAGCACCAGTAAATGTTTCACAAAACCATACAGGGAAGTCTAAGATGTTCTTTTTCAGTACCATACCAAAAGAGAAAGAAAACCAACCAAAAAACAACTCAAACCAGAAGTTGTTAAACCTCTTCTGATCAGGATTTCCTCTATTCTATAATGTGCTAGAAGACAGTTTTTTCAAATACATATTCTGATGTGAAAGAAAAAAGGCAAAAAAAAAAAGTTGGAATAAATGCTGTCTGTTGAACAGCAGCCAAAAACTGCCCCAGAAGGCTCGGTATCAGAACCACAAGCAATCTCACATGGGTGCACAGCAGATCAAGGGAATGACTTTAAAGCAAGACTTTGTGTGTGATTACTGTGACCTGGAGTTCTCTCTGGCAGGGAAGAGAAAGGAGTCCAAAGCAAGAACCTGGGCATGCTGAAAAGGTCTCTAGAAAGGGGCACGGGTAAGGTCTCATCAGCTGTGTTGACTTCGGCTGTGTGCATACGTGATAGCTAGAACTTATAAACCTGTCAGAAGAAAAGATGTGGAAGATGAACTGAGAAAGTCTGGTGCTGCGATTTCTACTAAGCTGCCAAGGTCACTTTGGGCTACTGGATTAAAATGTTAGGGAATGGGGATTTTTTTCTAAAATATCTCTTCTTTGTCAATGGGCAAAACTGTAGGCAAACAGCCTAGATGTATGGAAATTACATGATCTGTCACAGCAAAGCGTGAGAACCTGCATATATAGGAGTTGTCCTCATTCAGCTATGCCTCACCCTGCTGCCCGGTGCCTGCAGCATGGCCATAGCATAGAGCAGTGCTACAGAAACTCATTTTTGCAGATGTCTTGCAAACCATCATGTTAAATATAACTTTCCCCAGACGAACATCGGATACTGACAACCTGAAGGAATGTAAGCACAGCTACTATGCTTTTACTATGCTTTTACAAGGTAACTTTCCCATTTTCCCTATTCTCCCATCTTTGATCACTTGCTCTGGTTCTTGATATCAGAGTCAAAAAACCTTTGTTGGGAATTTTATCAATTTATGGTCCCAAAATTACTTCTTGGCCCAAACCTCTCTGTGGCATTTGGTGTTTACTGAAAGAGAATAATGGGACTGAAATAAGGAGGGTCCAGTCAAGGCTAGATAAATCATTGCACACCGCTAGATTTAATTAGATTGAATGTAACATTATGAGTTTGCAAACTACCACTATGTGGCACTTTAGATTTTAACTCCTCTCACCTAACTTGAGAGAGACTTCTGGGGCAGTTTACCACTTCCAAAAATATCTGTTTAATACAGGTAGGACAGCTTCAGGATAGGAAGACAGGCTTGGATAACTCTTCAATGGAATATAGAGTACGCAGAATAAACAAGGTCAAACACTGATTTTTTATTCAATTGACCTAGGGTGAAATTTGTCATCCTTAAATGTCCAGCTACATCCCTCACGGAGATTTTTCAACAGTGCTTCCAGGTGCTCTCTGGAGCTGAAGAAAAATTCTGTATGCTGAACTATTTGGAAACATTCCCATTAAAAAAAAAATAATTGGAAAATGCGGTATGTCGAGTTCAACATCTTTCATCTGAGTCTTTGAATTTGATGAGTACTTGAGAGTAAATAACAAGGCGTAGTTTCTGAGGTGGTTCAGTCTGGACTTCTAATTGGTTGACCATCAAAAGTTACCCTGTTTAGACCAGGCACCCTCTTTGCACATACGGTATTGCTATGACTATATAGGCTGGGATGGTTTATTTTGCAGGAAGTTTAGGAAAAAAACCAAATTTTCCATGAAAGAGCTCTTCAGTTTATGGCTACCACTAACAGTATGAGCTATATCACCAGTTATCATAAAGGTCTCCCATCCAATAGTCCCCCAGCTGATTTCAGTATTTGACCTCATCTCCATTTTCTGCAAAGGTAGCCCAGTAGTCAGATGTTTGGTATCACCTTTGTTGTCTTTACTTCCATTATAAGGAACATGCACATATCTAAACTGCTTTGAGCTGTTACTAATCATGTTCGCATTGATCTTCACAACTCTGTTCATACATAATACTACCTGCACCAGCCTGAGCAAGAGGGAGCTGAGCGCAGTCACTAAGGAATCATCTCAGCAGAGACCACAGAGGTGTGTCAACCTGGTCAGCCATCTGAAGAAGCTGTGCCCCTGTTTCAGGAATGAAATATTTACGTTCAGTAAGAAGACTCGAGATGTAATTTTTTTTAAAGATCAGAATTATCTCACTCAGCTCTGTTGATTTCAACAGTTAGGAGTGGACTGAGATCAAAGGCAGTAAAACCAAAACTCCACAAGAAAAAAACATTCTCACAAGAAATTCAGAGGCAACTGATGTCAGGAAATCTTATAGGAAGCTTTGTCCCGTTAAGATATTTAATAAGACCCTCCAGCCAAAGAAGGCAAAACTAGCATAATGAAGAACATCCAAGGAAAACTGTACCTTGTGCCCTTTGGAAGTTTACCTATCACTTCTGCATCTCCTAGGCTTAAAAGAAAAGGAAGTGATACACAATTTACTTTTTATGATTTTACTTTTTATGGATTTACTTTTTATTATTTTTGTGATTTTTCTAATAACAAACATTTTCTCATTAAAAGAAAGTCTTAGTTTGCATTTTGATTTATTAGTTACCCATGTAGATATTAGCTTGCTAAGATTCAGCCTGAAGACACGGGGGTCTGAAAAAGAGCCATTTGGGTAGTAAAATCAATGAAAGATATTTTTATCCTCTTGTTTTTTCTATGCCTTCTTTGCTTTTGGGCAAGCAAGCATGACAGCCAAAACAAACCCCATAGGCTTGTCACTGAAGGTCCCTCTGCATTCAACCAGCCATTTTCTATGGAGGTTGTGCAAAAAGTTGGTGTTCAGGAGTACTGTTTTTTCTCCAACAGCTTGGTTTATTTCCAGCAGAGGCCTGTGACTTGGGAACTGCACCAGGACCTGCATTTACATGTTTCCTTACACAGTGTTTATACAGACAATCAGGTTTGGCTAGAAATTAATGTCTTCAATACAAGATCACATTCCTTGAGTTTGGGCCTTTCCATTAATAAAAGCAGAGCATACTCACAAATATGGTACCTTTCAGTGAGATTCATCTTTCCTGGCTCCGGAGAGTAACAATGAAGATATCTGCACCTGAGATTACTGAATCATCCTAAGCTTCATTTGCAGTCAACAGAGAAAACCTCTATGGTGTGATTCATCGGGTTTATTTGATATTTTACAAAATGATTAATTGCACTTAGAAGAACATCTTTCTCTCTGTTGGCTGTGAAGTGAGCCTGGGATATTTACCTGAGGTGTAATTACCTACTGCTACAGCTTATATCATAAAAAGAGAGAAAGAGGGAAGAGGTGTCTTGTTGGAATAATGTCTCCTAATATAAAGACCAGTACTGGTACTTCAGGCCTCATAACTATTACTTCTGACTATGGTCTTTATATATAGGACTCCATATTTCTGCTACCTCCTTGTAACTTGTTTATTGGGTCACTTGTAAGAGCTTATTAGTTGCACTCCCTCCTCTTCTGACAACTGTTGGCCTAATTGTCCAAAACTAGCAGGATCTGATTCATGACCTTTCTTGACCCTTCATTAGGATTACAGCTGGGCTCCAGTTTATCAGCAACAATCTGAAACAATTTTAATCAGTGTTGACCCCCACAGCCAAGCAAGCAACCCTATTAAAATTAATGAGATGGCAACCCTGTAAAAGCAGGCAAGACTGACTGATGGGGAAGCTACCTGATGGCAGCAGAGTCTCTTGACAAATCAGATGCACTCAGGTGTCTTGTCAACTTTGCACTCACTTTATTTTCCCACATGAGCCACCAGAAATAGACACTTCTGCTTCATTCCACCTAGCACTCACTTCCTCAGGGTGAACAACTGCATACAGCAATCCAGTCCTATTACTCTCAAAGGATCATATAGGAATTGTGCAGCTATGCTGTGTCCATGTAATTCTGACAATTTGAAGGAAAAATTTGTAGGAGAGTGAGACGAAAAGAAAATGTTACAATAGGAAGTGGAAGTTTCCTGAAAAAGTTATTGTTCCACAAGAAATAAAGGTGAACAACATTTTTAATCTGTGTATTTTTAAAAGCAGAACGTTGATTGTTTATGTCTGTTGAAAGGCCATATTGAAAATAGTATATCTGGTACAGAAGAATGTTTGTAAAAAATCTGAGGTAACAGTGATGTCTCTGGAGAACTGCATTTGAACACTTAATGTTCCTCTACTCCTCAGTCGGTCGAGGTCGACTTCCTTCAGAGCACATCACATCAAGGGATTCCTTTTCTACTGAGAAGTAAGAAAATGAAGGATCATGGAAATGAAGTCTGACAACAAAGAAAACTTAGAGTGAAAGTTGTTTAGATTCTCATAGGGGATGTTCTGAATTAAAGCTTTTTTTTTAAAAAATATTTAATTGAAAGATTTTTTTCCCATGAAGAGGGAAGCTCTGTCCTCACATAGCTCTGTATGATAACCATTCAGAAATATTACAGAATGGCCTACAGATCCCGTGCACATACAGCCCTGATTTATCATCCTCTCTAATGTCTTCCATGGCTCGGTATCCCACCTCATGAGGTATCACACCAGAAAAAAACCAGGTAGTTTTCAAAGGAGTATGCTAAAGACTTGAGTCCATTAACTCTTAGAATAAGGTTAGATTAACGCCACTGAAACTAGTAGAAAGTGCCTCACATGTTACTGGGGTCTAATTCTGAGCCCTCAATATGTAAGACCCCAGCACATATTGGACATTGGAAGTTCATGTTTCTTGACTGATGATAAGTGCTGCTGATTGGAGAATTCCTCTGGTCAGCATCAGGGACAAGGCTGGTGGCCTCTGGTTTTCTTCAGCTTTAATCCTTTAGCTGGTCAGGAAACCTATTTCAGAGAATAGTAGGGAAGAATATATGGCAAGGGGACAGAGGCCTCTGTGCTATGCAGCGTTCAAATCCTGAGGGAACAAACAAATAGAGTGCAGGGGACCTCTGAAGGGGTCCAATATATAGCAAAATTGTCAAAGCTCTTAAGCAGGGGGACTGACTACATGGTAAACTGGTGGAGAGCTGGAGAAGCAGCACAGAGCAAAAGCATCTTACATTTCTTATCAAATGCTCCAAGGTTATCGCAAACAGCCTCATACATTTGTGCTGCAGGGCTCCATTAAGTGAGATTCCTTCCCCAACAACCCATGCTGCCTACGAGTTTCTCTCAATAGCTTTTTGTCTGACCTTCTAGGTAATTGCACATGACCTAAAATTGCAGAGTTATTCATCTCTTTATTTTAAGTCAATGAACAAAAGTGTTTGCCTTAGGTTTTTGAGACTCAGATTCTTATTTTGGGGGGATGACATTAATATTTATATACTCTGTGCATTGGATTAGCTTCATGTTTTGTACATAGGCAACCTAAAAAAAGGGGTGTGGGGTGGGGAAGGCAAAAAAAGCAGCAACTATGGGATTGTTTTCAATTTTTAAATGAGCTGGAGCATATTTAGACACCAGTACTTTTTGCAATTGTCTTAAAAAGAAACTGTCTTAGATATTGTATCAGTTTTATATTATTTTTGCAAACTGTAAAAAAACCTGTAAAGAGCTCTGATGGATGCAGCAATTTCCCATATGACTGAAACACAGGCAGATCCACCACCAGAGGAATAATAATCCTTCAGTATTTCAGACTAAATACTTATGAAGGCTCAACAGAGCGTCGTGTTAGAAATTCTACAGCTCCATTTGTTAATGATCCATAGAGTGAGTTGGAGCAACCAAACTCAACCTTGATTACAGAAAGAAGGACAGGATGGTACTTACTCCTGAGCATAACAGCCTGAGAAATTCTTTACAAGCAGTCAGGAAAGAAGCAGAGTCGTGTTTCTACTATCAGGAAAGATAACAGGACAACTAAAGATAAACAAAGAGGACCCAGGCAGTGCTCTGCAGCATCTAATAATAGTTTGTTCCCTGTACCTGAAGACAACAGGACTATGTTCTGGTGGGACAAAGCATGGAAGGGATGGAAAGCAAAGGGTGACTAAAAGCATTTTGGTTTATATTTTATAAAATTTCCTTCTTCCTTATCCTGCTTCCAAATCTGAGGTACTGAATTTTGCTTCCCTCAGACAATGTGAGACAATCTCCCCATCACCCATACATTCTCCCTTTCAAAATTAAGCAAGAAAATAAAAAGACAGGAACAAATACCCTGATCACTGGGTATGGGAAAGAGGAGGTCCTTTTCCCTATAGAGGGTCTTGGCTTTGTATGGAACCTTTTTCCAACCATCTCAAGACTGAGGTATTGATGTGGCCTAGAAGCATGAGCTCTCTGGTGTTGGAGGCTGAGCCAAGCTGCTTTGGGAAGGAAAGTCTGCAACCAGGTGACTGCTGCCATTAAGATGAGCATGGAAGTGAAGAGTATTGTTACACTGTGGGTGGGACAAGGGACTGTGAGTGGCTACCAAGACATGTGGCAGCAGCACATCCCTCCTATGTCTCTTTTTCTCCTTCATTCACTAAAGCCGTCACGAGAAATTGCCATGAAGAGTAAAAAAGAAAGCAGGATGGTGAGAGCAAAGAGCATACAATATATACTTGTCTATTTCAAACTAGTCATGAGCCAGAAAAATCAGTGAGACAACTCATGTCTAGTTTTTATGTTTCTTCAGCAAAACCCTGCAACAACATGTCTTTTCACCAACAGGACTCATGGCACAGCTGACATTGGGAGAAAATATACGAGGATTTGACAGAGTGTGCCCAAAATGCTGTGGGAGCTGTGAGGCACTTGTGACAGTCTCCTTTCTGACAGCACCAAAATTTCAGCACTGCAGCTGCTGGACACTTGCTTTGACAAAGAGAGAGCAGCAGAGTCTTGCGGTCACCCAGTAAGTGCCTTTCAGGCCCAGGGCAAAACAGCTGAGATGCTATCAGCATCACTTGCACTGACACTACGGGAGTTTGCAATGCTTTTTCTCTGATAATGAGAATCAAAGTTGATAGGGATTTACCTAAAATAAAAGTAGTTTAATTTCTGTCAGGGGCCAGTGTGAGTCTAGGATCCCTTATGATAGAGGAAAAAGAGAAAGAGAGTATAAAGCAGTTTAAAATCTCAACATCAGTTTGGCTACTTGATTCTGAACTAGTATGTGGGTGGACGGAGAAATGAGGGAAGGAGAGGGTGATATTCAACACACTGCCACTAGTAGTTGTTAATAGAAGAAAACCAGACTATTGGCATTAATTTTTATGATCAATGCTCACTCTCTTCTTGGAATCACCAATGTCCTGGGGATTTAATGTTCCTGAAGCCTGGGACAATTCACTCTGATCTTTTAGAGTAAGATTAGGAGTAGAGGGAATGCATAAAAGCAGTCTGTGTTGATTTGTAATGTTGTGCAGTCTTATTGCCTTTCAGTGTCTTTGTTAGTAAAAAAATATTAGTGCAAAATACTAACAGTAGTTTGCTTGGGTTTGGATTAGGACTGGGGTTTTTTGTTTCCTTTTTTTGCATTTTTAAGTGTACCAAATTAAATTGTTCCATGTATCTCACTGAATTCTAGGACTGCCTTATGGTGCTAGTGATTTTGAAGGCAATGCAGTTATCTGGATTGCAATTTCAGCTAGAAACAGAATTTAAACATCTTAGATCAGAACTCAAACTAAGCACTTTACATTAGGAAATATTTGCCATGTTTATTTTTATGTCAGCATTTTGGCCAGATCATGGCTTTTGGATATTTATCCAGAATATTTTTCCCTGAGTACTTCTCCTTACCTCTTCCTAGCCCTCTTACATGCACATACAATCTACAGACTTTCCAGGCAGGTTTTAAGCCACCAAAGGTAGCTGCTCATTCAGCTAAGACAGAGAGCTCTAAGTAATGATTTCTTAAAATATTTAACTGTTAACTAGATAATGCCTGATGAAGTAATGCATTCTGCCTTAGGAGTTTAAACTGAAGGAGTGAAATATTTTCCTTTATTTAGAAAAAAATAAGAAAAGTGGTACTAATCTGTTTACAAAGAAAACCAGGACTTTTATTTAAGTACCAAATGCCTGGTTCCCTATTTAGCCCATTACACTCTGTGGCTCTGTTCAACTTCAGGTAACATGTAGATGATCAGCATTTTGGAGAAATACCTAACAGCAAAACCAAAGTAACGTATCCGCATACTTGACCAAAAAACTACTAGCCTGACTTTAAACAGTGTTAGTCAATGCATACATGATTCTCATTGCCTTCAATTTTGATTTCTCACCCTTGTTTTTCCTCCAGATTGGTTCCTCTTTACCTCCCTTATGTCTTCCTTTTTTACTGTACATCCCTTTATCTGGTTACTGTGGGATTATAACTACTTGATATGAGTCCTTACAAGTATATGAATTTATATCTACCTAGATTTAATTATTTTCTCCACCTTCTGGCAAAGGGGCATGCAGACATGCATTAGATTGCAGACTTCATGTTACAAGCAGCTTCCAGCAAGCCGTAAGGGCTTTTGGAGGCAGAAGCTCCAAAGCAGCTTTCCTTAGGATTTGCTCTGCTTTCTCTTCGTGGGACTGCCTAACAAATATCATACAGACAGCCCACCCCAAAGCTGCTGGCACCCTGCCCAATGCAAACCTACCATGCCTACTCAGACAGATGGGTTCCCACATATCACGCAAGGTATTTCTCAACTATTCTGTGCCCACATTTGCTCATTTGTTACCTGCACAGGTGCCTTCAGCAGCCAAGACAGACATGCTCGATGTTACCTTCTCTGTTCTCTTAAGTGGTGCCCTAACTGTAAAAGGATAATTAGATGCCCACTCTGAGCTGCAGCCTTACCTTGCTTCTTCACCTGCGATTGGCATCTATTCCCTTGCCCAAGAGATCCTCTTTTACTGCAGCCCTGGTATAAAACCAGGCTTCAAAAGCTTCTTTTTTCACATCATTAAACCATTCCTTTCTGTTTGCTTCTTTAGAATTTAGCTTCTTCAAATTATTTGGGTTTCGTCTTATTTTGTCACCTACTATCATTCAGCAGAGAAAACAGGTTTTCCATGAAACCGTAGGGAGAGCTATTCTGTCCTCTTCTTTTCCCAACGTGGCCTAAAACCCATCATAAGCCATGGCCTGCTGCCTCTTGCACAGGACTCGATGCACTCTACAACTTGGAAAGGCCCAAAGCTGTACAAATTTGAGATGGCAGTGAGCTTGAGGGCTGCTTTTTACTGTCAGGCAGGCGACAGCAGTGGAAGAGGAAGGAGTGCGTGTAAAGACTTTCTGAGCTTATTATCTGGGTAAAGCTTTGTGGAAGGCTTTTTTTTTTTTGTAAGCAGCACATCCAAAAGTTTGTTTTGGTTTGGTTTCTTTGGATGGGGGGAGATGCAGAGAGATTTCTACCCAGCAGGTCACGAACGAGTTCCCTCCCTGTGACGGCCATGCATTGCTGTATGTGGTTGTAACAGAGATCCCTCCAGCCAGCCAGCGTGGTGGGACAGCTTCCTGAGGAACTGTGGGAGTGCTTCATGCCTACAATCACATTGTGTTCAAAACTCTTAATCAAAGTAGAATTTCTCTTGATTAAAAACAAGTGTTATGGATCATAGACAGTTGCAGACTACTAAAACTCTGTTGTTTGAGGCCTGGAACTAGAATTAACTGGAAAAAAAGAGTGAAAAGAAAAAAATAGGGTTTATGGACTCTTGTATTCTTTCTTTTATTATTCATCTGCTTGACTTAAAAAAAGATTTTTTTTTCTTAAAGAAAGGATTTTAGCATAAGATGACAGTATTTACTCTGAGCATACAGAGCCTTTTACGAAAGATTTAGGTGCATTTCTCTGAAGACTGAAGAAAACCTGAAGTTTAAAAGCAATTTGAACAGGAGTAATGCCCCAATGTTTTTTCAGTCTCCTTTATTTTTCTGTATCAGGTCATTAGTTAAATTCACTTGTTCACTTTCAGAACCAAAGTTCCTCATAGGTTAAGACAATTCAGCTCTCTTTAATAACAATTCAATGCTATAGCAGTTGAGTTCAGAGACAGAGAAATAGATTTTTAATGACAATTAACTCATATTTTGAAAAAGTGTAATTTGAAAAGTGATCTACTTCAAAACAATGAGTCTTTAATAGTAGTGACTGACAATCACACATTATATTTTATATATTTAGAGAGCCATACAACATATTACAAATGTGACTTTATCCCTATGAGATTGGTAGGGATTATTGGCCCTAGTTTGATAGGTGAGGCAACTCTAGCATAGAGATTGTGACTCATTCATTATGATATACTATATAAACATAAAGTTTGCCAATAGAACTTCTAATGCTCTAAGGCTTAGCTATACTAAAGGTATCAAAATACTTAATATTTAAATTTACTTAAAAGGAGATAAAAAACTGAGCCTACTACCCATTTAAAAAATTAAACAGTGTTTGTACATAAATTATTAAATCAGCCTGTAAAAACCTAAAAATAATGGTGTGGACAGCAGAACACTAAGGATGGAAGATTAAAAGATTCATGTGGCATAAAATACTCAATGATGTAAAATTCCAGCTAAGGCTTTCATAGAAAATGCTCATGAGATGCATAAGATTCAATCCAGAAAACGCCCTTTGTCAAGTAGGCGTCTTAGGTCTGAATATGTTTTTTGAGTAAAGTATTGCAGCTTTCCTGGTTCTTGTAGTCAGCCACAAAAGACTTCCTGCCAAACACCCACAATGTTTTTATCTATCTATTTTGAGAATTATTTCATAGCCACAATTGAAACCGTAGGTGAAATAAACTCTTGGAAAACATAGTCTTTAAAATAATCTTGTACATATGGATATCTAAAATGATAAAACAGAATCATTCTCAATCTACCAGCGCATACAATAAATTCATGTTAAGAATGCAACAAAAATAGCTCACATTAAGAGATATAGGCAATGTTGCAAACACAGGAAAAATTACAAACTCAATGTCCCCAATGTACTAAAGCTTTCCAGATGTTGACACTGTGTCTCAGATGACTAGACAAACACTAATTCCAACACAAATGGCCAACCAATGAAAGAATACAGAAGCCATCCTATTACACCCAGCCAAACCATAGATGCAGCGTTGACAAGAACATATTTGCTCAGGGAGAATAAAAAAGCCACAGAGGAAGAGCCAGGAGTTATGTCTCCCTTGTGGTAGGCACTGTATACCCTTGTAATAAGAAGACTGTCTGCAACTCAGCAGGCTTACATTTCATGCAGTTTGGCTGTGCACAGTGAAAAATAGGTTACTTCAGCCTTGTGAGGTTCCAGTACTGTACAGTTCTTGGAGATTTTAGAAAAAAAATCAGTGTGCATTTAATTACTTATTTTAGGAGTTCTGAAGAAGCAACAGAAAAATTATGTAATTTGATTTTTAAGTCTTGAAGGCTATTCATGCGGGTACCTTCTCAAATGGCATACTTATCTGTAAGGGTAAAAAAGCACTGTAACGCACAGAGTTAACGTTACGTGTAGTCTAGTTTTAACACACCTCCGTTTTGCCAAGGTGAAAATCTTAAGAGCAAAACAGTTATTTACTTCACATAATACTTAATAAAGAAGGGGAAACTTATTACCACAGGATGTTGCAGAAGCCAGAATCAAACATGACCACAAAAAGACTGAATTGGAGGATAAGACCATTGGTGACCAGGAAACCAGGGTAGGTCAAGAAGGAAAGAAGGTATCTGTAACAGGAATATAACAGTTCAGGCCACTTGTGAAAAGATGGTTTTAGATGTCTAGCTTACACATGATTCAGAATTCCAACGAGACCTGGACAGGCTGGAGAGCTGGGCCGAGGGGCACCTCCTGAGATTCAACAAGAGCAAGCGCAAGGTCCTGCACCTGGGAAGGAACAGCCCCATGCACCAGTACAGGCTGGGGGCTGAACTACTGGAAAGCAACTCTGTTGAGAAGGACCTGGGAGTGCTGGTGGGCAGCTGGCTGACCCTGAGCCAGCACAGTGCCCTTGGGGCCAAGAAGGCCAATGGTATCCTGGGGTGCCTGAAAAGGATTGTGGCCAGCAGGTCGAGGGAGGTTATCCTCCCCCTCTACTCTGCCCTGGTGAGGCCACATCTGGAGTACTGTGTCCATTTTTAGGCTCCCCAGTTTAAGAAGGACGCAGAACTGCTTGAGCAAGTCCAGTGGAGAGCTACCAAGACGATCAGGGGGCTGGAGCATCTCCCTTATGAGGAAAGGCTGAGAGACTTGGGTTTGTTTAGCCTGGAGAAGAGAAGACTGAGGGGGGGTTTTCATCAATACCTATAAATATCTAAAGGGTGGGTGTCAGGACGATGGGACTAGACTCTTCTCAATAGTGCCCAATGACAGGCCAAGAGACAATGGGCACAAGTTGGAACACAGGAAGTTCCACCTCAATATGAGAAAAACCTTCTTTCCTGTGAGGGTGCCAGAGCAGTGGCACAGGCTGCCCAGGGAGGCTGTGGAGTCTCCTCTCCTGGAGACATTCAAAACCCGCCTGGACACATTCCTGTGCCCCCTGCTCTGGGTGTCCCTGCTCAAGCAGGGGCGTTGGACAAGGTGATCTCCAGAGGTCCCTTCCAACCCCTACCATGCTGTGATTCTGTGATTCTGTAATACTGAAGTATATGTTCCTGTTTAGTCACTGGAGAGAGTTTGATGACTTCTGAAGGTTGTTCAGGTGCCTGAAGGTAAACGATGCAAAGCCACGGGGATAGGTTTCATTACCACAGATGATCAGTGTTTTTAATGCTCTGTGTCCATGTGGCTAAATGGAGTAGCAAAAATTGAAAGCCTTTGATAAGAAAAAGTCTTTAAATTCTTTGCTTCATCTGCCATGTACCTTACTCTCTAATAAGAAAATGATATGAAGATAGCTTCATAAAGTGCATGTGCTAGTGTTTTCATTATGCGGCTCAATAAGCAGCCTCCGTTCCCCTGCAAAAATCAACCTCTCCAGAAATCATGTTCACGATATACAGATCTACATGCACACAGAGATTTTTTTTCCCATACAAAGACAATTTCAAATGTGACTGCATCACACCCCTTTGCTAAGAGGTGAACTTTCATATCCAGTGTAGGAAAATGCAGTTGTAACTATTTGTTTTCTGTAATAATTACTCCTTTGGGCAAAGAGTAATATTGCCATGTGTTTCAGTTTAAAATATTCTTGCTTTACCTTTCTTTTTCTGTAAAACATTAAGAATCGTTTATTCTTTCTGTGACTGGTCAAAGTTTACAACTAGGTTTTAAGAACATTCCCACTTTTTTGATAAACACCTACTTTTTCATTTAAAGACCTCAAACTGTAGTCCAAGTTAATCAGCATATAGATTTGGACTTCCAGATGCAGGGCATGTTAGATCGCTGTGGCTTTTAAGTATACAGGAAATCCTTTTGGAAGTGCTTAGTACATATGGTACTTTTGAAGTTGTTCAAGTTCATTTTCTCCCTCCTCCTTCCCTCTCCCACAAACGTTCTTCAATGCTTTTTGTTTTTATTTTATATGCCCCTTGGATGGTAATGCCATGGACCTTTGAAGGTCTGAAGTAAGGTCTGACATTCAATATCTAAATTGAGGCACTTTTCTATCCAATGGCAAGGACACCATTTTGTTGCCTAAATACAGACATACAGTTCTGATACATGCATGGAAACAGCAGACATTACATCTTGCTAGAATAGCAGGAGATAGTTGAGACACCCAACAGTGCCTAAAAACCCACTGCATGCCTATGTTCAGGCACATGAATCCTGTTGTACACATTGGCAATGCACCACAGTGTACTTCTGCCTCTGAGCTCAGTGTCTAACCTCACGTTATAGTCAGTCAAAACTAGACAGGACTCCTTCTGTCTAAAGCTGGCATCTAAAATGCTGTGGGTCATACCCAGAAAATCTGTTTCTCCCTGTTGGCTATGAAAGGTGTAAACACCAAAAGATAGGTGAGATGAGTTACACCTTAATGTCCACATAAATTGATGCAATCTGTGAAACTCTTGGCCAAGTCAAGTGTTACTTTGTATGAACACAGAAAAATTTGCCCCGACGTTACTTCATTTTCTTTTAGAATTTTCTATGACTAATTGCCATAATTAAATTCCTTTACTTTCCCTTAATGAAGAGAAATTGAAGGTTTTCCCCTTTTCCACTCAGATTTTCATTTGGCTAAATGCATTTTTCAGAAGTAATCAAGTAACCCATTCTAATTTGTGAATTATATAAATATTCAGGGTTATTTGACTGCTCAGTCTCTCACAACCAGTATTAAATTAATTCTAGGTTATCACTACTAGAATTTTCTGTTTATTAATACGTTTATGCACCATGATGTGAATAGGATGCTACATGCTCTTTGCTGGTGAGTATATACTGTGTTTCATATGGTGCAAGTACTTTAACAAACACTATAGTCATTGCAAATGTTTGACAGATTGAATTTATATGAGATCATAGAGTAAGTCATTACATTAAAGAAGCTTTAATATACTGCAGTCTTCAGTGCTGCTATATGAAATATGACACACACTTTATGTACTGTATATGAAACATATGTCTGTCCCATATAAGAATTAAGGGCGCAAAGCTTTCACAATAAACACCTGTTGCCAGTCTGTCTAAAATATGACTATTGTTATCAAGGATCTGAAACCGTTTACCCTCGTGGTGACTCTCACGTGCTGCTATGCCCGTTTCAGTGAATATGGGGACAGCACAGCACAGGCTGGCAAAGTGACACCCCAAGGCCAAAGGGGAAATTTAAGCTAATATGGGTACTGGAGACTTTATCATCCATATTAGCCTGCATCACCCATACTCTTCAATTTCCATAAATATGCACTGTTAACCTGTATCTCTTACTTTTTTTGGGTTATGGGGCAATTTCTTTATCAAGAGCTTTATTAAACTTTCTTCTAAAATCTTAGTATAACATTGCAATAATCTTAATCGTTGGTGCAAGTTAATGCTTGCTACTTAAATTTGGTGGTCATCATAATGTATCCATAAAGGAGAAATTTAAAACAACTGACTTTTAAAAAAGTTTTCTTTGTATTAGTAACCCATATGAGGAGAACATAAGAGGATATAGAAGTCGATTAATAATGCTGTCAAAATAATGCATTGATTTGCACTAATCTGGACAAATTTAGGCAGGAAATCAGCAATGCTGCAGTGGCCTTCCTTTAGGAGTGAAGGGACAAAAAGCTCAGCTAGTTTGAGGGTGGTTGCTCAGTTTATGAGAAGGATTGTCTGAAATGGCAGAGGATCAGACTCAGTGACCCAGGAAGTCTCTGCCAAGCTTTTACTCCTTATTTGAACTTTCAAACTGTTGTTTGATTACTTTCTTTTTCAAACTTCTTACAGGAGGCTTTTTTCTAGCTTTTTATTTTTGTTTAAAGAGGGAAAAGATTATGTTTAAAGGTTGAAGGTGGACTTCACTGAACTGTCTTCTCTTGATTCTTTGCCTTACTCTCTTTTGAGTCCTTTTCTTTGTGCTGGTATTTGTCTCTTTCTCATTAACTCACTCAATTCCACTGAGTAGCTTTTCCTTTTAATTTGCTGCATTACTCATTCTTTCAAAGCATTATGTATCTCAGGGAGATGAAATATAATGCAGCTTCAGTGAAGCACTGTAGTTTTTCTTCCTGTCTTCTTCTACTCATCCACCTGATGTATGTACATGGGGCATCAGCAGGAGATTTTAGGAGGAGTTTGCAAAACCAGGAGAGTCACATTCATAAAGAAAATCTCAGAGAAGATAAGTCACCTTTATTAAAACCAAACCTCTGGGATTTTTTTTTTTTAATCCAGGAGAGAGAAGGATTCCTGGTAAAAATCAGAATTCAAAGGCTATAATAAATTCATCTTTTTAAGGTCAAAAGTAAACAAAACTTTCCCAGAGACAATCTGAAGACCTTATCCATTGGGATAGCTACTCAGCCCCAAGTGCTATGAAGTCAAGCAGAGGCTCCAGAGCAGGAACTCCTATGACAATTCACAACACTGCTGTTCTTGCTGAGGGGGTAGAGATAGAGGATGGGGGATCTGAAAAGTTTGAACAAAGCTGTTCCAGATTCTGCATCTCATTTACCATTATTCACTACTGAAGTGGTGCAAACTGGGAGAGTGTTTCTTAGTACAGTGCAAGAGATGCCAGTTTGGAAGACTCTTTTTAGCTCATTCTCCAGAATCAATGAACAGCAACCCCTTTTCTAATGTGTACTAAAGGCAAGAGGCCACCTGTGATAAAAACATGGTTCAGGTCAGGTCTGAAAAGCATCAGCTGGATCATCGTGCACTACTCAAATCTTGGAAACCGCCTTTCTCGCACCAGATATGAGTTGTGCTGATTCTCTCATCACAGTACAGATCTGGCTCCTAATGTTGCAGAATTTCCACATAAAATATGTGAAGATAAGGCCTGATGCAATAAAGTGCTAAGCATAATCCATTGTTCATGACACCTATTCAATGAGAGTGCAAATAGGCCCCATAATGTATCTGGGAGCAATTCAAATGGGAATAATGAGAAACCTATGTGCTAGACTTAGGAAGCAAAAACTGAAAGTTACTGTATGAGAATTGAAAAGAAAACCTTCAAATTTGGCAGCTTTTGCCTGGTATTTTTTAGGGAAAAAAACCAAAAATGGTTGTAACAGAGGATATTCTAAACAAAACCAAATATTTCAAGTAGATTGTGCATTAAAAGTAATCACACACATGCTTAGAAACCCAACCCGACTGGCTTTGTTCAGGCAAAAGCCCATCCACCAACAGAGTAGTTCTTGCCTGAATGCAGCATGTTAGACTGATCCCTCTTGTATAACATACGGCAAGATTCAGTTCAAGAATAGGACATCTGACAAAAAGACAGTATTAGCAACAGGCTTGCAGTTGTCTGGTGTTAGAAGTTTAAACATAAGTTTAGATGCTATGTGGCCTTCTGCTTGGACCTGCTTCTCCAGAAGATCTCCCATGACCTCTGTGTCACACCTGCCACTCCTTTATGGATATGCTGGATGTTTTGGCATGTCTCAGTTGACATGAGGCACCTAGCTTCAGGCTAAGTTTTGCAACTGATTTTCTCCTGTAGCTCAAACATAGACACCTCAATTCACATGTCTTAATCCCAGGCTGAATCATGCCCCCACATTGTCCAGTACATTGCTGGAAAAGAGCCATGGTGACGTTACCTGTGGAGTTCTAACAAACAAAGCAATAAATCAAGCCAAGAGCAGAATCATTACTTAGTAACTGTAGTAATGTTTGACAATAATTCTGCTGGAGGAATTGCACTGACCTGCAAGAAAAGAAGTGATAAGAGGAAAGTAAGACAGAAGCCATATGAAGCAGAAAGAGCATTTTGTTGACATTTTTCCTTAAACCACGTGATTTTACAAGGAGAACCTGCTCTGAAAATACAAAATATATGAACTAAAGACCAGGAGGTTTTCTGTTGTATTTTTGGTGTTTAGTATATCATATCTGCCATTCAGGTATGTGGACAATTTTGAAGAGCAGGTGGCACTCGTGTGATAAAGCTTCATATAGCACTAAGTCCCTAGTTATTCATAAAAGAAAGGTCACAGAAACAAAGGTAGGTTGATTGAAGGAAAGTAATAGAGATGTTCACATAAGAAAGTGTGCAGGACAGGTGCATGAATATTATTAGAAAAATTCACGATGTGTCCCCATGGTGAAATGAGCAGCAGGTGCTGGGCTGCTGCAGGGAAAATTAAGCAGGCAGTTTGGAAGGGCAGATAGATACCATAGCCGTGGGACACATTCATTATAGCAGAGGAGATGTGAATGCTCCCTTTGCACATGCGATTACACTCTGATGATTTGAAAACAACAGATTTTATTGTGAAAAATAAAGTCGTGAGTGGCCAAAAAGCCAAAAGAACTCTTGATATTTTCTGAGGGCAAGGACTGTCAAATGGAAGCACCAGACAAGTCTGGAGCTATTAACAGAGGGCTTCAGGGAAGGCATTATTCTCAGATTGCAGGACAGGAGCAGTAGAGAGTGCTAGTCAGACAAAATTCCCAAAACCCAGAGGAAGAGTTTTTTTCTTCATATCAGACAGTCACTGAAAAGGAATAAGATGATTTTAATAACACCTGGTATCTCTACAAAATGAATGCTTCATTTTAGATTTTTCTTAAAAGTCTCAAACACATTTATCTTATAAGGTGGCAAATGAAATCCTATTCCAGTGAAGGCCAAATACTGCTCCCCAAGAGACAAACTGAGAATAAATTCACTGACCTCAGTGGAGCTAGTGTGGATTATACTATCGTGTCATGAAATGAAAGTATAGTTTGGCTCTTGCTCTGCTAAGCAAGGGAACTGTCAACTTTATAAATGAAACCAGCCGCATAGCAACAGCCTGGTTTCCTTCATCCAACACACACTCTGCTTTTAATTTCCATTTGTATTAAGGAAGCTTTATTTGGGTCATTAAGCATTTCTTATTAGCACATCTGCCTTTGACTATAGAAACCAGTGATATGGCTTCCAAAAGTAGTAGGCATGTCAGCAGTGAAGGAAAAAAGGGGAGATCCAGGAGGACAGCTTTAAAACATTGTAAAATGTGTTAGTTATAACTAATTATTTTAATCCATATATTAACTGGCTGAAAATACAAGATGAGTTGCAAGATTTTATAAATACATCAAAGGCTTCTGGTTACATCAAAAGACACTCACATTCTTTATCTATTATGCTTAGGGCTTAAGGTTGCCTCTTCAAACCAGTTGTCATTTTTTCTTTTGAAGAGCAGATGCTCTAAAAGAGCATTGATACTTCAAAAGAACGTACCTTATACATGGTAGCACTTGGTAAAAATTTTGTCTTATGCTCCTCTTTCCCCATCTTACAGAAGAGAAGCATGAAACTGGTTAATACTTATTGTCAAAGACTCCATCACCATTATGTTAAAAAGAAAATTCCTCATATTTTGCCCCACTTCAGCCTGTTCTATACTTGTTTGAGAAATAGGAAAGGCCTGCATTCACACCCACTTGGACAGAGGGGCAAAATCATTACCCTTGTACCAGTTTATCTTGCTAAGCCTCATGCGGTATGTGGGGAAACTAACCGCTGTGCAATCTTATTGCACTTTTACTTCTGGAATGGTCGATACATTGAAGAAGGTCATAAATGCTCACCTGAAGCTGAAATCAAATCAGCATTTTTGAGACCTTTCCCATAAGGTTTCAGTGAACTTTGAGCCGGTCTCTCAAATGCTTCATAAGTCAAGCAGATCTTAGAATTACATCATAGAAACATTACGAGGTAAGGGGAAATGCGATGATTTTCCCCATCAGAGAATACTAAAATGGCCATAAAATTTGGAATATAGGGGTGTCAAGAAATCTAACTAGTGGGTGGAAGGCAATAAAGAGGTAGAGAAAGTTATATGACTGTAAGTGAAGAGCAAACCAAGTCAAAATTTGCCAAAGGGACAATCCTGCTAAGGAAAGATTGCTGAAAGATGATGGACCCAAGCTCTCTCAATTTATGTTAAGGCAGAGGGCAATGCCCACAGAGTGGGAGTTAAGTTTGGAAGGTAGGAAACTCTGGAAGGCAGAACATATGAAAAATGTAGGAGGGCAGTGCAGTGCTGGAACAGGTGCCCAGAGACATTGTGGGATCTCCCTCCGCAAAGGATTTGAAGGTGTGGTAAGGCAATGCCAGGGCTGATGACTGGCAGTAGCCCAGTTTTTTGAGCTAGATGACTCCAAAGTCTTCCTCCAAAGAGCATTTCTACAACTGTACGGTTTGGTGACTGAAGGGCAGCATCTGCTTTGTATCACCACATATTTTCTAGGGAAGAATCTTGCTTACAATATGGCAATACTTTGTTCACGCTGCCCATGAAAAGGCAGGTCTGGTGTACTGGGGCATGTTTATACTCAGTATAAACCTGTCACATTTTGGCATATTTTTTTTTTGAGATTTGTGTAGTGGAAAGCTTCTAGTCAGCTTCTCCCACTGTCCTTGACACCTATGGAGACGTTTCACAAGGATTTTCAGTGGCAGGAATTGCTTCTTTAAGCACAAATAGGAGCTGGCCTTGCAAGTATGATTGGTTCCCCATGCCACCCATAACAGTGAATACCTTGCCTATTGTATTCATTATTCCAGAGAAATTGCGAATCTTAACAAGAAACAGTCATTAAAAGCAAGCATAATGATTTCATATTTGTGCAAAAGCTTTTTTTGCTGCTACTCCAACTTCTTATTAGAGTAGGTAGCTACCAGCTTCACCTCTCTGCAGTGGAGCTACCTAATTTTTACAGCTCTAGTCTACAGCAGTTTGAATAATCATACAATACATCCAATAATTTTAAACAATTTGGTTTTATTGACAGACAGAATTACTATGAACACCTAGTGTAACTTAAATACTTCACTGAGTTAATTTCTTCTCTAAGCACACAGTTTTGTCTTTAAAATTTCTGCTGCTGTAGAAACTCCCATTATTCTAAATCACCTGTTTCAAAGTTCACTGGTTCTGGCTATTGCAATTTTATATTGTACTTCTAATTTGATTTTTTTTTTTCATTTCAGCTTCCATTCACTGTTTCTGTTATACCAAATGTTGTCTCTATGTAAACAATGTCTAAACAGTGCCACTGAAGTCAGTTTTCAAAGAATTTATAAAAGCACATATTAACAATATGATATTTTCTCTTACGTGCTTGAAATTATAAAAACACTTTAAACACTGAATAGGAAAACCAGTTCAGGTTTATCTTCCCCCTATTACAAGTAAATGAAGATAAAACAAACCAGAATGCAGAAAGAAATCAATGAGAGAAAGTACAGTACATGTATGAAAGCTCATTCCCATGAGTTTATAATGATAGTAATGTTGGCTGGCTCATTATTAATTTATATCAAGGGCAATATTTAGGTATCTAGTACCATTCAGTCAATTGGAGATCAGAGTTTTGTCTGAACTATTTCACTCTTCTACAAGTTTAGAAAGGGAGGATCCCAGAGGTGCTTCTCTTCTGAGTGATGAGCAGAAGCTTCACCCTCTGACTCCTATCATGTTGAATGCAGATTGTGTCCCCAGATTCCCATGTCTCCCTCCCCCACTCCTATTTGTAAAGGATAGCATGTGTAAATAATAAGAAAGCAGCTGACTTGGTTTGTTTAGGTTCCCATTAATCTCTGAAAGGAGCTTTGTTTGGTCTTAGTAAATGTATTAACAAATGAAATCCCATCATGGAGAAAGTGTTATTAGGTTAAAGAACTAATATAACCTGGACATAAAGAAGCTTATGCTTATAATTAGAAGACTTCTAGACATTATTACATTGAAGATCTGGAATAGATTTCTACTTGGAGGCATTAAGGAAAAAAAATCTAATTAGCTGTAAAATAGAGCTTGATCAATTATAAACCTATGGGGTTACATGATGTGACTGCCAGAAATGACAGGGGACTGAACTCATTGAAGTCCCTCTACTGCTTTGATTCTTACTGGATTATTTCAACCCCTCTCAGTTGTTCTCCTGCCTGGCCAGAATTCCTTGTGTGGGACACCAGCTGTATTCATGATATGAGAGAGAAGAAACAGGACTGATAACTTCATGAGTCATTTCTGTTCATTACATCATGTTCCTCTCTGACCCAAGACCTCCCGAGTGGTAGATTCATCCTTTTTCATAGCAAAGTGTGCACTTCTCCAACACTGGTGTGTCTCTTTAGAAGTGTGTTCACTAGGTAGGTGTAAACCTGTAGGAACATTTCTACTCTGCTTGACCTCTTGCTCTGCTAGTGACATTATCAGCTCAAGGCTTGCATGGATTCCTTTCAGTGTTGATTTTCCACACACTTTCCTGAGGAAAAGGGATGTTTCTTCTGTCTTATTCCACTGCCATGGGTACACATACCCCATTTTGGCATGCTCAGAGTATTACATCCCATCACCTGCACCTCTTACCTGAGACAGCAGGGACAGCTGCCCGTCTGCACCCTTACTGGCTCATGTGTCCTCTTGTAGTGGAGACCACCTTTGAACCCCAAGGATCATGAGGGACCCTGTGACTATATTTTCCTCCAGAGGGCTTATCGAGCATGTTAATGGTAGTGCCAAAGACAGCTCTCCAGCTGCATCTGTGTGTCCAGATGCAGACAAAGTAGGTTCATACTTCATGGGATTGCCATCATGTAGGTACTTTGGGACACCCCAGAGAAGATAAAGCTTCCCAACCCAACAAATCTTTTGGCAAAGGACAGAGACACAAAACATCCCGTGCCTCTTCTAAGTTCACACATGTAAAAATGACACCAGTGGAATGTTTAATATTTTATTTTACTCTTTCTCTCATTCCTTGTTATATGGAGTCGATCCCATTAATCTTCATGAAAACATCTGTGCTATAAAGGAATGGCTGGCAAGAAGTTTTATCGTCCATACTTTTCTTCATTTGAGGACACTTTTCATCTCAGGAATTTTGAAATAGGACAGAACAGGGATTTTGTCTTATTATATCTCCATGTATTTTAGATTTGGATGGACACAGTTACCCTGGAAAGTGCTTGGGGCATGGCATCCTTCAAACCTGCTTTAAACAGGATCAGATAACTAGATAGAAAGAAGTACCTGCATTCTGTAAAGCCTTTTCTGTAGGCACTTTTCATATTCTACTTCATGAAATAATGAAGCAGATCACCGCAAGGGTAGACCAGAAGGATAAAATAGAATAGCAATTTATCTTTAGCTATCTGTGCCTTTTCTGTATCTGTATCTTATCTGTATCTTTTCCTGCACACTGATTGGTTTTTTTTTCCGTTAGCCAACTCTAATTTCCTCCTCCCAGCTTGCAGAATGCATTCATTTTTGCAGAACATAAGCCACCCTAGAGCCATGAAGTTGAAGAGGTTACAAAATCTAATCAGCTTGTTTACATTATTCATCCTTTTAATTTTTAACAGCCTACATTTTCTCCTTCATTCTCCCAGGGCATTATGGCAGCAGCAAAGCTTTTCCAGACAAAGCTGCCAAGCCTGAGCTTTCAAAAGTTCTCCCTACACGGCTCAGGGTTAATGCCACTGTGGTCTTACTGGAGGAGGCTCCAGATTAAAACAGGAACTATTTAAAACTCCAAGGTCTGTAATGGAAAAAAGGTTGAACTCGCTGTGGAATTAGGATATCTTCTTGTTTTCTGGTCATTCTGCATGGGACATATCCCAGGCACTTTCCTCCTGGCGCTTAGAGCTCCGCTTCTGCAGAGGCCTCTACCTCCTGTGGAGGGTATCCCCAGAGCCCACATGCCTTTCTTATCTGTCCTGCTCTAACTCTCCTGGACAAGTAGTGACTGTCGCTGCCATGTAGGATTTCCCCTGGAGTCAGGGGGCCCTGGGGATATTGTTATTCTTTATCCTCCACTTGTAACATAGCCAACTGCCATGGCAGAGAAGTTTTTGGGAGGACAGGCACAGGAGAGAACACTCTCACAAGCGTGACATGTAGGGAGCTCATGGGAAAGGATAAAGAACCCTTTTTTGGCTCCAGAAAGTATATCAAGAAACGAAGAAAATAAAACAAGAAAGTGTTGGATAAAGTCAGAAGAATTATTCTCTAAAAGAAGAATTCCAGTCTCTGATGCAGAGATTTGGTATTTTGCATTGCATAGCCCGTGACTGTCAAAACCAAGACTGTTTGTGAAGTAACGACCATCTGAGGAGCAACCTTCTAGCGCTTCAAGCTATAAAAGCTGCAGATGTCAGGAATATCTTAAAGGGAAATAGCTTTAAGAATGAAGTGTTTGAAGAAATCTTGTTGAGACATACCACACTGAAGATAAATCAATGCAATCATTCCTGGAAAGCCTGGCTGACAAATTTCCCTATCGCATAGTTTGTGGGGATAGCATAAAATGTTTCCTGCCTTACTCATGCAAGCATTCTTGGTAATTTCAGTAAGACCCAGACTAAATCTCAGAATAAAGGAAATAAGATTCAGCCAAGAGTTTTTTAGTGCTTGTGAAAATTTTTCAGGAGTCAGAAGGAAAATTACAGCTATTTTAATGTAGCCTAGAATATAAGAGATAATGCTTGCTATGGACTTTTCAGGGGAATTTAAAATTTGATAGAAAAGGAGTTAGTCTGATTAGATTCACTAGCTGTAGAGTGCAATTTCTACAATACTGCAGTGATTTTGGTTGGATAGGTTTTCCCCCATATTATGAAAACAGCTTTCTAGAAGAAAACAATGACACGTACAAGAATATGACATATAGTAATGAAAAATTATGTGTTTCAGTCTCACATGCATTAAGCTGATATAACTAGACTCTTATTTACAAATCATTTTAGATCCTCAGTGAGAGGTGATACAGTTGCCTATCACAGAGAGTAAATACATATACAGGGGAGGAGGTTAGGTTCAGCTGCAAAACTACTAACCTACTCAGCAGACAGCATTGTTCTTCTGCAAAGTATCTGTCCCTTCCAACCAGTGGTGAATCAAAACAATGCTTAAGCAAACGTCCAGCCACCATTTATCCCATTTAGGGAACTTGACTACCTGCACAGATTGGAAGCGTACTTTTACTGCTGAAAATATCGTTCTTCTAGGACAAAGAAAGTTCAGTTCACAAAGAGTTATCTGTTCTGTAGCAGCCTAGTGCCTCTAAAGTGCAAGTTGCCAGCAGTTCCCGGCAGCAAGCTGGATGCAGAAGACAGCTGAGGGGAATGCCAAGAGGAACTGGGCTCTGAAGAGGCAGTGTGGAGAAAGCATCTGGCAGTGGGGAACCGTGACCCCAGCCACTGGAAACCACACACAGGGAGACACTTCGCAGTGCTTGCAGTCACATCCTTTCCAAGGAGATCAGCAATTCTGGTTGTGGACTTCTTTTGGGACTTCATTAAGCACTGAGACTTCTCTTCCCATGCACTGTTGAATCAACTGCAGAAACAGAAAATGTCTCAGGACCCCTTGGGAATCCTTGTTGTCTACCTAAGCAAAGACACGATAGTTGGGGGTATTGAGTCCTTTCTTGGACCAGTCTTATTTTATTGGTCATGTGTAAAGTTATGATGGTGGTTACTTGTCCTAAGACACAGAGTAAGAATTAAAAAAGGAAAGAAGTAAAAAAAGTTACATTCAGGGTACAGTTTCCAGAGGTAATTATTTTGGTCCAGTCAAAACATTATCTTTTTTTCTAACATATGAGGATGAATAAAGACAACAGATTTCCCCATGGCACTTTTCTGTGCTGCTGCAACAATTAAGTTAACATGTCATATCTGCTGTACATCCTAATGAGGGCAGATAGTCTGGATACTAAGCCAACTCATCCAAAAGCAAGACATCTGAGATGCTTGTTTCTATAACCCTAGAAGCAAAGTCATTATTATGGCTGAAATATGTGACCAGTACTTGCATCCTAGACCTTTTTGTTGTACCTACAAGCGGTTCACATAAGTTAATTTTCTTGTTTTCCTATTCCAACATCAATAATAATCTTTTTTTCATAGGACTGCTAACCTGGTAGCCAACAATTAATATGTACCACAGAGGCATGTGGATATACATCTAAGGCACCATCAAGTAAGGAAGTAAAAGTGGAACCATAAATTAGTCAAGGAAATAAGAAAGGGTCTCAAGTAGCCAGAACTGTTTCTAATGAGTGATAATAGTTTGAATTTCCAGACTTTCAAGCTAATAGCTTTGGCTTGTGAAAAAAAAAAAAATCTATCCCCCCAAACAGTTTAAACCTAAGTTGAAAAAGAAAGTTTTGCCTCAGCCTTGATCACAGCTTCTAAAAGGAATGTGCAGCCCAGTCCAGTCTTCAGGAAGAACTAAAATTGTGATGCCAAATTCCTGTTTCCAGCCCAAATTGTTATATATAATGTGTCCAAAATGTGTCTAGAGGAACTAACCTGCCTGAGGTTAATATGTTTTCCCTGATTTACAATGTTTGGTTAAAATGTATTTAGGCTGTTGACAAGGAAAACAGGGTATAATTTAATTTTAAAAGAAATTACTCTAATGCTGTAAAACTCACTGAGAATAGTCAGATTCATAAAAGGTAAAGAGAAATGCTGACAACCATAACTATCACAATGCTAGAGAGTAAAATGGCAATAAATAATGTGCATATTTTGTGAGGTATTCTTTTTATAATTGACAGTAGAAATGTGTACTTTGCAAACTCTAATCATGGAAATCACTGCCAGATCAGCAAAGGTTTATATATAGCTTCATCTGCATAAAGCAACCGCAGTGCCTTCATCTCATCTAAAATTAATGAATTTACAGATCAATATTCAAACAGCTGTATTTAGGTGTCTACCCTACCCTCTGGACACGAGTTGAACCCAGTATCTGGAATTACTTTTCATCAGCTGAATAGATCTTTAGACCCAGGGAGACGGACAGATCTGTTGCCTGAACACACCTCTCATAATGGTAAATGTTTTCTCCATTTAGACAGTTTCAGTTATTCTACATGGCTGCAGAAAGTCATAGGCCGGATCTGCCAGCCCCAAGCAGTGAAGGCCTTGGATGCCCTAGGGCGTCTCATTTGGCACTAGCTGCCAAAGTTTTGGTAACTGAATCTCATGTTTTGTTTACTGTGGTTACCAGAGGACCAATTCAGTTGCCTAAGTAAGGGTGGCCTAAAAATAGGCCATTTCAGAGGACTCAAGATGTCAGGAGAATCTACTCAGGTACTACAAATATGGGTCAGGCTTTACGGGTGACCCACACTATGATGGGCAGGCAACTGGCAGGCAGACAAAACATCTTACCTAGAGCATCTTAGTACTAGGTGCTAAGGTGGGGCAACTGAATGGAGCTGTCATTTTACATTTATTGTAACAGGAATGCAAAAATCTGAATCTAGAACTGAATTTCTGGCTCAGACCTGTGTTTCATCTGGTTCTCAACTCCCTCCACAGTCAGCAGAAAGAGATGTTTCCAGCCTTCAATGTGGAATGAACCTTTCTGCAGAAAGAGCTCACCCACTCTACATTGATTAGAGGGGGAACCTATGTGAAAAGCTTACAGGAAAACAACAAAGGGGAGATGAGAAAAATGCCATCTGTATTGTGTATTATTATTTCAGCACATCAGCCTCTTCCCTTTGTATTTGTTTGGATAAGATCTACTGAGATTAAAAGGAAAATCTTTACGTTTTAATGAGAACAAATGTAGGTCTAAAGAGGCTTCAACTCACTGAACTTAAAAGGAGTTCTGTATAATAATATGCCAGGCTGTTCTTTTACAGTTCACCTGTTATAACTGAAATACTTGGTGGGCTTATACTGGCAATGCATTGAATTTCTGGGCAATTATAACAGAACCATGTTTTGGTACTGAATCCTTTTGCCTTTATATTTTTACACAGGCTACCTAGAGATTTAGCCGACCAGTTGTTTTCCTCTACAGTCTCTTACTGTCATTTTCAGAAAATATCTGCAGGGAGATGTAAATTCTCCTGCATGAGCAGGTCTCACTCCAGAAGCTGCCCAGAGGTCCAGAGGCAGAATCCTACCTCTGGTTATTGCTGTTGCCAAGCTATAATAATCTATTTTTAAAGCAAGGATGGGTCTACCCTTTAAAGCAATTTCAAGACAGGAACTGTTTTTCCACCTTCTGAAAACTGGGGGTGGAGGGTGTTGTTATTTGTTTTTTGGCTTTTCTAAACACTGACACCCAAGCTAATTTTATGCCTGCTTCTGGAGCACACTTTAATTATATGCCTCCCATGGAGGTAAGAACCATAGAGGAAAACTTTGTTTTCCATCTTTGTTTCATTTTTTTTTAATACAAAAAGAGCAAAGGAAAAAGATGCTTGCTGCAGAAAATACCATCTCCACCTCTCTCCCTAAGACATAGATTTTCAAAAAAATTATTCCAGCTCTCTGGCATTTGAGCAGCTGGACAGTTTAGACTGAGTAGTGTGTCTTTATTTACCTAAAATAGACAGCTTCTAAATGACAGAAAGCAAATAAAAGAAATTAGCATGTACTGCTGTACTAAATTAGCTTAAATTGCTGGGCTAATTAATTTTGCTCTGTACTCCAGATTAGATGTCTATGGATTTTACCGTAAAAATACTGAATGTCATCTGTATTTTAGTACTAGTCCAGACTCATCCTGACTCAGATGTGAAATATTTTGCCGTCAGGAAGATCTCATGCTGTTCGACTAAAGATGTTCTCAAAACAGCAGTTCTTCAAGTGATTTCTAACTATGGTCATAGTAGGTAAGAGGCACACAAGGTTGATATCCAATAAATATACTTTTAATGCTGTTTATCAGAAAGGGGTATGACATCAGTGCATAGGGTAAGGGCTTTCAGTGGTCTTTAATATGATCAGTGCTACATCTTACTGTGAGATTGAAACAGAGTTTCATGGTGAGGGAGTAATCAATATGAGAGTAAGATTGTGATGTCCTAAAATATGAGCTTGAGGAATAAAATGTAAAGGGAGTCAGCAGTAGAATCTGGCTGAAAATAGGCATCTCAGCTTTAGCTTTCAGGAAAAGGAGAATACCTGATTTTGATTCAGAGGAGATTCATGATTCAGCTAAAAATTCAGACAGTAAATCTCCTTTTGACCCATTTGTATAGAGCAAAGGATCTCACTGCAGTGAGATAGCAGCTGAAATCAAAACTTCATTATCATTTACTTTCCCACTGTGGTCACCCAGTAATGAAAGAAAGTGCCCTTGCAGTCTGTACCACATGCCAGAGGGACAAGGCAAGCCCTGTCTGTGACATTGTCCAGGGAAGAATTCATGGGACCAGAACATCTTACCCTGAGGAGAAGCTGTTGAGATGCCTTTCACCTCAGTTACAGTATTCCTCTCTGCAGCAGATTTCACAGCTGAGCAAGGACCTGATTACATCTAAAGGTCATCTAATGGCTGACATGGACAAAACCAGTGCACTTGCACTCAGTCATATCCCCTCCCATCTATTATATGTTTCTGTATTGGCTCAGTTCTCAAAACTCACACTTTGTTGTTCTGACGTGGAAACAGAAACCAAACTGAATTGTGCGACGACGGGAGGAAGAGGCACGGTGTGCCAGTTTGTCAGACTGCTGTGTACTACCTCAGCTTTTTCCCAAGAAAGGGTGATTTCATTCCTCTCATAAAAATATCCTCTAAATTGGTTTTAAACTCATACTTTTGTAAACATTGCCATTACGTAATTCTTCACATTTTGCAAAATATCCATAACAGTGTTAGAGCCCCAAACATTACGGTTTTTTTCCTGATGGTTTGATTTACAACACTTGAAGCAGTAGAGCCCCACCTCCGAACCCCATGCATTTCACTTTTATCCCTCTGGTTTTCACTTGCCAATGCATACAAATGAAGACCTAGGTAAACCTTTTCAGGATGCTAATGGCGAACTCTCCAGTTCCCACGACAGTGCTAGCAGGGTGCAAGGCTACGAAGAGAAAAGGAGGAAATTAGCCTGTCACTCTGGGAAAGCAATGCCTACTGATACAAGGAGCAGTCTAATCTCAGTAGCCTTTCTAAACAGTTTATATGAAAAGACAACAAACAGAGGGAAGGAAGGAAGAAAAGGATTTCTGTTGTAAATTGACAGGAATGGCTGTATTGGGTTTCCGCTGATGGAATCTATCCACAGCGAAGGGTTAGAAGGAATAAAGGAGGCTTTATGCCTTATTAGGGTGAGAGAAAACAAGACATAATGATGATGCTGAATACGCAAGCAAGCTTCTCAAAACTTATGTGAATATTTAGGGGTTTACACTTTGTATTTCTAGATAAGCAACTCATCCACCAGGAGAGTTTTTTGTAATTTTGGTGGAAGTTTTTCTGTACGTGGCTCAGCTCTTTAGGAGTGCCCAAAACAGAGATTAAACACTATAGACAGAGATGATAGCAACTCACTAGGCTGTTTAAAATGCAAATTAAGAATGATTGAAAGCAGGCTGCATTCTGGATAGCTGCACCAGTATAGTGTGCTAGTAAAAGCAAGTTATTTTAATGTAGGCCATATAAATCACATTTATATACACAATCCAAATGTTTGGTCTTCACTGCATTAGCAGTGTGCAGAACGGAATGCATTTGAGAAATTCCTGGAATAAAGAAGAATATATTTAGTACCAACAGACTGCATAGAAGAGAGATAAGCTTCTAGAGGACCTTTTGGACATGAGGTTAATATTCAATGGGGAGATGGTAAAAACCTGACGTTTTAAAAAATATAAATGTAAAATTCCTTACATCAGAGATACATTAAAATGTCAATATTGGAACACTGGCACTTATGGAAATACTAGGTTAATGAAGAAGGGAATCTGATTTAATTAACTAGATAACTGATAACACACAAAATCTAAGCACTTAATTCTTGAATATTATTTCCTAAAGCAGCAAGAATGCCAAAGAAAGTATGAGGAGAAGACTTAAACTTTCAGTAAGGAACATAACGACCCAGGGTACATCAGTTAGATGTTCAGCCCTCAGGAACATGCACAGTGCGAAGTCTCTGGCAGCAATATCAGCTGCAGGTATTCCCATTACTATCTTTTCCTGAGTTTCCTGCACAGATTCTTGAATGGATAAACTGTGAACTCTATTCGGGACCCAGTGAGTTCACTATAATTTCTGGCAGGTTTTTATGGTTTGGTTGTGCGGTTTTCTGTTTTGTTTTTTTTGTTGGGGTTTTTTTTTGGTGTTTTTTTTTTTGTTTGTTTGTTTTGTTTTTTTTTTTAGTTCACAACAGCTGTGCACAGACTTGTGCTGGAGCACGAGGCAGGATTTCCTCCAGCCACTACTACCAGCTCACGCTTTGTATTATGAAATTTGTTAGCCTGTATGTAAAAGTTTAATATAGCAAACCTGGTGTCTTGCTGATGAGAACAAAGGCATTGCATTAAACAAATGCCTTAAAACTGGACTGAGAAGTATTCTAAGGGTTTGAATGCCATCTTTGATTCTTACCTTCAGTCAACCACCTCACATCTTCAAATATACTAATTCAGTCAGTACTTGTTTATCCTTAGTAAAGAATTAGTTCATAAATAAAAAGTGTATTTAAAGTTCACAGTTCTGACTGAATTTAACAAGCCAAGTTAATTTTGAAAGGTAAGTTTTACATTCTTTATAACTCCAAGGATTTGTGTGGAAACTTCAAAAGCTAATTTTACAGTTTCAAGAAAATTTCCATGATACAGGCATCCTCCTTGCGTACAAGACATATTTCACTCATTGGAAATGCTTTCTCTAGGCTGCTACCCTGCATAACCAAACTGAGCCCCTCCATCTCAAAGGTTTTTGCTGCCCAGTCTTTTTGGGGGTTCTGGACATGACAAGAATGGACCAACAACCTGTTTAGAAACACTCCTTTGGAGAACAAACTTCCTCAGGTTTAGCCAGCTATCCTCAAGTCATATTTAACATGAGAAAAGTGTAACAAAGAATTTCGTAATAATTGCAAGGATGAAAAAGTAATTATGATGTTTAAAGACATATGCACAGAAATAGGTAAAACCCATGCCTGTTGACTCTGGATTTTGGTAAGCTCTGTAAGGGTTTCCTACTGCTAATCCAACTAAGAAGCTGTTGGCTGTCAGTAGGGATGCTTTTCTTCTAAACAGGATAATGCACAGAGGCAAAAGTCCTCTCATATATTTGGTTTCATACAGAGCAGTCCATTGCTAATGAACTCTTCCCAGCTGGTGCTTCTTATGATTAATAAACTTTATCAAAGTGTCAGTTTTCCCACATCTCACAACTGCTGGCTGATCATCAGAGTCTAACTTCTCTTCTGCATTGAGATATTTTTAAAATTTGTTGGGTCAAAGCCAAGCAAAGGTATTGCCTGTAAACACAGCTATTTACCGAAGACAAATAAAATGTCCTGGTAATGACCTAGTACTTCCGAGTGCTACTCATAATTTTTGGAGAACTACTGGCTTTGTAGCAGGAAGCTGGGTACTAACTTGTCTGTACTATTTTGCAATAAACAAATGGAGGTTTATATTCTTTCCAAGACTCTTTATGTTTGTCATACCTATGTATTAATGCTACCCTAAGTGTCTTTATTAACTGTCACCTTTCAAGTACCCATATCATTGGAACTGTGTTAAGATCAGGAATAGCTTTTTGCAAGGAGTTTCAAATATGAGTTTAGAGGTACACTGAAGTGTATAGAAAAGTGCCTAATGCATTTTGATGAATTATTTATTATTTATTGCACTAATTAGCTCAGACAAGTGGAAGAGACAATATGCAAATGCAGACATTACGATAAATAGATGGTACAGCAAGTAAGAGGTACTAATTCAAACCCTCTGAATCACAATGTGATGCAGATGGGAAATAAAGCAGAGCCAATGTATAGGAAGGAACAGATGGAATTCCTGCATCACAGAACAAATCGCCATAGGAAACATCTGGAAATTATCAGGAAAAAACAAACAAACAAAGAGGTCCCCTTAAGCCCTTAGAGTTTAGTAATCACAAAACATTGGTTAAAAGAAGCTGGAAAACAGAGGTACAGCAGATATTGTGAAGAGAAATTAATGTAACTAAAAAAAGAAAGGATACAACAATATTTGATAGTTGCTATATTTTCGATGGGTTCTGGTGTCCTTAAGGGGAGGCTAGGCAATGTCAAGATGACATTGCATCGCCAAGGCATAAGTGAACAGGGCAAAAGGCTGGTGTTTGCAAGGGTTAATTAAACATATTGTAGCACATTAAAACACATGCAGCAGACAAGGCAGTACAGAGTTCAATAAGGGTTGAACTGTTCAGTTAGATACCTGGGCATCATAAGTGTCTGTACACAGCAAACCAAATCTAAGCAGATGTGTGTCTGATGCAGATGCAGTGCAGGAAACACACGCGCTCCTGCCTAGGTGCTTTGCAGGGGCAGGGTGCTGTGCCAGCTGAGGAATGCCCTCTGCCAGTCCTCTGCTTCAGGGCTCTGCTGCTCAGCGGGGCTGTGCCCTCTGTGGTGCTGCTTGTATGGACACCCAGTCAAAGTCAGCCACTTCACAAAGACCTGTTGTGTAAATGAAATCCCTGTTTCTGGCAGACTGGAGGAGAATATTCAGCTTTCTCAGTGACAAGTCAAAGCACCTCTTCACTCAGTGCATAGGTTCCTATGGAAAGGTCCTCTGGAATATCTTCTTGGACCCATGCACTGAGGAGAGATTCTAGGTCCTCACTCTTCATTTCAGATCACGGTCTGAAAGCCAAGTGTCTAGCATATATGCAACACCTTACACAACTTGCACATGTTTTAGGTCTTTACTGATACTTGCCTTACATCATCTGTGGTTCTGGTACAAAGATTTTCTGAATGGTCCTGGAATGCACACAAAACATGACTTTAGTTCTTTTTTTTTTCCGTTCAGTTGCACATTATATTATTTTGAAATTCTGGGTGTTTTTAGGATCTGTCCCTGCCTAGACCAAAGATGCTAAAGGAATATATCTAACAGAAGACATTTTACATGAGCTAAGAAAGTTAGCTTTGAGTAACAACTTTTAAAATGTATGTTATAGTAGCCAAGATGGGGAAAATGTAGTTCTCATTTATATGGTCAAGTCAAATAAAACAAATTAGGTCTCAGTTAGTCTTTCATTTCTTTACCAAATTTGTAGTTCCCATATGTGAGATTTGTCAGTCTTATGAGAATGGCCAAACAAGCCCTAACCACCGCTGGTTTAATTTGAATTTAAATGCTCTTATGTGCCTATTTTTATAGAAATAAAATCTCTTCAGGGTTAGCTTATTATTTTTCTAACTTGACATTTTTTAAATGTGTAATGTTTTAGACAATATAATTCAGATTTCTTTTTCTAATTTAGCTTTAGTAAAGCGGAATTTAGCTTTAGTAAAGTGGTAATACTTACTCTATAAAACTTTGCTGGAGGAAAAAGGTCTAAGAAAAATATTATCAGAAGCAAAGAACTGTGAAAAGTTTGGGATATGAACCACAGTCTGGGCCATACATAGTTCTCTTTAGCAAAAATGTGTTGTAATAGAAATAGTGGCAGTGACATTTTAGATTGCATCAATATTGACATGACCAGAATTCATTTCAGTTCGCTTTCTAAGTTTATTGTGATGCTCAAGTTTATAAATCCACCAGTGATGCTTTGCCATATAATGAAGGTAGTAAAAATGCAATGAAGAATACTATCCTGTCTTCAGCAGTTCGTTATAAGGATCTTGTGCTGGTATACCCTTTACAGCCCTGTAAGAACCATGTTTATTAGCACTGAGCATTGAGACACACCATACACCCAGGGCAAGAGGAGTATTTTTACTTTCTCTATCAGATTGTTCAAAACCTCTAGCAGTTCGGAGCAGATAGGGTAGCTGTATGTAGCTAATATGGAAAGTAAAGGATATATAAGCTCGTGTTTGACAGAGACAGCTCTTTTGCAGAAGAATGGAATAGCATATTTGGGCCTATACGTTTACATGCTTTTACTTATACACTAGTGTTTTGTTATCATCTTAAAAGCTTTATTGGCCATAATGAGAAATGGGACTGGGATTAGGACATTTTACAATTGTATTTTAAGAAATTTCTCAACAAACATCTTCAAATCACTCTTTTCCAGGGAGAGTTTGGAGATGCATTTATTTCCAGACAGTCCCCAGGAGTTGTTTGCTCCTGCTCTTATTGGGTAGTCCCAAAAGGGAATGACCTTAGAAAGAAAGAAATGCAAAAATTATTTATAGGCGTTCAGTGAAAGAGACTTAAATACTCTGACAAAGGAAACTGCCCTACAAAATATTTGTAAACAGAGTCTAAATAGAGAAAGTCCTCCTAGGATTCAAGCTAATAGATGTGTTCAGCATGAGGTGTTGGTAACACCTTCATCAGTGAAATATGCAGAAGGTAAGCAAATAAATGGGAAGAGTTTGTACTTTTTACCTTTCACTGTGACTGTTTTTGTTATGTCTCGATAGGATCTTTTGACTTGCTGGACATACATAAATTCTTTTAAGATTTCTGGGAGGCAAGAGAAATTTTGTCCAAAAAGTGGGAAAAAAAAATGTAACTATACCAGTCATTGAAAATGTCTGCAAATGATCTAGCTGCATGAAGTAGAGGCATTTGAATTCAGAGGAAGTTTTTTCTGTGATTAATAATTACACAGTCAGTGTTCAAAGTTTTCCTCTGTTCTTTTCTTTTTCTCCAGATTGCAGCTACTAATGCTTTAAGAAATGCTATGAAGTTAGAAAATAAACCCATTATCACTACCTGTTCCATCAACTAAATGTCGGTCAAACTTCCCACACAATTCTCCAAAATCTTCCTCCTGCTTTCCCAGAAAGTATTTGGCTTGTTAAAACTTATTTTTCCCTGCAGCATAATACTGTTAAAAATATGTCTGATTCCAGTCCTTCAGCTTGTAATGACTTTCATTCCATTTGCAGGTCATGTTGAAACAATCTTTTTCAGATGATGATTCATGGTGCTATTTGCCATCCTTGCAGTGGAGAAACCAAACTTATTTCCAACTAGAAAAGACGATATTACAATAGATAAGAAACATGCATCATGTTTTTTCCCCAAATTTTCTCTTCTATCCTCATTTGCAAAGTATTTCACTGAATAGGGAAATCTGTCTTAGCTTTTTTTGATTCCCATTTGTTTAAGTATAAATATATAAAAAGTGAAACATTTCTTAGTGCAATAAAGTAGAACACTTATTTTTTTATGCTTTTTCTTGATTCTAAATGTCAGAATGATGCCCTGTTCACTGAGCAGAGGAAGGCACAAAAATTAAGACTTATCACAGCCTGGTAGGAAAGACTTTTATCATACTGCTTTATGGGATAATGACTGCATACAACAAATGCCCAGGTGTAACGGGAGACATTTGCCTCTGAAGAACATAGGAGCTGGGGCACTCTGGTGACACACTGAGGTTCAAATCCCAATTTCAAATGAAGCGGAGAACCCTTGTTCCCAGATTGTGAGGAAAGCAGATGTATGTGAAGGTGAAAATTCCCAGCGCTGCAATTACCACTGAGTTTATCTGAGAAAGCAGTGACCTGCCTTAAACTTGAGGTGAGGGTGCCTGGCAGCAGACCCGAGCACCCGAGGTGTCCACAACCAAACCTTCCTGGGGCTATTTCTCACTGGTAGCCAGTCCCTTGGAGCGTAGCGCTGCTGGGTGCCACCATCTCTCCACGAACTGAAGAAGCAGCAGGTGAGCTGTAGGGAAGCTACTGATGCCAGTAGGGAGCAGGGAGCCCAACAGTACGGTGTGGCAGTCCCAATGCACCCAAATCTGACATAAGCTAATCTTTTGGAGAATAGTTCAAGCACTGATTTTTGTCATGCATTTCTGACATAACTCTCCAGACACTACTCTGTGACCTGCTCAGCCTGGGGCTAGCATTGTTCCTGTGTAGGCACGCTGCTCTTAGAACATACGCAGGGTTTATGTTCCGTTATTCCCTATTGCAAAGCTGCTTGGAGAAGGACAACGCTGAGTTGAGAGCTGAGCTCTGTCTTCTTAAGAGAGCCCAGTAGGTGCAGAGCAGCACAATATTGACTGTAAACAACTTACTGTGTCCATTTACCATGAGACGAATTTCCTTTCTATGTGTCTCTTGGGTCTCACTGTTGTAAAGGACAACCAAGATGTGCAGTACCATTTACCTGACACACACCATTATTCTTAGGTACCTGATTATATACACCGCCATCTCCAGACCTTCAGACCTTTGACGCTTTTGTAATTTGTTGATTTTTTTTTTCATTACTGGCTGATGGTTATAACTCTGCTGTTCCTGGTTTTAAAACGAAAAAAAGTACAACTTGGTCTTTCCCAGATGAGGGCAATTTTTTAACTCTGACAGGGCAACCAACACCTATTTACTGGCACCTATTTAATACTAAGCACAAGCAGAAAGTTAAAACCATCTCTGTCATTTCTCAATAACTACCAAATAAAAAAAACTTAATGCTTTTATTTTAACCTTTGGTGCAAGAAAAACACGTGTGTATTCCCTCTACTAATCTTCTTACTTGCCCCATTGCTGTCACTCAGGAGAGGAGCTGGCGGTCAGACACAACAGTATTCCTCTAATCACTTCAAGGACCACCAGAGAATGACAGTACTGTTTTATTTAATACCCTGCTTGAGAGCAAAAGCCCCTAGTGAGAAGCAGGGAGCAGACCATATGCTCTTCTTTCATGCCTATGGAGACAATTTATTTAAATTATAAAAATGTTTGTCTCTGACTGGCTCCTTTGCCCATACTCCAAGCTGGTCAAACACGCTCTAGCCCAGAAGACAAGTGCCCTGTGCATTAGTGGGGCACCGTGCCCAAGCTCATGTACGTTGCCACCAACCACGTGCCACCTACTGACCTTGGCAGATCCAGCAGAAGGAGAGATGCCACCAGTATGAGCGATGCTACACACAGAAGAGAATGAATATGTTGACATGACAAGTATGTTTTTGAATAAAGGCAACCTCTGAACACAAAACCACAAGCACAGAGATGGGTGTTTTTATTTATGTAATGATTAAGTACAGGCAAATTTATAAGATGTTAAATAATGACATGGTTTTCGTTTAAGAAAAAAATTAAGAGCAGTAAATGACAAATTATTGTCAGGAATAAGACCCAAGTTCCCAGCTAAAGGTACTGAGCAGATTCCATGAAATGAAAAGCAAAAGAAGAATAGGAACTGTCAGATCCAATTAACAGAGCCTCCTACTGCCTGTGTTTAATGTCAAAAAATTATGAGACATCCACAGGGAGACAGCTGTTAGGTGCTCAGAGATACTGTTACTGACCTTAGTAGGAAAGGTTAACGTGAACCATGAATCTGAATATCATCAGCATGCTTATGGTAATGAAAGCCATATGACACAATCAATGCTTCAAGGAGATTTAAATTTAATGAAAGATCTGAAAGGCTCAGGACAGAGCCCCAAGGTTCACTCACACTCACAGAGGTTACGACTGCAAACGGCTTGATCAGCACATGGCATCAAAATCGTGGTTATAAGGTAAAACCCAAATCTCATCCCAAACCATGGAGCTTCTCAGACAACTGTTGAATGGATGCCAAAGGTAGATGCTCAGCTGAGCAAACGTGAAGGAAATCTGCAGAATGTCACTCAAGATCCTTGTTTCCCCACAACAACTGGCCTAAAAATACAAATCCACCTGGTTATACACTAAACAAATGGTCAGTTTGAGACAATATATGCTAAAGGATGTGTGGAAGGAAAGACCATAAAAGTAAGTGCAAGTTTTAATGAACTATAGGAGATGCTAAAGGCTTTGTTCCAGTTGTAATGAGGGCTTCATATCAGCCTTAGAATGTGAAAAACTGGAGTCTGGTGTGAATCCAGAATGACTCACTGTAATAATAAAAATGAGAATTTTAAACACCATTTCCTTCCCTGACAGTTCAAACCCTTAAATTAGACCCATCACAGCATGGATAAATAATCTTTCCCCATTCTAACAATTAATTCCCTAGCCTTTGGTCCCGTTACCTGACCAAGGCATACATTATGTTACTGACAGACAATAAATATATCAACATTGTAGTTCTGGTTTGAACTCTGATGTAGACTCCCAAAAGGAGGGCTTAAAGTATGTTTCATTATATGTAAAGATTAGCATAATTTAAGTCATGCATTGTTGTATTTCATTCCTGAATATTCAAAAGGTGAATAAAATTTTTCTTCTGTTGAGACGTATTTCTATGACTGCACTGTTCAGCTCTGACACTAAGATTTTTTAAAGGCTCTGAGGTCATTTGAAAGCTAGGCTGAGCTATACAGTTTGAAAAGGGTGTTTAGGGATCAGTCATTCACAGACAAGGAAATTACTAACTGGAGTGGACTTTAACTTCTGTTCAGTGGTATCTTTCAGAGATACTATTTCCTGTCAATGACTTTTAAGGATGTAGAAGTGCTGTAAGAAATTTGCTTCAGACATACAATTTCAGTCTCTCTGAGAGGATACAGACGTCTCTGGAAATCTCAGAATCCCAAAATAGCAAAAAAATTCAGCACAAAGAGTCCTTGGATATACTATTCAGCAATTAACACCCATCCTGTTTTGGAAAACATGGCAGACAACTGCCAACTCTGTGTTTGACTTGCTGTACATATTTTTGACAGACAGACTTCATAGGTAAGATTTTTGTAGGACATTTTGTAGGCTGTGCATCTGTTTCCTTTGTTCTTTTGATAATTAAGTTTTTCTTCCCCAAAACAACTCAGAAAACACATATAAGATATTCTTCTTGTATTTCTAAAGCAGTAAGGAGTCTTCCAGGAAAAGTCTTAAACTAATTAAAAAAAAAAGTTCACAGAATTTTAATGCAACCTGAAATTCCTGGAATGTTTTCAGGAACATTTCAGTAGTAACTGGATTCATAACACTTACTGTCTCATCATTGCATTACTTGCACACCATTATAGCACATAACAAGAAAGAAAAAAGCAAGAAACAAGCAACTCCTGGTCCTGGTAAACTTCTAGCCCAGTGCCACTTGCAAAAGCCTAGGGCTTTTATTGGTAGACCAAGACATCTCTAGCTGCATTTTATTTTTAATCTTTAAGCTCTTGTTCTGCTCAGTCTGTCAAAATGGCAGCTCTCATTGCACTGGGAGTTATTTATCATCATGAAATATTTTGATTGAAAAAAAAAATTATTCCATTCTTTTGTGTATAGAAATTCTCTTGGCTTGTTTTATTTTTTTCATCTAAAACCTAAAGGTGAGTCCCACAATTCGGCTTTCCTGGCTGCATGCCAGCCCAATTTCAATAGGAAAGGTGGTGCAGGCTCCCCTGCTCTTTAGGATTCGGTGGCTCTCCTGATGTGCCAAGCTGGCCAGCTGCTCCACCAGGGGACACCTGTAATTCCAGAGCCCTCAGTTCACTATCAAAGTCACATAACCGCTACTCTAGTTGTCCAAAAGAAGAAAATTCTTTCAGGTACTAAATCCCATTTTCCCAGAACACCTACTACTGAGGTAGCTCCCTAGGCAAATACGGGCACTGACGCTAGAACAGCCAGGCATGAAACCCTGGGCTGTCTTTGGCACCACAACGCTGGCAGTAGCAAACCCCAGTCTGAAAGCCTAATGTGTCCCATGCAGGGACTAGAGCTCTCAAGCCCCTAAATGAGCCTGGCAGAATTGGCTTCCTGGCTGTCAGGCATTGTGGCAACACCTCTCACATTGCCACGGGCCCTGTGCTGAATGTCTGCCTTATTGGATGTTTCTTCACATACACAGACGCATATATGTGCTTGTGCATGCATGTGCTTTCATTTATTTAATCATTTATTTATATGCAAAAGTATCTTCAATATAACTACATTATTAACCTGTTCTTTATACATTATGTATAGACAAAAGGAGCAAGGACAAGACTATGCATAATGCTTTAACAGGTGAGCTTGAGTCCATGTCTCTGTAAGCATGCATAAAATATGTGATGGCATGCTCTAAAAACTTGGGAATTTTTATGAAGAGGGATTTGTCAGGTGACCTGAATGGAAACTGAGCAAACCATGAAGAACACATGCAGCTAGCAAAGGCAGCCAGCAGGCACAGCACTTAGTGCAGAAGGGTGCATAAGAGGGGGACAGAAACCCTGTACACATGCTTGGCAACGGTGGTGACATGCCACAAAGCACAGTCCCCAGCACCCACTGGAACAACTCCCCCTGGCACAGCAGAGGCCTTGACCAGGAGCAAGAATCCCCCAGGAGGATGCAGGGCCAGGGCACTGAGGGGGTCTCAGTGCCTCCCTCTGTGATATAGGCAGCGGGGCTCCTCACCTGAAGCCCATATGTCTGGGGAAGGCTCTATGTCAACAGGGAAAGGAGCAGGGGGATGAAGTCAGAAAGATGCATGGCCTCAGGGGTGATGAAAAGGAGAGTCACCCGAGCTTCTCTGTGGCTACAAGAGGAGCTTGAGTGGCAGGCAGGGTCTGTGCCTATCAGTTTAAGAAAGAGACAGAATGGCAAAGGATGGAAGCTCATGACTTCAGGCATCAGGGGAAATAGTGTTTCTCTGCCTGCAGGTCTGCACCTACCAAATAGGTTCAGTGCTCTTGTAGCAGTCAAAGGGTTGGGAGCTCTCCCCAGCCCAGCACTGCAGCTGCTGGGCCTGAGCCCCATGGCAGCACCTGGAAGAAGCACCTAGCGGCAGCAGTGGCAGGCTCCTTCCTGTGGGGATGGAGGCCCCTCTCTGCCAGCCTGTTCTGCTTTTGGAGGAGGTTGTTGCTTGCCATGGTCTTGGAGGAACAGCCATAGGTGTCTCCCCCTTGGTCCCATGTTATTCTTTTGCATTGGCACAAGCAGTGAGGCCAGGGAAGACCTGAAAAGTGTCAGTCGTGGCTCTCACGGCAAGGATGAAAGGCTTGGGAGTGCACATGCACATGATTTTCTCCTCCATTTTGTCAATGAGGGGGACGGGCTTCAGGAGGAGTGGACAGATCCTGCAGCTCAATGCCTGATTGTGCATCTTGTGTTGTTGGGGTCTGCCTAGAAGATCAAATAGAGCAAAAGCATTTTTGGCAACAGGCTGGCCAATATGTGGAGAAGACCTCTAAAGGTGGAACAGTGAGGGATGGAAATGATGACCCACAGTCCAGAGAGGAAATGGTAGACTGCGTTGCTAAGCAAGGTGTAAGATGCAGGGTGATGTGCACAAGAGAGATTTCTTGATCAACAAACTGGGGCCAGGGAGGCCCAGCTCAAACATATACATGCAGATAAGGAAGTGCCAAGAGGACTGCAAAAAGTATATGAACAAGATAAATGAACAATGAGGTGGATTAAAAATCAGCTGATTTGCCAGACTCAGATGGTTGTGACCAGCAGCACAAAGCCCAGCTGGAAGCTGGTCACAGGGGATGGGTACAATTGCCAGTACTGTTTAGTACCCTCATTATTGGCAGGGATGTTGAGAGAGAGTGCACCCTCAGCAAGTTTGCAGGTGTTTGCCACAAAAATGGGACAAGTGGCTGATACTCTAGCTGGGTGTGCTGCCATACAGAGTGACCTTCACAGGCTGGAGACATGGGCAGAGAGTTACAGCATGAAGTTCAGGAAAGACAAATGCAAAGTCCTGCATTTGTTATTCCTGGGAAGGAATAACACCAGGCAATTGGGGGCCAAGTGGCGGGGAAGCAGCTTGGTAGGAGTGGACCTGGGTAGTCTGGTGGACATCAAGCCAACCATGAGACAGCGTGGCAAAGGCAGCCAACAACATCCTGCACTGCTTTAGGCAAAGTGTCACCACCAGGTCAAGGGAGGTGATCCTTCCTTGTGAGACACCGCTGGAATGCTAGGTTCAGCTGTGGGCTCCTCAGTACAAGACAGACATGGATATACTGGAGTGAGTCCAGTGGAAGGCCACATATGTGATTAAGAGACTGGAGCATCTCCCATATGAAGAGAGGCTGAGAGAGATGGGACTATTCAGCCTGGACATGTGAAAGCTCAGGGGGATCTTGTCCATGTATATAAACACCTGGTGGAGCAAGTAAAGAAGAAAGAGCCAGACTTTGCTTAGTGGTGCCCAATGAGAGGATAAGAGGCAGTGGGCACAAACTGAAATACAGGAAATTCTGTTTAAACCTAAGAAAAAACTTTCACAGAATCATAGAATGTCCTGAGTTGGAAGGGACCCACAAGGATCATCAAGTCCAACTCCTGTCCCTGCACAGGACAGCCCCAAATTTATACCACGTCTCTGAGGGCATTGCCCAAGTACTTCTTGAATAGCATCAGGCTTGGTGCTATGACCATCTCCCTGGGGAGCCTGTTCCAGTGCTCCACCACCCTCTGGGGGAAGAACATTTTCCTGATGTCCAGCCTCTTCCCCTGAGGGTGATTGGACACTGGCACAGTTTGCTCATGCTCAGAGAGGCTGTGGAGGCGCTGTCTGTGGAGACATTCAAAATGTGACTAGGCAAGGTCCTGGGCAACTTGCTCCAGCTGACTCTGCTCTGAGCAGAATTGCTGGATGAGATGATCTCTAGATGTCCCTTTCAAACTCCACTGCTCTGTGGTACGCCTATGAAATTAATTTTGCACATCATACCTGAGTGTGCTGATGTACATGTTATTTTTTTTATGCACATAAGGTAGGACCCATAAATCTCAGGCAAATGGAAATACCGATATGCTCAAAACTAATGCAAACACACACAAACACACACACACACGTCTTTAGACATCTTATTAGCTCATTTCTTATCCTGAACTTGTAGACTGCCTAAGACAATGGAGCTCAAGCCTTGTTTGGTGTCTCTCTGTCCAATTATAAATAAAAACATGTGTTAGCTATAATGAAGGGTCAGGCAACAACAGATACCTACAAATCACCTGTGGTTTTCACACAAAATACACTTTGATGTACTAATGCAGCAGACACTTTTTTTTGCTAAAATTGAGAGTGATATTAAAAGGTACATTTTTGCATATTAAATGTTTTCACGACACCATTCTTGTTCAGTCAATAAGAGTTTCTAGCTAATACTGCATACAGATGTGAGGAAAAAAAAAAAAAATCTCATGCAATTTTTAAAGAATACCAAGCAATCCAGTCTCACTTGGCAGGGACTTTTCCACCATCTAAGAAAGTACCCATTTTTGGGTCAGCAGTGAATGGCTCGTCTGCAGCAGGGGCCTTTTAATATTTCAGCTGAGTTCACCAGGCAGTGTGTTACTACAGTCTTTGACAATTACCAGAAGGAATGCAGAAACCGTCAAAGCATCTGTTTTCCAGCACTTGCATACATAAAGGCTTTCTAAAAAACACAGGTACTTAGAGCCCTGACCACTTACTACAGTACCAAGGATAGGGAAGCAGAGGCCATGGTTTTCTTTACTCTCTGTATCCCATTTACTATTTATTTGCAATTTCACCTCTTTTACAGTGTTTTTCAGTTATGGTCCCTGCTCGGCTCCTTTTATTTTCTTCTTCTATGTTGCAAGTGCTATTTCATTTCTTGTTTCTCCCCTTCTTCCTATTTTATCAACCTGCTTTTAAAGCTAGGAACCTGCTAAACTTCTGATTTTTACCTGGATCCTCTGTGGTTCTGAAGCAACATCTGTAGCTTTTTGACCATGATTTTGAAACTCTCCTGTGCTCCCCACCCCATCCCACCCCCCCAGCTTCCTGCTGTGGAAAGGATAATCCAGAAACAAACTGAAAGCTGATACCTGCCCAGCTCTGTGCCTGTGGTCTCTGCATGATGCTGAGACAGTAGTTGTATGTAGGAAGCTCTGGCATAAGGAACACCATGGAAAAAATATACTATAAGACTATTTGGGGAAGAAAAAACAGTGAAGACTTCAAAACTTCATGGAAAAGGGAATCCGATGAGATTATGGGAAAAAAAGACAGCAGAAAGATGAAGAAAAAGTGTCTGTGGAGAGCAAAGGTGCCAGTGGGGATGTATTTTGAGGAGGAAGAGAGATGTGAGTACAAGTGGGAACTAACAAAGAGAATTATTCCCTTCTGCCTTTCATTTGATACTGAAAAAATGTCTGTGATATACTCTTAGGCATGTTGTCAGATGAAAAGTAACTCAGAATTAGAAGGGAAAATGATGACAGATTTACAGCATAGTTATTAGAAATCCCAACCAAAGCTGCGAAGAGCCATGGGGTAACAATGAAGGGTAGCCATTGCTGACAGTAGCTAGATTTAGACTTGATACCCTGTAGAGAGAAATGCCTCTTGGTCCTGAGCACAAGGAGTATTTTTTTTTTTACTTCCTTGTGCCCTGTGGCATGTCTCACTGGAAGAATGCATGGCTGTTTCACAGTCGTTTCAATCAAGGTCTCGAATTTGCTGAGAATGTCCTTTCAAAATACCAAAAAAGGTGTAAAAGATCAAGAAAATCTTAATAAAGCTTTGGAGCTAAATGGGTAGTTTTAATTCCTCAGGATGTCCACAAGTTGCTCTGTAATTACAGCTGATACAGTAATAAAGATAAATGATAGTCAGCTAAAATTATCTAGAAGGATAACTGTCTCCTTAAATCACACAAGGGCAACCATTTGAATATGGCAAAATCCTGGTGTGTTCTTCAGCAGTCCTGTCATTTGTGCCATTTTCCCAACAATGTACCAGCCTAATCTGGGTTTGGTTTGTTTTTAGGTGCAAGTGTAAAAACAGTTGATCCAGACTCTGGTCATTCATGCTGAGGTTGGATTTGTTTTATGCCACTTTCTGTGGGACACCCAGGGAAGCTGAGCAGAGACAAGCCTTTTTCTGTTTCAGGGTTAATATTGCTGGTCCAAGCTGCTCACATGAACAGGCACAAGGTTTACCCTGCTAGAAAGGCTTTCCTCCTCCCCAGCAGCATCTGTCTTGCAGTCAGCTTGGCTTGGGCCTGGGAAACATAGATTCCCAACCCAACTTTTCAGCCTCTCTTCAGTTCTTTAACCGTACAGACAGGCTGCAAACCCCAAGCAGGACCACAGAGAGTCTTACCACTCTTGGTATCGTCTTGCTATATAACCCACCACAAAATTGGGAGATCTCATTTCCTTGGAGCTGCTTTCTTTCCTCACCAGGTTTTGTTGGGAACACCGATGCCTTTCTATGCACACTCAATGGCTGACTGCTTAGTTAAGGGGCTAGCTAAATCTTTTTTCCCTTTAGAAAAGCTGATTTTTGGCAAACAGTGTGGGCACTAGGGATACACTCTGTAGAAGATGAGGAACTGTGGGCTGTAGGAAGCTCTATGCATGACATCTGTTTAAAGGCTGTCTTTGTGTCTGTGAATATGTATGTCTATCTATCTATCTACTTCTATCTACCTGTATTGATTATCTGTATTTTAATTTCTGCTTAAGTATAATGTGATCAGTAATCAGTAAAGGCCAGTTACAGCTGACATTCAAAGACCAAATGTCTTTGAATTAAACCTGAGACCAGCCTGTTACAAAGAACTCTCATCTTACTTTGCAGAAGAAATAAACTGAATGCGACAGGAACTCACAGGGGCAGAAAACTTCCAGTTGGTCTGGTAGGTATTAACCACCTCACTACCCCAGCATAATGGACCTCCATCAATGACAATGAAACTCTAGAAGCCCCTAGGATTATGTGAGCTGCCTCCTACAAAGCAGATTTGTACTCTCCCTGACAGGTGAAAGCCGGTAGAAAAAATACTGTCTGCTGCCAATGGAAATTATCAACACCTTCTTCAAAGAAGTTAGCTTTTCAAACTCCCAGAAAACAGCCATAGTTTCAAAAAGATTAAGAAAGTTAGAAAAGTCACATCACCCGTTTCCCTGTCTCCAGCCTGGGAAAGTTGCTGAGAGGCAGATAGTGAAAAGCATATGGCATCTGCCATCATGCTTCATAACTGGGCCAAACTGGTCCTCAAGGTACCATAATATTACTTAGGACAATGAATACCAATCACACCCTAAAGCTCCTATTTTTTTGGCTCTCTGCAGCTCTAGAGCTACAGAGAATGAGTTACAGAGTCACCACACCTGGAGTAATTGACGTTATCATGTTTTAAATTATTCCTCCTTAACGGAAGTCAGTGACTCATGGTAGGCAATAGTCTTTCTAGCCCAAATGTTCTTTTTTTGTTCATCTTTTCAAAATATAAAGGTAATATTTGAGATTGCGATGGGATATTATGTGATGTCAGGCCTACAGAAGGCTGACGATGCTCTGGTGTAGCCAGTAACATCATAAGATTGCTTTTCTTTCTATTAGGAATCAGCATCTGGAGGAAAAGCCACTGACTCAGACTATGCATGCCAAACTTAAATAATGCCACCTGGAAGAAAAAAATGAACTAGCTGAAATACCATACTCCATTTCCATGTTTTCCTCTATTTATGAGACTGGATAGAAGTGGATGCATTTGACAATTGTCTGGGCAATTGATGCTAGCAGTGAAAAATGCCTTGTTTTAATCACCAGCAATGAAATTAATCTCATCTAGTTTAAGCTGACTCAAAATAAAGTTGTGAGTTTAGCTAATCATCTAGACTGCTTCTGTATTCTGTGGAGACTTACAGCCATTTATGAAAGGTGATTCATCCCACCCTGGGTATTCAGTAGAGGGTGGAATAATCACTCTTTAGAGGTGTCTGTCCTTCTCCCTTGGCTATAGCAGGAAGCTAAGTGCTAGTTTAGGCTGAATGATTAGCATTTAATTGGTAGGCAAGATTAATCCCAGTTCATTTTAAAACCTCCCTGGCTACAACATGCTTAATGCCTGCCCATGAATTCTGTAACATACTTTGCTATTGCCTAGAGGTGGAAATGAGGCATGTTTCAAGCTCTGGAACACAGAGACAGACTTCTGCCTTGTGCTAAACTGCTGGAGTCACATTAACCCTTTATCTCAACTTGCTCCAGGGTTCCAGTTTGTCGCCATGGCTGTTTGAAACCTGGATTTTACTTTTCTTACAGAAATGCAAAGATATCCTAAGCAAAGGCCTTAAAAGACTTTTTTTTTTTTTCTGGGGCTCTGTTACTTATGGGTTTCATGTTGAGAAGGGTGGTGATTTTCCTGCTTTTTTCAGGGCATCAGACTAAACCACAGGCATTTAAGGTCATGAGCTATCTCGCAGGATAGGATTAAAAACGATGATAGATTGAGACAGGATTTTAAAAATTATGAACAAGTTAGGTGCCTGATCAAGAATGTTATATGAGAATGGGTGCAAATCACTCTACCTTCTGCCTCTAGCCTTTTCTTCCTCTACTCTTCCCTTTCATTTTCAGCTCATGCAGAATTCTCAGTGTATTTTAATAACACTTTGCCTCCCAAATTCTGCTTTCAGTGAGAAGCCACTTTGATCATGATAATCAAATGAGTTTTTCAATAGCGGTACATTAAATTGCAGTTGTGTAGTACCGAGTTTGGATCACAATTCTTCCTAATTTTTTGTGTAAAACTGGTGCTTCCTGCCGACATTGTGCAGCACTGAAAGAAGTGAATCACTGGCCCTTCCTAGGGGAGAGTCATATAACACAGCTTCAGGTTTCTGTTACTGAGTTTTATAACAGTAGTAACGTAAGAATTTATTGCTGACCTGATACACAGGAACAAAATCTTGCTGCTTAAAAAAGCTATTAAACACTCTGGATTTTTCCCACACAAGAGATCAAACTTACAACATTACCTGAATTTCCCTGGCACTGCTAGTCAGTGTTTAATGTCATTGTACAGAATCATATGGTTTGTCCATAGATTTTATAATCCTGGAAGATACTGTGTCTGGAAAGTGTTTTTATTGCAATCCAATACGTCCTAGATATAACCATCAAAGATTAAACATCACTCTATCAACAGTGCTCGTTAGGGAAAAACACCTGGTGTATATACAGCAAAGGTTATTATATTTCCCTTTCACAGTAGAGGTTTTTAAGTCTCAACAATGGACTAGCTTTTTATAGCTGAGAATATGACAAGCAGAGAGAGGTGCTCTTCTGTTTATTGAATTATCTGATGATTTAAACTGGAGGGGAAAAATACAATTTTCCCGAAAAAATCTTCTTTTTCCTTTTTTTCCCCAAGCAATCATATGTATAAAGCCAAGTTCTAAAAACATTATTCTTCTAAGAAATCTTCCAGCTCCATTTTTTCAGGTATACCTATTTCTCAAAAAGGGATTTTTGATTTGTTTACGTCTTGAATTGTGTGTTTTTGTGTGCAGCTGAAACTAGACTAATTAAAAGTGGAATTAAGGTAAGATTTATTTTTTAAACCCATAATTCAGTTACATTAATCACTGGAAAAAATTCTATATAAAAACTATCCATCTATTGAAATCTTTAAAACTACCCTGAGTGCACAGTTAGGGAAACCATTGAATGAAACTGATTTTAAATGCCACAGGTGATAAAACCCTGGGGCTGGCCCTGCAAGGTGCCTTCATGAGCCCTGCTCAGCACTGCTCCTGCAGAAGTGCTGCTGGGGGGCTGTGGGCCCTCGCCTAAGATAAAGCCACATGAGCAAAGAAAAGTGAAAACAAAGATGGGAGTGAGTCTGTGATGGTTATTCAACGGCTTCAGAGGAAATATTGATGTGAAGGCTATAAAACCAGTTGGTGGTGGGAAATAGGGAGGCAGATGATGGCAAGTCAGCAAGATAAAGGTTCAGCCATGCAATGAGGGATGGTACTTCCCTGCCTGACTGATGGCTGCAGGGCCAGCAGAGCCTCATCAATGAGTCATGAGCATATTAGTACTTATTAGCCAATAAATACATGCTAGGTACTCACAAACTGTGTATAGTCCTTCCTCAAGTCTTTACACAGGCTGAAAGACACCCATTTAATAGGTTCCCCCATTAGAGTTATGCCAATACCATCTGAGGGAGCTGGATCTATAGCTGGCATCCCGTGGCATGCCCTGACTGCCCCTGGCTAGCAGCTCCCGCCCTCTCCCCGAGCCAGCCCTCAGACTGCCCTGGCAGGCTTGCACGCAGTGCCTAGTGTCCTCTGAAGGGTGCGTTCCTGCTCCCTCTTATTGCCATGCTCACAGCAGGCTTGCGAGCAAAGGTTGAGCCCCCAGCCCAGGGGATGGCCTCCAAGGCCACCCTCCACAGAAACGAGAGAAGCAGCCAGTCTTCCTCTCAGGGCGTAAAACTAGCAATCCAGCTATCCAGATCCCTATCTGCATGAAGCTTTCATTTATTTAGGCATAATATTAAAGGGAGGTAATACATAGTGTGAATATATACACATTTATTTAATGAATCTATGCCCTGATTTACAAGTAGATTGGGGTAAAAAAGTTCCTTAAATGGCTTAAGACCCTCATTGATGTCCTGCAAGCACCTTCTCCTCCTACCCTGACTCTTTCCCTGGAAGCTGAAGCTGAGACTTGCTACCAAGCACTTCAAAGGGTATGAAGTCCAAACCTGGCAGCATCTGGCCTGGAGACTCTGAAGAAAAGAAGAGGAGCCTTCTGTAATTTAAACAGTTTCACAATTAAAATTATGAGATTCTTAATAACTGGAACACATTTAAGGTTGCTTGTCATGTTATAACTGTTCAGGAATCACAGCATTCACATGTCTTTTCAGTTCTTAATATTACATTAAAATAGATCCTGAAATAAACTGAATAATTTTTAAACTTTTTGAATGCATTTTTTTCTTTAACTTTTTCTATTCTACTTTTTTTTAAAGTACAAAAAAGACATCTCCAAAACAGATGGGAAGTTGGATTAAATTAACTGATATAACTCTGGCAAAAACGTAAGGCTACAAATCTGTGGCTTTTTTAAAAGAAACATATTTGGAAAAATGTTGTTAAGTCTTGTTGCCAGGACACTTAAAAAAATGTTTTTGTTTCAGATCCATTTAATGAAGACTTAGCTTGTATTTCACTTACACCAATGGATGAGATATTAATTGGTCGAAGCGTGGATGTACATAGGGATAAAGACCCACACTCTGGGAATGCCATCTGTAAGCCTTCCTCAGCTGGAAAGTATATGGCTTTGCTAGCATGGGAGTTATGTTGCAAAAAATCAATTCACTTCTTCCACTTTGCCTCCTAACATTATATGTTACCTTGGGAAAGTCCAATGTTAACACAGCTCTACAGCTTCCAGACCACAACAGGCTCATTAAATGGCCAGCTTAAAAACTGGGCATTCGCCAAAGTGGACATACCTAAAAGAGAACATAATTATGTGTAATGGGTCCTGGCCACACAGATGGCCTCCCTGCTAATGCTGAAGGCAACATGCTGCCATCATTAATTTTGATCCCCACACGTTTATGGCACGTGGGAGACAAGCCGCAACCTGTGAGCGCCATCAGAGTTCACGGAGGTCAGCGGGAGCCCAGGGCTGGGCCTGACACCCTGGCAGCCGTACTTCTGCAGAGCCAAGGGGGCTGCTGCAGAAGACGAGTCTCCCCCCAGGGTTCTCCAGGCTATAAGCAGACAGGACGGACAGGCAGACAGGGATCTGGCACCTGCGACCTCAGCATATATGTGGCCTCTGTTAGGGGTGCAGAAAGGACATTTAGATTTTCTCAGGCAGAGAAAGCACCTGATTCCCCAGCAAATACAAATCCATCTACCACTCTGCAACATGTGTGGAGGAGAGCAGCATGGAGGCAGCACCAAACTTCTGAGCACCTCCAGCCATTGCAGCAAGTGTCCTCTGGAAACAGAAAGATCTGGCCTTAAATGAATAAATCACATGACATAGATGGAGGAATTAGTGCTTTTGCTGTATACTTCTTTAAGTACAATAACGGGCACTTCTTAGCTTCTTCTGTGCAAGTAAAAACAGCTTCAACTGACTCTGTCTTTTTCCTTATGCATATTATTTTCTGATTCTAAGATTCCCCATTTGCACCACAGTGGTATCCTGATTCCCAATGGTATGAGATATTTTTCTTTCATATGTTCTCTTTTCCTCCCAGATTAAGCTAGTGATTTATTGTAGCCACTAAGGACTTTTCTAAACTCAGACCAGTATGTGAATCCCCTTTCTTCGCTTCCTGACCTTATTCAAAATTTGAGAGAACACCAGTAATTCAAATGCAAGTAGAAGTGCTGGGAATGGTTTCTGATTCACTGTAATTACTGGTGCAAAGGCAGTTAAATAGAGCTACTGAAAAATCTGCTATGAGGAGGATATAGCAAAGGGAGAAGATACTCCTCCTCCTTCCCATTACACATAAAAATAACTGTATTCTAAAGGGCAGGAAATAAAGGGCAGGGGGGTGGAGGGTGGGGTGTTCCTTTTAGCCTGAGCCTCAAGATGATATGCCTAAGAGGGCCTACCAAAAACAGGGTATCAAAGTTCAGCAGTAACATAGAACTGAATGAGCAGAGATTCCATTAGAGATTAAAAAGACAAAATTAAGGTCAATTAATTTAGGTCAGCCAAGGAATGATCCAGTTGTTAACTATGGGCCATTTTATGTGTGTAGAGTACCTTGCCTGCTGCTCTGGGGAAGCCATGTCTTCTGTAGGTCCTGTGGCACATCTGCCGGCCCCCGTAGATATCTCCCATGCGCTGGGGTTCCATCTTATGGCACTAGATGCCTATGCTTAGGCATTAGTCACTTACATGTTGGCATTTAGGTGTCTTAGTTTTGAACTAAACATCTCATAGAGTATCTGTTTCCTCTTTCATCTGATCTGAAATTATTTGTTTGTTTGTTTTATACTGCATATAAAGCTGGAGAAAGCATTTAGTAGTTTTTGGAAAAAGAATCACATAATTATTTTTTAGAATAACAGTCATAATTGTTAGCTTTTTATGTGCCTGCTCATGTAAAATAAATGGGTAAGCACCTAGAAAATAGCTTCAAAATGAGTAGAAGTTAACAAGCATTTGTGAAGAATAAATGTATCTGACAAATCTTATTTCCTTCTCCAGCAGGGTAACCAGATCTGGGAAGAGACAAGAGGCAGTACTTGTCAAGTAGTTAGTACTCAGTGGAGCTTCTGGCACTGTGTCCTGTGACAGTCTTAGAAACAAACAAGGGAAGTGGTATCGGACTGAAACTACCACAAGTAAGCAAAAGAGCCGTTAGAAAAACTCTGCTCAGAGAGCAGCTATCATTAAGTTAATTGTGACAATAGTGGCACTGATGGGTATTCCTCAGAGGAAGGGAGGGTCTGTCTCAGGCTGAACACTTCTTGGTTAGCTCCCAGATGCCCCGAAGAGGTGGAGCAGAGGATATATTTATCACATTTGCAGCTGACACAAAACCAGACTGTAAATTCATTGCAACACAGGACTGAAAACATGCTGATCCTGACAGGGTGGGATTAAAAACAGATATGCTCCTGACAAGGTGGAGGCAGACTGGATGTAGCTCTCCTGAAGAGTCTGCAGGGATTGCAGTGACTGTGACAGGTATGTTATTCAACATTGCCACCTTGTCATGAGAAAGGCAAGCACTATATTGGGGTTTGAAGACTTGGAAGATGATTGGTTTTATCCTGCTCCAAACAGCTGCTAAAATCTTGCACGGAATTTTGTATCCAGTTCTGGGCACTGCCTTTGTAGTAAAAGCAAAATAGATTAATTGAAAGGAATACACAAGGAAGGAATACAAATGATGACAAATCTCAAAAAACATGATTTATGTGGAGACACTGAATCAGCTAGGGGCTTTAAACCTAAAACAAGAGAAAAAAAACCATAGGGGATGTGGCAACAGTCTTGAAGCGCAGCAAGCAAAATGCTGCCTAACTGCTGTATTTGGATGGTTATGGCTCTTTGTGTCACAATTAGCGTCACTTAAGCTCATTTAGCAGGCTCATGTGCGCTCTAGTTAAACCTTTTTACTGGTGCTGATATGCCACAACACCATAATGGGGTCCAACACACACACCGAGGAGGGCAAGGATGCTGTATTTGGCATTCCCAGCACCTGGGCGCGGCCTAGCCCTGCCTGGGGAGGGCTGATGGGACACTAGCGCAGCACTGCGATAGTTGCAGGCACACTGAATTCGCTGAGAGCTTCCCTTGACTAAAGCGATTATAAAGCATGCTAATTCAAGGAACGATTAACTACGTATCATGTCACGCATCCATCAGGATAAAAGTGTAGAGTTTATAAATCATGTATTTTTGTTGGCTCATGTACTCTATATTCTTTTCATTTTTTCAGGAATAAAATGTCACTAAATCAGTGTGATTATTCTAGCATGTGCTCGATGAACAGTTCTGAGCAAGTTTAGATAGGGTATCTCTGAGCCAAGGCAGCAGGAATGTGATGGAAAGCTCTCTTTCAGCCAAAAGTGAAATTAACCATTTTTTTAAATTCTGCTGGCTGGAATTTGTGACGCAGAGATAATCCCAAAACTATGTTGATTCAGAGAGAGAAAAAAAATCCTCTGAACTTTGTTTTATTCATCTTGCCCACAGCTCATTAATCCCAGTAAACCCCTCTTTGTTCTCTCTCATACCTGTGCACCTCTCCAAATTTAGCTGGGCTGTTATTACCCTTGACTTCAATGGTCCTACACCACAAAATAATTTTGCTCCAGAACTGTTTCAGTTCCTCTGAAATTACTTGGAGAAGAAAGCTTGTGTGAGCAGGGAAGAGCGGCTTGGTTTCAGGGAGTTACCTTGATCTATGTGAGGATGTGAAGGCTGGGAGCCCTTCCCTTCCCCTTGCCATGAAGGTTGCTATCTTTGGTCATAAAGTCAGGCAAATTCCCCCATGTGTTGACCTGGTGTTTTTCCTCACTACAGCTTTCACTGTTTTCCTCAAGGTTATCACAGGGATAGACTTCCAGAAAGCTGCTTCCAGCTGCAGATGCCCCGTGATTTCCCTTCAATGGGAATTCCTTAGTGAGGCAGTGATTCATGAACAAATTAGTAGGCTGTTGACCATTATCTTAAATTGAGATTAGATAAGGTTTAACTACCATTCTTACTTTTGTAAATTCAAAATCTAAAATCATTACGGAAAGTTACAGGTTTACTTTAGCAGAAATTACGAGGTAGAGTTAACATTCTTTATTACAAAAATCAAGACACATTCATACAATCCAAAACTTGCTAATAAATTGTTATTTCTTTTCATATCCACAATTTCCTTAGCCTGGTAAAAGAAAATTACAGACAGATGGCCAAAGCACCATCTTTCATAACCCAAATCATCTAGATTACACATTCATTTATATGTATCCCACAATACATCTGCAGTATCTTATTGCAATAACTAAACATCAGTTCATTTTCATTTACATAAATTCCATACTTTAACACCATTTGGAGCACAATAACCTTACACAGATTTTGTCAAAATCCTTTTGGATTACAGTGACTGTAGTTACATTTCATGAACACCCTCGATAGTGAGACCTCACCAATGTCTTGGCAAAACTTCCTCATCATCCAGCATCAAACGTCCTCACCGCCCTTCAGACACATTCCATTCTAGCAATTCAGCACAAAACCATCCATCATTGCTTTTAACCACTTAATCAGTGCCTGCTTCTGTGTAAAAGACAAATCAGCCCTCCCTCTGCCACATCAACCCACCAAGATTTCAAACCTAGAGGCCTCAGGAACACGGTACCTGCCTAGTTACAATATTTACTAAAAACCTTGGTAGGGTCAAGTAGAGCCAGAAAAAAGTGGCTCTTCATTCCCACCATGCTATTGGAAGGGCCCAGGAGATAGGATTATTCCACGCTTGATGGATTGGGAAATACCTAAGGATCTAAAGCCCTGCTCACACATGAAACAGGCTGAGTTTTAGGCAGCAGAAGTAAAGGAACATTTTGTTAAATAGTGACAATTAACAAAAGTAATGAAGCAAGTTGCCACAACCAGTGAAAATAAGTTACAGTTTTAAAACTGTCTGCATTTCCATAATCATTGATACAAATCACAAAGGTAAGGAGAAAGACGGTCATTTTACAAAAGTTTTTCATGCTGTGTTGTTTCCTGCTGTGGATATTTCAAATTTCTTTTTATTTTTAATCAGTAGAAGAGGAAAAGAAAATGTTCCCAGTTCCTTCTTTCTGGACCTGTATTGCAGTTCCTTTATTTTCTGCTGCTGCTTCCAACTTCGAGACCCCTAAGCAGGATAGGCCAGTGCAGTTTCACAAGCTATTTCCATACTCCCTGCAAATAGAAATCCTCAGATGGGTCCCTCCAAAGCACAGCAGACTATCTCAGTTCTGTTCATATTCCATTTTTCACTGGGATTTGAACCCCATTAAATCCCTCTTTGCCAAGCCTTTTCCAAAATGTTTGCCTAGTTTTCCTTCCTGGAGCACTAATCCTTTTCCCATCAGAAAGTGCTTCCTGCAGAAATTCTCACCTTTTATTTGAGCAATTCTTTTTCTATCAGCCTAAAGAACATCAAGAATCTTCACTATAACATTTCTGAAGGCTGAGTCATTTCCTTCCCTTTTGCAAAAAAACAAGCAGTTAACAATACTTTGCATGTGAAGGGCTTTTTCAACTGTGCACTCTATTAACCTGAAGGATGAATCATACCTCACCACAGCATCTTTACATAAATACTCATGCTCTTTAGAAACAGGCAAAAAAGAAACCTCTGAAAGTAACCTATACAGTGTAAAGAGGTGAGTCTAAGATAAAACCTTGGAAAAAGGGATATTTACATCGATCCACAGAAATTTTTCTCTCCCCATTAAGATTTTCTGCACGGTAGCCAACCGAATCAATCTGCCATGAATACCAAAAGGACTCTCAGTTTTCCTTCAGAGAACCAGCCCTATTTCCTTTGCAGAAGATGCAAATAAATTATATGGTAAAATAAGTACTTTTGACCTCAGCATCCGACTTAAAGAGCCAGCACTTCTCAGCTATCTCTTATATATTCCTTTTAACTTATAATTGTTGAATAGTTTTCCACTACAGGAAAATTATGCTGAGGACCTTTTGATTCCAAAACCAAAATCCATTTGGCACAGGCATTGTGAGTTTGATACTTGTACTCAGGTCTATCATACCTTGCCATTTTGAGGAATGAATGACACAGCCATGTCAACTCGTATCTAGCTATTCTAGCTTTGGTACAATGTTATAGTTACATGTTGAATTAAGGAAACACCAGAGGAGATCCGATTGCAGCATCCATTAAAAACACTTTAAGGATAATGCTAGAACAACGCCATTTTGCAGCATTGGATAAGCAACCCAGTTTGGAGTCTGAAATACTAGTGCACATGATCAGTGCAATAGAATGAATACAAGCACATACAGTCTCCAGGGTGGCTTGTTCTGTGGTCAAATACATGCATTTTCATTCATTGACTGCCTGGATGGCCATTTTACTGAAGCATTATTATAAATAACTTGCTTTGAAAAAACAAGGACTCAGTGGCTAGAACAGTCTTTGGTTAGGGGAGATATCTACATTTAATACAACTTAGACTTACAATATTTCCCCTTATTCGTATTTAAGAGGTGAAACCTGGGCTTCACTGAGGCCAATGAAAAATTGCCTGCTTACTTCAGCACAGCAAGGGTTTTAAGTCAGAAGCCATCTATAAATTTCTGTATTATATCCAAAGAAATGGATTTACTCTATAAGCAGCACTATAAAAATGTCAATATCCCATTTGCTAAATATATAGAGTGGTAGTCACTATATCTGCCTTTAGCTATCTAAAAGGCAGGTGTCAAGTACACGCTAGCTGCCTGTGACTCCTCATATGACCAATGGTGAAAGATCAGTCATGAAGTGGGTTTCTTCCCGTTCCAAGTTAGGTTGCTAGAATACCTGGGATGTATATTTGGAGATGTTATTTGCCCTCCATTCATTATAGAAGATGCCTAGAAAATATGCTTAGGTCTAGTCAAGTAATATTTAGGCATTTAGATTGAAATGTGATTAATTTCACCCACAAAGCTTCATCTCAGAAACAGCAAGGTTCCCTTTTTCCTCTTGCTGTCCTGTGAAGTAACCTTGATTTCTGTAGATCTAACTGTCCATAAACAGGGTGATTGCATTTATTCTTGTACCAATATTGACTTTTACAGAAAACTGTTATTCTCCTTTCCTGGTGCTACCCCTAATCATGTGTTTACAGACACAACAACTTTATCTCCATTCAGATAGCAATTGCTAGACTGGATAAACCACATATACATCTCCCCTTCTAACCTAGTCTCTCCCTTGCCTTTCCCTTCTGATGATCCTTTCTCTGATCCAGTGTTACTGAGTAACACCTTTCTTGACTACAATAGACCAGAATTTTTCAGTCTTCCACATGAGGTTCTACCAGACTTATTGCACTGGGGTAGCAACCCTTTCTGGTCTTACCTTCCTAGGAGCATTCCCCAGTTATTTTATTTCTGTCTTCAACCTCTGTTTCTGTCTTTTTCTGTCAGAGTTCCAGTCGTGATAAATCTTCCACTTTGTTTCTGTTACTATTATAATATCTGATTAAAAATATGTCAGTTGTAACTAGTAACAATTTTGCACATACAGGTTTGGTTGCCTCTTTTTGCATTGTCTTCATTTTGACAACTAAGACCAGTGGTATGAGCCTTCGTGCAGTGGAATTTGAGGATTTTTTTCTTCCCATTTGTCGAACTTTTAGGAGAGTGGGGAGAAAAACATGGGACAATGATTTTCCACTCTTCAGAATTAACTGCGAGGCCTTCCTGCCCACAAGCACTACCGAACCTGAGGCATAAGGAGGCAGCTTTCCATACCTTCATTGAAACATGGAAAAATGTATCCCAGCTTTCTAACGCAGACCTTCCTATGAGGATGGATGCCACTTAAAATTTTCTCTTTGAGCCTTTTTGACATGCCTTTGGAAGGCATGTCATCTTCACACCCTTCCTGCAGCAGATTTCCTTTGCATTTTCTGACTATAGCAGAAGCTGGGGAAGTTACTGGAGAAATGGCTGAACCCTGCTAGTGGAGCTAGTTTAACCTCTTTTTCTGCAGGGTCAGGGTCCTTAGCCAGAGAGGCCTGCTAAAAGCTTCATAGCATAATTCTGTTGCCACACAAGATGTGGAGATGAGGCCAGCCTGTGGCTTCCCTGCTCCTGCCATGAGAAGGGTCAGGGGAGGATTAGAGCTGAAGACCTTTGGAGGCTGGCTTTCCTCTCCTTCTACTTTTGGGGAAGCAGGAAAAATTGGGGCAGTGGGAGCACTTTTAGGGGACGTTGTACCCACACACACCAACTCACCCCTCAGCATGATTTGCAGAGCTTTTGAAATCCACAGACAGATAAAAGGTTGCCAGGACCTAGGGTTACAGTACTTCTGTGTTCATGAGAAGCAGCACAAGTGCAGGTGCTTTATACCAAACCCATAAAAATATTTTCCTGTCCCTGTACCAAATAGCAGCTTTGTAGCTGAGCAGAATGACGTCTATTCCCACATCTACATAAAATCGGTCACTTTTTTTTTTAATGCTATATATTTCTTCTTGCATGGTTAAAAATACATGAAAGCATTCCTAACTTGATGGTAATTCAGCCTTGAAACTGGCTAATGGCTTATTTAGGCTTCACGACTGGTGAGAACTCTGTACTTATTCCTACTAGATTTATTCATCCTCAGAGATTTCCAAGTAGTACTAATATGGAGCACTGACTTCATAAGAACAGAAAGACAAAGCATTCTTGTTTCATCCCCACCATAGGGGGATACAGGAAGGCAGCATCAGAATTCTAGAAAGAATGGTCTGGGTACAGCTGTTTGAATTATTGATTGTGAATAACTTTTTTTTCTGGGGTTTTTTTTGTGTGTGTTCTTGGGTTTGGTTTTCTTTTTTGTGTGTATATCATTCAAAGTTTTATACTAATTTCCTCAGTTGGTCTTGCATTTGTAAGGATTTACAGCATAACTCAGGGGACTTTCTTAATAATACTTCCTGTTTGTGTAACTATATGCAATGTAGGAACGCTATGACCCATCTGTTAGGAAAGAAAAAACATCAACTATTAATTTTACAGAAAAGAGTCTTGTTTTTCAATTGTTTCAGCCCTTGTGCTACTTTGTGCTGACTGTTATTTATGCGCATGCCAAGGCTGAATTCAGTTGTGTTTCTCTCTCTTAACATACATGAATAATTTAAATTAGGATTGATGGAAACTATGTATATGAGCAGTATTATGCTGTTCTGAACTCAAGCTGCATCTGTGTTTATTCTCTAGGTCCTACATTGTTCCTCACCTCTACCTTCTGCCATAAGCTACTGACATTGTATCAACAATGCTGTTTCCAAGGTAGATTGACAAAAAACCACCAAATATTTTCAACTCCAATTTTAACAGATATACAATGAGCATGTGGACGTAAACGGACAAATTGAGAGAGAGGTCACAGCCATTTGAAGAAATTAAAAGGGTATGATACTGACTCTATTAAGGAACAAATCTCCATTTGATAATTTTTATTTCTGGGTTGGGTCTACCCCTGGTTATAATCACTAGTCGGGGTTCACCTCTTCCCACAAATCTGTATGAACCTATTTGATCCTCAGTTTGGCCATCACTACTACTTGCACAGACAAGATGACAGAAATATAGATCAAATTGCCCCCTGCCAGTGGGAGATGTTCCTCCTGTGCTAGCACCACCTTCACACCTACCATATTGAGGGCTTTTTCCCCAATTCCATAAAGAATTAGACCCTATGTTTCCCAAAAGAGACACATATTTCTAGGCTGGGAACTACTGCTAGAAAGGACACAGTATATTTAAAAATGAAAAAAAAACCCACCCAAGCTGACATTAATAAGGTTGAATATATATATTACTACTAAAGGGAATTTGTTCCAGGGTTATCCTAAAATAATCTACTATTCCTCTGCTTGTGCTCCTTAATCAGGTCTCATAACACTGTTTTAATTAGAGCACAATACTATTAAGCCCATAATAATGAAACCAAATAATTCAGTAATTGTAGAAGAGTGACAGGCTTATCTGCACTCTTCCTTAACTTCTACTTTAAAAATATTCTTGAGTTTCAAGCTGCCATATTGCATTAGTACTTTGACTTCTCATTTAATTTTCTGTGAGCCATCTGAAAAAGGTAATTTTCAAGGAAATAAAAAAATAAATCCAACTTCTTAAAATATATACTTCTTGCTACTCTAATATTTAAAAGCTGAAAATGAGACTGAAAGCAGAAAAGAAAGGTGAAGAAATGGAAGGATAACAGAGAAATATTTTCAAGTGGAATAGTTTGTTTTCCGTACAAAATAAAAATGAGGGAGAAATAAAAAAATTGCTAATGAAAACTTTCCCATCCTCTTGTGTGGCATTTGGCTGTCATTTAGTGATCTAAACAGCTATAGCTTTTTTCACCTGCTCAATGACTAATGTTATGCAAAACACAAAGCCTCCATTTGCTGTCTTTCAAAGGCTTGATTATAAGCTATTCCCTGAACTCATGGATTTCCAGGAATACTCTTAATTACTATGTGTCTGTGTGTATTAAAAAGAAAAGAGGCGATATTCCTTGAGAGGAAACATCTCCATACATTCAAATATTTATATGCATTAGGACAAACAGTTAGAGGAAGTAGACTTCTAAACTGCTTTAACTATTATCCATTTTTAAATGGAAGTCCAAGAACAATAGTCTTATGTTGCAGCATTATATCATAACTTATGTATCTGCCGTTCTCATGATTTTAATAAAAGTAACAGAGCACCTGCTAAAAGAATTGTTCCCACCCTGCTTGGAGGAAACAGCAAAGCGTTGCCTGAACAATTCACCCAAGAAGAATGTTATTGAACCATACATTTTAAAAGAACCATACGTTTTAAAACACACCTGTGCTGGCCTTGGGAAACAGCTCATGAGAAACTGCAGTTTTGCTAGCAGCTAATGTTCTTTCTCCAAACATATGATTTAATAGGAATGCTGAGCTGTTCACACAGGGTCTCCTGCTTCACTGGGGTTTGACCCTTTGGAAGCTGAAGATTCATGAGCTTGTACCTACCGCTATGTAAATCAGGACTATCCCCTTTGAAGTCAACAGACACAAAAATCTGGGTGAATAAAGGAGAATCAAGGCCTGGGGCTGTCATCCCTGCCCTGCTGCTTTTATTCAGGTTAAGATTTAAAACATTTAATTGCAATATTTTTTCCCTGTCATTTGGGAATGTGAATTTGGGCTGAGCTGTAACAGAAGGAAGAATAGGTGCAGACTTGCTTTGCACAGCTGCAGCATGGTGCCAGGGCAGGGAGCAGAGGCATGTTTCCAGCTGCCCTGTCAGCCTGAATGATCTCTCTCAGCACTGCTCCAGAACTCCCTCTTTTGCTACCTCCATCCCTCTCTCAGGCAGCAGAAATAATAACACTGTTGGTCACATTGCTGTAGAAGACTTCATGCCTTCCTAATACATTGTCGTGCTTCTAAACCAGAACTGCCTCAACGCTGATGGTACTCAAGCCCATATCTTTCCTATATTATCTTTGTGAAATATATGAGCCTCTCACCTTGATCTGGTATCACCATTTGTGCTAGAGTTCCTTACTCAAAGCAAGATGAATCCCACCTGGGAAAGTTATACACTTGGTCAATGGCTTAAGCATCAGTCTACACATTGGAGGTGATGTTTCAAAGGTTATGGTTGCAGCTAATGTGTTCAGCGACCCGCCAGAGACACATGACATGGTAGGGCTTGCTAAAATAAGTAACATGGTAAAAGATTATGTTATTACTAACATGGTCTGCACTTGAATTAGAAAATCAATTTAAAAAATAGAAAGATAATATTCCACTCCAAGAGTGGAGTTAATGCAAAAGCCTACTTCAGAAGAAAACCTTCTTGCACCTGTACTATTCAACTCCCACATAAATGACCAATCAGTCTATCCTGGCACAGAGATTTATGTACACAGATGCCGTGAGCCTCACGGTCCAAACCAAGAGTCTCATCCACATTGAAGCATTGTTAGCATCATTGCTCTTTAGTCTCTTAATTTTTCATATGAAAATCAAGTGCTAAATCAAAGGTTAAAATGTAAAGAGAGTTTCTTTCAGTTCAGAAAGTGCAATAAGAACTAATCGCTCAGCATAATTTGGAACACTCACCATGAGCACGTGGGAGTGACCAGGGCTTTTCTCCACGTGAAGAAGACAAAGATTATGGCTGAAGTTCAGAACACTACACTGAAGATGCTAATTTCTAAAGGAGCAACCAACCCAGTAGCACGGGAAAAGACTGCACTTTACATTCCTATATCTTAATACATACTTCCAGTACTGGAAAGTGTGAGAGGACATCAGAGATCCTGTTACAAGAAAATTGCCAGTACATCACTACATAAGCAACCTGTGGACTTTTTTTGTTTATCACTAACCCCACAAAGCTGCCCTACCTGTGGCCTTCAGGCCAGGCATGCCCTGGCCAGTTACTGAGGTGGTTCACTGTGTGCTTTCTGTGTGGATCCAACACTTCTTCACTCCTAAAGCAGAAATGAAGACACAGTGTTTCCAATTAAAATGAATAGCCTCGGTTTTGGTGATACAGATAAAAGCCACTAGCAGTTCTCACTTTGTTTTGGTGCATGGGCTTGTCTGGAATTTGTGCTGTTGTAACTAAAAGCAGAATCTGGGAACTACTAGGCATCTGCTTTATCAGAATAATTAAGAAAGAAATGCTTATACTGGGTTCGATGTCAAATAACAGTTTAATGAAAACCCCGACAGCCAATAGTTCCTCATAGTGCTATAAACGCTGGACATCTCAAAAAAAAAAAAAAGGTTAAATAGCTGACAATGTAATTTGCGCTATCAATAGTTTCCTGTTGCTTTTTCTAATATGGAAAGAATATATAGTCTTTGCAATTAAGATGCAGGATTGAAATGGATGATGCACGCTGCTGTTTAGTGACCTACTACTGCTAATATAACAAAGAACGTGCATGTGTTTTCACCTGTACTTGCTGATTTCCAGCTTTCACAGTGTACCCACACCTGAGGAATTTTTATGCTTCCTACCCTTAGAACCAACTGCTTGGTGGGGGTCTTTTTATTGAGCAATCAAGAAACAGGATACCCAAAACAGACAAAGAATAAATTCATGACAGAAAAGGCAGCCACTTCAGCTCTCTCATTGCTCTCTGAAAGCTAACAATGGGAAACTACAGTGGGCTGGAGACAGTCTGCTAAATAATATATGACATACAGTGCATTCCTGAATGACTTTTTCCCCATTGGGCGTGTATTAACACATGGGAGCCTAACACATGAAAAATCTTATCTGGCCTCAGACAGAAAAAGTCCCCCACCATTCCACTACCTCAAGCTAGACAAGAGCTTTGACTACTCTGAGCCAATGCTACTATCTTCCAAAAAAATTGTGCTATAGTTTCCTCTACCCCTGCTGAATCCCAGCTTGGGTTTTAAATACACATTTGAAACAATCATTACACGAACACAGGTTTTATCTACTACATTCATCGCTTGCATCTCAGCAGACCATTACCTCAAAAATCTGCCTTTGTTAAACATGGTATTATTCAACGCTACCTCATTCCTAGTCACAAAACTTTCAAAAATCAGGGAAAACCCCTCATCTAAGACTGCACACTACATTAAAGTACCATGTTTTATTTTTACATGAGGATTACCATTCCCCCAGATTTCAATTGATTACTATGGACCATGCAAAATGCCACAGACCACAGAAGCTACATTTTCAAATGGATGTTTTTATTGATTAATCAGGCATTGAATCAAGTATTGTAAAATAAACAGATTTTTTCATTAAAAAATGTCCAGAAGAATACCATTCATAGCAAACTTGTTTCCTCATAGTCATACAGAATATGAAATTGCCCAAGAAACAAGCGAAAAAGGAACACCTGACTAATTACTCTCAGTTGGTGTGTGTATACATGTATGTATGCATATAAACAAACTACACACTGTATTTGTGCATATACTGGTGTGTGTGTACCCATGCACATGTATACATATATACACAGAGTACTGACTGACTGAATAGTCCACTGGAGAAATGTGGCTTAGCTCCAAATGAAGTATTCCATGTAAAAAAAGAAAAAACATACAGCAAGGCCTGTAGATAACAGGCCATTCTTTTTACATTGCCCAAAACCATGATCTGTCTTTAGACTCATGGTCTATCTTTACAATGAAAATATGTGAGATCATAGGGGATCTTTCCAAATTCATGGTATTAGTTCTATCCAGCTCAATCTCTGCCAACATTGTATGGCCAAACAGTTTGTCCACTACTGAAATCAGCTTCTAGATTTAATATTTCTGGCAAAAAGAAGATACACAGCCTAGCTACATGTTCTTTGGTAATATACCCTTTCCTTTTAGGCAGAAACTTGGCAATAATCCTACATTAAAACTCCTTTCCTCCTGCATCTTTTTATCGCTGTTTTGCATCAGTCATCTGTAAAGTCATCATAATAATTTTCACGCCGTCTCAGCTACCTTCCGAACACCCCAGGCCAGACCATCTGGGCAATGTACCTCAGATTGTATTAGTAGCATTGTGATCAATTATAAAATGCAATGTTTGGGAATTTATTTACTTTTTCATTTTTGAGGATATACATTTCTTTGTTATTAAAGACACTATGATAAACACTGTAATTCTCTATATGTACGCATTTTTGCTCATTTATGTCAACTCCGGAAAGATGAGTGACTCCCCCTGTGAACCATGGGATACAGCCCTAGCTGAAAGCCATGGCACCAGCAATGTACTGTCAGAGTTTTCTCTATTTAATTTAGCATTTAGCAGGACATGTAAAGGGAAATCAAAGGAAGATGGATAGGCATTTATTTTCTATTAAAAAAAAAAAGGAAAAAAATCAAATAAGCATGTATGTATGCCTCATCTTGCTCGTAAGTTTTCTACATCATCATAAAGCAAACTGTAGTACAGCTTGGTACCTGGAGAATCAGTATTTTAAAAATCTGAAGCTGAGCTTGGGACCATTTTAGTTTGGATTCATTAGTGAACAAAGTGCATTAAGGCATCCTTGTCAAAAGACACCTAAAGCTGGTTACAAATTACTGAGCAAATGTTTTCTTAAAGCTGGTATTCAATTTATCCACAGGCAGATTTTCACCATGTGCCTAGTAAAAACAAACCACTGTAGGAAAACATTATTTTAAAGTTGTCATATGCCTCAAGCATCTCCCCAAATGATCATTTATACAGAAGCATTGTAAGTAATTACAAAGGTCTTCTATTTTGTGGAAGGAAAAGAGAAGAAAAATGCACCTGATTCAGCTTTGAGATAAAGTAGGTACAACCTCTATTGCCTTCACTGAAGCTCATCCACCAACACCAGGATGAATGTAGGGCCTGCCCGTGCAGATTCCTACTGCTGCTGAAAACTTGTTACTCCTCATTCACAGAGAACTATGCTTTCCCAAACAATTCAGGCCAATGATTACTATGAGCAAATCCCAGCTGCAGTGTTTCTCCATACAGCACATGTAAAACACATTTCCTTGCTTTGTTATAGACCCTACATAGTGTACAACAATGAAACTTTTGTATTTAATTTAAAATCAATGGTAAAGTGGCACATGTCTCACTTCCGAGTTGTTGGTGGGGCTTGCTATGTTGAACGTTGTAAAATCACCAATAAGCATTCACATGTCTACCATCAGAACCGTGACATCTTCTATTACAATCAATCCTTAAATGATGCCGTGCTTTATCAAATTAGTTTACAGTCAGACCTTGGATCGGCTGCTCTCGTCCACTGTTGCTGATTCTCAGAGATGGTATCAGTCTTTCACATCCTGAGTGATTCTACAATGTTTCCCAGAGACGAAGGCAAAGCACTGGTAGATGGGAATGTTGCCATCAACAAAATAAATCGCCAGAAGATTTATCCACTCATATTTCTAGGAGACATTCCACATGGTTTTTTATGAACAGAGGGAGCACTGCCCTGTGAACAGAAGTAAATTTAAATGTCTTCTTTTGCTGTGTTGGCTAGCTGCACTTCCTCACTTGTTTATTTTTGGTCTTTTTGGTCTGCACCCTCCCATGTGCAAAGTAGAAATTAGGAGATCTTGCACTCAATAAGGCCAGTAATGAGAGTGCTAATATTGGCACGAATAAAACCTGCAGTGTACTGACTTGTCCACCGTGCAGCTTTCATCCTTCCAACTTCCTGCTTTTATCCACTGTAAAATAAAATGACCTAAAGGGCTGATGAAACTTTAATTAATAGGACCATCAATGTGCAAAACAAATAAGTCTTTTTCCAGGTGTCCAAACCAGGCTTTCCCTTCTCTCTTTCTCTCTTTTTTTTTTTTTTTTTTTTATAAATAATTTATAAATCTTCCTGTAAGAGACTAAATAGAAAACCAACCAAACAAAACCAAGTTCAAAAGAATGTTCTAAGATATTATTAAAGCCATTTCTTGTCCTTCCGTACAAAATACACAGTAAAGAGATATTCTTCCCTTTTCAGTTCTGGCCAGATTCGTCAGTGATGGCTGGGATGCTCCGTGATCCACCAGCTCTGGGCAAGCTCCTGCGAGCAGCCGCCTGGCCGCCCCGGGAAGACGCATTGTCCTACCTTTTGGCTTTTAGCAGTCACGCGAGCTGCTCGGAGGAGTCTAGGTGGTCAGGGATAGGCAAGCCAGTTATAATGGTCAAACACTTATTCCACACAGTGAATGTGGGGCACACTGGCTGCCCAAATGTAATGTCAAAAGTGTAAAGGTGTAGAGAGTTCAAAGCATCATAAAAAGCAAGGGAACCGTTGTCATAGTCCAGCAAAATCCCGACCCGCCGGAGGTGAGGCGCGGGCTCGATGGGGATTTCTTTGCTGTTGTGCCGCACCACCCATGTGTTATTGCAGCGGCACAGCACCCAGGAGGCCGAATTCTTCCCGATCCACTCGTGCTTCGGCGCTGACTTGTAGGAAATACCAATGGCATACCTGCAAAACAGAAAACAAGTCAAGGAAACAAATGCTTCCTGCCACGTTTGTCCCTCAATGAAGTCAAATGTTAGATCAGAGGACTCACTGGAATGCCCAAGCCTCCTACTTCTGCTGGTTAAGTTCTGATTAAGTGATGATTCACTGCGGTATCTGCACAGGCTTAATTAATGGTTTTCCCCATCTCTTTTTTGGGGTCTGAGAGGTCAGGTCAGGGAAACTTTATTGTCCCACGTATTGTTTGCAGTTTGGCTGCTATGGTAATGTTTTGGAGCACTTGCTTCTGGTGTTCAAAAGGAAGATTGTTGAGTACTCAGCAACTCAGAGTTTAGATCACTGGGCCTCAAATTTCCACCTCCAAACAGATGAATACAGAGGGATTAATTGATTTGAAAATACACTGCTATCTGTCAGCTAATCTGATCTCTCCTTGCTCCTTTAATATATGGCCCAGAAGAAGGAATGCAAGAGTAAACATCAAAGGACACAAAAAAACCCCTAACATTTTTGCCATTCCCAAATATGTTTTGCCAGATGTTGGTGTGGTTTTTAGATTCAAATGAGCATTTTTGAGACTGGGTTTTGGGCCAAGTGAAGCAATTGTAGGTGAAGACATTTGCTCTGCAAACTGTAATTTATGGTAAGATGTGCAGGGTAAAAGGATTGTGAAAATGCTCTCATTAATGGACACCGAGGGTAAATACCTGATTTCTCATATATAACTGAAATGTAAAAGTTCCTCACGTTCTAGAGACACTGCAGTATTTGTTGGGCTTTCAACCAACAAGAGATTAATGTGCCATAAGTTACTCTATTTCCATCCCTTAGCTCTGGCATTGGCAAACAGCATTTTTCTTGTTTGAGACAGTGGGCATACCTGAAGACCTTACTCATTTTTCCACTCCATTAATGTCCATCATGATTGTTGCCTTTGAATCCCAAAGGATGACATCTCTTCCACAGACTAAAGGGCCCCTGAAATCCACCCCTGTATGACACAGAGGATCATTCAGGAGCGGAGGAATGCACTCCTCCATTTCCTGCCCCTTGCTTCATACCCTGGGTCACAGACCTACAGCTCTGCTGCTCCACACCCCCTCCCCAGAAGCAAATCTGACCTTCACCCCTGTGAAACTGGATCATCAAATTGTCCTCTTTTTGTTTTTTTTCTTACTAAAAGACATTAGGATCTTTCAGGTTTAGTAAAGAAATGATCACACTTAGAAAGTTTGCTCTGTTGTATATACAAGATGAAACTTTCTGAGCTCGCCAGTTAACTGGAATCTTAAAATGTACTGTATGTGGGTTCAAAAAACAACCACCCTCAACCATGAAGTAGACGACCTGTGAAGGCCACTAAATATAAAGATGCTCTGTCTGGCAGATTTAGTTCCAGAGTCCAAAAGTGCTGGAGACTGGGAAAATAGTCTGACAAACTATGTGAAAGTATACGCTTGTCCTGCTCTTGTACTGTTCCCCATGCCTCTGCTGATGATCTCTGTCAGAGAAACTGTGCCAGGACCTATATGGTGTGAATGAGTGATTCTTTTCATATATATTTTTATATACATACCACGTGCTCCCACTTATAACCACTTCCCAGTAATGCCGCCCGCTGTCAATGAACACGTTGCCAGCTACTCCGTAGCTCCCCTGGCTTGTGAATCGCTCTGGCGTGTGACTTTTTTTGGAGGATGTTTCATCACGTTCCACAGTCAAGTTATCATGAGACACTTTCAATTTTCTATGAGCAGATTTGGGGTCCAGTTTAAATGGCTGACCTAGAGAGGCAGACACAAAGATGGCAGAAGAATAGTTTGGATTTGATTTTGAAAAGGAGAGTGGATTAGTGAGCCTCTAAGAAGCCCACAAGATTACATAACCATATTCATCTCCTCCTCTGAAGTGTTCTCAAGATCAGCTAACCTATTCTGCCCCCCCAATAGCTAGTTTGCATTGTCAGTTTACTGTCAATCTCATTGTGCACTAACTTCCCGGTGTGGATAATCTCTGAAAAGAGCCTTGCATAATCATCATGGCCATTATCTCTGACCTAAAGGTAACCTGAATACACTAATTCTTGCATGTAATTGAAACCAATATACATGCTAATAAAGGTCTGAGGGTTGCTTTTTTCACAGCATATTAGATTTATAATAAGTTACATTCTATTAATTCTCTAGGGATAAAGCTCCATAAATAACATCTTCATTGTTACTACAAAAAAGCATGATTTTGAATCCCACAAAATGAGTTTGAAAATAAGAAGAATCACTAGCCCTGCCTGTTCATTCACTCACAGCTTTATTTATAACAAGTGCAGTCAACAATTCAGGATCGCTTTGGAAGGATGCCCATGCGGTGCTGGATACTGTGCATTAAAAAGAAGGAAGTGAACTGTAACTTGGTCCAAATAATATGGTGTAAAAACATTACTGAGGCTGTTGCTCTTGGCAAGTATCTTTGGCTGTAGCACAAGGTTTGTAGACAATAACAGGAAGCTTTTTGGTAAACCGAACCCTGTAGGTATATAAAGCCCACCACAATTCTGACAGGTTTGCTCATAGTGTCAAAAAGCAGAATGATCATTTAGCTCCACCAGGAGACAACTAGGCAACTATGACTCCATGAGTGGTCCAGCAAAGCCCTTTTCCCTTCTGACTGTCTTTCATATCAAGGGGAAAAAAAATGTAAGCGGAAGATTTGAAGACATGCACAGAAGACAGAAATGAGTGCTCTCATGAGGTCTGCGCCAGGCACTGACACGTGTACTTCAAAGAAGATGGATATTGTTCAGAATTTATGAAGGAACAGTGAAGCATTTCTCATGCAGTAAACCTGAAAGCGTTAATGTGGGGGTTAAGAACAAATTAAGTTCATCTGAACAGTGACAGTCGATATGTGTTGGTTCAGATTTCTAGGCATTCTGAAGATGCAGACATTTAAAATAGAGATGATTGAGGCAATACTAATTCTCAATTAACGTTATTAGAGATGAGTCAGGAATTAGACAAGGAGTACTTCTGGCTTTAGGAGTTATAATCTACTTTCATAATGTGTATTTAGTTGTGTATTATGATCAAGTATAAAATGAACCCATTGGTAAGTATTTGGGGCACATTTTAGCTGCTTTTTCTTACTGCTTGGTAGCAGTAAAATACCTACGGCCCGACTCTCTGTTTAGTAGCCTTTGTGTTGCTGAAGCAGTATCTGAAAGATGTCTGTCTCTGTACTGAAATGTATCTGGTCACATCACTTCTCACAGTCACCTGAGACATTGCTTTTGTACCACACTGGGTCACAGAGACAAAAGGATAAAAGATTGCCATTTCCAAATGGGTCCTCTGGTCATGCATTTTCTTGTAGGTTACCAGGTTTAACAGTAAGTGGATTCTTGGTAGCATATGTGGGGTTTGTGAGAAGCTTTTACATAGAAATGCAAGCCAGGTTAATAGCAGAAAGGGGAAAATGAGAAACCTGTACATTCCATTCCCTGCAGCCTCCTTTTTGCAACATTCTCTATCACCCGTCTTCGAGCACCCTCCCCTACAATAAGCAGGATTCAGAGGATGCACAAATCCCAGTGATCCCATTCCAGCACTCAGAGCTGCCTGTGATGACTACACGACTGAGGGATTGGCTGGGACACAAGAAGAAAAAGGCTGAAAACCAGTCTTAAAATTGCTATACTACATCTGCTAATAATTTGTGTAACCATTGTTTTTCTGAAGTGGGATCTCTGGCTACTCTACCACCTTGTTGAACTCCATAAAAAACTGAGAGGGATGGAGCTAAGAAAGTTTTCTAGTGTCCTAAGAAAGAGATCACTTTGGAGGATAAAATTAAACTAGCAATTATCTTATGAACATTATAAAAAAAAATGTTCTATTGCAAACATAATAAAAGTTTTTGCTTTGTAGAGGAAAAAGAATAGAGAGGACATTAACACAAAACCACAAAAGAGTACTTTCAATCACTTCACATGTGATGGCTCTGTTCCTAAATGATATTTCCAGTGACCAAACTACAGACACATCTATCAAAAAAACACAAAGTATATTCTGCCCTACTGAAGACTCTGGCAGTCCTGAATCGAGTTAAATAAGTGGCTTTCATTGTGGGAAGCACTTTAAACAAGTCAAGCTGCTCTGTGCTCTTGTATCTTCCAAAGATCAAACCTAAAAAGGAAGGCAAGAAAGGAGAAGAATGTGAGCGTGCTGGATCTCACGTTACTCACTGTTTGTCTTGAGCTTGCCCGGCTCACTGCTTCTGCTGCCCGCCTGATTAATGGCCTTAACAATGAAGATGTACTTAGTGCCACTCTGTAACCCATGCACTGTGTAGTGGTTTTGTTTGATATTGGGAACAATCATCCAGCTGTCGGCCGAGTTACATAAACCTGCGATTTCAAACAGAGCACATTAGTCATAACATCCTAAACACTTTGTAACAGAGGAACATTTAGAGCACTCCCAAGTACCCAATGACCGATAGGAATTTTGCTTCTGTATGTTTTAAAGTGCTGGTACATTTACCAAGTCCCTACTTAATGCCACTAACTCATTTCATCAGCTCTCAGCCAAGGTACATTTTAAGTTCTTGCTATGTTAAGTCACCCATAAAAAATTGACATTTAAGAAATGACTCAGTGGAGGCACGAGCAGTCTGAGATTTTTCATATCCCAGCACAAGGAATTCTTTATTGCTTAAGAACTAGAGGATTATAGAGATCCCATCAATCTACTGTTTGGATTAATGAACTCAGTTTAAGCCTCAGAAAGCTAGCATAAGCAGTAAAGCTAGGAGGGCTGGGGAGGCACCTTTGCTGACAGTCCCCAGGTATGCATTCTTCAGGACATGAAGCAAATCATGGGAGACCAAACAGCATAGACCGGGGGCTCCAGAGCAAGTTTTGGCTCTTGTACTCCAGACATTGCCAGGATGTGATCTAAGCCAGTAAATTTAATGGATACAATACTTTGATTTATGTTCTCATGGTTATAGTTCAGCTGAGTACGAGCTGGATAATTTTCCAGATACAAACATTTTTGGGTATGTTTGATGCCTACCACAGAAGTATAATACGTAGGAAGTAAGTAAAATTAGGAAGGAGCAATATCATCTGCAAAACAGGAAAATACTCCATTGAGATGAACTTACTCATCTACATGATTTTTTCCTACTGTGATATAACTGCAATGGCAGTCACCACCCATATTACTTACTGTACATTTTGAACAGCTCCTGGTCTAATGGATCCCTGGTCTCTTATTATAAATGTTTACATAAATAAAAAATTTAAAATTCATGAAGTGTGTATATATTCACAACTTTTTATGTAACTACACAGCTAGAAGAAGATATGTGCAGATGGAGATGTATGCATGTGTGTGCATATGTAAGATGGGAAAACCTAAAAGAGAAAAATGCTTGACTGCATTAACAACCTGACAGACTTCTTGGTCTCTGCTTTTACTGGGCATAGAACATGTTATGAAAGCTACCGTGTTATTAAAAAAACAGCTTTCAGCTTTTAACTCATGTTTTATGAGCAAACCAGTAAGTACTAGTGAAGGGAATCTTTTAGAAGTCAGTAGTAATTTCAGCTCTGCGTATTAGGCAGTACAAAACCTTCATGTAAAGTAAAAATCAAAAGGCTACTGGACACAAAACTTGAAAGAAAAAGACCTGTGATACAAGTTTACAGACTTATAGTCAATTCATAACCACACTGGGAATTTGCTTCCTAATTTGGGAAAAGATCATTAGAAACATAACTCATACCCCAAATTTCGATCTAAGAATTATGTGGCAGCTTTTGTCTCAAAGTTCTTTTGTATGACATAGCATCCTTGAAAGGTAGGTAGCTATTCATCCTCATGCGCAAATGTGTAACTGAGGCACAGTTTCGGGTGGGACTCATATCACTTTCTCATCTAATGAAGATCTGCAATGCCTAAAATTTTTTTCTGGACTCTGAGGAGGAGAGGCAGAAATCAGTAAGTAGTTTCTATCACTTCTCCAGGTGTGAACATCCTACCACAAGGGCCTCTCTTTTCTTGGCCGTGGAGGAAGCCTGGCTGACTAGCATAGGTGAGATCTTTAACTTCAGGTGTCTATAATTAGGTGAGATAAACTGAAGTCTGGAAGTTGAAGCCTGTGACTGAACTCACACATTGGTTGTGGCTTTTGGACTATGATTTACCAGAATGAGAACCTTTCTTTGTTGCAGTTTCCTGGTGTAAAGTGGGAGAAAAGAATTCTAGGATGTTCCTTATGCTCCAAGCAGTGAGCACACTGACCACGTGTAGCCTCCCTAAATATCAGCTACAAGGGATTCAGTTTGTTATATATGGATAGAAGTAGCAAAGAAAAGCAACCTTGCATCATTGTTTTCTTCAAGACTATTGAAAAACTAGATCATATAAAGCAATAATCTGTCTACCTCCTGAAAAAAAAAGAACCCAGTGTAATACACCATGAAAACCCCAGTTGTGCCTAGTACCTGTGGTAAAGTGCTTATAGCAACATCAGTCCACATCTTGTTTTACTGAACCATACCCACTGAATGCTATTTATTCTTTTTAGGCTGGGTGTGAATGGGTTTCCCAAGAGGAATAAAGGAAATAAAAGGGGCAGTTTCCTGGCATAAAATATTTCACTGACTGCTCAGGGGAATCCTCATCTTTTCCCAATAAAAATTTGCCACAGGGATTAGAGTGAAGGCACAATTCTTCTGTAGCTGAACTACCACATTGATTTTGCATTGAGACCATCACTTACCTGGCTCATAGGTGCTATTGCAAAATAAGCGTTAAGCTAAAATAAAACAAAAAGAAGCACTGGATTGAGAGGAAGTCCAGGATGACCCAGAAATCCCTAATTCAGATGCCTCTGATGGGGTATCAAATAACATGTGACCGTAGAATCATAGAATCTTTTAGGTTGGAAAAGACCTTTAAGTCTTTAAGTAAGTGGGATGAACCCAGACAGGAGTCCAGGAAGTGTCTTCTCCTTCCACAACCAGACTTCAAAAGCAAAGGTCTATGATATATATGGGCCGTATATAAACAAACCCTTATGTGGACACAGAAGCGCACAGAGTTTTGCTAAATTATCTCAAAACTAGATGTTTATCACTATAACTCTCTAAAGGGCACATTTTTCAGGCTTGCATTGTACTTTTTATGTTACTGTCCAGAGGCTGATCACTCCTTAACAAAGTACAAAACTTGAATCTAATATATGAAGGATTGTAAGGTACAAATGCATTGCTGTGAGTCTCCTCTCCAGTCTATCCCCTCCTCCTGTGTATGTGGATTTATACATACCCAATACTCATTAGTCTGTAAATTCTTACAGTAGGGTAAATTATTATTTTATTAAATAATCTAGTTAATGCTTAGTTTAGATTTCTGTGTACAGAAGGCAGAGGCACAATAATTTTAGGTATTGCTATATCTTGGCTTCTGCTGCTGGAGTTAACAGCAAAATGCTCGCAGGCAGGTATAGATTCATCCCCCCGACCTCGAACAAAGAGCAGAGTTCCTGAGTTAGGACCTTACCTTCCCTAATCTCTCTGCACGGTCAATAGAGAGAGTTGGGAACTCTCCATTAGAGCTGACTCATGTTCTAGGGGAATGCCCTACCCTCTCTGATGACACAAGACACCTTGGGTTTCTTTTCTTTGTCCTTCCAGTCTTAGGCATCCCCGACTACAGGTGTACAATAAATGCTGAATGTGCAGCGACTGACTCGGTTACTCTGCTCATCAAACCTTGCTGTTCCAACAAGCTTGCTCTTGCCTATGCCCCAAGGGGCTCAGCAAGGCGTCCATGTGCCTCCTGACTGTGAGGTATTTGATAACAGGCTTTAAATACAATTTCGATTCAAAAATCTTCGGAATGGAGTTTTGATGGTGTCAAACTACAAGTCCAAAATCCTTCAAAACAGAGAATAGTAAGTAGTGGCAGCCAGGTTAAGCTTTTAGGTATGGAAGAATATTTGGCCACTGCATCAAAAGAATTTGTATCCAGTTATGCCCTGTCAGGACAGCCTTTCTTCTCTGAATACAAAAGAAGATGATTTTAAAAGTTCAGGGAAATGAGCAAGCAAACTGGTAACGTGGGCATCCAGGGGTAGCATTTGCCCTCTAAGGGCCCTGCTGGTGGCAGCAGGTTAAGGGGAAAAGCATACATCTTGTCCTCACTGGCACAGCAGCAGGAGCTAAGGGTCTCCTGTTGTACCCGCTCCTAACCCAGGTTACATTCAGGTTTCTTGTTTCAAAAACCCAGGGCTTTTTAGAGGGTAATGCAGATGGTAAAACAATGTATTTAAAAACTGTAGCCTACAAGAATGTAGGGAATTTAAATTACATCCTGGAATGGTGCAGTGAGCACAGTGATGTCCGTACAGGATGTGTGAGTTTTCAAAACAAGTTTCTCAGAGTCTGGAGGTAATAACTTGTAAAGCTATTTCCCTGGTGTTGGCTGTTGATGCACTTTAAAAAACAGATGGGAAAAATCCCAAGGTGTAAATCCTCCTAAAATTTACAGTGGTAGATTTTAATAAAATATATCTTCTTGAAAATGGCAAGACGAGCACGAAAGTCATGAGAAGGTTATTTAACCTCTTGAGTATTTCAATTATTTTAAAATGCTTTACTTAAATAAATTATTACCAATTCAAATTGGTAGAACAAGAACAGTAGGTGAAGGTAACAGATAGTTCTTCACCCCCACTCTGCATTCCCACGTGAAAGAAAATAATGTATGCAGGATTTCTGCAAAGCCCGTTGCCCTCTTTTTAAGAAATACACTCTTTTTACACTCTTCAAGAGCCAGAAGTTTTCTTGGTTTTATCCCAAACTTGCTTTTGTGCCATTAAAACATACCCACTAAAATCCTCAGTACCAATCTGAAGATTGAAAGGAATTTCTTTTTGATAAATTAAAACTTCCAGAAACAGAGAAAAACTAGAATATTCAAAAAGTAATTGGTGAATCATAAAATCACTGTTTTTCATGGGAGCTTGGGCTCCTAATTGTCTTAGATTCTTCAACAAAATTTTATCCTATCTTAGGAAGAGTAACCACATAACACTGGGAAAGTTCTTACAGTACACTGTATCCCTAATATAGTGAATTTTAGTTTTTAGCTGATGATACTAACTAACCTAAATTCTATTTATCAGGAAAGAGAGAATTATTTACTGCTTTTTGTCTCAAAGAGAGAGATGTGTTTTTCATGAAGATATCTTGTATTGCAGCTAGTAAGAAGCTGGGTGTTGACATTTTAACCTTCCTGAAGCACGCTAAAGAAATTCCATGATGTTAAAAAAATGCATACTCAATAAATACTTGGAAATTTATTGAAATGAAATAATGAAATTATAATGCATGTTAGCTAGCTAGTGACAAAGTCATTTTAAAAGCCTTTACAACATTCAGATTGCAGGTGATTAGCTGCCTCTCAGAAATGCAAATGTGCGAATCGTATAACTCTGAGAACAACTGCTTTAGTAAAACCCTGCTTAATTTAAAGTTCTGTATTGCTCTTATGCACAGAACACAGCTGCCAAGCACTTAATAGCCAAGCAGTTTGGCCACATTTGGAAATAATCTTTCCTCTATGAAATAGGATTCAAAATGAAATACTCTATTTGGACTTTTTCCATCAAATGTTAACTCTCCAATTTTTCAGTTAATAAAAAAGAATATAGTTGATTATGTTGGATAGAAAATACACTAGAAAAACATAGCATTGCTTGTTTTTGTTACTGAATTCTTAGCAATCTCTGAATGATATATGCCTCTGGTGGGGGAAATGTACTGAGGAGTGGAAAGTGCAGTCAGTCTGGCTATGTGGTTTTAAGAAATGGATTCCAAAATAACAGCCTCCATTAGCACGGTAGGTGGGTATGTATGCAAAGTGATTCCTATTGTCTCAAGGGAAAAAAAGCTTGTTGGTTTAATGCAGTACTCTAGCTACTCCCTAGTGACAAATTCATAGCTACAAAAACACAGCACTGAAGACAATCTATGAACCTGTTTACATTATCTGCTACAGGCAACACACAATACCAACGGAAACTTTTTGGGATATGAGAGAAAAATTATTTTTTAAAAAAAGCATGTGCAATAGCATGCAAATGCCTAAAGAGAAAGCAATTTGTGCTAATCCAAAACCTAGTCCGTTAAATCACCTACCTTCATTTCATCAATACATGAAGGCTGCAATGCAGTGCCTGCTAATGACATTTAGAGTGAAGATAGCTTTCTGTGTTCAGCCACACTACTAAGGTACACTCCGATACCATAGGGGCAGTCTTGGATAGGCGTTTATAAAAGTTGGGGTATTAGACCCTTCTGCAGGTCAAGTAATATAAAGTGAAGAAACATCTGAGCAGCATTCTGAGTAAAATTAGGACATTACTGGGCAAATCTCCAGTACCAGTGGCAGTTGGAAAGAACTGGGAGAGTCCCACGTGTCAGAAACTTGTGCAGATTGGTTGTGGTTAGATTTGGCGGGAACATCTCCATTGGAGGTGTTCAAGTCTACATTAAATAACAAGATTAAAAAAAAGCTTTACAACATTTAGAAAACTCTTCTGCATATACCTACATATTCTTGTATTTAATTTGGGTTAACGTTATAGCTTTGAATTGAAAGTAACAGCCAGGATTTTTGTCTAAGAGCTATTTGCATTTAAAAAAAAAACGAAAAGAAAGAAAAAAGGCCAGTTCTTTCATTTCTTTCCACTATCATTTAAGGTCTTCAGAGCATTTTGTAAACAAAGTTTCTTACAGTGTTAATTTGTTTTGTCTTCAAACTTTTAATGACACCATTTTTGCAAAGTGATAAAATGAAAGTTCAGACTGCACACTGAGCACCTCATGCTATACCCCAAAATTATCATATTGCAACTCTGAAAGTAGACTAATTGATACACATTTTTCAGATCAAAGTTTTCCCCTTCACAAGGGAAACCTACAATATAGCCTAAAAATGAAATAGCTTGTTATTTATTCACTAGTAAGCAAAGAGTAAAATCCCACACCACAGAGGTGTGGAAAAGGCACACCTTTCTGCTGCTGTGTTCACTGACTTGCATGAAGTCTTCTAGCATAAACCCATAGGTAAAACAGGTTAGAAGACAAGCCATGTACTGTGTTATCATTAAGTCCTGTCTGCTTAGTAAACTTGGTCTTTCCCGCAGTCTTAAATTTTACAGTGTGTTGTCCAAAATCAGGCTGTTTAGTGAAATACTAAGTGGAGGTTTTGTCAAAACACTAATCAAATTTTCAATAGTCCACCTTATTTTTTAGTCAATCCATAACTATACCATAATATACCATGTATATACCATAAAATATTCACAGTATGCTACTAAAAAATGGTTCTAAAATACCAGAGCATGAATCCTCAGATATCCTTTCAGATGGCTTGGAAAACTAACTCCAGTTTTGTGATGGAGAAAATGAGGTGCACACAGTAACAGAGGAGTTAGTGCAAGAGCTGGGCTCAATACTGAAACTTGGCATAGGCCGTACCATTTTTCCACTGACATAAAGCATATAAACATGTCCACAGCACTGACTTTCATCAGAGTATCTCAACAAATCTTGTAAGATGAAAAACATTTCTGCATTGGGGCAGAGCTAAGCCTACCTAGCTCAGTGTGTGGCCAGGATATCTGATGGTGGACGAAAGCAAGAGTGCAGGAAGGTGTTAAGGAACAGGGAAAGCACGCAGCAATCATTTCTCACCATGCTCTCCCAGGCCTCAACAGCTTATAGCTCTGGGACTTCCCAAGCTGGGAGGAAGTCTCTGCACCTCATTGTTCTCAGTGGATTTTTCTTGCATGATATGTCTAGTTATCTCTTGAACTCAAAAACACAACAACCCTCTGCAGCAATGAGTTCCCAATTTAAATACATGCTGACTGAACAAACTTCCCCTTTTGATTTATTTGGTTAATTTCAGAATCCTTGTTTCATAAAGCAAGTATGTGTCGGCTAGTGATATTCCCATTAAATTTACAGGGAACAGGAAGAAGTTAAATGACTTCTTCAAATTCATAGTCAATAATCACTATGCACTGAACCCGGAAGTGTTGACTTCCTGGCCAAAGATGAGACAATATTGTTTTCTTGGAGGAATAGTTATTTAACAGCAAAACAATCCAAGGAATAATCGGTAAGTTTGTTCATCAAAGAAAGTCACAGATTTAAAACAAAGAGTGTATTTCATAAAAAGAAGATAAAAAATGTTCTACAATACAAAATAGAAAGCAATGATTGTTAATGTCATTATAAGTAGGAAAAAGTTACCATATTAATTGTTCCACTGATGTTTGCTGCCTTAGCCTTCAGTCTACTAACTGAGACCTATGCTTTGTAGCCTTGAAGACAGTAAAAATCAGAGGGAAGGACTTAATTTTTATTTCTGACAAAGGTCCGGTTCAAGGGTATCTAAATGACAACAGGGCTGCAGTTATGTCTAATGACCGGTTCAACACAGGGTCCCAAGTGCCTGACTAGCCCAGACAATGGAATGAAGAATTTGTCCCTGTTATATCTGCACCAAGGCATCTAGGACACAAAAAAGAAGTCCTGTTAACATGGACTATATTTGTACCTTTGGGAATATGTGCTAGTTTTAGTCTTTGAAAGCTCCCACTACATGGCACTCCCAGAAAAGACACAAGAAATTTTAACTTAATTAATTCTGAATTTTAAAACCTCTTGAAATACTTATTGGTTTGGATTTACAATTTTGGCTTTAAATCTTCCTACAAAATATTTTTTCATACATTTATATTTAAAGGCACTTGGTTTTCAGAGAAACCATAAGGAAACAGAACTAGAAAAGAGAAGGTTTATACTTACTAACGACATTAGCTTGTCCGGTGAAGATGGTGTACTGCAGCTCATAAGAGACCACACTGAACTCATCATCTGATGTCCAGTGGACAGTAATGGTATCATAAGAAGCTGTACAGAGCTCTTCTCGAATGGTGGGTGGGTTTGGAGCTGTGAGATACAAGAGAGGAGACTTACTCTCACAATCAGTAAAATATTTCCCTCTTTAATGTGAGATCAGGGGATGGATCTGATGTATGAGTTTGTAGTTATACCATCCAACAGACTTTTGAACAACTTTTTGCTAATTCCAGTAGTAACTTTGATTATCAAGAAATTGTTGCAGAGGTATTCTTACTGTCAATATAACCATCTAGGAATTCCAGGTTTTAAAAATATTTTTTATTAAAGTAGCTTTAGTTTCAGAAGTGATGTGTTAGTGATCACACTAAACTGTGATTAAATGGGTACAATTGACAATTTACTTTTTCTAGGATTGTTTCTGACCATCACACCAAAATTATCAAAGTTTCATTGATGCATATATCAAGAGGGAGAGGCAAAACTCTTTGCTGTTGACTTGAAAGCAGTGTTTGCCTAGCCTATCTTACCAGAGATTAGCGAAGTGATATTTAAAGAATATAAGTTTGGGGAAGCCTCCAAACACTCACACTTTCATGCTCAATCTTCTCTCTCCAAGTTAATTTTCATTTACTTTCCAGCTGTCCTTTCTAATAAAGACACATAATTTCTGTTGGCTATACAACTCACTTTTTTCAGCCTTACATAAAGAGACCTTATAACATCATGACAGAATGACTACTACAACCTAAACTTCAATGTCATTGCTAGTTAAATAATTCTAGAAAACAATCCAAAACCTTTAATAAAAAGTTGTCCATCTCTTCTTTTTTTTTAATCAACAAACAAGATCTCTGTGTAGCAAGCTATACATTCTCCCATATTAACACACAGGTTAGTTTTAAAGACCTATTTAAAGAAGTGAAACTTGAAGCAAACTTCTTAGGTCTAAATTTTCCTTGTTTGCATTCTTTACAAAACCAAACACCTAAATAAGAAGCAAATGAGTCTTTCTTTGAAAGAGTGGTGGGCCTTCCTGCACATTTGTCTCGGTGGGAGTTTCATTCCTAATCATCTTCCTTACATGCCACCATCATAAAAAAAAAAAAAAAAAAAAAAAAATCCTTGTGCTTAACTGTGTTCCTCCCAGCTTTCATAGACTGAGGAAGGAGGGCACTCAGGTGAAAAAAACACAATATGCCTGTATTAAAAGAAAAGGAAGGCAACCCTGAACGGTATTTTTGCTGTCAGCTCTTTAATTCTGTGAGCCCCAAGTAATGGCCTCAAAAAAAGTCCCTCTGAAGGAATTCCAGTTCTACTTTTGTGACACCTTATTTTTATGAAACGTTGTTTTTACTTTGATTAAGAATTTTTATAGTTCATGTCCCTGGTTTACTGATGTATGTTCCAAGGATTAAAGTGCAGATGCATTTCCAAGCAGCCTTTTTCAACCAACGGGCATAAGGAAACATTCAGATATGCTTCATGATATGACCATGATTTGTGATGCTCTAAATATTATAGCACGGAAGCTTACCAATGCCTTATTTTTTTTTGCCTCAGCAGAGGAACCCTTGGGACAGATGCATATTAATAGAGAGAGAAATTAACTAAAATAAGAACAGTCATCCAGGAGAAGAATATAAACAAAAGGAGAAAAACAACCCCTGCAACCTTCTGGAAAGATTAGTGCTGCAGCTTAGAGGTTGTCTACTAACTGAGGCCAACTAACTGTTGTGAAAGCTATGCAGTACTGCATTGGTCCTATCAGCTATGTTTCAAAAATGTATCCAGCAGAACAATCTACAGGAATTTTTATTTTCTAGATGATGCTTCATTTTCATATGTTGCCTTTCCTTCAAAGGAAAAAAAAATCTGAAAAAAACCTTAATTACAAATACACAAGTGGATCCATTTTGCTGCTATTCAACTAAAGTCTTCTTCAGTCTTCTGCACCTGGCGGAGCAAAACCTTTTACTTGAGAAATGTACCTGTTATTTCTACAACACGGACAATAAATATTAATTTAATGGAAAGCAACAATTACTGAAGGTTTAATGAGTTGTAAACTGCATTTCAATAGTACCGAAGTGTCTTCAACTCCTTTGAAAATGGCAGCCTAAGTTCTCTCTCTATATGCACATGTGTCTGACCTTAAGCCTGGAGATTTACAAGCCTTCATGTAATAAGCATGACAGAAAAAAGAGATTTGACCTAAGCAGGACATATTTTCCCTTGCTCTTGTGATTAACCTGCACTCACCTGAGACTAAAACAGGTAAAACACAATATACCTGCTTCTTCTGCAGACAGACAAAGAAATCTACATGTAAATGGTTTGTTACAACTTTCAAAATAATGTAGAAGCCTGACTGCCAAATTCATCATTCCACAACACATACTCCTTTGGAGAGTGTAAGTCCGTAATGCAATTAAAGAGGTTGACCTTAATCAGTTATCTTCATTATTAGGTTTAATAGTGTGTGATTTGATTATCATCACATTTACTAATACTGCTAGCTCAGGTGCCACAGGGAAAGCTCTACAGAGACTCCAGAGCGATCTCAAGACTGCACCAGCACCTTCCCCCATGTGGCCTTGACTCAGGTGTGCTTGACCACTGCTCACAAAGAGGAAGGCCAGCATGCTTCCAGCAGAGCAATGGAAGACATAAAGCCTCATATCCACCCTTCGGTCCTGTTTCCCTGTGGAGAAGCAGTGATCACCCTTCCAGTCCATTTCAGGGTGAGGACAGAGCACTGAGTTGCAACCATAACAAGACTGAAGTTTGACAGCTGATGCCATTAATACCCTCAGCTGTTGGCAGCCTACTGTCTACAAACTGCTACCCAATGTCAGGGAGAGCTGAAAAAAATTTGAAGCAGCTCTTGAAAACCCCAAATTTACATGAGGGAACCTGGAATTAGTGCCAGCAGATTTAGCAAGGTGCAGTGGTTCAAGGAATTGCTTCCTAACACCTGTAGCTCTCCTTGATTGTGGGGTGGCAGTCTCCATAGAGTACCAGGGCAAACATCTGGGAGTGGTAACTGCTTCAGTCACACTGACTTTCATCTGTCTGCATTCATGAATCAACACACTCTGACAAAAGTGAGAATCACTGCTGAAGGCTGTTTTAGTTCATTTGTGTGACTGCAACTCAAACTGAGTGGGGACACTTAACTAGTCAGGAACCACCTCTGAAGTGCCTGAAAGACAACAACTAATCTTAGAAAAGCAGCTTCTTAAATTTGCTCCCATAAGTAACGGACCTTGTGAGTATACCTACTCCCTTTCAACCGGGTTAGTCTAACCCACCTTCCGTTCAATGTTAACTGCATGGTTTTTGCTCTGAAGCAGACTGAAAGGACTCACATGGTCAATACACCTGAGAGGCAGTTTAGGGAAACCGCCACGTCTCGTTGGTGAATCCCAGCATGAATGCAGTGGCTCCTGGGTGACTATTGAGACTACTTCTAAATCCTTTCAGCTCAAGGTCACAGAGATTGACTAAAATCACCTCAACTTTGCTCATTCTCCACCTCCCTGGTGGCATGGGGTGGTTGACTCTGTAAAGGTTCCTTACTGATTTTGACACTGAGTAAAAATAAAAGATCTAAGCCACCTCCTTGAGTTAATGGTGCTAGAAAAATTTATATTGCTGGTGTGAACATGAAGGAGCTGAGGAAGCTACTCTGAACCTCTCTTAGCTGTTCATTATTGGCTCCATGGTGTATCAAGACAGTAGACTGAACCAGCACACAGGAACTTGAAAGGCACAGTTACATCAGATGTGGATACAAATTTGATGTGTTAGTAACATGTCACGCATGAGTTGGCATCAAGCACTGAGTCATACAACCATGTAGACATAATTTTTGGGTAGACCAGAACTGTTCAAAACCAATGGAATTAGAAGAGATTACACCCAAAGCATGAGACTGAGCTGTCTGGAGGTGGATCTTGAACTTTTAATACTGTAAGAGTGAAGAGGAAAGACAGGTTGTGAAGGGTTTCCAGAATGAAGTTGTTTTCATGTGAGAAAATGCAGGTATATGCTAGGGAATGCATATTTCTTAGTACAGTCATAGCTAAAGTGATGGATGAAGAAAATGTATCATTGTTTCAGATGGGATTCTGAAGCAGGGCAAATTGCGAGGTCAAAGAATAGATATTCCTGTAATTGATTTCAAAGTATTAAGACACAGAACAAGTACTTTTGGTTCACAATGGATAAAAAAGTCCTTATGTTCATAATATTGTGCAAAGAGTTTGCAAGTCATATGCATTGCCTGGATCTAACTAGATACGTGTTTAGAAAAAGATGAGCTCCAGATGAAGAGCTTGAGCAACAGGCAAGATAAGAAAGCTTTCAAAAGACATCAAGCCTATATATACAGAGGATAGAACAGTCAGAGGAAGATTGAGGGTATTGTTTTACTATACTGAGCTTGACATCTCAATGTCTGGCTGGCAAATTTCAGAGAAATATCAGAGATTTTAATTTGGATAGCAGAAGCTTTGGACAGACAGCTGTGTATACAATAAGCACAAACTAGTTAAATTTATGTTTGGAAAAGAAATAGCCTAGGAAGAAAGAAAAATGCAAATTTCAATGTGTCACATAGAAAAATGGGGTTGGGGAGGTGGAGGATGAAGATCCGATAAATAGTACACTGGAGAGAACCAAAAGAGAAGAAAATTTCTAGAAGACAACCAAGGTCAATTGCTTTGAAAATAACTGAGAGCAGAGAGAATGAAGCTGGAATTCAGGCTTTGACATTTTGTTCAGAAGCAGTACAGACGATCGATATACTATAGGCTTCTTCACTTGATTCATAACACAGATATACCACTAGGACTTACAAATGGTCTTCATTTAACTTAACTGTGAAACATGATAAAAGTAAAGCCCAATTCATTCTGTCACACAGTTTTACGTTTAAGATCTATGAAGATTCCGTTCATCAATCTGAAAGGGGTAAAATAAAATAAATCTTCCTGTAGAGTTTCTGAACAACAATAGAGAATAATCAAGTACCTTTGACTTTTGGGACTATAAATATACACATATATATTACATATATACATATATTTACATAAATGTATTTTATCTGCTTGTATAGGTTCTATTTTATGCTCAGATAAGTTGGACATGTGTTTTGGATTTTGCCATGCAGCCATATGCTATTTATTAATGTGAAGAAAAATAGTACAAAGTCAGAGCCAGCTAAAACTGTTCTTCACTGGGCATCAAGGGCACGGATAGAAATGGTAGATTAGGAAAAAACAGCTAAACTCCTTGATACATTCACAAGTTCCCTTAGACTGCATTGTGAGCAATTTTTCAAGACTGTGGATGAGGTAGGAAGAAGGCAGAGAAGGATCTGTGTAAATAGCACAGCCGGCGTCATGGACTACAGAAAGGATCTTTGGGTCACTGCACCCTGTAGCAAGACTACCCTTTATTTTAGTGCAGATAGAACCTTCATTTTCTGCAGTGCACAGCAATTAGGCTGGTAATATTGACATGGGATGTGCAAAGGGGAGAAGATCTGGGGTGTGTGGGAACAGACTCATAGATGGAGTTCCCCTCTTATAACTTTAAAGATGTAAACAACGATTATCTGTATTTGAATGAGTCCCTCTAGCCTCTGTTTGGAGCAGGTGGGAGAAACAGGCACCTCCAGAATGGAGTCAATTGACTGATATACCTGCCTTAAAATGAGGTGGTTTTTTCTCTTTTTGACTATAAAAGAAGCTGAGGCTGATTATTTTACAGGTAAATTCCTAGGTTAGGGCAAATGAGCCTCGCTTTTTCTTAATCCTTCCTTTCATTTCCTTGGCTTTTTATATTGTTGGGGTGAATACTCAACATGGTGGCAAAATTCCAGCAGACTTTGGGGAGAGGTAGACACCATAACATTTCACTCTATAAAAACTTCAAGTGACTCTCACCACATTATTATTGTGTATTATTTACTTCAGTATGTGTTAAACATAAATTGGTGATTGTATTCACCAGTTACACAGCAATACAGAAATTTCTTGCAGATGAAATCTCTCATTCAGATATGGCAAGAACCCCACAGCTATGTAATGCAAGGGTGGTGCCACACTGTGTGTGCAGAAAGCCTTGCTCTTCCCAGTATTAATCTGTTCACTTATTCCCCTGCAGAAAAGCCAGAAACCAGCCCTCTGCATGGAAAAGATCCAGTGGCTGGCAATGAGAGGACTCCACTGTCTCATATTCTTCTGAAATAACACAGGTATATCTCCTGAAAACTGGGCTAAGGAATGGGCCCAGGAAGCATTTTCAAGTGCTCTTCTAACAGTGCTCTGTGACTTTCATTGCAAATTCTCGCTGTTAACAGCAGATGCTTAAAGATCCTGCAAAATGAAAACCTACTCTGTCTCTTCTGTTTTCAATTGAACTGGAATGAATTGTTCTAATTCTGGCATTGAAATCAAAACACCCTAAATTACAGTAATTTGTTTCTCTTTGTGAGTCATTATATACTCTGAGATTGCACATTACTCAGGCCTTCAGTAAGGGTCTAATCCTGCAGGCTTCTTCAGGCCAAAGCTCTCAGTTAAGCAAGCTGAAGGTCTGCTCTGTGGAGAGCCCACTCCACACCCTGGCACAGAGCACACTGCGTGCTTCCTAGTCCCAGTCACAGCAAGGTCCTCCAGTTCTGTGACGGGGGAAACACACAGTGTCACCATCATGAGAAAACATCTTTCATTGCTGAGCCCTTGAAGCTGATTGCTTGAACGGCTTCTGGTTGCTCATGGGAAATCTGCCAGACTGCAATCTGCTGCAGCAAGGAGGCAGCCCGAAGGGACAGGGTAACATTTGGAGCATCCATCCCCTGGGAAATGGGATTTAGTCCCTGCTCTCCCTCCTCTGGCTGCTCCAGGCTGAACTCCAGCTGTTCTTCAATTTCACTCTGCTGTGGTGGCTTTTAACCATTTCCCACTCCCACTTGCCCACACCATGGGGGGAAGGAATGCAAGGAGAGGAGGTAGCAAATGCATTCCAGTTGCCCTCTGTAGCACGTAATCCTTCCCAGGGCATTCTGGGGCTGCTGGGGATAATATATTCAGGATTAAGAGTGAGAGTGTATTTGGTTTATGGGGCAAGGTTTTGGTGGCAGTTGGGCTGCAGGGATGACTTCTGTGAGAAAAGACCAGGAGCTGACCCATGTTGGACACAGCCAGTTCTAAGACAGACCTGCTGCTGCCCAAAGCTGAGACCGTCACAGATGCTGCTACTGCCTCTGTGATAACATATTTAAGAAAGGAAAAAAAAGGCTGCACAGCAACAGTGAGAGAGAAGAATGAGAAAATTTGAGACAAACATCCCTGCAGACACCAAGGTCAGTGAAGAAGGAGGGGGAGGAGGTGCTCCAGGCACTGGGGCAGAGATACCCCTGCAGCCTGTGGTGAAGACCATGGTGATGCAGGTTGTCTCCCTGCAGCCCATGGAGGACACACACTGGAGCAGGTGGATTATGCCCTGAAGGAAGCAGCAGCCTGGAGAGAGAAGCCCACACAGGAGCAGGTCTTCTGGCAGGAAACAAGGCCCACGGGGGACCCACAGTGGAGCAGCCCATTCTGGAAGGACTGTACCCCGTGGAAACGACGCATGCTGAAGCAGTTCTTGGAGAACTGCAGCCTCTGGGAAGGACCCATGTCAGAGAAGTTTGTGAAGAACTGCATCCTGTGGGAGAGAGCCCACACTGGAGCAGGGGAAGAGAGTGAGAAGGAAGGAGTGGCAGAGACAACATGTGATGACTGGCCGCAACCCCCATTCCCTGTCCCACTGTGCCACTTGGAGGGAGGAGGTAGAAGATTTGGGAATGAAGTTGAGCCCAGGAAAAAGGATGGGGTGGGGGAAAAGTGTTTTTAGTTTTGTTTTTATTTCTCAGTATCCTACTCTTACAATTAATTGGCAATAAATTACATTAATCTTCCCCGAGTTGAGTCTGTTTTGCCTGTAGCGGTAAATGCTGAGTTATCTCCCTCTCCTTACCTCAATCCATGAGCTTTTCATCTTATTTTCTCCCCATCTTGATGAGGAGGTGGAGTGAGAGAGCAGCCAAAATTAACTGACCATATAGAGGAATGAAGGGAATCCTATCACTACTATTTTATGAGGAACATACAACAGTAGCACCTTGAGAAAAAAATTACCTGTAAGGTAATCAAGGCATTCCAACAATTTCTTCTCCCTGGTAAAGTCAAGCGCAAAAGTATCAAAAGTATCGTTGAGATTAATTTCAGGAATTAGAACCTGGGAGGATGCAGTTGCCATGGAAACCCTATAATGAAAAGAAAAAGTCTTTTATCACCCAAGACACAATAACTTTCATATCAAGGTAGGGCCTGATCATTATGAGCGTTATAATTTCTCAAAAAAGCTTGACAAAAACTTTTACATGTATTTTATTTATATGGTTTAAGTTAGCAGCTTCTCCTGCCACTTTTATTTTTGAGAGTAAAGTCTTCAGTAGAAATCTCTTATTTCTTAGCTTTTGTCTATCATGCAGTGTCAGATAAGTTTTTAACAAAATATTGTTTAAACAACAATATACTTTGAATTGTTCTTTCTCATCACCCTCTGAACCAAAGTAGCAATAGCACCATATTTATCTGTGTTTTAAGCAATCTTGACAGATGCTGCATCTCTCCCCACACTTGTTTTCCCAAGCAGTTTTCTGCTCTAGGCATTCCTTGGCACTTCTGTCCCAAGGGCTTGGTGCAGATCCCCACACCTCCTCAGCTGTTCAGCACAGCACACTGCTGTTAACTCCAGAAAGCACAGGGGGGAGATAAAACAAATAGGTGTCAGCACAGTTTATTTTGAAAGGCTTTTCCCTGCAAAGTGTGTGTGCGTATACCTACATTTGCTCCAAAATGGAAAAGTTTTCTTGCTTACCTCGTTTCAGGAGCTACATCCACTTTTTGTCTGTCCAGCCATACTAATATAGAAAGATGAGCTTTCACAAGAAAACTGCCATCAGGATGTATCTTTCAGATCCTTCATCCTGATATCTCAAAATTCATGTTACTGGAGAGCTGGACAGTGAATACATTATGGTGTACATATGGGTGGATATGTACAGATATAGAGAAAGTTTGGTCCCTTTAAGCAAAGAGGTTATTAAACCTCATTTGTTAATTGTTTGAGTTTGGAGGTAAACACACAACCATGCACACAGGTATGTCAGTTATCTGCCATTTGTGACACGTCAGATTAAAATAGCTTGATTGTTTCAATTGACAGTTTCTCAAATCAGAGTATTTCCCCGTAGACATGACTGAAATACTCCAGGCCAGATGCTTACTAAAACCTATGTTTTCATACATTTCTTGTGGAGTATTTTAGGAAAATGCAGTTAGGAAAGTCCAAAACTGAGTTGCACATGTCATTGTCTTCAGCATAGTTTTCAAAAGCTGAGCTGACGAGGTTTCCTAGTCAATAATTCATGTTATACAGTTTGCAGTGCAGTTTCTCTTGCAACTGTGGTTGTAGAACTTAGTTTAAAGTAGGTCCTAGTACAGATAGTGTAGATGGGGTTTTTTTAGAGAGGGTAATTGAAGTGCCTTTTGCCCCATGTGTTTAGAGGGAAAAATTCCCTGAGCTCTTTCACTATTTTTTTTCTCTCCCACCTCCCAGTAGTTATATGCAGTTACACTATGGTGTTTTATATCTAGTAGGAAAAAAAGGCATGCATTTCTTGTAGGGCCTGTGTTAGGGCAATCAACTCTACCAAATTAGCAATGGCTTTGCCAAGAAACCAGCGAGCAAGTATCTAAGATTAAGAGCTTCTCTGAGTACCTCCATAAAGCACATGTTTATTCTGAAGACCATATCACCAGGCCTTTTTGGACTTTATATGGCACTATGCAAAGGATGTGCTGTGAGTACGTGTGTTAAAGTTAGTTTTCAGCAAGCTCAACAGTTCGCAGTTTCAACCCCCATGTCACCATATTAGGTTTAGAGGGCTGAATTTCCTCTTGTACTTCTGCCTGCTCTATCTGAGAATGTACTTGGTTGGACAGGGCTTTTCTAGGATAAATGCATTTCACCCACTGTAAATAATGCACAACCTAAATCATTGTAGTGTGTGTAATGCCTTTGCTATACATAGTTGCCTGTTGTGCTTACAACAGGGAATATTATACTGCAATTACTTTGAAATATGTGCATGAAGAAATGCAATGAGCATAATTTCAGGAGACTGTTTTAGCGGCTGGAGCTCAGGGCCCTGGTGAGACTGTTACATGAGCAATCTAGAAAGCAAGCAAAATATTGCTCATCACATGAGAACTAAGAGAGTTACTTGTGGGGAATAATTTATTAATCAGATTTAGTCTCTTTTTCCATTTACAATTTGTCTGCAAGCACTCGGGTTTTTTTTACCCTCAGTTTTATTCACTGCTTTAAATGATTCTCTGATTTCAAGGGCGTTCACAGCCATCTCATTACAGACAGCAATCTGTGATAGCCAAGAATTAGATTTGATTGGGCACATATGTCAGCTGGTTTCATTTCTGCTCTCTGAGTATCTCTCCTGTGACTGTATTTATGATGCAACTGTTAATGTTTACAAGGTGAAAATGGGGCTTCTCTGAATGTTCTCTGGTAGTCAGTTAAAAAGCTTTGTGCCTCCACAGGTTTCTGCCCTACTGCTTGTTCCACCAAACACTGAGAAAAGCCAGACCCTCACCTTTACCTTTTTGCTCATGGTACTCATGTGGTAGTTTTACTATCATCTTCAGCTGGGAAAAAGAAGTTCCACAATGTAGCTTGGTGACAGAATGCAAAGCAGAGGCTGAGTCTGACAGACCAAATGTAATCCATTGCCTTGCCTTTCTCAACAGTTTTGCAGTTCTCTGACCCATAACAAGCAACCCACTGTTGCTGGCTTATTTATAAATGGATTAAATAGTTTAGATGAAGCCTGATATTCATAGAAAATAACACAGCACTCCAGAATAAGTGATAGATTTTTTTAAAAAATGCATAAGAGCAGGGAACTTCATGCTTTGGATTTGGTGAAAATTGGCTGGACAATGTGAAGGTATAATGTGAACCCAGATTAAAAAACCAGCCAAATAAATAAGCGTACTTTCAAATAGTTTTCTTCATTGTCTAGATACATTCTCCTCTTTTTGATTCTCTGATTGATTGCTAAACAGCTGATAATTCCAACAGAACATTTTTTCATCAGAAAACACTGCTGAAATTCAGTGGGAATGTTTCAGCATTCACAGTGTTGCACTGAAAACCAGACCAAATTTTCTGACAGCACAGTTTCCTACAAAGATTTTCTCCCTTGTCTTTGGGTCCTCGATATATCTGGCATGCTGAAAAGGAGCTAAGATCCTAGAAGCAGTAGAAATTCCCTGCACCCAGGGACCCAACACAGCAGCTGCCGTAACTTCCAGACACCCAAGCTGTTGAATCTCCAACTCTTCAAGTGGGCTGCCTCAGAGATGTATGTTGCAGGTTCTCAAAGTTACACATTTTGTTACCTTGCTGCTTGGTATTTTATGAAGAGTACGAATCCATTAAGATAATTCCAGGTTTCTTCTAAGGAATGTACTTGCTGCCTGATTTCTTTCTCAATCTTGGAACTTTTCATGGAGTAGGAATTTCTGCCTCCAGAAACCCATAGTTTTTTTAGTGTGTTTAGCACCAGATATCTGCTTGGCATCTCTTCTACCTCCTTCATCGGTGTGTGCTGTTACTGTTCTGACTCTTATTTTGCATCCTTTTTTTACTGCTCCTCTTTTCAAAGGGATGCTTTGGTTTCTATTACATTAAGGTCCTTCCCACACTGGTACAGCACAAAGTAGTGTTTTGGGGGAATGTGTCGATTCACCCCCCTCTCTTTGACCACATTTGCGGTAGGACAAGACAATGTGGCAACTATGACAACAAATCTGCCTTAAACTGAGGTGTTCCTGTTTATTGAGAGGAACGTCTTCTTTACCTTTCAGTGATATTTTTAGCAGTTTGCAGGAAGCGAGCGTGATCGTTCTCCTTCAGCGACTGTTCAGCCTGAGAGATGAGGGATGTTGAGCGCTCAATGCACTGTTTGCAGTTCGCAATCTGCTGAGCCAGTTTTCTCAACCTCACCACCTTGAGAGGAAACATAAGAAAGCAGTCACATCTCTAAGGTCACAAATCATGATTGCATTTGCACTTCCGAGGCAAAGCTGGAATGCAAAGGGGGAGTTAAGATGAACGGCTTTACTGACAAGAGCTTCTTTCACACTAGCTTGATGGTGAGCCCCATCTAGCCACATAACATTTTTAATAAGGGGACAGGCACAGCCTTTCTGCCTCAATATTTTCCACATGAAAAACAGAGGGAGAGCCAAAACAAGCACAGCTGGCCTTTTTTTCCAACAGAAGAAACGTCATTTCCTGGTACTTTCTGCTTACATGATAACTAAGGCTATTTAGATAACCATTTCCCTGAAGTGACGAGAACTGTGTTAAAGGCATCTTACAGATTAACTACTTTTTTCCTATTACTGAGGTGAGTTTCATAAAAAACAATCTGAAAATAAAACTTGAAAGAAAAATACTGTTCAATTCTACTAACAATACATGCCTGCCCTTTTCATTATGTGTTTTTAGTCAAACAGGGTGTTTTCTTGTTGGATATTTTTAACTGGACAAAAGCAGAGTAGTGCTGGAGAGCTGATTATTATTACTACAAACATATGTGATGGAGATAAACACAGTAGATGTGACTGCAATCATTAACTGAAAGGTTAGGGAGGGGCACGGTCAGTCCTCCATTTAAAGACAATGTTGGCTAACAATACTTCTAGTTCCTGAAAGGTCTGGGAGTCCTTCCCATTGTTCTCACACTAGGATCATAGTTTGAACAGGAGTAAGAAATAGGAAGGAAATTAAATAATTCTGGAGTTTAGAAAGGCATTAAGAGCCAGTTACATGCAAAAGGAGGAAACTAACAACCAAGTGGATTGGCAGAAATATCCAAATTTATAATGAAGATAACCTTCCCAATCTCAGCAATTAGGGCACAAGCTATGAAGTTGCTGAGTTGAATTTCAGGTATAATTGCCTCCTAAGCAGAGATAAAATTATCTTAGTGAACCTACCGAACAACAGAAACCAGTAGGAAGATAAATCTTTTGGAAAACTTTAAAAAAAAAAAAAATACTAGCCAAATGATTAGTGTCCTGTATGATTCGTATTTCTTCTAAAGATAGAAACACCAAAGGGAGAAAAATGCTGGGAAAGCATAAAGACTTTGATAATTCTAATGGTCTGATCAGCTTCTAGGATGAACTAACACCATAATATTTTCTCTAACTGTGCATTTCCAGAGATTACAATTTGGTCTACACCAGTCTAACCAGGGAAAGTTTCATTGCACTATTAAGTAGCTCATCTTTTTATTTACTTATCAATTAACAAAAGAAACAATGAACTGAAAAAAAAAGTTACCTTGTGAGCTTTTAGCAATCAGATGGCGTGTCATTATTTGTGATAGCTACATATGAACAGTTTTTTTTGTTTTCTTGATTCTTTTTTATAGCTTCTTCAGGATGACAGCTCATGATAAACTTTAAAAGGAAGAGTTTCATCTCACCCACTCCCCCCCACACCTCCCCAATCCCCCAATGGTGGGAATGATGTCTGCAATAAAATTATCTTATTTATTTGATATTTAAGTGTTTTTTTCCTGTTACATGCTCTACGGGATTTTATAGGTTTTGGGGCAACAGATGAGATTAAGGATGGAGCTGCACTACATTGTCAGACTCGTGTGTCTGAATCTGCAGCCTTGCAGCCATAGCTAGAACTTTGGATCTGAATGTTTCCAGCTCTGTAGCCATAACTATAGGCTATGGACAAATTTGCTGTGCCTTACCTTCCAGAAAGACTCTTTGCCACAGGCCCTCTTAAAAGAAGGCACATTGGGCAGAATTTCCTGTGGCTTTTCACACAGGTCTGTTGAATCCCCGAAATCTTTCAGCATAAACAACATTTGGGGCAAAGCATTCCAGATCTTTACTGGACCTCCATTGGTATCACTTTTGGTTGAACAAAGTAGAACAAAGAAAGGAGATAGGTTCTGATATCAGCTATATTCAAATAAATTTTGGGTCAATTGTATGGTATATCTTCTATGCTCTTATGGACATTAGAATATATCTTTGCAAGCAATAGATTTTTTAAAAGCAACCCATCTATATAGCACAAATCCAAACGAATGGGGTTTTCAACTTCATTGGAAGCACAGCTTCCATAGAGAAGCAGAATTGAAACAATAATGAAGGTGGCCATCTTTTCCATTTTGAAGGGAATTACATTTTATTAACAGCAAGAGGAAATTCAAGTTCTGTCACACAATGTGCAGGACCGGTGGTTTCAAACATGTTTAAGTCAGCCCTTGCCTACAGGCTTTTTGTTTCAAGTTAATTGGAATATCTTGACAGGCACATGAACCTTTAACCTGCTCTTGACTTTATTCCTTTCCTGAGCTTTTCCCACACAAGAAGAGTTTATATTTGACTTAGTTAGTTTAGCAGTTAAAGAGTAAACACCACGTACCCAGTAAATAGGAACGTTAATTCAACTTCAGTGTGTTTCTGAATTAACAGGTAGCTAGCAAAATGTGTTGAAACTTGAATATCAGAGATTTTTCCTGCTCAATATATTTATCACTAATTATTAGTGTACCTCACTAATTAGAAGTGCACACTTCATTTAATTTCCTGCATGTTTTAAAAAAATTTTTGGTAAATAAGTTAGACCTCCTATTCTCAAGAAGTACGTGACTGAAGCAAATTCTTTATGTGGTAGTATTTTAATAAATAAAGTATCTAGACTAACATATTCATGTAAATAATTGCCAGCCATGATACCGAATGTTGTGACACTTTGTGAAAGTGAAAACTTTGGGGGAAACACTTTCAGACATTAACAGAGCAAAGAAATCATTAATTTGGCATAATTTTATTATAATTTACTGATGGTGACAGAATTTCTGTGTTTATCCTTAAAAATCATAATTACATGTAGTAAGAGAAATGCCAAATAAACTGTTGAGGTCCAGCATACTAATCTTGATATAATTCATGCCTCTTTACATGAAAGTAGCAGCAGCCAAGGACTACATAAGGACTTTTACAAATTTGTATTAATAGTACCTGAGGTCAAAAAGCTGTAAGCATGAGGAAGCAGTGTTGACCTACTTGAGATCTAAAGAAGAAAAGCTTTTACCTTTCCTTCCTTGATTTTGGTTCCAATTATTTGTCGTCTTTGTTGGATTATTTCAATGAGCTGGTCACATTCTTCCATCAGCTTGGTTTCTTGGCGAGATGCATTTACCTAGAAAGCAAACCATTATGATTAGCAAGACCTTTTTTGACAGTTCCCTTTTCCTTTTCCTGAGTTAAAATTGTCATTTCTAAAATGTTGGTTTTGTAATTTTTCCTCCTTTCTGTATATAATCACAGAATCACAGAATGGTAGGGGTTGGAAGGGACCGCTGGAGGTCATCTTGTCCAACCCCCCTGCTTGAGCAGGCACACCCAGAGCAGGGGGCACAGGACCATGTCCAGGCAGGTTTTGAATGTCTCCAGGGAAGGAGACTCCACAGCCTCCCTGGGCAGCCTGTGCCCCTGCTCTGGCACCCTCACAGGAAAGAAGTTTTTCCTCATATTGAGGTGGAACTTCCCATGTTCCAATTTGTGCCCATCGCCCCTTGGCCTGTCATTGGGCACCACTGAAAGGAGTCTGGACCCATTGCCCTGACAACCACCCTTCAGATATTTATAAGCCTTGATAAGAACCCTCCTCAGTCTTCTCTTCTCCAGGCTGAACAAGCCCAAGCCTCTCAGCCTTTCCTCATAAGAGAGATGCTCCAGTCCCATGATCATCTTCGTAGCTCTCCACCAGGCTCTCTCCAGTTCCCTGTCTTTCTTGTGCTAGGGAGCCCAGAACTGGACACAGTACTCCAAATGTGGTCTCACTAGGGCAGAGTAGAATGGGATGTATTTGAAGAAGCCCTTCTTGTAATCCTTGACATCCCTTGTCAGATGGAGTTCCAAGTGGGCCTTGGCCTTCCTCGTTGCATCTCTGCATACCCTGACAACATTCCTATATTCCTCCTAAGTGGCCAGTCCCTTTTTTCACATACTGTAAACCTCCTTATTCCATGTGAGTTTCTCCAGGAGCTCTTTCCTCATCCATGCAGGTCTCCTGGCTCCTTTGCTTGACTTGTTTCTTGCAGGGATGCACCATCTTCAGCTTGGAGGAAGTGGTACTTGAATATTGACCAGCTCTCTTGGACAGCCCTACCTTCTAGAGCCCTAACCCATGGGATTCCTCCAAGCAGGTCTCTGAAGAGGCCCAAGTTAGCTCTCCTGAACTCCAGGGTTGTAATCTGACTTGTTGGCCTGCTTCTACCACACAGGATCCTGAACTCCACCATCTTATGGTCAGTGCAGCCAAGGCTACCCCCGACCCTCACACCCTCAACCAGACCTTCTTTGCTAATCTATATTAACAATATAGAGAACAGTAACATATAGTCTATGTGTTATTTGGTTTTCCCTGTCTTGGATTTTGTGAAGTACTGAAATGAGTCTGAATATCTTGTGTGTAGGAGGTAGTACTTGCAAATAGATACTCATCAGGTATATTTAACTCAAGTGAGAAAAGCCTGGTCCTGCAAGTAATGAGCGATGTCAGTTATAGCGGACACCAGTGAGAAGTGAAGGCTCTTCAGGAGGTGCTGAACAGATCAGTTTCAAGCTCTGTATAGGACTGCAGTGAATACTAATGCAAGTAAGAGCACAAGTACCAGAATAGACAGCCCATCTAGTACAGTATCCTGCCTCTCACTGCTGCTAGTGTCAGCATCTGCTAGCAAAGCATCTTAAGAAGAAGTCACAACATGTATGATGATTCCCCTGAATATTTTCTCATCCTTCAACCATTTGCAGCTCACAGTCTTGTTGAACAAGGCACAATTCCTACATCCTTACTAATCCTCAAAAGAGGTATTTTCTCTGGATTTATTTAGCCTCTCCTTCAACCCCTGCAAACTTTAAGTATCCCCACCATCCTACAGCAATGAGCACCACAGCTTAACTCAGAGTCAAGTGAACAACGGCCTCCTTTAGAGGGATTTGAACCTGTCTCCTTCCAGCTGTATTTAATGATCCCAGGTTCTTTTACTGGAAAGGACAGTGAACTACTGATACCTATTGCTGCTTGTGCTTTTATAGATCATTGTTTTGTACTCTAGCAGGACTTCTTTCCTGCATTGGAAAGTCTTCAGTGATTCATTTTTCCCTTGTATAGTGATTCAGTTTTTCCTTGTATGAAAGCCATACCATACCTTCAATCATCCTTAGTTTTTTGTTTTTCTTCTCTGAAACTTTGCCAGGTCTATCATCTCCTTTTTACTATGGGAAACACGACTGTACTAAGCACTCAGAATGCAAACAAACTATGGTCACAGAGTGGCACGATATGTTCTCTACTTCATCTTGATTACCCTCATAATGATTCCTAATGTTTGATTTGCTGAATTTCACATTTGAAAATACTGTTTATTATTTTCAGTGTCCGTATAGTTATTCCTGAAAGATTCAGATTACCAAAGATCCAAGCAACATTACCAGGTCATGTGTATTGACTGTCTTTATTATGACCACTTTGCCTCAGCAAAGAATCAGATAGATAGAAAATAATAGCTGTGCTAATGTAGCTTTCTACGGTATAAATATATGAACCAGTGAAACTGCTTTTAATGCAAAAGAAACCTGACAAAGAATATTAGCTTCCTATGGAAAATTTAGACTTTTGTCAAAAAATAAGAAAACTTAAACCAGAAAAGTTTTGGTTCTCAGCTGACAGTGTTCTCTATTTGGGGAAGACTGATTTTTTTCAGTGAAAAGTCATCATTCTGTATGACAAGAAAAATGTACTTCTCCACCAGCAGTAGTATATATAGCTTACATCTATGCGTAAAGAGTCAGAGAAAAAGGCAAAAAGTTCTAATTGTATCTAGAATAAAGAAAAATTTAAAGGAGTGATTTCAGAGCTGTGTTTCCATACACATTTTCCTAAGAGGCTAAAGCAACCTTCAGCCCTGGCCAATTGCTCCTAGAGCCATGTTACTTTTTCCATTAGGCTACTAAGAGCTAGTGGTGAACAACAGCACGGAACAGTTCCGTGTGACAAGTAACTATATTTCTCCCCTTGGTTATTTTTCAGTCCGGTCAGCCCCTTGATCTGCCTTAGGCTTCTTTTTTTTTTTCCTTCCAACAATGTGTTTAAGCATGCATTTACCTGTAAGCATATTATGGAGCTTATTAAGATTAAACAAATGCTTATATATCTAAATTTGGACCAGGGCCAATTTTACAAATAGCCTTACGTGAAATACATTGTGTCCTGCAGGCAAAGAGGGGACTTGTTTACAAAGGCCTGCTTTCATTAAGGTTTTTGGATTATCCTTCTCAAACCTTCATAAAATTAAAGTTTGATTGCATGTTTTACAGACTTAATTATTAATTAAGATATCAGGATTATAAAGAGAAAATATATTTGATTCTGGAAGGGGTCAGATGAAATTGATGGGGAGATCTGCATGCAGTAGGTGAAGACATAGAAAGTTCTTCCACCATGCAGTTTTACGTGCCTGTTCATGTCCTTATGTTAGCTCTTTGCTCTGCCTGGCTTTCCACCATGGTCTATGAGGAGAGACAGACTACAGAGCAGCTCACCCAAAGCCTCTGGCAGTGCCAGCGTCTCTCCACTGACCACTGAGGGAGCCTAGAACTAGTCAGTCTTAGCCAACACTGTCAGTCCTATACCCCCTCTTCCCGTCACCCCACCACCCCGGCTGCATCACACCCTCCCGTCATGCGCTGTACTTTGGCATGAAACTTTGCAGAGCTGTTTTCGACAAGCTGTCCAGTGCACCAGTTTCCCCAGCCCTGACTCCAGTTTCACTAGTGGACTGAAATTCCACCAAAGAGCAGGGAATCCCGAACGGGCTCAGTCAGGGGCGATGATCACATACACTGCACATGGGCATAACTCCTGTGTCAATACTGAGGTCTGCTCACGCCAGAGCCGACTTTGGCACTTAATTACGGTAACGCTTCAGAGGATTTTTGAGAATCTTCTGCTCAAAGGGTTACTTCGATCGCCACTTACATCACAAATTTGTTTTGTTGATCAGAAAAATTAATCTTTGGGGTAACTGTCAGGAAACATAGAGTTACAGGAAGGTTAAGTCAACATTGTTTCATTTAATGATCTGCTTGGTTTGACTAATAAAGTATTAATTAAATCTTAACTTAAAAAACTCTAGACTGAGAAAAAACACTTGGAAAAAACTTTTGGATTTCTTACACACTGACTGCAGCCTAGTCTTCTTTGAAATCTGAAAAGTATACTCTTTTATAAACTTCATTTGAAGACATTTCCAACTTTATAGCTTGCACAAGCTTATTAAAAGTGAAAAGAATATTCCAAAATTATTTGATATGTCTGAGCTTTGTATGAAAAAACCTCCCATTTAATCTGGGGGCTTTCCTCAAGTTGAAATACCCCTTAATCAAATTTTCAGCCTACAAGGCCTCTGATTCAGTAATAACTTTATAATTGAGCACATGCCTAACTTTAAGTGCACCATATTAGCTGTGGCCCTAAAGGGACTATTTGTGAGATTTACATTGAATATTATTTACTTGTATGATTCTGAAGAGTCATATGTCAGACCAAAGAGCCACAGGCATGGAGCAGGGCTCAGCTGTACAGGTGCTACAGAAATACCAGAATAAGGTTCTGTATTCTGCTTGAATCCTTTGATGAACAGCAATCCTGACAATAACTTCCAGCTGGGACTGGCCAAGGAATGAGAGTGCTGTCTGGCGAAAATATTTGAGGTTTTACATTCTACATTTTTCCACATTAAAAACAAACCCTCTTTCCAAGGAGTTCATTAAAAGAGACTGAGAGATGCATTAGCAAAGTCTGGAGACTGCATTGCTCACTCTGGTTGTGGGAGGCTCTGAATCATGCAGAAAGCAGACTTAAATTGGGACTTCCTCCATCCCAGATGAAAGTTGACTCCTTAATCTGAGATATCTATTGCCTGAGAGTTTATGCTGGACTTTGGGACACCTTTCTGTAGAAAATTTCACTGACATCAATACACTCAGTTTTGGCATCAGCAAATTCCTTAGATATCTGTGTCCAGAACTACTTCGAACCTAGAACATTGTGTTTTGTTGGTATTGGTTTTATAAACTTCACTTCTATGCCACAAAACTGTTTTAAAACTGACTAGGAGGCGTTGTTACAATTTAGCAAAAATGACAACATTTTCTACTACAAACAAGCAAGCAAGGACTGATTCTAGTCCTGCTGCTTTTGTGGGGAGTTTATTTCTATTTCTGTAATATCTGAAGACCTCAGACAGTTTACTGAAAAAAAAAAAAAATTTAAGGTTCTTTCCAGGTTTTCCAGACAGATGGATAGGGACTGCTGGCCTTTGCCTCAGGGTGTGGGTGTAGAAAAAAAGAAAAATGGGGGTTCCTCAGATGTCTGACAGGGAGCTGGAAACAAGAAGCCATCCCAACCCGAAGGGGAGAGCAGTCCAGCTGTTCCCATCTCCACAAGCTGAGAACTGCTTTGGAAATTGTTCTGCTCTCTGTAGAGGCATCCTTGGCTTTCATCTTCAGAGACCTGAGTTAAATTGCAGCTTAGGTCATAAGAAAATGAATGTGGTGGTTTCAAAGTCCCCAGCAGATGTTTGGGAAATCACACAACTACAACATGGCTAGAGGTTCAAGGTTACAGAGGAGCTTGTCTGGTTAATTCAAAGGCAAACATAGTGTCATACCCACAAAATCTTCCCCAACTAATATACTGAAATCAAATAATTTTTTAGAGTCTCAGCAGAATTTTCCTTGCAGGAGCAAAACCTTCCCTCTGGGATTCCTTATGGGTGAGGCAATTTTGTCCGCAAGTGGAAACGCACGTGTCTTTTCAGCAAATGATCTCTGAATGACAAGCAAAATAAGATACCCCAAGTTAGAGGTGGCCTGCTTTTCTAAGGCTATACTGTCTGGGATACATTAATCAAAACCAGAGTAATTTTTATTCTCTAGTCCTCCACTGGTTATGCAGAATGAAAGAAAGTAGGTTGTAGAAAGAGCCCTGTCTTTGGAAGATGAGGTATGAATTTGAGTTTCAGCTTCTCTATTTAAAAATGGTCTCAATGCCTCAAAAAATAATCTCTTTGCAGTTGTCACCATACAGGTAGAGAAGAGGTACCAGCTTTTCTTCAGGGGTTTGGGTTGATGGTTAAAGAATTACTATGTACTCACACATAAACAAAAACATCAGAAAAGCAAATTGCAATGATTTCACTTAACAACTGTAACATCATTGCCATGTATTTCAGTCTAGATATTGAGCCTGAATTCCTCCTTACACCAAACCGAGAAATACAGGCAAAAAAATATAAAATTATGACATATAATGGCTGGCACGTGTTTACTCTAGGAAAACTTTCTTCATTGTCCTGTAGATGTGGAACACACTTTCTGGGATTAGAGTCTCTAGATGAATTAAAGGATTATATTAATCTAAAGAGAGAGGCCTATTTATTTTTTAATTACTCCATGTTGCAAAGTGAATAAATTTATTCATACAGCCACAATACATCGAGGTAACATTTTAACATCATCCACGTTTCATTTATTTATTTAATGGAAATACAAAGGGTAATGGTTAATGCACATTTATGAAAACATTTCTTCCCTTTCTTTTTCTGGATGGCTACACTGAATAAGAGTCATGGATTCAAACGTCTTTCATTTCATATCCCTGTTTGATATTATGGGTTATTTAATTCAGTCTTCTGTAGAGCAAAAGCAACTCTTGGAATAAAGCTTTTTCAGATATTATCTAGTCTAAGTGTCATGGTTTTAGCTGGGATGGAGTTAATTTTCTTCACTGCAGCTGGCATAGTGCTGTGCTTTGGACTTAGTATGAAAACAATGTTGATAACACACCGATGTTTTGGTTGTTGCTGGGTAGGGCTTGTGCTAGTCAAGGGCTTTTCCAGCTTCCCGTGCTCTGCCGGGGGCACAAGGAGCTGGGAGGGGAGGGGGCACAGCTGAGAGAGCGGATTCAAACTGGCCAAAGGGATATTCCATATCATGTAACGTCATGCCAGTAGGTTACCTGGGAGGGGCTGGCCGGGGGAGGGAGGCAGCAGTCGCGGCTCGGGGATGGGCAGCATTGGTCAGCAGGTGGTGAGCAGTTGTATCGTTTGTGTTTCTGGTATTTTCCCTTTTGCCTTTTACCTTTTTATTATATTATAATTATTGTTATTATTATAATAATCATTATTATTTTATTTTAATTATTAAACAAACTGTTCTTTTCTCAACCCACAAGTTGTTTTTTTTTGCTTTTGCTCTTCTGATTCTCTCCCCCATCCCACAGGGGTGAGCGAGCAGCTGCGTGGTGGTTAGTTGCCGACTGGGGCTGAACCAGGACTAAGTGTAAAACTGATTTTATCTATTATGACAAACTGTGCCTTTGGAAATATGTGATATTAATCAGCCTGCCATCTGAATGGATCATCTACAACTCCTTTATTGTGAATTGGCACAAGAGAAAGGAATGGTCATCTCCCATTGCAAATGTGCCAGAGGCTTTGTTTTTGTTTGCATTCCACATCTATCTCTAACCCGGAGACCTGTGTTTAGAGGCAGTCTCAGAGCAGGTTAAACAAAGGTCACTGCAAAAATACAGCAACTTACTCTGGCTACCTAGGAATTTTATGAATGAAGAAACGATTAGGCCAGGACAGCTAAACTGCTTTAGGTCAGGCTGATAAGACTATTTGCCCCAATCTTGATAAAAAGTAAATCTTTTTAGAAGTTTGAAATAGTCATGTTACTTATTAAAATATTTTTTAAAAAAATTTTGCCTGCTGTGCTTTGAAACACATTGCTGAGAAACTAACCAGCAAGAAACCTAGCAGTCCTCTAGTGACATTTACAATCCAGTCACAAAACAAAACACAACCAAACCAGAAGTCTCATGGAAAACAAACAAATTGTTTTTATAAGATTTCCATTAAAAACATGAAAAAAACCCTTAAACTTAGATGATCTGGAAAGTTCTTATAAAGAGCTACTCCAGATACTCTTATGCTGACAGCTGTAAAGCCCACAACTAGGCTTGCTTCAATGAACCAAGTATTGTCTTTATAAAACACAAATGCAGCATCATGTTGAAACTATAGCTGACATTTCTCAGGAGAGGAAAGCACACTGGAGAAAAGACATCTAGTGAGAGACAAACCACAGTTTGGTAACAGGGTTATACTGCTCTGGGATCATACTGCCAAAAAGAAAAAAGTATTCCCGTTTTCCTTTCATCCGCAGAAGCTGGTGCAGCCACCTGCGTAAATGGCTGGACTGAGCTCACCTGGCTAATACGGATGTTGCACAAACACATGGAAAGCAGGTAAAGAAACACAACAGGGAGGGCAGACGCAGAGGTGGGGAGGCTCCTGGCAGCAATGAGGCTCAAGATCAGATTAAGCTGTTCGTGAAACTAAGCCCTAACAGGGATGTGATTTTTTAAGATGCAGTAAAAGGGCCAAATGAATAATTTATTTTCAGCCATTATTTTTGTCCTTTATGTTAGTCCTTTCTTTGAACCTAAATAATGAAAATATTTTTTTAATTGAACTATATTTACTTATTTGTTGTTTTTATTTTGTTTTCCCTGCTGACATTAAGCCTTTGTTTCAAGTTGAGCAAAATATTGCACTTGGTGTGTTTCATTTAGGGTAGAAAAACAAAAAACAATTAAGTAATCTCTGAAGTTCAAAGGACTGCCCGTACTTTGATGAAGATGAAGCAAGTGCCCTTGTAGCCAACAGCTCAGTACTTAAAACTCTCATCCAGGATCTGGGCTCTTTAGCCTAGTGTTTAACATACTTCTTAGAGGACCAACGTCTTTGGCCTCCTTGCTGCTCTAATTACTGTTCAGCTATTTCTGCTAGGCAGAAAAAGGCGAAACTCAGGAGTATTTTGTTCCCATAAAGGCAAATGTCTTAAAGACAGAAGGTTCCAAAAAGTAACAACATTTTGACAGCAGGCACAAAGTATTACCCACTGCATAACCAGTGATTAACAGTGAATTAAACCCCGTTTTTTAGTCTAAGGCCAAATTTTTTGAGGAATATCAGTCTAACAAGACCGTGAACACATACACGTGTGTGGATGTGAGACAGAGGGAGAGATGGAGCCAGCAGCAACTGGCCGCCTTAACAGGCAATGGCAAGCACTGCTGTTAGTTTATACAATCCATGTGACCTCCATCATAATTATGCCTCCAATTTCCAGACGTTACAAAACAGTTGTAGGCGCATTAACGTATTCCAGCATGTGCCTATTCCGTACATAAAATGTATGCAAAAGTGCAGCAGTTCTATTCATATAGAGGACCAGTTACACACTTCATATAGGACCAATATTTTATATAGGACCAATTATACATTTGTGAAGACAATTACGTAATTTTTTAGGCAAATAATATTTGACTACTAGGCTAGGGCTTACTGGGCATGCAACTTAGGACATCCTTGGATGAATATTGCCATACGCCATGCAGCATGTTTTGTTAGTTTTTATTTCTGAATTTTCTCTTTTCTCTAATGCTATGCAAAATTAAGACACTGACTAAAGCTTACCTGAGATTTTCACTGAATGAAATCAACTTACATGACAGTGGAATTAAATGTAGAACTAAAGTATTTAGAAATCAAAAGTAGATCATGCCATAAATTTCATCTGAACAATGTTAATGGAGAAAGTACTCTTTTACCCTCTCTCATTAGAAACTGTCTTAGAAACTAATGCTGTAAACTTCCTTTTCATATATACATCATGAAGTTTGCTAGTTAGTTTCTTATTGAGAGCAATAACTCTGGATTTCCTTCAAGTCATGTTTTCCTGTCTATTTCACAAATCAAAAAATGTCAGTTACTTCTAGCACTGAAATATAGCAAATAAATGTAGCTGCTGATCTTGGCAAAAACAGAAGATACTGGAGCAGAGGAAAAAGCAGCTTTCAGTGGATCTTCTTTCCAAGTTATCTGCCAACAGTGACGGTAAACACTTATTTAACTCATTGCCCTTTCCCTACTATCTAAAAAACCCATCAAAGTAGATTCCTAACTCCAAAGTACTAGTGGTCAGCTTTGTATGACTACAAAGGCCATTTGCTGCAGTTCAGACACCAGGATTTACACACAGGCTTTCCACCTAAATTTTCCTAATGAGAGCTTCTCAGTTTACTTGGGCCTCGATTGAAACAGTCCCAAATCCCAAGGAGTGAGTACCATGAAACTCAGTGAAAACAGAGTACCCACTGTTTTTTATTGACACAGACAAAGACTCTTTATTGTTACAGTGTCCTCGGGGAATCAGTCTGACAGCTGAGTTGTGATTTTGCTGGCCTGCAAGTAACAGAAATGCTGCATGTATCTTATAGAAAAACTGATTGAGACTTTCTGTCGCTAAATTTGAAGTTGTTCTCTTGCAGCTGAAGACTTATCAGAGACTAGAATTTTCCTTATTTATCATTTTCCTATTTGGCTTATTTCTTTTTGATCAGTCACGCAAAAAAATAGCAACAGCAGGATTTTCCAGGTGCTGCCACCTTCTTTTCATCACATTCACATGACTGTTGTTACACTCATTTAAAACATATCTGATATGTGTGAGTGTTCAGTATCTGTGCTGGTGAATAAAGGGTCTTTCACTATACCACTCTTTTTCTGGTGATTATATAACATGGCTATGAAAAACACTCTTTGACACACACAAAAACAAATTTTGACTGGGAACTTTATGCTGAGATTTAGCCTGCAGCAGATCTTTAAAAATGAGCTAGAAATGGAGCATTTGCATTACAAACAGAAAGCAAAGGATGCAGTAGTTTGAGGGTTACGCAGTTAGAGGAAAATGCCTTCCCGTCTTTACACAACCAAAAATGATTTTGCAGCAGTGTCCAGAATTTGCTTCCTATGACGTTTGGTGAATTGAAAACAAAACAAACAAACAGAAAGACCGAGATACAGATGTTATAAAACTGTCTACAAGCAAAACCTATTTCCTTTCCCCTCCCCCCTAGATAATTGCTCCAATTTTTTCTCCAGCTGAGTCCAGATTATGTTTCTGCATAACAGATGAGAGAAGCTTCATGGTATTGACTATATAACAGACGTTTAATCATATATTTCCTAGAAGAGATGAGAAAAAAGTCCAGAAACAATACTTAAATTACTTAGAAAAAAGTAACTGGCAAAAGAGGCTTATGTTCAAATTTGTGCCTTGCACCAATTTATGTCATGATCTAAAAGATGCTTGCGGAACCCTCATACATTCATAGAAGCAACATGGCTTGGAAACTATGACAAAGAAGCAAATTTGCTGTGACATAGCACTTTGTCAGCCAGAAAAAACCTGTGACACTAAAACCAAGGGGAGAACTTAAGCGCTTACAGCATTAAAACCTTCCCTGATTCAGCTGACAAGTGGCGAAATCCAGATCTGCTCGTAGCTGGCAAAGCCACAGGTCAGCATAGCAGGATGCTGCCCCCATTGCTGTGCCCGTGACCGGCACAGGGGAGGCGGCAGTGCTGCAGCGTGCAGGGGGGCAGGTAGAGGAGGTGGGCAAAGTCACCCCAGGGCACCGCCATCCTGATGCCCCTCCAGCACACGGTGGGAGGCAGGGAGACCTGGAGGTGGGTTAGTAAAGCCACGGGAATGCTATCACCCAGGGATTAACCCATATCACTATACCCTGGGCCTGTCAATTCCAATTTTACAACAGTGTTTTTGGAAGATTTGTCCAAGGCTCCTGCAGAAATCTTCAGATGTTTACACAAGCAATTTGTGTAGCACATTTGATAAGAGCGAATTACTGCAGCCTTGTTTCACCCAGTGGAACTGGATGCAGCTAGAGCCTCTTCTCCCTCAGCTGAGGTGGAGGGCTTGACCTAGGCTGTTAATTTATACTGAAGCATAAATACTTACATTACTTCCTTTTCCCTCAGTCATCTTTCCCCCATAACAGCTCCAGAACTAAGTAGCTGCTTTCACAGCATTCAGGAATGTTTTTATGGACTTTTAAAAGCCACATGCTGATTTAGCCACATGTGAGAGGGCTCTCTCACTGGGTGAATGTCCACAGAATTTAAAGATAAAATCCTCCAGGATAGTTTTTAATTCTTTTAAAAAAGTTTTCTACAGATACTAAGAGATGTGTGAATGCTGTGAACTCAGACTACAAATAAACATATTTCAGATTAGTAGCCATTTCTATTCCATTTTATCAGTTTGTAGAGAAAACTGTATTTTATCCTATGAATCAGTTCATCCTTTGATGCAGCCAAGCCTGCTGCCGTCCCTAAAGAGAGTGAGGAGCACAGCCGAATCACTGGGGCCAACCCAGAGAGCTGCCCCAAGCAAGAGCTGCTCTGCAGAAAGCATCCTGGCCAAAGGCGTGAGGTTGTAGATCTGCCATCGTCTCCAAGGAAGGAAAACAAAACTTTCCCAATTAACCGCCTTTGGACTTTCTGCAAAACCAAGAAATGACAGATGGGATTACAGAGTAAGGGAGAGTGGAAAGATGGAAAAATAAGTGTAAAACAAAAATCATGTTAGGGTTGTGTCTAAAATAGGAGTAAAAACAATGTGCCAGGATGCTCCTAACGAAACAGAAAGATTTGGGACAGAAAGGAGTCTTACAGTCTCAAGTGTTCACTTTTCAGGGTGTGGTTCCCGTTGAGAAAATGGGATTTTAAATATTAAGCGTTGCCATAGACTAAGTACTAGCACAGACTCTACTTCCATATCAGGCATGAAATCAGTCATTCAGATATTATAAAATGCTTAATAATATCTCTGCTGTACTTAAAGCAGTAAAGAATACAAGTTTGGCTTGATTTATTCGCAAAAGTTTCCCCATTGATATGCCCAGAACCACCCTCAGGAATGCAAGACTGGAAGTGGACTTCTTGAGTGTCCCAAAATCAGGCCCCCCATCAAGATAAAACCTGTCATAAATTGATAAACTCCATCTAAAAATAGGCCAGATTTATGCCTCTGTTGCTGTGATGAAAGGCAGCCCCAGATCCCCCCTCCCCAGCGGCTGGAAGGCATCCAGCTTCCAGATAATGAACATCCCTGATCAGTCCTTGCCTGCTCAAGTGAGTAAAAAGTGAAAACAACTCTCTTTCAGACAAGAATAAACATTAGTTTTAAAACACAAAATGATTGGGATTTGGCCTTTACTATCGATAAAGTTTCAGTTGCCTGATGCGAAGGATGTATGGATAGATAATTAATCTGCAGCGAAGTTGGTTGATGGGAAGCCGTTAACAGCTCACTTGGTTGATGAGAAACAGTGGCCCTGCGACAACATTTGGTTTGGCTGGCAAGGATTCATTTATTTGGAAGACACAGAGCATGTTTGTTGTTCATGTTCAGAAACATCAGCTTCTGCTCCATATCAAAAGCCAAAAAAGACATTGCTTTTTCATTTTTCATGTAATACTGATTTTCTTCTGTTTCTGATAGGACAACAGCTTTTAAAAATGTGTTTATTTCTAAAAATAAATGTTACTTATAATAAGTTTTTTTAAAAGTTTATATACACCTCAATAAAAACTTGGTAACTTTAACCCAAGGAATAATAATTTTCTTTCCTTTCTTGTTTTTCAAAGTTCAAATTATTTGTGAAACCCTTCTTTTTTTTTTTTAACTGGTTTTACATCCCCTGAAATCTAAATCAACAATAAAATAACACTATTAAAATAATTTAAAATTATGTAAGAAAAATCTAGATATGTAACAGCAGTTTTTACAGTGCACCACCTATATTTTTGCATGCTTACAAACTGTATACAATATATTCTACAGCATAATCTGTAATACTTTGTATCAAAAATAAAAATGAAAACATTTAATATAAAATTAACTGCTTGTTAGGTTTCAAACTTTGAGTTCATATGGCAACACTAACACAGTCATTGGAAACTTTTTCCTAATATTTTGTAATTTAAAATTTGTAACATTAATGTTACACCCAATATACTCTTTCCTTCATTTAGATCTCTGGCTTGGGGTGAAAGTCTGTCATGAAGAAGCACAAAGAATGAAAGCATACAGACTCTTTAAAAATCTGTCTAAGCCTCAGCTTCTCAATGTTGGAAATATTCACATCATATCTGAAGTTTTCACAGAGTTCTGAGAAAGAGAGATAGCTTTAGAGTTTACTTCCACATCCCCACTTGCCCGATTTCCAGCGTGGCCTAGGTCCAGGGTTTTGATTGAAGCTCATTTCTTAATATTTAGCTAATTTAAATGCTAATTAGACTAATTTGATGAATAAAACATGGTAGGAATTCATTAACAACTTTGCTGCTATTGCTTTATGTCTATAGAGAAATTTTCTAAAACAGGGCTCCAGGGACAGTAGCACATCTGTTACCAGTTGAAAGAGTTGGATTTTTTGTAATAGTAAACCTTAGAGTTGGTAATATATTGCAGGATTGCAGAGGAGATGGAGGAATGATTTTAAATTTTCCAGATCTAGCCCATCTTGGACATAGGCCACCAATGAAGAAGAGGTCTTATGCTGTCCTGGGCCCATCTGCTTCATGAGTTTTGCTCTGAGTTTTAACTATAGCGCAAGAAAACGTGCCTTGTCTCTGCCTCCCATTACCCACTACAGTCATTCCAGCTGATACTACAGTTGTTCTGCCCGACATTATTGCTGCCTGTAAAAGAGCTCAAACCGTACACCTCAAGTCTGATTCTGTGGATAGACTTTCATGGTTGTGTTAAGCCCCCTGAAGTCAGTGAGGCTCCACAGGGGTGGAGCAGATAGAAAAATGGATGAGAGGATCTCTTTAGAAGAACAGTCTTGGGTTTTTTTGTTTTGTGTTTGTGTTTTTTTGTTCGCTTTGTTTTTTGGGGGTGGGTTTTTGCTGTCTTTTTTTTCTGCAGCATGTGTCATTGCCACAGTCAACAAGGTACTTAAGCAGATGCCAAATTTTCAAGAAGTGACTTTGAATCTATTCACAAGCATAAGTTGCTCTTGAGCTTAATTAGGTCACTGAATTTTAGTCTGAAAAAAATACAAAAGAAGAAGTCCTATGGAGAACGTCCATGGGGCTCTATGAGGAAGAAGAAGAGCCTTCTCTAAAAACCAATTGCCTGTCTGCAGAGCTGGCAGCTGGCTATGTTACTGCAGTTTATGTCACAGCTACATTTCTCTTAAATTATATTCACATTTCAGAAGCTCTGGGTTAAGGCTACCACCTTCTCTCAAATTCCCCATGGCTATTCCCCAGGTAACACCAGTGAACAAACCTGTCTTCCTTTCACATACATAGACACCCATATTCAAAGTGGAATACCTTTTCTACACAACACTATTATTATTTAATGCTGCCTGTCTGTTGGGAACATACAGTGGGCCCTTGTCCTGTTTTTGGCTGGGATAGAATTAATTTTCCTCCTAGCAGCTGGTGTAGTGATGTGTTATGGATCTAGTATGAGGATAATGTTGATAACACACTGATGTTTTAGTTGTTGCTGGGTAGTGCTTACACTGAGTCAAAGACTTTTCAGCTTCCCGTGCTCTCCCGGGTGCACAACAAGCTGGGAGGGGAGGGGGCACAGCCGGGACAGCTGACCCAAACTGGCCAAAGGGATATTCCATACCATACGACGTCATTCTCAGTATATAAACTGGAGTGAATTGGCCAGAGGACAGCATTGCTGCTAGAGGACAGGCTGGGCAGTGGTAGGCTGGTGGTGAGCAATTACATTGTGCATTGCATATTTTGTATATTCTATTATTATAACTATTATGATTATTACTATCATTATTATTATTATTATCATCCCTTTCTTTTCTGTCCTATTAAACTGTCTTTATCTCAACCCACAAATTTAACTTTTTTCCATTTCTCTCCCCTATTCCTGAGTGAGTGAGCGGCTGTGTGGTGTTTAGCTGCCTGCTGGGTTAAAACACAACAGCCCTTCTCTAAATAAACGAGGCTGCTGCAGGAACTGCAGTGCAGTCAGAAGTAAAACGGTCTTATGCAGAAGCTTGTCAACAGACAGCATTGTAATGCAAACAAAAACTCAACCATTCTTCAAAGGGAAAATTAGTTTTCCTTGTAATCTGACTAGTAATTAGCTGTTCAACTGAAAATACCTTTTTTCTGTGATTAAGGCCTAAAGCTTGTTCCACTCTAAAGCAGTAGTATTTATGTTTTGCCAGCTCCTCTGATTCCTACCCCATTAACTTTCCCGTACCATCTTAAACTGAGTTTAGAACTTATGAAAACTGAGAGCACTGTAAATGGTGAACTTGGTGTATCTCAATGAATCCAGTGTATCTGTCAACAAGCACACGTGCCTCACGATGTTGAGCCTTTCCTAGTCTTCCAGTGTTTCTCAGCCACACTTACATGGAGGAGGGGGAGAATTGTTTTGTGTCTGGTGTGTCACCTGGGACTCATGGCTGAGACTGACAATGAGGAAAGCACTGGTGATAAAGTTTTGATGCCATGGGGATGTTTGCATTTACTGGCAAAAAGCATAAATTCATGTTGTCTTCTGCAAGTTTTTAATGATACGGAAGCTTTTTGTTCAAAGTGGTTTTGACTTTGTTGACCTGAATGCACTATATGGAACTGAAAAGGTCTCATACAGTGGCAAAAAGTAAAAGGAAAAGTTTTGTTAAAAAATAGTCCATTTTGGACTCCTACCTCTTTCTGTGTCAGCTCCCATAACCGAATTAGGCTGTGATTATTTTAATTTGCATGTAGAGCAGCAGCCTCCATGGGACCATCTGAAAAACCTCCCAGATTTGGGGGAAATACGGATTCAGGTCCCTCTCTGCTAAACATTTTCTGTGATAATCAAAGGGGAATACGTAACTGAGGCAACTCAAAGGCCTTTAGGCATCTTTCTTCTTCTGAAGATAGATATATTTCATGTATGACTTTTGAGCCCACATAGGTATTTATATACTTAATTCTGATGAAAAAACATAATCAGTGGCTGATAGAAACCTAAATATCATTGTGGATCTGAGTGTTACTATTTTTTTGCCTTAGTTTTCCACCTGCAAATATTACTCTACCTCACAAAGGACCCCAAAAGATATACACGTTACAGACAGTGAGTGATGTGCTCAAGTATAGCAGTGGTGGGGCCTTACAAACATATCATCATTAAAAGGGTATAAGAAGGAATGGGAAAGATGTCATCTGTATTGAGAATACTGTTTATCAGCAAAAAAGCTCCAAATGAGTTTACCACTATTTTAATTTAGTTCTGCCCTTGGTTTTTTTGTTGTTGTTGTTGTTTAAACTTCTGTTCCTGAATGCTAGAAGTGAATGTAATTAAGTTTACAAGTATTTCAGGTGGAGGTCAGTACTCACTTCTACGTGTTGACAGGTCTGAATGAGTTTCGCCAAAAGTGTTTCCAGTTCAGTATTCCTCTTAATAAGGTTGGTGAGGTTACTCTCCAAATTTTGCTGTCAAAAAGAAAGAAAAGAACACATCAGTATTTTGAGGAATTTAATGTTTAGGTGAACAGTTGAAAAATCGATATTTTTTCAGGATCTGAATTTGTAATTATACACGTATGAACATGAGACTTTCATTTTGATACGGTCTATTAAATGTTTTGTCTATGCATGAAGTATGGAAAGACAAGAGAGCAAAAAAGTTCAAGATAAGAGCTAGTTCTAGAAAATAGAGTTTCGAAGGACCTACTAAAAATTAGATTAAGCAGTTTAAGTCAGGGGGAAAAAAGGAGTAATGGGAACAGCAGGGAGGCTAAAAACGTTTCACCAAAAAAAGTGGTTTATTTTGGCTGAGAACACTTTGGACTCCTTTTTTTCTGCTCTCAGTCTAACATCTGAATTTAAAAGCCTGTTGCTAACTGAGGTCTCCAAGTATGTGCCCCTTTGGCACTGCATTTGTAAGGACCCAGTAGATGGGTCAACACTTTCTTCTTGGGATTCATAGTGCTGGGGAGGGATTGATGTAATTGATTTAATTCCCTAGTTCAATAGATTTATATTTTTAAATAAATAATTCTAAAGAAAAACATCCTTTCTACGCATAAGAATGACATATATACTTACAGGTTGTGCCTTTACTAATTACTCTTAAGAGAGAATTTGTGGCTTATGTCTGTGTTTATCAACTGATTATGGCTGCAATAAATATCTGCAACTGTGGGAGATCAGAGTGCTTTTCAGCTTCCACATCTGAGGCCACACCCTGGCCACTGTGCAACTGCATGTCAGATTTCCCTCCGTATCCACAGGAAGGAAATCCAAGCACATGAGGACAAGGAGGTCTGTGACGGCTGTGACCCACTCCTTAGTCTGGCTGCCCTGGGACCAGGACCCTACCGTGCACTGTGGAATTTGCAACTATCAGCTCCTTGCTTTTTACTACACATTTTGAGATAGCTGCTGTTTTACATGAAATCCCATCTTCAGGAAACACACGGGCATGAAAACATCCTAGCTTTGCAATAAATGCAGTTTCCACAGAGAGGAAAGAACTCTGTAAATACAACTTGAGTACATAAAAAAGGAGAAGAAAAATAAGAAGTAAGCCATTAAAGAGAGTCCTGACTCTAAACACTCATTTATTTCAGTAACTTCAGGGGCATATATTTCATTTTGAAAGTCCTGGGAGCTGCTGGCATGACAAACTGTTCCTCATAGTTATTCACCTATGTAAGTGTGTGAGACTAGTCCCTTGCTTAGTATTCCTGACAGGCTGACAGTCCCTGCCTTTTAATTGTACTTTGTCCTATGAGCAGTCCCCAGTATCTAGGAAATACTGAACAAGAACACCAGAACTGGGCCCCGTGCTTCTCTCCTCACAAGGGCTGTAGTGTCTCTGCAGAGCTCTCATTAATTTCATCCCTCCTCATCTTTTATTAATGGGCTTCTTTTCTGCACACTACTGGCTTCCCCCCAGTGTATCCATTCCACCACTTAAGTCGCTTCAGCTACCATGAACTCACCTGAGTTCTCTCATCCTTCCCTCCCCCCCCCCCCCCACCTCTGTACATGCATTTAATGTGCGTGTGTGTTTTGTGTTTTCTGGTGCTATTACTCTCTGTCTATTTCATGCTGGTTCAAAACAATTTGTTCCTTGCCCTCCCTTTCTGCAGCCACACAGTCTCCTTACTCCTTCTTGCATATTGGCTACAAACAAATGAAACTGATAGTATTTCACTGCTGAACCCTACGTTCTTTGGCATTTACCAGGGCTCATGCAGTCAGTCCTGTTCCATTAAAGATAGCACAGGATTTTGACGGCTTTACGTATGTAAGCTTTCCAAGAAGCGTGATGGGTGTTTGAAGTACATAATTTTGGCATTTTCTTCCCAGCAAGCCATGCATATCATGTATCACAAGCTCTGGCTGTAAAAATACCTTCTACACTGCATTTATTTTATAGACCATTAAAACAAAGAGTAACAAGATCGGGCATTCTTTACTGAACAGTTTGAGCTGTATCTTGTATTTCCATAAGCTGTACTGTGAATGATCATTTAATTGCAAAGGCATGTTTGCTGTGCTCTTAGGTGTCCCTTTGTAGAGCTGAGACTCATATGCAAAGTCAAAATACCATATACAGTTACAGTATCAGATAACATTCGTCTTTAAACCCCAGTTTGTTAAGGGTGGGGTCCAAATATGCATATACTCTTGAAAGGACATCTGTATACCTTCTTATTGTCCATATATTCATTTTGTACGTGTTCTAATATTTTATACCAAAAGATTTAAAATGAAAAATGTAAATTCTTGATTGGTATTGCCTAATTTCAAACTTATTATTGGACACAGTAAATGAAGTTGGGACCTTGACACACTATGAAGAAAAAAGTTCTCAAAGCTTTTACGGACTACTGCATTGATTTTCAAAAACCTGAAAGGGTCTTGACCTAAGGCCATTAATATGTGAAGAATAAGTATTTTTCTCTGAAACAGAAATTTATTTACTCATAGATTATATATAGATTATTATTATATTCAGGATATTTTAAAATCCTACATAAAGAACAAAATTTTAGAATAAGTTCTTTATCCAGTGAATATAAACATAAACTCATGTATATTATTATGGTTTCACGCAGGCCTCCTAGTGTCCTCTGCATCTCCTGATTGTGAAGATGGAGGATAACTACAAAACAAGCGAGTTGCTCTACAAAAATTAGAGTTAATGCATTCCTGTATTCTAGCTCCTCAAACTGTGTCATTTTCAAACAGGAAAGCCAAATTTTGTTTCTTTACAGTTTGGTATGCAAGAGATTGGGGTTTTTTTAAGTCAAGAAGTATCAGAATTTTGATAAACTTCTGTTGAAGAACATCAGTTTATGTTTAATGCTTTACTAAATAGCAAAAGCCTGGCAGCTTCTTTCTGAAATTAATGTCAATCTTTTCAGTTCCACTAGGGTAGGTACTGAAAGCAAGCTCTTAAAACTGGCCTGAACTGAAAGTTTTAAAGGTCACAAAACTCTACCAATTCTTGCAGTATGTTTACCCAGATTTTCTCTTGGCAGTATCTTCCTCTAGTTCTTTCACCTATTCCATTCCCATATGGACCATGGTACCTCTTTGGCTACCACATGATAGTAAGTAACAGAAGTGGAGTTCAAGCCCTGCACTCTTTCTTTACTCTGCTTAGGGGGAACTGGAAAGGGCCATAAAGCCTTTTAAATTTCAGAAGTAGTTTAACTTGCTCACAGACTTTCCATAGTGTCACAAACTCATTTCACATCCATATCTGAAAATTCCCAGGTTGCGTAAAATTTCAACACTAAATTTGGAGCTCTGGCCATCTTGAAAAATTGATGCAGTGCTGTAGACCAGAATTTCTAGGAGAGTGAATTGTAGCCAGGCTTTAAATCTGGAGAAAGTGTGCTCCTATACTGTGATGAGTATATGTGAAAATGAGTGGCAGAATAAGCTTACTCAAAGTATCTTCCTTCCTCGCACCTAATGTTCTACTGCCATTCTCTTAGGTGAACCAAATTACAACTATATTTTTGGAAATGTTCTAGATAAATCATAATTTCTTAAATATTTCCACCTGCCTTTCCTTGTCTTTTTTTTGTCACTTGCCAATTTTCGTCATTACCTGTCTATTAAAAACTGATTGTAGAAATGCAGGGATTGGTATTTAAAAGAAGGACAATAGCTGTTGTACATTTGCTCTGTGAACAGGCTTCATGCACGTTAACTCAGTGGATGCAAACTGCTCTCAAAAACCAAAAACCAGGCCGAATGCTTCCTGACGTAGCCTGAATGCTGCAGACCTAGCCCAAGATCTCGACATTCCATGTGTGCTTTGCAACTATTTCTACAATATCAAGAATTTCTACAAAATAAGAATGCTTACTGTCCATTTAGCATGGTCTGACAACTATTCAACATAGATATTCCTATGATCTTGGGACAAATCCAAGTAGATGGAATCACAGACCAGTAATTGAAAAGGACAGTTGAGGATGATGTTTCATTTTGACTCTGCATGCCTATAAAATGACATGATTCAGGAACTGGAGTCTGAAATTGGGAAAATTAATGCTGAAAATCAGAGATAGGCAACTCAGGACTGGATGCCTTCTTTAAGCTGCTGTCTAGCTCATGATGAAGTCATGATCCTGTTGCAGTAACGATTGCATGAGACTTGTGCTCTGATTGAGGTGGGAGGTCAGACTAGCTGATCATAATGGTCTCTTCTGGCCTTTAAATCTATCACTCTATGAAAACCAAATGTGAACCCATGCCCTTTGCCAAATTAACAGTCTCACGCAATGCATTGCTTGTCTAAAATAGGAAGGTAGCACAAACAGATAGTTCTAAGCTACTATATGGGTTGAAAATGCTGTCAAAATAAATTAATGTAAGCTTCTGAAGAAGAAAAATGCTGACTTGTGTGCTCCTGCCTTATGTCACAGCAGAGAAAACAAAAACATCCTGGAGATATTCTTCTCAGAGGCATTTTCCTGGTCCATACAAAATGTCTGTTGAAAGGGCCACAAGATAAAACATACAGCTATTAGCTACAATGAGATTTTAAATTCCATTTGAAATAAAGCCACTGCCTTTTTTCTCATAAAAAATATTCTTTTTCCTGCCATCGTTAAATATAAGTACGCATTGCCCACTCACTGCTCACTGGAAGGTTTTGAGAACCAACCCACTGAAACTGCAGGATGTGCTAAGACTCACACACTGCGGGGCAGTACTTTGTAACAACAGCCTTGCTTACCATTTACATCAAATCCATCATGATCAAAGCCCTTTGCCAGCAAACGTTGACAGCACTTTACATTTCCTTTACTCGTGGTGTAGAACTGACCAGGGCAAGACATATTTTGAGGCTACCTCCTGGTTTAAAGAAGAAAACAACTTTGGAGAGCCTTCTGGGCTTATCAAAGCCCTGCATAGCAGAAATTAGGTTAAGTAATAACATAAGTTTCATGAGAACCGCACCCATCCTCCCATCACCTCTTTACAAATGGTCAAACTGAAACAGAGGTTATATATTTTCGGTTAAAGCACGTAAGCAAAAGCCACACAGTTACACTGCAGTAAAATGGAGATGAGGAATAAAACGCCACAAAGCAGAAGTGTGATCGTATCCTAACTTACTCAAGCTAGCAAGGCAACCAGAGCGGTGCTGACATGGCAGGTCACTCTTTAGTACATGCAGGCTGGCTGGAGATCATAAATATACACTCTGTCACTAACATAGTCCATGCAATCACATCTTCACTGCAACTGTTTTCCTCCTAACCCGAAGAAGTTATGCTTGCATGTGCTCCAGTTACGCTTCCACCTCGTCGTGGTGACATACCCTATGAACTAGGCCTGTTGCCTCCAGGACTTGTGTCTAGCTTATTAAAAAGGTTGCCAATCAATTCCAGAAGAGCTGCCAGAATACCAAGCATGGTTTTGAGCCAGGTTTTGGGTGTATGCAAGTTTAGTGTTTCCTTTGGTGTTCTTTATTTAAATGGACATGCCAGGTGCACATGGAAAAACTTAAGCTAATTTTTATTCTATGTACTTGCCCTGAAACAGATGACTACTCTTCCGTAGGATACACATGCTCGACCCCGTATTTCTCCAGCCAGAGAATGGTAACATTTGCGGTTAATAGGAATGATTGACCTCAAGTCTCAAATGTGCAGAGCTTGACAACTGCACTCCACATTTCTATGTGAAAAGAAATAACAGCAATGATGTTGATACACTCCTGGGGACTAAGACGTTTACCTCAAGTGATTACAGTATATCACAAGGAAAGACCCATGAGATACTGTTCTGTTAATTAATTGTCCAGGACTATTTTTATTAGAAGTGCAATAAAAATAGCTTCATTTGAGGCCACTATGACTTAAATGTTGTTAACTAAGTTGGGCTTATTTCCATATTTCATAGGAATGTCACTTATTCTTTTTATTAACCCTTATTTAAAATGGGGCATTGTGAAAATTAAAGGAAAACCAAGCATTTCAGGTTCTTGACCACATAAAATCTTTACTAACTGAGAGGACAATATCCTAGGGAAAACCTACAATTGCTCTCTCACTTTTCCGCAAAGCCACATTCTCAAATATACCATGGGTGCCTGCCACTTGCAGCCATGGCTCTGCCCTTTGATTTAACTACAATAATCGACCTTGTGAGTTGCTTTGCTGCCATGCTCTTTAGCCTTCCTTCACTGCTTCTTCTCCCTTCCTCAGACTATAAGAGAAATTTCACAGCTGGGGCCTCTGAGAAAAAAGGTCAGAACAAGAGCCATAGTACACTATAACAAAAGTTTTTCCTTTGATGTGCAGCACTAAGTTTGGGAAAGAAACAATATATAGAGTTAAAAACTATTCTGCCTGTGACAGGGACCATGACTACCAAGAACACAGGCTGATGGAAATGACACTGCTTATTTTTTTTCAATATTATAATGTGAAATGAACATACAAAAAAATGAAAAGGAAATACCATTTTCTTTTAAACAGAGAAAATTTGTTTTCTCAGGGCATTCAAACATGTTATAAAAAATTTGTCCCTGTTTAGACAGTGACAAAATTGAATATAGGACAAGTAATTGTTTTTAAAGATTCCCTTTTCAATCAAACTATTATAAGATATCAAAATGTTGGCTTGGCTGGGATCTGGGGGGTTGGTGCAGCATTATTTCTAATGAATCATTAATCAGAGAAGGACTAGAATAATGATCAGGAATCAAGGCTGAAGAAAGACTAGATTAAGCATTTGACTAAATTAAAACCCAAAACCAGTCTTGGACTGTTATATGAGCTAATATTTGTGGCCCAAATATATTTGATTTTTTTTTCCCCCCGCTTCAATGCAGTAGTCAAACTGGAAGATGAAGTGTTAAAAAAGCACATTTAAAGCATGTCATTAAAGACTTACTGAGGAGAGCTAGACGATTCATAAGCTCATTCTTTTCCCCATGGGCTAATCCAGTGCAATGAAGAGGGTTAAGGAGAACTTGAACTGTTGCAAAGCTGCCCTGCAGTATCCTGGCTGCATCTACTTCCGAACTCCCAGGACATGAAACGTACATAAAACAAGATGTTCAACAAGAGCTCCTGCTCATGAGATGCCTAATCTAACATTGCACAAGCAAGACCTGGGAAGTATTCATTCCAAAAACTGAAGTTCTGCATTTTGCACATAAAAAATGACAGACATTCATAGGAAGAGAAAGCAAAAAGCTCATCTAAAGAACCACGATTTATGCAGTGTTATTAAAGTCCTGGCTTCTACAGATGACTGCCTAAATATTTCTGTAAGTTTGTATTTTATTTAAGAGGTTGCATTATCGAAAAATCTGGTTTTAATCAGTCAGTACATATTACTGCATTTTGCGGTTGAAAAATTCCATCTTATCTAACCAGGTATGTATGAAACGCAATTCAGTATTATGCAGAACTGGCAGATTAGAAAGGACAGCTAGATAGGTGAGGAGTAGAGGTCAACATAGTGATTTGGTCTGTGTTAGGTAGCAGACCATTGGAACTGTCACAAACCTAATTCAGCTCTTTCTGCTGGCCTGTAACAAAGCTGCCATTTGAGGCAGCTGCATTTATGTTTCTCAGTATGGCAAACAGCGCTTTGAAGGACATCTATAGATTGCCCTCCTGAGGATATTAATTGTCCATCCAGAGAACAAAGCTGGAAGCCCATCTCCTGGCACAGCTGGAAGGACTGGGATGCCCAGGGCGCACACTGGCTTTGTCTGCTACTGGTGCAGCAACTAGCAGTTGGGCTAAACAGAGCACCAGACGGAATTTATTCAAGAAATGGGAGTGACATTCTGTGCAGTTCCTCTACAGAGAGGAAACAGGTGCATCTGTGAACACAATATATTCCCAGCTGTTGCTCTGGCAGCATATTGGGAGCCATACAGGCACCATCGGTAAGCCCAAGTTAAGCCAGAGCACAGAGTCTCTTTTGGAAAATGCTGATCCACTGTCCAACGGCATGGTACATGAGGCAAGCGTCAGCCGAAAAGACCCAACTCTGACTTAGGGTAAATCGTACTAAACAAAGCCCCACTTACAATTATGTTTTATGGTATTCTTTTGTGTTTACAGACTCTCCAGGATTTTGCTGAGAAGTACCCTGTGAGCAAATTCTTTCACTGTGGAGCGCTCTGGTTTTGCGCCACTGGAGTCATTGAGTGGCTCTGCCTTTTCCTTCCACTGAATAGGCTCCAGTTGCAAGAGGCTACTCGCAATAAAAAAGCTGGCATCTGTCCAGTTTAATGCTCATTCTGGCACATGCTTATTGTCTTGCTGCCCACATTTAGAGCTTGGTCTAGACAGAAGTGTAAATCTCTCTGTTTTCTTCTCTTCATTTGCTGTATTTCCTATTCAGTATACTAAACCCCTCTACTATATTGAGTAAATGCCCCAAAAGAAGTTTGACATGGTGAACTTGAGTTACTCACATTTTTAAAGTTTAGGCATGCTTACGTACTTTTTTGAAAAGAAGGCTTAAACATTAATCTCAAATACTTGTCAATATGGCCCGATAACATAATTTTTCAGTATTTTTCTGTACAAAGCTTTTGACCAAACACCAGATCTTGAATTTAGGAGTTAGGGAAATAATTATTCTTGATTCATATTTCAGCTACAGAGTTGTTATTATATTGAAATCTTTGACTTTCCAAGTTGCTATGGATAAAACCACAGAAAAATGTTAAATAATCTTAGTGCAATTACATACTTACGGACTTATTAAAATAATATGATGGTGATGAGCTAAGTTTAAACTCAGTTATGAGTATAAATAGCAAGGTAGGGATTATGATTTGGAATCAGATTTTGTTTCATATTTCTGTCATACTTAGGTGAAATTTCTGTTCTGACCTGCCTAGCCCTTATTGCCAATACACCATCAGAGATCAACTCCAGATTTCAAATTCATGAACCAACAAGAAAAAACCCAACACCAAAAAACCCCAACACCAAAAAAGACAATAACTAATAACTAAGACAATAACTAAACCAAACCACCACCAACAAAAAAAATAGGAGCTTTTGGCTGGAAAACAATGTTCAGGTGTGAGTATAATTTAAATATCGACCCACTGGAAAAATAACCACAACAAAAATAGCACTTCCTTTTTGCCTTGTATTTGCGACTGATAAATCAAAGAAAAGCATACCAAAGAAATAGTCAGCAGGCAGAAGTATCATCCTCCACCATTTAATGTCCAACACTAAAAGCTATTCCTTCCCTTACCTCACCAGTTGACCCAACTCCATTCCCAGACATCCCAATCTCCCTCACCACTCTTACCTCCAAAACACCTATGTATTTTGCCCTTTTTCCTTTGATCACACTGTGACCTGCCCACTTGCTGCTACAATGTACCCCTCACCTCCTGCTAGATTTTATGAACCTGAGTTGAACCCAGTTGCTGGCTCTTGCTTTGCCAGCAGTGCACTGTGCCAACAGTTTCTGGGTGGAAGGTCTGAAAGTCACTTAGATGCTCAAGAAAATGCGCAGGGGATGAGGGGTGTGTTCTACAGCCAGGGGAGCACCCAAAGAAAGAATTCCTTTCCTTCCCCTGCTAAGAAATTCTTTTTCAGTTCCTATTGGAGTGCACATTCACTCAGATTAAAATGCAATAATCAGTTCAATGTTAAACCGACTATCATTTGAGGGACCAATAATTGAAGGACAGATTAATATTTAATAGTCCTCTAAAATGTATATGGAATGGTTAAAAACAGCAAACCAAAAGCAAATGTCCCACGTGGAGGCCACAGCAGACTTGAGTATTTCACTTATTTCAGCATTGCAGGTAATAACAGATGTGTTTAATTTTACTAATATGAACTAATCAATTAGAATGAACTAATGAATTGTTCATACTAATATGAACAATTGCATGAGGATACTTCAAAGTAGTGAATTTGAGCTCAGGAAGGCATATTTGCACGATTGTGGACCAAGTACCCTTGTAGTTTATTTTTACTATGTTCCTATGATAATAAATCATTCGCAGCATGCCAAACCATAAACATAACTCGAGCCAGTTCTACTTCATCAATATTTGAGGTCCCATCATTATACTCCAAACATTATTTTCCATTTGTTGCTTCAGTTTACACACAGCTTGAAAGCATATACGAGGTGAAACTTGTCGGTAACAATCAGTGGATTGTGACAATATGTTCCTAGTAGCGCCACGGAACTCTGGTCTCTCAAGACATTTAAAACATACCATCAAAAATGTAAAATTCTGCTGTAGTTTGGCAAGGAGATAGATCACACCATATGAAATCAAAGAATATTTTTAGAAAAAAAGTATAAATAGAAGCCCAAATATGTGCACCTGTAAGATTTCACACTCTGCACAGGCACAAGCTTATCTATCACTGTTTCAATTTCTAACACATAATTTTGTGCTTCAGCTTCTGGGTTGAAACCTTCTCTGTTTTCTTGATATTTCAGATTCTCAGCTGAAAGACAGAACACTCAGGAAAGATCTACGTGTTGTCTTCACAAGAGAACTGGAACAATTAATAAGAGATCCACATATTCTAATAGCAAGAGGCTTTCAACATTTTACTAATAAAATCAGGACAAGAAGCTTTGTCTTTGATGTCAACATTAAACATCCAAATTTGCAGTAGTAAATTTGGTAAATCGGCATCAGAAAAGAGAGCATTTAATGCGTAGAAAACTAAAGCAATATTTAAGTACATACATATCTTAGAATTTCGTAAATGTCTGATTAAGAAAAAGAAGTGTGAATAACAATAAACCATCTGGATCCGCAATCCCTTCACATAACACATATCACATAGCACAGCAAGTGATATGTATAACCCAACTCATCTTTAAAACCTTAGAAACTTTAGAATATTCAAGATAATTTTAAAGTGCCATTTTCCTGTTACCTCTTCCTCCAGAATACCAACTTCAGAACTGATGGTCCCCTAGAGGAACTCATGCACGAGTAATGAAGCCTTGTAACTTACCTTTGAAAGATATACAAAGAATCTTAGACCCTTTCATCTTATCCAGTCCAGCATATCTAAATTAAAGATGCAGAACTGAGCTAGTCTTACATGGCCTGCTGATAGTCTTCGCATGAGGTGGGCTAACAGTAGGAAAGTATAGAATCAGCCTGCCTGAACCCTCCCATACAGTACTGGCCACTTTTCTGTAACCATTTATCATGACAGGCATTCAGGTATTGAAAAATACACGTGCTTCCATTTTGGTGGAAAAAAAAAAAAAGCAATTTAGAGAGATGTGCAAATCTAATTATTCCTGGAGAAAGAGAGAGGGAGATCTTAACATTTCATTTGACACATTTAGATAACATGATCAATTTACACAGACTTCTTCCGGACAAATTATTCATTTGCTTTATCACAGCCTTTGAAGTTTTCCCTACTATCAAGGCTGACAAACTTTTTCCACTGAAAACATGAGCCAATACTGATTAAATACGTATGCTTTTCATGGCACTTTGGGAAGATATAAAAACTGTAAAGCCTCAGGAAGTATTTATTTGGGGACTTTAATTAACTAATTTTGATTTTGATCGCAGACAAAGTTTTCTTTGAAGACAAGATACGGACTTGATTCATCCAGTACATTACTTCAGGTTTGTATTTTTAACATCATTGTTTCTGAGAAACACCTTCTCTTTAGCTGTATGAAACAGACACAAGCATGCATTTACATAGGTACTCATACATGCTCTGTAATGCGGAAAAAATAAGTTATGCCATGTGCAAATGGTGTAGAAGGAGAACACAGTCTCTTCTGGTGTTTCTGTGCATGATTAACAACAGCATTTTGAGGTCATACAACGCTGACTGAGGGCTGAGCCTGATTTCATACGCTCAACGGTTTTTAAAACACCCCATGAAAATATAGTTCTCCGATTTCCCTTGTTCTTTTCCTTGACTCAAGGAGTTAGGTTTGACTGAAGGAGTTAGGTCTTTACTCCCTGGCAAAGAGAAGGCTCAGGGAGGACCTCATCACAGTATTCCTGTATTTAAAGGGCAGCTACAAAGAGGACAGAGGCTCTCTCCTCACAAGAAGCTACAGGAAGAAGGGGCAACGGGTACAAGCTGCACTGGGAGAAGTTTCATCTTGATGTAAGAACTTCTTTACAGTGGGAACAATCATTCACTGTAACAGCCTCCCCAGGGACGTGGTAGACTCCTCATCACTGGAGTTTTTCAAGACGCAATCGAACAGATAGTCTACATAACCTCGTCTAGGCTCCCTTTCCCATGAAAATTTGGACCAGATCATCTTCTGAGGTGCCTTCCAACTTAGGCAATCATACAATCAATTGTATGATCGATGATTTACTAAGTACTTTTTAAGAGCTGTATCTATAATTGAAGCATTCCTCGAAGTGTGGCTCTGTGTGTGTGTGCATGCGTACACGTATGGGTGTGTTTTAGAAAATTCTATGGTGAAATCAACTTGCAGGTTAGCCTGGGCTTTTATTTTATCTTACTGGACTCCATGCCTGTATTTTGAGCTGATTTGCCCAGTTTGAGCTGATTTCAATCATGCAACTCTTTCCTGATTTTGAACATTATAGGGTCACTAACAGTCAAAAGTGAGTTATATATGAGAGAGAAGAACTGACTTCTGTCTAACTCCTACTGGCCTGGTCCACTCTTTCCCATACTGCCAGTAAGTTGGAAGGTAAAGCCTGGCAATGCTTCTCAAACCTCAGGACGTCATGCTCTCCCAGACTGAGGGGCTTTGATTCCTCCATTCTGCACGCACGCCTGTTTGCCCCATGCATAAACATGCAAGTCTACAAGATGGCCAAGAAAATAATTGTGCAAATAGCTGGGGAGGTGCCAGGAGCAGTATGCCATATACTGCCCGCATAACTGATGTTGTGAGCGGCTCTCTTTTCCTAATTGCTCCACTGTTTCTAGAAGTGTTTTATATATTTTGCAGTTACACTGTGACAGGAAAAGCAAGTTGGCATTGGTAAGCCTTTCAGTTTTTTGTAACTCTTCATGCAGGATATGGGAATTACATCTGGGAAATTGCATATTGTAGATAATATTATTGAATATTGAAATGACAGCTCCATTAACTTTCTTTTTTTTTTTGTTTCTGCCAGAATGGCTCCTATTCCACATACTTACAGGAAAAATCTAGCTTTTACCCAGGATTTGTTAATTAATCAGGATCGTATTCTACTTTACAGTTCAATATCTCAGGGGCTTTTTTATTTTCATAATAATGTATTTGTTCCGAAAGCTAACAGCAACTCAAATCATGCAATGTCTTTGTTTCTATAGTAACCACTTTGATTCAACTGAAACATATGAAACGCCAAATACATGAGGTCTTAAAATGCCTTAAATTAGTCGTTTAAGTAATTAAATAGAAATGGATAAAACCAGTTCTCTTAATAGAGATAAAACAGTAATAGTGAATACTTTGTACTTTCCCTCTATGAATTTCAACTACTTTTACAAGAGAGAAACATTATGATCCTTATTTTACAGATTATTCGGTTTCCCTAAGATCAAATGCCTTTAATCCAAAACCCACTGAAGGCCATACTGATTTTTCTACCAAGTCAGTGGGTTTTGAATGAGATTCATCAGAAGCCTGTAAAGCTAAGAAGGTCCCTCCTGTCACAGATGCTATGTGCTGGTAACATGTCCTTGCACAGACAAGTAATCTGGGCACTCAAGATATTGATTAATTATTACTTCGTTGTCAGAGTAGTGTTGGTATATTTGATATCACGCTATGGTTCAAGAAACATATACGTGATTATCAATGACAACAAAAGCAATGACTCAAAGATGCCTAGCTTTGACATAACAGAGGTACATTGCCCTTGCCACAGCCCGTTCATATATGATCAAAGTGAAAACTTACCAAATAAACATTCCCAATTCAAACTTCTAAAACTAGCACATCAGAAACATTTTATGAAAAATTATTGTCTTGCTGCTGAATGTCATTTTGAAACTGCGTGTCTGAGAACGGAGATTTCAGTAGTTCCTGACCTTTAAGGCTGTACATTCCCATCACTAAACATGCACTGTGGTATGTCTCCAGTGTATGACATTGGCTGCTGGATGTTTTTCAAACTAAAAAGAAGTCTGGTTTGTTTCATTTTGCAGAGTACTCTACAGATACCTTCAGAGATGTCTTAGGTACAAATGAAATTTGTACATCAAAACCATTTTTGAGACTTAGGGCCAAACAACTAGCACTAAAATCAAATGAGAATGAAGGAAAATGAAATCACTGTAAAAGCGATGCATCTAATAGCACAACACAGTGATTTTCTGTAAAGAAACACTGTACTTGGTAAAACAGCTGTTCACCCTGACACCTGTGGAAAAGGCCCTGCGGATTCTGGTGGACAACAAGTTGACCATGTGCTCTCATGGCAAAGTTGGCTTATTTCATCTTGAAGGTGGTCAAATGCTGGAGCTGGTTGCCCAACGAGACTGTGGGGTCCCATCCTTGAAGATATTCAAAATAGTTAGCCCCTAAGCAACCTGCCCTCATTGTGCAGGGGGCTGGACTAGATAACTTCCAGAAGTCCCTTCTAAATTAATTTATTCTGTAATTCTGTAATTAAGATTATTGTCTTCATAAAACATAAATTTTACAAAAATTGTGAAAATCTGAAGATCTTTTGAGATAGATATTTGAGCCTTAAATAATTTTTATATAAAGAACTTAATGAAGTATATTTATTTAGAAGCTTTCTTGTATATTATCATTCACCAGAGCTACAAGATCTATAATATCCAAAAGTGAAGTATGCCAAATTACTTTTTACAAAAGTACAAGGAACTAATAAATATCTATGAATCTAAGATTTTGGGTTGAATATTCAAGGAGACAGATTTCAGGAAAATCCGCTTTTAGGATTTTGATAAGCTTGTAAGCTTTATTAGGTATGCCTAATATGGTCATCATTATAGTACATAGGTGCCAACTTTTTTTGTAGATTTGATTACACTATTTTATGTAATTGTAAAACATGAGTGAAAAATGCAGCTACATAGCTTGTTCTATTAACTTCATTGAATCTGTCCTTTGAATTCTTATCTTCTGCAGGATATCACGTTTCAGTGACTAATATACTTTCTGGGTAGTGTACACTTATGGAAATATCACACCTTTTTTTACTTCACCTGGAATCTGTCACAGAGAAAGAGATTGTAATTTATTAAGGGATGTTTTCAGCTTTCTCAAAGGCATTTTCAGACTTTACTATTTCATATACTCTACTAAAAAAAAAAACCTGGTTTTTTTCCTCCATTCAACATTGGTTCGGCACTCTAAGCTAGGGTTACCCCTTTTTCAAGACTTGGCTTGTCAGCATGTGGCACCAGACAGTTGTGATTTAGTAGTCCTGGGCTGCGCTGACGGGCGTAAAAGTTTCAGAGAGCTTTAATTTTAAAACCGATCAATGGAGAGAACAGATTCAAGCCCGCTTTTAACTGCTTTTAACATTTGCATACTTGATATGAAAGCTGTAGGGCAAAAGGAAGAAAAGCCTTAAAAGATGTGTGGACTGCTTTACTTCGAAGTACAAATTAAATTAAGAGAATTTAGTACTATACAGTGTTAGAAATGTGTAAAGAAAAGAGCACCACCTAAATGAATTACAAATCCTTAGATAAAACTTGTGCCTATTTCTCAGTTTTCCCTGAATAGACTGGCTGCCTTGTTTTTCTGTCGCACTAAATTGTGCTTTTTTTCCACAGTCAAAAATGCCACTTAGCTGAAGTGAAATCCTCAATTCTTTTGAGGATATACAGCATGGGTCTACTAATTAGGACATCCTGTGGAAACTCAACTGAAAAAAAAGACTGGAGAATGAGGAAAGAAATACTATATAATACTTCTGCTGAAATAATGCACCAATTAAATAAAAATGCAGGCTAAAAATTGCACGCTCTTCATTTTTCCCTGGAGGTCTCGCAAAAGGCTGAAAGCATTTTCAGTTTAGACCCACCGTTTTAAGAATTTGAGTGCTATTCTGCATCAGAGCTGTAATTAGTCATTTTGATACTAACAACAGAGTTTATAATTTCACACCAGGCTGATCATCACTTAAAACCATTTATTTCAGCTCAGTACATCCCCTGTTAATTGGAATGTTTTGCTAGTGGTGTGTTCCCATTAAGATACAGTCATGTCATTACGGCCATTAGGCTCAACCTCTTCTCTTGAATACAACCCAGGAAACAGCCCCCCCTGAATAATGCATATTGATAGCTGGATTTAGACACACTAACAGCTATCTTCTTGTTCAACTGTGAGTTTTAGGAGAAATAAAAGAATTAGTATGCAAAATGTTGCAGCCTCTCTTGCACATGAGGTCAGATTCTGCAATTACCGTGGTCATGTCTGGACTTAGAAAGCTGAGAATTTATAATGTCTGCCTGCAGCAAGTTTTAAAAAGTAGAAGTTTTGCCATGGACAAAGCGCTAAATTCAGCCATTAGTTGAATGTAATAATTCCAGAGATGTAGCTCAGTTCATAATTTATCCTCAACTAATCAGAACATATTTCAGACTTTTTAAAGCTGTTACCCATATTAACAGGGATTGTAGTTTCACCTGTGATTATGCACATTTGACATTTTCCATGATTAGATTCTGATTTCACATACAGCAATGTCAAACTTCAGTCATTCCAGATTAAATTTTCCAGTTACAGTGTTTCCTTGGCCTGATTTGATTTAATTTTTAGTTTTATAAAGATGCCAGATAAAACCACCAGCTAATTTCATAAAACAGGCTAGGGGAAATATGCTGCCGTCAATGATAAAAAGTTTTGCTCTGCTGCTTCAGTGCTTTGAAAGCTGGACTTAAATTTGGCAGGAGAGGTTTCTGTGCCAGGTATATGCCTTTTTGCCTTTTGCTGCCAGTCTTTTCAAATACAGGCAAGATCTGGAAAAACTGTACATCACAGTTTTGCAACTGAAAGCTCTGAAGGTTGTCAACGCTAGCTGAGCTCCAGTCTCCCAGCTGACCAGATGGTACGTATACCATCACGGTACAGCTCAGGGCTATTAAAACCAAATTACAATACACTTGTAATGACTTCTCCCACCTGATGCCCCAAGGCAGGGACATACACCAGATCTAAAATACTCTCCTGTGCCCTCAGTTCCCCTCCCATGAGGACCCACTCGTTAATGCAGAGAAGTTCAACTGAAAATTGAAATGAAGCAAGTGCCATAGTTTGATTAGAGACAGAGAAAGGAGTTTGACAAAGACATGGGATTGGGTAGACTAGCAATGGATAAAAATTACTTCTGGTGAGGCTAGATTGGAAGGAGGTGCTGGGAAGAAATGGGGATGGACAGCTGGAAAAGCAGCACGAGCAGGATGCTGAGACTGGGAGTTGGTTGAGCTGGAAGTACAGCCAGACAAGAGAGCCTGGAAGGGAGAGGGTAAAATAGAAGGGTAGATACTGGAAATTATAACCTCAGGAATGAAAAAGAGGCAGAGATGGTTGAAAGTTAAGGTGAGGGGAGGAAGAAGCAGAGCAAAAGAAGGACCAGGGCAAGGTCAGTATGAGTTAGATGAGAATCTGCATATGGGAGTTACTGGTGGGAAACAGCTGGGACTGGGAAAATAAAGCCTTGCAAGGCAGAGCCACTGGGGCAAGAGTACCAATGGTCCGGGGGGGGGAGGCCTACCAAAAATAGATGAGCATCCATGGAGGTCGAAGCAGGCTGGGAACCAAAGGAAAAGGTTCAGAATAAATGCAGAGGTAGTGCCAAGGGAATGGTACCCTTGGGGCATGGATTCTGAGCACATACGACTGGAAAAGGATCTGAGCAGGCAAGGAGACTGAGACTGGGTGTCAGGAAAGGGGAAGACTGAGTCTATGGAAAGAAGATGGGAATTAGAAATCAGTCTCCCTCAGAGGGAGAGGCCTCTAGGTGAATAATTTTGCAAGCCTTTGTGTGGGCTTATAATGGCAGAGAAAAAAGTCAGCTCCAGACAGCATTCTTGTAATTCTCAAATGATCCCTACGATAACAGCTATACTTTCCCATTTAGCAAAATATTTCCATCTGCCAGCAGAAATGCAATCATACATTACAACAGCATCACATAAATGAGACCAATAGAGGCAACATTCTGTTTTTAATTGTTTCTCAAAATTCTTCTCAGCAACCTTGGGAATTCTGCTTATGTGCAAAAAGTGACAAGTAAAAAACATAAACAGTCCAATGGCTGTCTCTGGAAATGCTGCTTTTTTGTAGACACTGAAAAAGGAAATACATCAAAAGATTCTTTACTCTTCTAAATTACTGACCTGTGATTTCTGTTTCTATGATTTTTTGCCATTGATTTGATTTAGGTAGGATTCCACCCCATCTTTCTCTGAAAAGGAAACTGAAATAAAGCACTTGTTCTCCTAATCCAGCTTTCAATTAATAAAAGGCTGCAATGTTAATAAGATTGTTTGGTCTCCATTTTCATTAAGGATATTTCAGTGTAAGGATCAGATCTTTACTCTCTCCAAGTTAGCAGGGTGCTAGGGGTTGATATTATTTCCTTCTACCTGCTACCAATATAATGTATAATACAATGCAACTTGTCACCAGCTTTAGTTAGGTTGAGTGTTTAGCGTTCTCATTAATAAGTTCTCAAAATGGAAGACTGTGGTGTTTGTAGTTCTTTTTTTTTCTTTTCATTTTTTTTAACATTGCCAATCAAAGAAGAAATTAAAGTGGTTTCGTTTCTCATATTACAGTTATTTCACAAAATGTGTTTTCTCACAAAACATGTACCAGTTTTGACCTACAGCAATTTGTTGCTTTGGAAAGTGTCTAGGATTGTAAGCACCTGCTTTTAAGGAGCGGATCCTTCATTGATGTAAATTGTGACTCCAACAAAGTTATTTACGTCAGCTGAGAATGTGTTTCCGCTAACTGTGTTGCTGGTATTTACTTTGAAAAACAGATAAGGTACTTTATTATATTAATCATGACAAATCTCCCACAGATATCATATTTTTGAGGCTGTGCTATTTAATCTGACATACAAGCCTAAGGTTCTACATGAGTCATTTAAAGGCTTATGTTAAAAACATGAAAAGCCCTGAGTTTTCAGGCTAATATAGGACAGTCAAGTACAAATATAGTGACAGATCTGAAGTGTAGGATTTAGGAAAGTAGTGGCATAACTTTGTCATAAGAATGGGAAAACAGATCAGAAAACTCCAGGAGACATTTTTTAGTGTGCTACTCAGTGGATATGCATCGAACAGGTTTAAGGTGGGTTAGGCTGTAGCCATCTCTTGGGAGCAGCTCCCTCTGGCACCTGGGGTCACAGTGGGAGACACCTTGCTCTGCAGTGACACCAAGCTATATGCTACACTGCAGGGACTTGTCCCCACATTAGCCCTATTGCCCACACTGCCCTGATTGAGCCACCCTGCCCTTGAACCCCTGTATGTCATGTTGTCCTACAACCATCGGCATTCAAAACTTGTGCCCAACCACCTGGCAACACTTTTGCTCACACCAAAAAAGAACTGAAAGTCTTGGCTATCAAAGTGTTTCAAAAGCATGTGGGGGGTTCACTGAGTTTCAATTCCACCTTTATTACCAGGTAGAACCCAGTCAAGGATGCCATTACAGCCCAGCTGCCCCTGGAACACTTCTATACCAGGGTTGAGACCTTCTGTGTGTACAGCGCTGAACTGCACTGATTTCTGATCTGTGTGTATGTTCAGTTCTGAGGCCCTGGTTTGGACTGCAAGCAGGTAAAGAAGCAGCTGGTGTTATAGCAGGCTTAATGTGTTGACTTATGTTTTTCAAAGTTATGTTGGCTGCAATTGCAAATATGTTCTCTGTGGGATATTCATAAATGCTTACAGAAGCAGGCATCTAGAATACAGTTTTGAAAAAAGTTGTTCATATCTAACTTTTATGAATTTCAAAGGGACTTAGACTCCTAAATGCAAGGGCCATTCTGAACTTTAGAAAATATCAGGTAAAACATGATTCTCTTCAGCCATCCCTGTTTCTATACCCAAAGCCTATCTCCCTATATATTGCACAGAGGCCAAATGTGGTGAAAATATCACACAATGGAAAAAAACCATTGCTAGGCTCTAATACTGCAATAACCACACCTGTTTGTGCTCCTTACATCCAGACACAAGTTAAGACTACTTAAAATAGCCACAGCCTGATTCTGCTAGCTGGTTCAGAGGTATTTCATCTAACACTTGCCATATGACAAAGGTGAAATGTTCCCCCCAATACTTTTATTCAGTGCTAGTCATTTCTCTTACATTGCTAGATATTGCTATTTGTTCAAGGAATAAGTTACTGTCTGGAAGAAAAACTGCTTCTGAAAATAAAATTCATATGTCTGACTTAACACACACAGAGTTTTCCCAGCAAATCCAAATTCCCTTGTGAAAAAAATACTTAAGTAAAACAAGATTTACTATTTCTTTGAGAGATTCTGGACATGGCATATAGCACTAGTACACATTAAGCATGCTTTTAAATATAACAGGTTTACTATGTTACTTACTTGTCTTAAGAACAAACATTTCTGACTGGCAACGTCCAGCAAAGAAAAAAATAAAACATTATGAGAGCCACATTATTTTGAGCACAGGCTGGTAGAAAAAAAACTACACAGCAATTTTTTCAGATATATTTTGTCTTGACTTTTATTCCCAGGAGTGATGTTCATTCTCTGGCCTTTGCCACTTTACATCACTAAGCATTTCAGTTCCTTCATCTATGAAAGAAAAAAAGTAATACTGGCCTAACTCTATTTAATGAGGCAACGCAAAACTGGCCTCAGGGCAGTACCCAGAGGCCTTCCACAGCTACCCTCTATGTACTGCTGCTTGCTGGTTTTCGTGGCATGGGAGCAGACGCTACAAATGTTCCGGCAGCCTGTACAAGCTAATTCTCAGTGTGCACCAGTCAACTGATTGAGACTGGTTAAACAGAAGTGTTATAAGAACACTGAATGTGAAGATTTCTGTAGTCTTTAGCACAATATTGTCACTTACTGGCTGTGATGACAAGGCCAGTTTAAGAAGTACGGCCTGCCCTCCCCACTGCCCTACCCCTGCTGGCACCACTCTGTGGCTGCACTGTAAGCCAGGCCTGGGTTAAAACTAAACCCCTGGAAGAAAGGAGGAGGGAATGGGAATATACTTTAAACCTGTGTGAGAGATCTAGTTTGCAATGCAGCTCCACGGATGGTTGTAGCAGAAAAGCTGAGGAGGTGATGAGCTGTCGCACAGCAGGGAGAGCAAGGTGCTGAAGGGTCAGAAATTGCCAGGCAGTGTTCACACCAAAGCCAGCAACTTGTGGATTCACTAAAAAGTAATTCTGACTCACTAAGTCCCTTTAAGCACTGTAAAATATAATTATAGAGATCACTACCTTTCACTGATGTTATGGTATTAAAAGGAGGAAGGAATTTTCTAAAGAAAAATGTAAAGTCAGCATCTGATGCTGCATGTAATGATAAAAGAGAAAGGGGAGAAATAGAATAACTGCATAACTGGTGACAGTTCTCAGAAAAGCATAAGCTGAGGTGTGCGATCATGTCTCCTTGGTCAAACATTATTCAAATTGCAAAACAGCCAGTCAACTCCAGCTGCAAATTAATGTTATTTACTCATTAAACCTGATAATTTAATTATGTTCTATTTGCTTATTTTGAACTGGCATGACAATCTCTGCTATGAATGTGTCTTAATTCCCTTCTAAGGTCTATTTTAAACTTATCTATGCGGCCGAAAGACTTGCTCTAAAGTACAAAACCCAATGCCCTCATTTACTTCCATTAACTGGCACCTTTCTTTCACATGACCATTGAAAAGCTACTCCTTCCCCGATGTGTATATGCTTGTATTCAGGCAACTGAATTATGAATGCAGGTTTCCTTACCTGGCCTATCACGGCACTAGAGAGAGATACTGTCACAGCTCCTGAATTCTCAGCAAGGTCTGAACTCCCAGGTGGGGTTAGTTCCTTGGTGAGGAACAAGTGAATTGACACAGAGTTTATGGCATCCTTGCATCTTTTATTTAAGGTAGATGCAATTTTAAGAGAGAAATTAGATAGCAAAGTCAGTGTGCGATATGTGACTCCGAGACTGGTTCTGAAACTCCAGAAAAGACTTCCTCATACAAAACCCCACACTGTTTCTCTGAGTAGAGGAAGGACTCTGTTTAAGCTCCTTTCCCCAGATAGTCAGACAAAAAAACTTAGTTTTATTTGCCTTACTCTTTTTGGCAGCTAGTGACTTAATTTCAAAAGTTATTAAAATAACTTAAGCACATGCCATTGTTGAAAGAGGCATTCCTGCTCTCACCCTTTCATCAGCACTACAGCATGTGAGAGCATATAGTAAAGTGCATCAAAATATTAATCCTGCTGAAAACAAAGCCTGCCCAAAGGGGCATGACTCTAACAGCCAGAAATGGTGAGGCAGTGGATAACAAGTTATCTCGAAGCAAGTGGTGAAGCAGAACCCTCTCTCCTATTGATAAGGCCTCAGATTAGCTGGAACTGCTCACAAAACTTCTCTAAGTGGCATTTTCCTCGGAAGTTTCTAAAGCCTACACTATTTTCTTTCGGTTTATGACTGTTGAAAGTCTTACAGCCTGTCTCAAAATTAATCTCCTTTTACTTAAAAATGTTACTGATTTGTTTTTCCAGATGCCTTGGATTTGAAGGACACCTTTACAAAGCATGGGTTTTAAAAAACACTAGAAAAATTAGGCTTCCATGAAACATTACATTTTGGGCACCCTAACTACTGAATAACTTTTGCAAATCTTGCATAAGCTCAACATAGTTGATTTACATCTCCCATTGTAGTATCTATATGCTTTGCCACACAAAGAAGCATCTCACTGCTAGCTCTATGAGCACAGGGTCAGGCAGATTGCAGATTTCAGCTGGTCAGAAATACATTATTTGCATGCTATTGTAGTTTGCTTATCTTTATAGACAGCCAAGTTACAACTATAGAATGGTGAGTATCTCTAGACGCATGGTGGTCACTTATAAGTACAGAAAAATACAAGAGCCACTACCTGCAAAAATTTGGTCCAACTAACTGTGTGGTGTTGTGCTGGGAAAGGAGGGAAGAGCAGGGGGTGAAAAAGCTGCTTTTTAGCATTCTAGAGGGAGAGAATATCTTGAAGATAGAAATGGTTTTCTTTCCAACAGGTTTTCATTTAAATTCATCCTTCTCTCTAACTTTGACCTGCCTGCCTGTTATATAGCAATGCAGCTATCTGCCACATCTCCAATAGCTTACAAACTGAATGGTTAGTTTCAAAAAAAGAAACGGAGACGAAAGCCTTGCGTACGTTGAAGTCCTACAAAGTTCATTAAAATTGACTGCTGAGTAGTGAAGTGAGGACTCAGTTAATGACCCTGTTGAGGAGGAAGACAGCAGTATGAACTCAGCTGACTCATAGGGCCTACTGGAGCATGCAGCTACCCTGGAAGCACCCCCCGTGCTGCACTGCTGCTTGCCCAGATAGTAGCCTAAAGAAGAGAAGAAGTACTGAGGATGCCCATGGGTTTTCAAGAAAGCCTTGCAAGGAAGGGCAACTGAATCTTCAGAGCATGGGAGAAATCAAGCTTATTTGGAGGGGTTGTCGGGCACAAACCACCCTTCTTGTACGTTTGTTAATCCTGTTGCCCATACAGCCTACTTTGTAACGCACTTGCCACCTTTCCAGAGTCTGCAGCCTGGACTGGGGCTGGGTTATGCATACCAGGAAAGGAGGCGACCTCTGGCCACAGGAGAAATAAAAGCAGAGAATAAATTCTTGGCTAAATTCTTGAACATCTACCACTCTTAAAGCAGAAGGTATATTATCAACCTTACCTGGAAAGTACTACAATAATACTGGCTGTATCACCAACAACACTGCAGGGTACCACTATATATCATTGTGTAGTATAGTAAAATACATATGATACTATACACTATACATTATTACATGGTATGCTATATTGCAGTACTGCGATATACTACTGCAATATCACTAGCTGTAACAGGAGGAGTAAAAGAATAGTCCATGGCCTGGAAAGGATTATAGTCAAGTACTATAGTGAATACAGCTTTGCATTTTTAGCACATTTGTTGTATTATCAGAGATTCACATTCATGTTTGCAATATTTGTGTGCCTGTCAAATTTGGAGAAGGTGTCTAAATTAATAAGAAAGATTAAATTATCAAAATAATGCAGTTGGATCTATAGACGGGCACATTTCCTCTAAGCACTTTTAAAGAACGTTCCCAAGAACTGGTCTATCCTAAACAGCTGGTTTTTTAGCTAATTCCTTCCAAAGAATAATGCCAAGCACTCAGCTAGTCCATCATATCTAGGTAAGTAGACTTTGCCATTTGCAATGATAGTGCCCCATTTCCACATGGGAAGAGAGCCTTTTTCTCAACTCCTGCAATGGTTCAGAGGACTTAGGCTGGAATTTATCATGCTGCATAAGTATGTCCTCACCCTTAAGCTCCTTTGTAATTATGCAGACAGTTACCCAGCACTAGGAATCCATCTGAAAGATGCCACTTCTACAACATGCATAACCTGATGTGAGCCTTCAAATTATTAAAAAATGAACACATGAAATAAATCAATATTCAGAGATTCAGTTAACATACTAACAATCAACAGAGAGGAAAGAACAAAACATTGAATTTTGAGCCTGCTAGAGACCTTTTCCTTCTTTAGTGCATGAGACATTTATCTGTAAATAAAATGTCACTAGTGAATAATTGTGAAGTTAAAAGAAATTTATGGCAATTAGGGGAAGAGCTGAGCACTGAAACATTCCCTCCAGGGACACTTACTCAAATACTGCCTTGTTTAAATGTTAAAGAATTTAGGCTAACTTAAATAATTATAATTATACAAAACCCACAGATGACTAATTGTTTATTGATGAGTGTTAGTTGGTCAAAATTAAACTAATTTATCAATTTTCTATGTAAATATTACAGAGCATGCTTTAAAAACAATAATTTATGATTAGAGGACTATCCCAAATGTTTATAAGTAAAAAAATCATAAATCTAACATTTAAAATATTTCCATGCAGTTTTTAATACTTACTATACTGTTATATAGTGGATCCAAGATTAAAAGTGAATTAGTCAGTAGTTTTGAAATACCCACAGTAAAGCAATCAATTTACAAGCAATTGAAGTGACATACTGTGTTCTTTCTTCTATCTCCTGCAGCAGAGTCCTGTCACACATCAGAACTCTGCTCTACTAGATGCTGTATAAATGCAAGACAGAAATTTAGTCCCCATCCGAAAGTAAACACGAAAAATTAGCATCACCTTTTATTAACATTATTTCTTAATTCCTTGACATATGCCTTTCTAAACAAGCAAAAAAATCAGACTTCACTGCTTTAGAAGTGCCACCTTAGAGCCTTAAGTGACTGTCTTGAATCACTGAGCTTTGTTCTAGGTAAGGGGAGTAAATGTGGGAAGGGGATGTGTATCTGGAAAATGGCAGCACTCAGACAATGAGAAGAACAGGGAAGATGTAGGAGATGGAGCCAAAGTACCATTATGTAGGCTGTTCAAAGGAACCATGGGAAGGTGTAACTCAGGACATCAAAACAGGCGGATACTGAAGTGATGGCAAAGTAACATGGCTGAAGCAATACCTGGGACATACAATTTTGACAGTAGTACCTTGGACAATGAGGAGGAGTAAAGCAAGGCTGGAATCAACATTATTGAGGAGCCAAGAGTAGGAGCCTATATGGGGAACGATCAGCATATGAACAAACTAGGACACGAGCATGTGAGCAGCTGTATCAGAAAATGAAAGGCTGAACACAGCAGAAACTTCAGCATGTCTGAAACCATTGTTTTACACAAATGTATACATGCACACACATATATATATAAAAAATGTATACCTGCATATGTGTGTATATATACAGACACAAGCACACAGGTGTATGTACATGTTTGTCAGTGGTCAAAAATATCTTGACAAAATTAAATAACTTCTGTGAATATGCATTATTCAACCCATGCGATTGGCTGATTTTCTCTAGACCCCGGCAATTTTTCTGTCTGTTTCAAGCTGTGTTTGTTTCTTGCCAGCTCCCTCCCCTTCAGAGCTTCGTCCTGACTGATCTTAACTTCAATAAGCTAAAACAAAGCATGCCGATGAGATGCACTGCCTGAGTGTACGGGATAGTGAGGTATGGCTCTCAGAAAAAGATGTCAAGCCCCACAAATGTCATTAAAGGCCAGAGTGTCAAAAATCTTAAAAATTAATTTCTTAGATGCATATTCTCTGAGGGAAAGTTATAAAGAGAGCAGAGAGAGATGGGGGCAAGGAAAGAGTTGCAGCTATTGAGAAAGGAAGTCCCTGTGGTTTAAGGATGAAAAGAAAGGGTGGGAGCACAGGGAGGGAAATGTGTGTGAGGAAGACCACAGCTGGCTGAATGTATTCTAACAATAAATGCATGAAGACTGTAGAACTTTGTATAAATTATGGTAGAAAGATAACTGCATTAACTGAATATACTGGTCAGAAACTTCACGAGAAACACAAAAAACTAGGCTTTAGCTTCTACATTTCCTTTCGTCCCCAAGATGACTCTTTCCACATAGCTACACCTATAAGGAGCTATGTTTTCTTTCTTGAATTGCAGAGCAATTTGCTCATCATGTATGAATATACTAGTGTGTGAGGTCCATGTTCCTGCCGTGATTTCAATGTTTATAAATAGTTACATATTGAACATCTATTATATTGAACACATACTTGAACTTTGGTATCCCATATTATTGATTTGAACAAGTCACCTTAAATGTCAATTAGCAGCCTACCTGTGACTGGAGCATGCAGTTTCACAAAGTTCCCCCTTACATATATGTCACTTATAGAAACAGCTATGAACTTTCAACAGGGAGTTGTCCCTCATCACTACTGAAGAATACAAAGGTTATTCTGAGATGGTTCTCCTTTTCTCTTTCCCTCAAGAGATTTCTGTCTCTCTTTGCAGAAATTTTGTTTAAAAATGGATCACTCCTGGAGGAAAAAAGATAATTATATATACCAGGATTTACAAAAACCCACAATAGAAAGCTCATTTGCAAATTCCTAGTTGTCTCTGCTCCCAATCCTAAACACAATCCTATCACCCTGGTATCTATAGATCTCTGTAATAACCATTCTGTAGAGATAGGTAGGGTTCACCTTTGGACTAACTCTTTTCTTTGCAACACAGATTGGAATGCCTTAATTAAGAAAAAAAACCCCAAAACAAGAAAAAATAAACACACACCCCCCAAAAAAAACACAAACAAACAAAAAAACCACTACAAGTGTCCGTATTTGAAAGTTTACACCAGAATGGAAAAAGAATCCTTGTGACCTATTAATGTGTATAAGTGACAGGAGATTCAGTTACTGGTTCTGAAATGATCAAAAACTATTGAAGCAAATTAGAGTATTAAAAGTGGCTCTGTGCCCAGCCATTAGACTATATTTAATTTAAAATATTTTTCTTGCAGACAGGAGAATGGAATAGAATATTAGACAGCAGATGACAGGAGATAAGATAATTTATTAAATATTAAGAACAAGGATGGGAGGAGAGTATACAATTTTGTTTCATTCAGGCTTAGCTTTGTTTTAACTAGGAGAAGTAATTTAATAATGATTTCCCCTATTAAAAAATAATAGCCGTTTCCAATGCTTATCTCATGTTCTCTATGAAAATTAAAGAATACAAAATGACTATCATTATTTTCCTAATGCTTTTGGCTCTCGATCAAAGATAAACCTGATCTGATCTGCCTGTGCCCTGTACTGAGATTTTCTATTGGAAGTTACACTGCAGCATTCATTATTTGTGAAGTTTCAGGTTGCTCTATTTGTCCCACTGTGACACAATGCTTTGTCAGACTTTTAAGATACTTTTGTCTAACATAATTAAAAATAAAACATCTGTTCAGCTTCCTTGTTTGAAATAAGCATTGAAACATTTGGAATAAAACAGGTAACCCAAATCTGAAACCTAGATAGGAATTGAGAATATTTTTTTTTCCGGTTAGTTGAAGTAGCATTGTTTACTAGTTAGAATATGAGCACAATACTTATGGTTGACTATTGACAGAAGAAAAAGTCTAGGTTCCATCTCAAGGCTTGGCAACGACTGTGGGTGAGGCAAACACAATGCTTTCATTCTCGCTTTAAACTAAGGGTGCACTCACAGAAAGTGTGGGAGTAGATACATTTTTGAAGTGCTTCAAGAGAAGAGAGCACAATAGAAGCAGTGAAAGAATGTTTGTGGTGTTCTGCAGTGTCACATTGCTTCCACTTCATGCCGTGGTTTTCTCTGAAGTTCCGACAAAGCTTTTCTCCTGTCCTGCCTAAGTTCAGCTAGAACCTTAACTCAAAAGTTTGGATAAAGACTCTATATTAAAAAGTCCAGACACGAATCAAGAGATCATAGGTATACCTATCATAGGCTCCAAAATAATTTTCAGTCTCCAAAATCCTCCAAGAGTAACGCTAGCCCAATGACTGAAAGAGTTGATTTTCAGGTGCAACCCACTATATGATATAAAAACTGCATGATCTCTGTGATCTCTGTTGCAACATTTGATGGTGACTCACAGGAATAAATAAAGTCACAGCTAGTAGTAACAGGCTGTGCCTCTGATTTGCACGTTGTTTATACATTTGGGACATGCTACACTCCTGCTTTGCAATGGCAACTTACAAGACACAATAATGCTAGCTGTAATGCTTTAAATGGATCCTGGCCCAGGCAATGTTTAAGATGCAATAATTTTTTATCTAAACTTAGGATACCAAGAGATTTAGAGGATAAAAAAATAATTTTTTCTATTTTTTTATTTACTATTTTCATGTGAATCTGCCCTGCTTTATGCAGCCCTACATGTAAAAGAGTACGTTCTTTTTTTCTAACATGTCTATATAGCTTTGTCATGTGGTGGAAAATATGCCAAAGAGAAAGGGATGCTTTCAGTTTGTTGTTTCTTGTACTGTGGTAAAAAAGTGTTACTTGGAGGCATTCCTGGAAAATATTGTTATTTAGCAATTTTGCTAAGTGCTTTGAAACGGCAGCCCTGGACTTTATCCCATAAGACCCCATATGAGTGACCCGTACCCTTGCAAGTGGTACAACTGGAAACAGCAAGAGATCACTATGCACCATATATTTCCATTACATGTGGCTGATACACTATATTGTTTTTACTGTTCATACACCTCTCTTCTTAAAAGCTTTGAGACAACATGTGCAGTCTCTAAAAGTTCCGTTCCAAATCATACTACAAAATGCAGGATAATTTTTATTTGCAAGCAACATGCGTTGGACTGCTGTGACCTCTTCCAGGTGGAGGTCCCATCACAGTTATCCCACCTCATGGGACCTAAGTGCACTGAAGGGGCAGGTTACCTATAAGGGCAGAATAAACAGCTTCCCATTATCCCTAACCTAGGCCAATAGATAAATGCCACAATTTATCTAATGTACATATTGAGAAAAGTTGACTTTATTTGGAAACATAGTCTTTTTTTCATGATGTCTTGAGTTAACTATAATCCTGAAGGTTTCTGCATTGTACAAGTGCAGTGTAAAATGATATGTGAAATAATTATAAACCTATCAAACAAATACTGCTAGTAAACATGTATCTCTAAGAGTCTCAAAGAAGAGGTCTTCTATAATTTCCAAAAGACATGAGTGTTAAATAAGGAGGTCACTCAGGCTGGCTGTTGAGGAATTGAGTGAAGGAACTCAATGAACCTTGTGAAAGTCAATTGACCTCCTTATACCTCAGTCAAACATGGATAATTAAGTAAAGTAGAACTGCACTAAAAATTAGATGCAACATTTGCATCAAACACGCCTGAACTAAAGAATTCACATATGAGACCCCAATCCTGCAAACAATTATACACCTGGATTTAATAATGCATAATGTTTCATGGCCTCCTTAGTACCTTACCTATGAAGAGCTAATCTTAGAATTAGACCCTCCATCACCTATGTATGGTAAAACTACCCATGGATCTTTACACAACCAGAGGAGACATGATCTCTGCCTTGTAAAATTTAAATCAAACAACCAAGAGCAAATAGAACAAAAAGTAATCTGAAAGAGTGTGCATTTTTTTTTTCTCCAAACCAAGCATAAAATATGTATTTTAGAAAAACCTTGTATTTTAAAGGTTTCCTGACATATTTTGCATGGAACGAGACAAAAGATATGTGAGAAAAATGCTATAAATTTACATTATTAGGGCTTGTAGTGGAGTTAATCAATAAATAGCAGTCAGATACCTAATTCGGAATGCAAAGTTCATGGTACTTTGGCATTTAATTGCTCGATTAAGTGCTCAGTCAAAGCACATGTTTTTTGCTGCAGTGCTTTTAAAAGGTTTATACACAGTTTGATTCCATGGACCTCACTTGAGACTTTACTACTCAAGATGCAGACAAAACACTCAAATTAATCCCAGTAAATTTTTTATGGCTATAGCCATTGATTCCCTGTGGTACTTGTGCAGTGACCTCCAAAGTTGTCTAGGGCCTTTTCTGCTGAGGCCAATAAGCCCTGAATCAGGCCTGCCACCACAGAACGATGTTAATACCAACTTCAAAAAGGTAGGGTACAGAAACTGAAGCACACCCCTAAAAATGGATAAAATGTTAAAAACTGGATGGTCACAACCAGAGTAGAAAGAACTAAGGTAATATTAGTTCTAATTCCTCAGACATAACCCACAGTATTTACAGTAAGATTTAATTTGGTGATTCTGGATACATATCTCACATGAAAAAAAAAATTTAAAGTCTCTCATTGAGCAGCACATCTCTATTCACTGAGTTCATCAGTGTATTTCAGAGCTGTAAATACATTTCACACCAATACCTAAAGGATTAAGTAGGTACTGAGATGAGCTAGACAACTCCTGCTGTACTCTGAAGCCCAGAACAGCACAGAAAGGAGAAACTGCAGTCCTTTTAGTGAATTAACTTCTGATTTGACCTACAGAGGCAGGTTTCTATGGGGTAATGTTAAGTGATTCACTATAGGCTCATTTAATCCTGAGGTCTTTTGCAAACAATGCTGCCAAATTGCAAAGGTGCTTTGTGAAATCACCTATTGTACATCAGATGCCGAACAGAGACTTCAATGTTCATCCTCTGCCAAGTCCCCAAACATGAAAAGCTCATGTTCTACCTCACTAAAGACCATTTTTTTGACAGCAGAATGAAGGCTGCAACAGAATGCAGGTTGCCAATAAAAATAAGAGGTTTACTAAACTTGTTTTAGATATTAAATGCTAGCCTGGGGGTCTTTAGCTCTTGAGTGTTTTCCATCATGTGAAAAAAATATAGCAAATACATAAAATCCTTTTAGATAATGACAGTCCCATGTCTTGTAAGCAGTCATTCTGCTAAAAAGCAAGTTCCTGCCTCTATTTAAATCAACAACAAGATTTCCACGTACAGGACTGGGGCTTTTACACAGCTTTTATTTACCTTTTCTTTTCTTTTCTTTTCTTACATATCTTCTGTGCTAACTTTCATTCTTTCCTCTCCTTCTCTCTTTTATAATTTTTTACAAATTAACTGAGTAAAATACATCTGGCTTGAAATATTTGTAGTTATTAAATTACATTAAAACCAAAATTTTCATTAATTAATTTATACATCTTCAAAATAAGCAGTCTTTCATTTCAGTCAAATAGCAGGTTATAATGTTCAGAGAGAATAACTATAATGAAACCATGAAAACCAATGTTCTTCAAAATAAGAAGTCAATAAATAACAGGTCCACCAAATACCTGCCTCAGAAATATCTTAAAATGTATTAGAACCATGAATTTCAGAGATATAGCAATTATTCCTTTTTAACATGCAGTCTGAAAGCAAAAAAAAAAATGCATTAGGGTACTCAAAAGATCTGTAATTATGTACTTTAAAAATCAAAGTAGCATTATCTTAATTCAGGAGGAAAGAATACTGTCTCAGAAGGAAAAAAAAGAGTCTTCAAGAAACATCATTTTCTGCTCTTTAATGTAGACACTAACTTACTTTGTGTCTCTTATGACTCTGTGACCAGAAATAAAACAAGTAGATATAGTAACAACTCATTCCAGAAATTCAAATTCCTATTGAAATAGTGTTGCGTGAATTGGAATCAATAGCAGAAAGAGAGGACATATTCTCCAACTATTTTCACTGTAACTTCACAGGCTACTAGTTCATAAATGAAATAAAGAAATTAAAGAAGAATGAAATAGAGAAATAAAGAATGAAATAAAGATCGAATGCACAATATCCTGATGACAAATTTCCTTGCACTGCACAGTCATTCTTTTACCTTCAAGACTAATATAACCAATAAGCTTGGAGGGCATTTATATAAACTTTAAATATGCACTGGAGATGTTTCCCCAACAAGGCCAGTTTTTCTAGTGAAGTATCAACACAGAGTATTGGGTCAGCAGAATTAAAATGGACCATTCTCACTCTGCAAAAATCTCTTTGTAGTTAGAACGCTGCTGGTGGTTTTGTTTCCACCTATGTCTACCATCATCTGGATCATTCAGGGAGGCAGGAGCGTGGGTTACATAGAAGAGGACTCTATTATTGCTAAGCAAGGTTTCCCGATCAAAAGGCTGTGAACATTCGCTGTGTATTCAATAAATCTGAAGTATTAAGGGCATACAGAATTGCTGGGGCTGCAAAGGCCATCTGGGGAGCACGTGACCCTTCCCAGGGACCTACTGAAGGTTTATTACACAGCTGGGAGTGAATATGTAATATAGTGCATGTTCAGGAAGACTGGGATGTTCTGACATCATCCGAATTCCTGTGTACGGGTAAAGAGCAACCTGCACATGCCGGGGTGGTGATCGCTGGAAATCCCAAAGGCGTTTAAGATTCCAGATGAAGAGCAGCCAAATTAGAAGCGTGTGATCCATTAGAGTTACCATCTGGAAATTCTGGACACTCTCTTAAAGCCTTTAAAATTTGCACAATCCAGAAAGAGAAGACTCACCTGAGAAAACCTGGGTGTATGGAAGCTTTTCATTACAAACTTGCCAGGGATAAAAATGTGAAAAATATATCATAATAATGAATGCTGCTGAACTTTAGCTAGCCAAAATCGGGGAACCACAGCAGGTTTCCTGAGCCCATCTCTCCCCTGAAGTCCACTTGAGCAGAATGGACAAGGCTAATAGAAAACATCCTTCAGATGTGACGCAGAGTTAACGCAGAAAGGTGTGTTGTTAGAACACAGGCTAAAGTCAGCTGAAAAGCTGGGTAAACACCAGATTTATACCTTCATCTAGCCTGTTCATCATTAAGAAATTCCATTTAAACTAGTAAGGTGTTATTTTCCAGAAATGGATAAATGCATTTTGCTGCTGTCTTACTAGAGTTCCAGGATCTGTATTTTGCAAAAAAAAGTTAACTTCTTAACACAGAATTGGGAACGGACCTCTGGCTCACACACAATAACCATTGCAAAAGAAAATTTGCCCATTCTAACTTTATTCTGTGATTGAAATTTTGCAATGGTAAATTTAAATAAGAACTAAGCAATAGAAAGTAACATTTTGGATGAAAGTCCTAGAAATTTTAAAAACTCCAGTGCTTCTCAGGAGAGGTTCATTATGATAGCAGTTAGTTTTAATGAAGAGAAATAAAAAAAATTTGACCAAATCAGAAACAACTTTTTCCATATTGCTTATTATTTCGATAATTTTCATTCCCAGGACTGCACTCCATAGGCTGAAGTAAACGAGCCCCCAGGCTGCTGGATTTTAGCTGCAACCAATGCGAAAGTACAGAAGACAGCAGCACTCTTTTGGCATTTATTGCTTGAACTATGTCCTGAAGCTATCAAAAATCAGTGGTCAGAAATCAGCCCTTTCCCAAGGCATCACAGAACTTACTGCCATGCCTCGATTTTTTTTTTTAAAACCTTGGCAATAGAAATCTTTCTTTCCTTCTCTGCCACATTAGGAAACCTGGTGTGGGTTCCACAGGACTTGGCAGCGTCTCTCCTAGTCCCTTCTGCTGTTACACTGCACGCTGCCCCAGGGTTTCCGAATCAGTCACGCATCAGGCTTTGTGGCATGCCTCCGATGGAAAAGCCTTTGAGCAATTCAGCCCTTCTACACTGTGTGGTTCGCAAACAAAACAAGCCCCTCAGTGCTCTGAGGCTGAAATAATGCTTGCAGGGACAAGTTGCTAGTAGACAGTTTCCTAACGCTTGTAGGACAAAACAGGCCACAGAAGCTGTGTGCTCCAGTAAAGAAAACCTCCCTTACATGACGAATGAAACATTGCTGTGTTGCTGGTGGTGTACAAAAAAGAACAGTGTCAATCCTTACATTCTTTCTCCTCCAGTTATTATACATTCGTAATGCAAAAACATACCATTCAGTAATCAGAGTGATAACTCCTGCAAACACCAAAAAAACTGAGAGCACAGCACAAAGATTTTTCTTGAAATTCTGTGGGAAGCTTCTCAACCTCGATTTTACATTGGGATTTGCAAAATTACAGAAAGCTGATTTAAATATCCCTGTTCAGAGAACTTGGCCCACTAGTGCTCTCACTAAATTACAGCTGGTCAGTTGATTAAAGATGAGGGTATCCAGAAATGACTGGATTTGAGGAGAACCAAAAAAATCCAGCCGCAACAGCTGGGCCAGAATAGCCCAAACTTTGATGACTACTCTTTAGTAATAAGTGTCCTGGTTAACGAACTTGGAATGTAAGCAGCTGGCATCAGACATGCAAAGGCAAGCTATAGTTATGAGGAAGCAAAGCTGGGATGTTGCAAAGGTATTACAATGTCAAAACTGGACTGACCACATATCCCAAACCAGGCTGTAAGAACAAAAGGGCGTTTTAATGGGTGGAAATTATTTGTAATATATTATTCTCCTCACATAATAAAGAGGAAGTATCTTTTTTTCCCTTTTGCTGTTCTCTTATATATTGGATTGAAACACTTCCTTCTGGTCCTCTCTGCCAAGTCTCAGTAGCAAAGGAAATATCAGCTCACTATTGTTAGTATATAAATTAGCTGAACTTCATCTAAGACAAGTCTGTAGAACTGTTGTGCCAAAAAAAAAAAAGTCAGTATTCTCTTAATGTACTGCATCTCTATTTTAAATAAACCTGCACAGAAAACAGGATTCCTTTGGAGAATGTAAAGGAGTATAAAGGGGTAAGTAAATAAAGCAGCACACAGGAAGCGGCCTCTGCAGGTGTCTTAGCTCCGCGTAGGCCAGACATAACCACTGTCATACTGAATATTACCTTATTCTGCACTTACGTAGGTCTGTGACTGTAACTGATTTTCTGGGTCAGCAGCCAAACTGAAATACTGGAAGCAAAAACGTGGCTGTGTCTCTTTGGTCCTGTCCCCACCCTGGACTGGGAAAAGAACAAACTTGACCTGGAGTTCCTACTTTTTTTAAAGAAAGACTGAACCTCCAGGTTCTAGGACAACCAAGCAGAAAGGCAAACGTGGGCAACGACATCTCTGCTGTTAAAGCTGTTTCAGCAGCAGTGTGAGTGTCAAGGCCATGCGCTGCAGGGGACCCCGTGGGCCAAAGCAGCCAGGAGACCAGGCTGTGGACCCCAGGGACGGCAAAGCCCAGCATCTCTGGCTGGCTGGGCACAAGAGACACCATGCATGGCACCAGGGACAAACTGTGCTACTGCAGTTTACTGAGGAAAGGGTCAGAGGAAGAATTGTTTCTACCTTCACAAGTGAAAGACACAAACTGCAGTGAAGAGGGAAAGAGAAGAACCCACTCCAACTTCCCTCTAATTTTCTCCTCGGAGACACTGTCCTTTTGCAGAGGGAGATGCAGTTTCAAAGACTTTCATGCTGAGATAAAAATCAAATTTCATAATCCCCAAGTCTGTGGGTAAAAGAGGGGCAACATGACTAGAATTTATCTCCAGGCTATCTTTTTAGCTCACACCAGACCGGTTTTGCAGTTCTACTCAGAAGTGGAAACAGCTTTAGGATCAAAACTCCATTTGTGATGAATTTGTGGTCACTAAAAACATTACCCAACTCTATTGATTAAATTACAGGATAAGGCCAGTCTGATCCTTCCAATAAGCTGAAGATTATGCCAGCAGTTTCTCAGTGACTTTGCAGAACTTTACAGCAGCCAATTAACCCGACCAGACAGGCCAAAACCAAAGTCGTCATCCAGTAATGCTAAAAAACTCACAGTGGAGTTGCTGAACAACTGCTACTATTTTCTGGGGCATGGCATGGGATAGAGGTACCCAGTTGTCTTCAGCAATGCTGAAGGTATTACGCATGAAATCCAGGATAACCGTAAAGCTTATTGTGAGCTGAAACAACATGGCAACAAATGATTTCAGCCTCTCGCTAAGATTGCCAGCACTCTGTCATTTGGCAAACCTCTGAGAAGGCACGAATATTTGTTTTTCTAAATATCAGACAGCTTTGGGTTTGCAAAGCTACATGAACAAATTAATACATGAAATCCGTGACTAACATACAAATCCCACCCTGCCTATTTCTCTTTTCACTTCCCCTTCTGGAAGTTCAAATTCAGGAGACATCAATCTGTTGCTAGAGTAGATTTATGTTGCTGGAACATTTACCTTGAGGCCAAACGTTAGCTCTAACAACTATTTTTTATTTCCATCCAAAAGAATGTTTACTGCCCTATGCTGAGCAACTGAAGGATACAGCAGGCTCATTCTGTTTTCTTTTTTTAAACCTTAGGGTAGAAAGAATATCAAACCTCAACATAAAGTTTAGTTCTAAGGAGGTATGTGTGTGTATATATATGCATACATAATAGGGGTTCGCACCTACCTCTGAACTCTTTGCTCATAGCATTTTTTAATGGTCTTTCCTCATCAAAAGTGTTCTGTGAATTTTACTGTTGAACACGTTAATCTCTAATCTCAACAGTTGATCTCTACACTTCCCTTTCTTTAGCAAATGATTTTTCTGCTTTTCATCAAAAGCCTGAAATTTTCCTCTTCCCCCCTTCCCTTTTGCAATTAGTTCTGCTGGCACTGCCACCAGTTGCTACTTCTGCAACTTTGCCAGTAACTGGGTTGCACTATGGAATTAAAAAAAAAAATTTAAAAATTAAAAGATAATGTGAAGGACTTTATTTGAATATAATGTGAAGGACTTTGTTGGCTTCATCTGATCAGCTATCCCTGAACCAAAGTGTTAGGTAACTCATCTGGGAACATGTAATGTTAAATATTCATGGATATCCAACTCTGAAGCCATAATACTGAATATTTATACTGGAAGCACAATCCCAGGAGCTTTGCCTAGCATATAAAGGAACAGAAACATAGCTGTTAAACTAAAGTATGCTTTAAGCTGCAATATTTCATATATGCTTAATTGGAATAGGCATACTAAGGCTTAATAAACATAAATATTTTTAAGGCTCAGATTTGGCCTCAATACAAATTCTTCTCTCCTGAAATTAGAATTTAATTTGGGGTCACTTTTAACACAAATTAGAAATAAAACCTGCTTTCTGATGAGACAGGATGACACTGGTTTTAGTTTTACAGTTCTGTAACCAAGAAAATTATTCTGGTAGTCACTTCATCATAGCTCTTGGCACTTTGATGACTGCTTGTTTGATCTTGAACAGCCCAAGCAAAGAAAATGTTGGTGTGTTCAGCACACATTAATCACAGAAGTTTTTACAGATGTTTGAGTTGTGTATTGTATCTCCCTGTGCCAGCCTGGGTTCTGACAGCTCCAGCGAAATTAATCAAGCTAGAGGCCAGGCTGCCCAAAAACACTGCTTTTGCCCAGATGGAGGTCGTTTAAGTTACGATCAAGCATCCACACACTTGCTGACAGCACAGGGGAGGGGAATGTTTTTGTAGGGTAAGAGGCAGGGAGGCAGGGATGATGAGTCAACTCCAAGCATGATGCCCCAGAGCTACCCTTGACTACTTTGAGGTTGCAACTCTTCTTACCCTGATGGTAGCAAAGCTGTGGATCCCACAGGCTCCCTTTGGTGGATGCTCTTTCCTCATTGACTTTGTCACCATGTAATGTGGTGGAGACTTTCTAATGTAACCCTTCTAAGGTTTCTCCTGCTGTCCTCCCCTTGCCTTCCCAATAGGCTTTCCAGCATGGCTTGGATTAGCCTTAAGTTCTTGCGGTTTCTTGTTTCAGATTTCGGTCTGGCCATTTGTCATCCTGGTTCTGTTTCTCTTCTCTCTGTTCTTAGAATGATGGAACACAGGATCACCTCTCTGGATAAGATTATAAATGTTTTGCTGTTGAATTGCCAGTAACGAGTCTCTGCCAAATTTATTCTAAAATTCCCCAAGCAGCAATTTAATTACATTATTTTGGATACAGCACCATAGCAGCTGCATTCATTTGATGAGGACTCATTATGGTTTATGGTGAAAACAATGGCAAATTAGTTCTGATGTGTTTTGGAATTTGCTCTTTATGTAGTTTAGAATAGCCCTGTTTTAGTGAGCTTGACTCCCAAGCCCATTTCATCCTGCAGTCTGTGAGAAAGTGCGAAGGCTCTGACAGGAGTTCTTAAAAATCAGATATATCTACACCTGTTGCAGCTCAGTTATTGAAGTCCTGCTGGTTTGTGGTTAAAAGAGAATTACCAGACAGTTCTGTTCCACTATATTTTAAGGAATATTCCAGGACTATTGCAAAAGTCATGTGTATAAATCAAAATAAATACATAAATAACAAATCCTCAGATTTGTCCATATTTTTCATGGGTGAACTTTTCCCGACGCAGAAAAGATCATATCCTTAATAGAAATTTAGTAAGGGTTCTCAAGGAAATCTAAAACATTACTTCTGTGACTGCTTCCAAGCTCAAACTTTAAGCCAGATTTGTGAAATATTTGATCAATTTTTTTGAACTGTCTGGAAGACTCACAGTAAGTTCTAAGCACATACAAGAGGGTGACATGAATCCTAATGATAGGGCAAAATTCATAGCAGGGGGGTAAAAACCACCAAAGATCACATTTGTTCTCCTACCACTGTTCCCAACAAAAGCTGCAGCTTCATGTTAGAAGCTATATTAGAAGTTTTTGCCAGAGTGCTAACATCATGTGAGGGGTGTAACTTCTGCAGGGAACCTTTGTACTGAAAAAAGTCTTTGTATAGGCATAGTTATAGCACCACTTTTGTACCTCTGTAGTTTATTTTGATTTGTTTATCAATACAGTTGTTTTTTGTTAGCAAAAATACTTTTTGGCCACTTAACGACACAAGAAAAAAGAAAGGTTCACTCAATGTCAGGAGTCACATCTGTACATCTTAACAGCAGTCTGTGCTGATAAAGAGAACAACGCTTAACAGAGCTGGACACAGAGAGGTTGCTATATCCCCATTTTATACACAGTTAAGAGCTATGGCTTGAATTGCTCCTCCCTGCTTAGGATAATATTTAAAGTCCATTCAACTACTTTCCTCCCTGACCTACTCTGTAAGACCTTCATCTTTACTTTGTGCCAGAACCAGAGGAAGTCTGACCCATCACTGAGTCATTTCAACTTGCCAGACATCCAGAAAATTATTCGCTTACTGTGCAGGGTTGTTTTTTTACCAGTGTTGAGGGCTGGCATAGCTCTCAGATACCTGAGGTGGGATCAGAGAGGTATGGCACAGATGCTGAAGAGGAGGTAGGGAGGCACCACTACAGGAGGGGGGAAATGGTGGGCCCACAGAAACCAGCCATTAAATTGACTTGGCTGCTGGGAAATTGTATTTTAGGCACCCAACTTGTGCATCTACTATCAGCATCTAGTGCAGCAGTCTTCCTAGAGTACACCTGTGCGGTCAGTGAAGATGGCTGGGTGCCTAAAAAGAGATAAAATGGAGCAGACTCAGTGGTCCCTCTCATGCACACCTCTGCCACTGCTGCTCGCTGCCAGCAAATGCCAGAAAAGGCAGGGAATGAGCTCACCAAAGGGTTGCACAGGTGCCCGAGCTGCTTCAGCACTGTGCAGGAAAGAGAGAGAAAACAATGTAACAGGGTGAACCATTTTCTGGCAGCATTGGGCTTGTTAAATCAGTTCAGTGATCCCATAATATAGTCTCTGTGCTAACAGTATAAATAAGAAAAACCCCTGACAGTCAATAAGTACCTAATAAATAAACGATTAGCAAGTATGAGTAATCAAAAAAAATATATTTGCTGAAGCAATGTGGGATTCTGCTGGTACATCTGAGGCCAGAAGTTGTTCTATACTGTAAATATAATATAAAGCAAAATTAGTGAATGGGCAAAATTTTTAAGACTGGACAGGAGGCCTTCTACTCACACTATCAAGCTCTTACTGCTTCGCAGAACTGGAAACCAATGACATGAATTCTGACTCTTAAGCAAGGATACTGAAGGTAGGTATATACTATATAAGAGAGAAAACCCCCAAAGCTTCAAACCACTTTCCTAACTGGCATGCCCAATTTAAAATGGCTTCCCGTTACTGAAGCGCTTAGCTACATTCCAGGATTTCTGACAGACTTTTCTTTTGAATTGTTCTGTAGAAATAATGACTCAGAGAGAGCAGCCTTGAGACAGGCAGCTTCCAAGATCGGATATTTGCCTGACCTTGCAGACCTCCCCAGGAAGGAAACGAGTGCCTCCAAAGAAAACACGTGACAGCAGATTCAGAGCCCATTCTGCAAGCGGGAGTCATTCAATGAAGCACTCCAGTCTTGAACTTCAGGGTGAATTGCGGTTCCTACCATGCTTAGAATATGTCAGGAAAAAAATGTGAAAAACAAGCATCCTCTCCTTCACTTCCCTGTTGTTTTCTTCCTTGGAGTGACAGTTTCGTTGCTAACTATAAGCAGAGCTATTACAAAATAAGCAGTCCCACATCTGAATTTGCAACTTGTGACAATCATTTTATCTGTAACCCAACAATTTACTTGTACTCTTATACTGCAAACACTCAACTCTGCACACAATAAAGGCAACAATTAGACTAAAATAACTTCCTAATTTATTCACAATTATCTTGATATTGTACACATCAAAATCTAAAGCCTTCACTGACTTTAACAGTGCTGAAATTAAGCATTATGAGATTTAAGAGCAGAACTCCAAATTGGTTTTGTTTGCTTGTGTCTTTGTTTGTTTGATTTTTCCTAAAGAGTAGTAGTGATTTATTTGACAGAAAAATTACATTGCTTTCAAGTGAGAACATGCAAACTGATGCAGCCAGAGCAAGAACCCATTTAAACTGCTCAAAATTCAGACTTCATTTAAATGTTTTTCAGGTGTTCAGAAAAATGTTTTATTAGATGATCACTCTCTTTACGCAGCCTCTTTTAACAAAAGACATTACAAGGAAATTATTAATCTAAAGAGGTGGTATTGCTTAGAGTAATTCACTACATGTTCAGACAAAGGTTTTCAATTTGTATAAATATGGATAAAGCTGGAAGTAATCAAGTAAATTAAAAAGGTAAAAAAGGTTCCTCTGATAATATTCTTACTCCAGAAGAGCTACGGTAATTCATAGCATCCTGTCTGCAGAAGAATTCCAGTGCATCAGAATTTCAGGAGAGCTGGAGCACGTCTACCAACTCTGAAAAGAAAGCTAACTCAGCAGAGGGAAAGGCAACATAAAAACCACAAAAAACCTTCATGGTTGCTGCTCTAATTGGTGGATCTGAAGGGAAAGGTCACTTTTTCCTCAAGAGTGATCATAAGAAATGCTCAAAAGAGGGTGAAAACATTATTGTATGTCTAATATAATACCCCTTCCCCCCACAAGCTGCAGGTTTTTTTTTTAAGTTGAAGGTTGTAATCAAATGCAGGGAGAGAACAAAACCTGCCCATACTTAAGGCACATGAAAGAAAAGATTTCATCATCCTATAAATTCACTCAAAGTTTGCATAACCTCACCAGGTGTCTCCAGTGGGTCCTTTCACTAAGTGGGCACCTATTACCCTTTGGGAAAAAAAGGGCCTCAATGCAGAGGCTCCCTGACATGGCAGAGTTTTCAATGTACTGATGAATTTTAACCCTCGGTGCAACAGCAAGTGCTTACTCACAGAAAAGAAAATGCAGCTCACTCTGGCCAAGCTGAAGAACACCCTGTGCAGTGGGAGAGCCCCAGCCCTGGTAGAGCCTTCCTGGAGTGACCCACTGCCCCAGCATCTGAGTACGTGGAGGAAGCGGGAACCATAGGAAAGACCATACAGTGACCAGGAGGTCCATGACTACTGGAAAAACACAGGGGCTTTCTCTCCCAGGCACTTACCTCTACCAATCCCTTGCATAGCTGCACATATATTTTTCCCCTTTTATAGTTTACAGAATTTAGTCAGGTTTGATATATTGGGAAAGGCATTGGAAACATCTATTTTTGGATTGACAAATGTTATTTTTTAAAAAAATTATTATGTCAGCCAAATATTATTTGTAATATTTTAATAGTTCCTTTAATTACTTCTTCGAAGGGATTTCTTGCATGTATGTGTTTAGAGTCTTTGGGCCACAAACAAAACATTTCAAATACCTACTCAGATGAATTGCCATCCATAGACTTTTCAAAACGTTTTCTTCTCTTTGGTAGCTTTTTATTAAGATCGATATTGCTCAAAATCAGTTAGAATGAGTTACATACTCCATATGATGCTGGCTTAATCTGGAAATGAATTTTGCACACACTGTCATTAGCCTCAGCCTAACAAGTCTGCTTAATGCTTCTACCATGAGACACACATGCTGTGAACAGCTGCCTGCCTTTAATCTCTTTTAAAGTTTGACTCTATCATAGCAAATAACAACACTTGGGTGCACAGCCTCACGTATCAAAATAGCCAGTAAAACTCTACAAGCACAGAGATAAGTTTCAGTGGGGAGGCTCCTGTAATGCAGGAGCCTCCAGCAGCTGCCGGCTGGTGAAACAGTGTACCCTGTCAGGGTACCCAGCTCTCCCGAAACCCAGAAGAACACTCATCTGTATGACTAATACAGCAACATAGGTTCTTCTCTTTTTCTTTGCCACAGGATGCTTTCGTTTCTCTAGTAGTTCATGAAAGATGTTGTATTTATTTATTTTTTACCTTTAACTAATTTTACCTATCAGCTAGACTTAGATATGGAAAATTTCTCTGACATTCAAATGCATTACAAGTTTGAATTGACACTGTTGTTCGTAGATAGCATGAAATCTCAATATAAACTGCATGGGGAAAACAGGAGACTTTGGCAAGTCACAAACATATCCACATATATGCAAACAAAATTTGAAGAAAAGAGAAGAACTGGATTATTTTGATCAGGGAAGCACTTTTATTACTTTTTTCTTCATCAGCTTCAAATTAGTCACAAATTCCCACAAAAATTCCCTCCCCCCCCCCCTTTTTTTTTTTCTTTCTTAGAAAACCCTCAACTTTCATATGGATATGAAGTTGCATATCGTGTATTACTCCACCAAAATATCCCTGCCTTTTCAAATTTTTAGCATTTGGTTTCTGCAGCCAATGTTCTGTGGGCCACTAAAAGGGTATAGATGAGGGATCTGTTGTAGTTTAGAAGACCAATATGACAACTAACTGAACAGATAAATCACAAAGCAAAAAGCTAGCCACAGGCACTCCAGCTACATTTCTGATCTGTAGTGAATTTGATGCTTCTCATACCCTAAAATATAATTATAGGATCGTACTGCTACTTTATGTTATTATGGCAAACATATCGTAAGGAAGCTAAAATTGCGAAGTTTCAAAAGTGAAGACTGAGACTGTATTTTGGCAGGAAATTTACATTTCTCCAAAAATACAAATGTTGTGAGCATGGAAAAAAAGCCCAGACCACTAAACCGTGATGCGTTCAAAGTCAAACTGATGCAACTTTGAGCATGCGTTCAATACAGACAATAGCCCAAAAATTCCAGAAGTGCAATAGTGTCATAACTGAGATGGATGGGGAAATATTTCTACAGAACCATACTCCTGACTATGGACCCATTGCTTGTCCCTTTTTCTTCCCTTTCCAGTTTTTGGCACTCAGAATCTCATGGAGCTCTTTCAGAGGAGCCAAGGTGTAGGTGCAAACATACAGGTGCTAGCAGATGGCACAGAATTTTCTAAACTTTGCAGTGCAGTACACGACGACAGTGTGTCACATCTTGGCCACTGGGGACAGCTGAAAGCAGGTCGGTAGGCTTTAAGAGAGGGGATCTGTAAAGCACAGAAGCAAGCACAGAGCTCCGGTTCCTCTAGCGCTTTGGTCGAAGGCGTTAAAACAACCCTGCATATGCTCCCCTTCCACATTTGTGAATTGGGATAACTGCATAGGGCAAACAGCCCGAACAAAGGGAAAAAAATCATAAAGTAAGTGGTACTTCACTCCAGCCTGCAGAAATTAAAAAAGAAAAGGCTATCGTAAAAAGCAATGCTGTCCGCACCATCAAGGCACATCAAGAAAGCCAGTGATATATTACTTACTTATTGGCTAACCAACATGTTCTAAGAATTTTACTGATGAAGGCAACGCGCTTTGAATTAAGCATTTATACTGTAAAAGGGTAGGAATTGCTTAAATAAGCATTTACAGAAAGTCTAGGAATACCTCAGTATACACTCACTATGATAAAATAATTTGATTTTCCATTTTCTTTGCTCCTCTTTCATTTTTCACTGACTTTAGATAAGAGGAAAACAGACCAGGCCCTGTCTGATTTGCAAGAGTGAATTATAAATGAGATGTGAAAGCTGTGAAGGGCAGGAACCCCCTCGCCCCACATCCTTGGTGTGGGGGCTTGCTCTTGGGGCCAACGACGTCCTTCCCAGAAAAAGAAAAGCCTTCTTGTGTGGAGGGTCAAGGGATGCCAAGAGAGATAGGGGGCTGGATGGCTGGCTTTGGGGAGAGGTAAATACAGATGGGAGAAAGAGGGAACACACAATCTTATCGCCCATATCAGGCTTTGAGTCTTAAGTGTGCTTTAGCAACCCGGCTTTCCAGTCCGTGACCTTCTGGAGGAGATTCCCTCTCCATGGACTATTCAGGCTTTCCAAACTAAGCACCGTTTCTGGCTGGTATGAACCCCTATGTATAGTCTCACAGTGCTGGGGGTACATACAGGTATTATCATTTTGCTAGAAAGTGTACATTTTGCTGAAGAAAGGCGGCCAAAGAAAATCATAATAGATGTACACTTGTAAAGCCTGAAGTGGAATGTAGTGTACTGGGATCAGTCCTGGATTTGTGTTTTAAGACCAGACACTATGAAAAAAAAAAAAATAGACTGTGAAAATTGTTCAACATAAGATGAAGAACTAAAATGCTTTAATCCTGCTTTTATGATTGTATGTCATTACAGGGCAGAGTTAAAGTAATTTGTATTTCTCTTCATGGAGCAATTTAACATTAAATTAAAGGTTAAGAGAAATCTGAATATTGAGTGTTCTGCAGTGCGTATTTGGGAGATATTTGCATCCAGGTTTTGGGGTGGTTTTTTTTTTCCTATTTAAAGCATACTATTAACGACCTTCACCGTTGTCTGAAAAGGTATTTGCTGTCACATTGTTTTTTTAAATTTTTTGCATTTAAATAAGGTTATACCTTAAAATAAGTCCAGAATATACGTACGTAACGTATAGGCATACATACTCATACTCTTCCACACACCTTTCAATGCCACTGAAGAGTGTGAGGTTTAGCCTACTCTCCATTCAGCCGTACTCTCCCAACTAGCTTTATCATTCCCCACTAAAGCACTAAAACAATTAGCTTTCTCATTCTATTTATCAGTTATAAGAAAATGTACTGTTATGCTAAATCTGTAAATGTTCTGCCTTTGAAAGGTCACTTGTTTGTAACTCTTCCTGTTAAAAGCCCTATCTTTTTTACTCTGGTAGGCAGACACTACATTTCCTAAACAAATGGTCAACCTGTGCCCAATGCTCTAAACAGTTCATGATTTACCCTTAACCTCATCTATTTGCTTAATTTCCATTTTCATTGGGTTTTTTTATTGCTTTACTTTTTATTGTTTAAACACAAATTCTCATTCTGAGGAATTATCTGCCATGCATTATATTCCATCACCGATTTTCAAGCATCATATTGCATAAGCAACAAAGGGTCAGTCAAGAGGTCATTACAGCAAGCAAATTCAGAGCTAGAACAAGCCTGTTATCTGAATAGTTTGGACCACATCTATGGAAAAGTATGAAAATACATTCTACTTAATGCCTAGTTTGGCTTCCCCGGAAACCAGAGTCATGAGAGCAAAGATAATAACGCAGTACTAGTTACAATTTTTTAAATTCTCTTGTTCTTCCTGAATAGATTATGCCTTCAACACCATCATTTCCACTAAAATTTGAAGGAAATAAATAGTATGCGAACATTTTTGAAAGACTTGCCAACTGTTAAATTTGTGAAAGTAAGTTTTAAAAAACTATGGATTATGTTATTTAAAGGATGTTAGGTAGATAAAATAAAAACGATCTCATAGTACTTAAAGCTGTTGTGAAGTAATAACTCATTACCCACAGTCATAAACACAAGGAACTTCAAACTATGTTAAAACAGTCTAAAATTTACAAAAAACCCCAAACAAACAACTGCTCCCTCCCCGAAAGGACTAATGTGTTATTACTGTATTGACGCTTTCAATTGTCCTTCTAAGCTCCACCAAAGAAATACCAGATGAAGGAAGCACAGCCAATTGAGATAACACTAGACTAAAGAGAGAATGTTCTAAAGTCTGTCTTAATATTTACATATTAATGTAGTAAGTGTAGCTGGAAAACCTTTGTAGTAAAATAGTTCATTCCTACATTGATCCTCTTCCATGCAACGACTTAGTATTTCTGGATCTTTGCAAAAACTGAAGCACAGCCAATTAGTTATATTTTTGCATCTATTTCTGCATTAAGTAATACCAGATAATATTCCATACTAGTAGATGTGACCATTCATCATTTTAATTTCATAAAAAATGAAATATCTGTCAAACATCTAATAATAATCTAATAATAATATCAAGCTTCATCTAATCTAAAAATAATCTAATAATACTGAAAGTCTACAAGTTCCACATTTCGTCAGATTGGATGTAGTGTTTCAACTATGTGTTAAACCTGTATAACTGGCACTATAGAAAGTAACTTTCTACACCCTGAATCTATTAAGTACAGTGTAAGGAAAAGTGCCACTTATGTAAATGTTTAATAACACATATCACAGTAACACTGACATACTATGTCTTTACATATCAGTTGAATTTTTTTTTTTTAGTTAAATAGCTTCCATTAAATAGGAAGTTAGTAAAGTTAAGGGTACACAGGGAAACTATACATTTAGATGTGAAAATATTCAGCTACTAAAAAAGATATATGCATGGAATGTTAAAAATGGATACCAAGTAAAACAATGTGTATTATTAATTATATAATTAATTATACAGATACATGATCAAATATGTTTTTACTGGCCTACATATATATATGAAACTGTATACATTTACTTAAAACATAGGCATATTTATTCAAAATCAAGGTTTGATATTCCTGAACTTAGACATTACTAGAATTTACATGTATTTCTATGCTAAACAAACAAGTCTACACACAGATACATACAAACATATGTAGTATTGACTTTATACACTAACACAAGCACAAAAAATATGCACATAAAATGAATAAATTTATATAGACACATATTTACATGTATGTGCATAATATGTAAGTCCCAAAACCAATGTTCCCACACTGTCAACCCCACTGTTTATATGAGAATAGATTTGTAAGTGCTGGGTTCTTATACGGTATCAGAGTACACCAGTTAATGATCAAGCTGCAACTACAAAATAATGCCAAATAAAAATAGTCGGAAAGGTTCAACACGTATTTTGCCAGTATCTCTGCAAAGACATTTAAATATAAAAAGTTTCTTAATTCATAATATACGTATCAGGGAAGCAGATATATTTTTGCGCTCTATTCATTGAAGCTGTGGACTTGACAGTGTCTCCTGCCTTTACACAGTCAAAGCAGGCTCATAAGAGTTGAGTGCAATTCTCCCTGTGTGGAAACAGTTCATGGCTGCTTCCCACAAAAAGAAATATTTGTGAGTAATCGAATTGACACACCATAGAAAACCAAATCCTTGCATCCTGAATCAACAATGTAGGACAGAAGTGTATGAATTCTGCCACTGAAACTAGGAGAAAACCTCCCAAACAAGAAGCTCCCTTTTGTTTCTGGAACTGCTGAGTGCCATTCAGAGGACTGCCCTGCCTTCGTAAACATGCCCAATACACGTCAGCACTAATAAGATTCAAACAAAAACATGGAGGACCACAGCTAACCTACAGCATTTCGATTCAACAAAAGATCTTGCTTGACTAAGCACCACAAAATTGTGCCAAAATTATGTTTTGGTAAGAATATATGTGTCGGTGGCCAGATTCTCAGTACATAAGATGAGTAAAAATATTGGTTTCAATGTAGTTATGCTGGCTTTACACCATTTAAAAATACATCTTCCTCTTTTGTTACACCTCTTCATGACTCTTTGATAATATTAAATGAGCAATATCTTTCTATCCACACCTTGTAACTTCTCCCCAAAATATTCTCTCATTTTCAAAATAAATCTTATCTTTTAATTTTTCTTATCACTTTCTTGAGTATAAATACAGCTATAGAACAATGGCAATTTTATGAATTTTCTCTGAAAAAATGAACGTACTTTTCAACTGTCTTCTCCTTTCCATTGTAACAAGAATACAAGCAAAGAATCAGTGTCACAAGTAATTAGCCATAAATATGGTCTTTGAGGTAATATGGTGGGCTAAGCATAAGCATTTGCACCTTCTATTTTTAAAGCTCTCATTGTTTATGTAACTCAAAAATTATTTCTAATTTATACCACAATTTTGACTGCCACCTCATAAATGCAGCATATCACCAGGATATTTCCTGTTCTCTGTTTTGGTCATGGTTTATCATTTTCCCATTTTTAATATGCACCTGTCTATGATCTACTTTAAAAAAAAAAATAAAAAACAAACAAAAAAACCCAACATCACATCTATAACCGCTAAAACAGCTATAAGCGTGAAGATATATCATGTGGCCACATAACTAAGCAAGAAAGGACGCTGCTGGAAGAGAATAAGTGCCCTCAACCTCCTCTACCCCAGTACAAGTCGAGAAAGAAAAGCACCTCTCAGGGTTAGAGCTGTCGTTGCCAAAGGAAAACACTTTCTCATTTTCAGATGTCCACAATTGCTATTACATTGACTGTTAAACACAGTTCAGCACAGACGCCTCTGTTGGACAAGTGTACAGAACTCTTAATTAAGGGGTTTCATTCTTGCCACAAAAGGAGCTGGATTGTAATGGCATCTTTTGTCCTATGCTTAATGAAGCGTGAGATATTGTTTAAATAATTAGCAACACCACTGGAAGAGAATGCAAGTAATTAGCATAGCTTGACACCCAGAGCAACACCAGTTGCTGCTGTTAGCATCAACAATGTGTTGATTTAAAAAGAAAAACCCAAGAAAGAAAGTGTCACTTGAAGCGGTTTTGCTTTTCTTTTTTAAAGACACAATTAACCACTCATTTTTTAATGAATCCACTCTACTCTTGGCTACTGCACGTGCATCCTTTCAGAATTTTTTTTTGACAATTTGGGTAGCCTATCTATCAAACCCCATGTATTTTAAAAACCCACAGCAGCAATGCAGCAAGAAACAACCCATTTTTTCAGGTGGGGATTTTCTGATCCACTTGAACATTGAATTTGCCAATGGTACATACACATTATCCGTAAGTTAACAAAGACCATCTGCAAGCTCATACCTAAGATTTATGTTAGCAGCATGACCAGTGACTCAAGAGGTCATATCACCATTTATGAAGGAGGAGACTTGAACATGAAAACAGACTTGTAATTCTTGCCTCTCAGGGACAAAATGCTGGTATGAACAGGTATCGTTCCTTTACTCCCGAGGGATAAATGCCAATCTATGGAATGGAAAATCTGGTTCTCAGAGTTTGACATATAATACAGCACAAATTTCTGAGATGGAAGAGGCAATGAGGAAAGGAAAGAACCAGTTTTCAGATTACGTTCTTATGAACAGAGAATGGATGCTGGACCTGGATGGAAATCACCTAGGCTACTGTTCCTGAGCTCAGAATATAAACATGCCATAATTGCTTGCATAACTGGAACGACTGATGTCATTGCTGGCATTAGCAAAGTGAAATAGGCTGCTTCATGACAAAGAGGATAGAAACTGGATTTTGTATAGACAAATAATTGTCTGTGTAAACTGCTTTTAAACAGTTTGGGTGCAAAGGAAGTTCACGCCTCGAAAAAATCATACAGATATTATAAACGATGCTAGGAGTTGCCATTATAAGGGAAGAGTTATTTGACTCAGGCCTACGCTAACCATTAAATTAGGACTTGAATTACTCTTTAAGGAGGCTGGTGGAAAGTACTCATTTAGGCTTCTGCCAAGTTAGCTAAACTGGGTAACATCTAGTGTGAATGATACTTGCCTGTCTGAGATAGCCTTTCAGAGTTTGCTTAGGCATCTTTGCGCAGAAAAGTCAGAGGTCATGCAAAAACCCCTCTTTTTTTTTTCCTAGTTATCTGCAACATTAAGTCAATGTTTCCAAGAGAAGATACATGCCTTTTCAAGTCTTCTTTCAAGGCTTCCCATATCTATGTGCATCAACATTAAGAAGCATTTACTACTTCTTTACATCCTCAAAAATTTACTTATCCAGTATTTAATGTTGAAGGTATTTCATGTTAAGTAGTGAATTCCTACTCATATAAAGTTGATAAACAATACACTGTTAGCTTACTAAATAGTAGCACCTGTTAAGGACATAAGTCCATTGGATTATTGAAAAGCATTGTAAGTCCATGCATCTTCTATTCACATATATAGTCCATGACCCATTTTATCCATGGCTAAACTCTGACCTATTAAATAACAAACCAGTTCAGAAAAAAAAAAAAAACGAAAGCAAAAATAAAACCTCCTCCTTAGTAAATAAAAAAGTCTTTAAGAGATGAATGGAAGCTACCAGCTCCAGGTAACGAGGCAGCTTTCATTATGTTAATATAATAATAAAATATGATCTGCATGTTTGCACATACATAGAGGCACAAAACCCACACAGCGTACGTATGCAGATTTAACCTGCAATCACCTAAAGTTATCATAGACATGTGCAGCCATAAATTTTTGTCTGAAGGTATTTAAGAAAACCCTTCCAGTTAGTTAAACCTATTAATACAGTTTCTTTTTCCATCTCCAAAAGTCTTTGTAAGAAGGCTGGCAGATAAGCTTTGCCCTTCACACTTGTGATTTCTTGATTGCAGTCCATCTTTAAAAATGCCCCCCAAGGCATGCACAGGCACATGCAGACCATGCAGTGGTGGCAGGTGGAGGAAGGCATTGGGATACTTAATTCCTGCCTTTGCTCTGCAGTAGCACTGAAGTTGGCATGAGAGGAGCGTAGACCCAGGTGGGTGGGAGGCCACTTGCCTTGGCCTCACTGTTCAGCAGGAGCTCTGCCTCCGCCAGCAGCATGGAGAGCTGCCAGAGCACCCTGACACCCGGCTGCCCATTGCCACACCACTGAGGGTGTCCTACACGGGGCCAGGGGGCTGCAGGAGCTGCCCGGCTACCTGGCAGAAGATGTGCCGGGAGCTTGCAGAACCATGGGAGTGCCACAGGAAGCTCAAAAACAATTTTGGTTTTGTTTTCAGGACCGAGCTGCCTGTGAGCCGAGGTGGGAGGCAGCATGGGAAGAGCAGAGCCGGCACTCGGTTTCCCTGGCTGGACGGGCAGCCGGCATCCCTGAAGCCGGCATGGAAAAATGCATCTCCTGTCAGCAGCAATGGGAAGAGCTTTTCACAATGAAAGCAACCAAATGAAAAATAATCAACAGCAGAGTGTACGCAAAGAATGCCTGACATTTCAGTCAGCGCCTGTGTATGTGCAGTCAGCGCTAAACCTTGCCAGCTGCCATGAATAAAGCTGGAAGTAGATAAGAAAATTCACCTAAATAGTAGTATATGCTGCATATTCCTTATGTTAGCTATAGAGAAACCAAAGGACAACTGAGGAATATTTCCTTGTGCAAAATCTGAAACCTTTTAAAGGGTGATGAGCAAATGCACCTATAGATATGTATGTGTATCTTGCCCAAATAGAGACTGCACACCTACCTTTCCCAACCCCTGCCCAAATGATTAATTTAGCATGCAACCAAAGCGCACTGTCCTTCCCAATCACACGCTGCTTGGCTAGGAGGGATGAAAGGTAGCACTAACCTTTAGCTTGTCATACCGCTCACTTAAAGCTGCCACCTGATGATCACGGTGTCGCCCGACCAGTTTACACAAAGCACAGATTAACTGGTCGTCGGTCACGCAGTACATGTTAACTTTCTCGTCCTCGTGCTCCAAGCACATCAATCCCCTGATGTGAGAGTCTGGGATGGGCTCAATGAGACGGTGGCCTGTGAACGGCTTCTTGTTGGGGTGAGTGGCTTTCAGGCACTCCTCACAGTAGGACACCTCGCAGGTAACGCAGGTTTTCACTGCCTCCTGGGCAGGGTCCTGGTCGCAGAACTGACAGAGGACCTTCTCGCAGGACGACATGCTGTTGCTGTCGAACGCCCGCTCCCGGCGGGTCTCGCTGGGGGAATTGGGCCCGCTGACCGAGGCTTTCTGAAACCTGTCGATGATGTTCTGCAGGGTGACGTTGCGCTTGAGCCCGTCTAGACCGCGCTGGCTGAGGGTGATGACATAGCGGCAGGTCGGGCACTGGAAGGCGGTGATAGACTCCACTGGCTCGTTGGTGGCGCAGTGGGAGACCAGGATGCGGTGCGCGCAGTTGAAGCAGAGGCTGTGAGCGCAAGGCAGCAGCAGCGGGTCTTCAAACAGCTCCAGACAGATAGGGCAGGTCAGTTCCGACTCCAGTGTTTCCATCTTCAGGCAAAGCTTTCCTGTGGTGTCAGCGAAATCCAGGGAAGCTGATCAGCTATCTGGAAACACATGTAAAATTCGATTAGGCAAGAGACGACATGAGGGGTCAGCCGTGGGGGGTTGTCAACTTTCGCCACTGCTCCCAGGGCTATCAACCCACCACGCCGGGCAGGAGAGCAATCTAAAATTTTGAACCTGCACACGCACACATCAAGGTATTTAAAACTGGACTTCTTTTACTTTCCCCCCCTCTCCCTGTTCACTTAAGAATGCAAAACAAAAGCTCCTTCTTAATTTCTTTCTCTTTCCCTTTCTCTCTCATGCTATCGAGGAAAACAGCAGATGTTTCTGTGCATTATTAAAAACCAGAATGATGACCTTCAAACAGCCTATTACAGCAAAATTAGATTTCTTCTGTGGATGCTGCTTTTGGCTTCACTCATAGTAAAACTTTTTTTAAAAACTTTACCTTTGTATAGCATTGTGCAAGGATTAGTTCAGAGTATTAGAACTGATAACCTTACAATCCCTATTAAAATTAACAGTTATTTTATCAGATTGAAATTTTCATTTGCTTTTATAGCAAGTGAACAGCATTTAGAGTACAGATCTCTGTTTAATAGCTCAAATATTTATCTAAATATATATGGGGAATAATTCTCTAGGAAAGCATGTGATATTTTACATATAATATGTAGTATTCTAAAGATATCATATACTAATAGACTCCTCCTATGTGTTTCAAGAACATATGCAACTGTATTTATATGTACCTGTACTTTTGTGCATATGTGCCTGTACACATATACCAAAAAATATACCACATACGTGTTTGTATTAAGAGAAATATAGCTGGAGGGTTGCACAGCGTCATAACTGAAATGCCTACGGGAAGGTGGGTGAAGTAAGTGGTAAACAGTAGCTTAGCCCAAATTTCTGACAATCCTAACCTCTGGTACAAGAAGAGCCTCTGAGAGTAAGATGGTAAAATGTCATGAGATAGTCAAATGTGTGATTTGCCTAGGAGTAGTTTGCGTGTGTGTGCATGCGCATCCACTTTTGTGTGAGTACTCTCTATTGCTAAAACTTACGAGCCAACACTTTCTTTAGTGGCCTTTTTAATCACCTGTAGTGGATTAGGAATCAATGACTTTTAAATGGAGGGCATGGGATTTTCTCGAGAACACAGCAGTACAGCCCCGTCAGAAATCAACTGAAACTTCATTTTGCTTCCTTTCCTGTGCTCAGCGTTACAGAGCGTGGTTTTGAAAGAGTCGCCCCACGCAGCTCTCCCTGCCTAAGCTCCCGTCAAGGGCCCGTCACTGCCGCAAGCAGACAGGTCAGTGAAGCAGAAGCAAAAGCTATGCTTCACACTCACAGAGCTGTACCTCTTCACAGTACAATCTATTTAAGCTTTGTTGCTCATAACTGAGGACAGCTTCAGATGGCACAGCTGCATCGTCTTTACACTGTAAAGTCATTGTTTGGTTGTGTGAACTCTTGCCTCATCCCCTGACCAGGGAAAAGGAGGGACGGACAAGAATCCCCACAAACAAACCTTGGTTCATTAAGGGTGAGGAGAGCTCAGGGCTCATTAGCAGGCTTGGGAACCAAGCGTGTTTGAACCTTCTGTACTTCATGACAATTAGCGTGGGGAGCGCGGTGGCAGTGGCAGGAATGCTACCTATAACCCCAATATGAACCACAGCAAAAAGGAAAGTTCAACAAACAGAGGCAAGGTTCAGACTGCCCATGGGTATTTAGTCCTCCTTGCTCTGTGGGAAGAGCAGCAAGGCGTCTATTCCAGAGGTATGCTTAGAAATTAGGATACTTTGCCTCTTTGCACTAATGTGTCCTTTTATTCTGCCAAGAAATTTTTGCATTTAAAAAATGCACTGACCCCATCACAAAATTTGCTTTCCTGTACCTTCTGTGATGCTGATCATACTTGAAACAAAGTTCAGTTTGCCAAAGAATAATTCATTTATAACTATCCATCAGCTGCCATAATTGCATGGTGCATCTGGTCAAAATTAAAGGCCTGGCAATTTGATATAAGGAAGACAACTCCCCTCCTCCCTCCTCTGCCATAGCTACACAGCACAGAAGAGATGAAAGCCTCTTCTGCAAATGAAGACCAGTTCCTCTTTCCTCCTCTTCACTTTCTGTATCACAGAAGTCCCAGAAGTTCAAAATCTCATTCACATTGTTTGAATCCCTTCCACACCACAACTGTGTACCTCATCATCCACTTATCCTGCAGGCTGAATGCTGCACTGGAAACGGGAGAAGGGGATTTGGGGTTGGCAGGGGACAATATTTTAAAAAGGCAAACTAGTCATTGCTCATCTATTGGCAGTCTGGTGAAAACCTGCCAGCCTTTCAAGTTTGTGTCTTAGGACCGTGGCTGGAATACTGGGCTTTCTTCCACGCTGTCCTTTCTGTACAAAATCCCTCCTGCTCCCTCTGTGCCAAACAGTTTCATTCATTCAGTTTCTTTCTTAAAGCACTTTTTAAAACCAAAGGCTTTTTTTATGGCACTTGTATAAAAGAGAGGTACAGATAAACAGATAAAAGCAGCAGAAAAACATTTGCATTACTGCCTCACAGAAAGATGCTTGAATCACCATCATGTCTCTACATAAATACCACCGTCTCAACTGATGACTAATTCTGATCTATCTGACCTAAATGAGCAGCAGCTCAGCCCTGACTAACGCTATTCAGTATGAGGAAGGGTGCCAAAACCTGATCTTAGACTGTAAACGTCTTGGAATAGGAGCCTATCTTCCAAGGTAATCAAAGCTGAGCACACTGGTAGAAATGAAAAAAATGACATTTCCCTGTCTTCTTTTGCAGTTGCCAATAAGTCAGAACACAGTGCATCTGGGACTGAGTGATGAATCCTTTAAGAGGCACTGAAGAGGGGCTGCATCTTCTGGACAATCCAATGATTGCTCTCTAATCAACTGCAATTCTGCTTTCGCTTTTAGGTTGGTACCTGAAGTACAGAGTGTGCTGCTGATCCAGCTACAAAATCTTTCAAACTCACTGGCCCTTGCCTTAAGGTTTCATATTCTGTATTTTTTTTTTCTTGAGAGTGGTAGAAAATCCATAGTTATAGTAAACTGGAAGAGTAGGCAGAAACTCAATATGCATGGTTTATATATGCACATGGTTTTATTCTATATTCCATATTCAACATGGCCCATAAATCGAAAGCCACATAGACAGCCTCCAGACACAGAAAGGAAAGAAGGAATTTCTAGTACATAATTTCATATTTGCAAAAATATGGAATTACTGGCAGAAAATTATACTATTAACAAAATGTCACGGAAACGAGAAGTATTATTTTCCTACCCACAAGAGGTAGTTTTAAGAACAGATATCAAAGCAAAAGTGATTATCAAAAGACAATTGCTATTTAAAAATCAAAAATATAGCTAAGTAACTTTGGATTTGTGACATCTCCCCAGCACATAATGATTAGTTATGCGTTATGTGGTAAGCAGTGCCGTAAATGAAATCCTGGTCTCACAAGACTTCTACTAACCCTAGTGGAATTAGCGTGTCTGTACCTCTTGATTTAAGCACAACATATTTTGCAGGTGGCATTAATGCCTTCAGTTGCACAGAAGCACAGCCAAAACTTTTCATAAGCTTTTCATGAGAGAAATTAAAACTAAAGCTGAACTAGATAAATTTCAGTATGTTAAGTACGCGTAGAGCCTAACAGGTAAAAAATAAAATAAAATAAAATAAAATAAAATAAAATAAAATAAAATAAAATAAAATAAAATAAAATAAAATAAAATAAAATAAAATAAAATAAAATAAAATAAAATAAAATAAAATAAAATAAAATAAAATAAAATCTGACAAGCTGTTTCATAACTGGATGCAATGGTATGCTTCAAAAATGCTGTATCATATCTTCCATTTGTTTTATACTTGAAAAACTATGGATCGGAGATACTACCAAAGTCCAGAAAACTGTACGACTGATCTCAACGAGACCCTAGTTATCAAAGCCCAAAAAGACGTTTCCTGAGGAGGACATAAAATAGGCAATTCACCACTCTTTGAAACATTGTTATTTATAGGAAGATTTGGTGATTCGGTGGCCCTGAAATCAGCCCATGGATGACTGCAGGCTGACTCTTGTTTCTTTCATTGCTGGGAGTGTGAGTTTTGTGGATTATCCCTACACTTTTAAGTAGAGAAAACAGTATATAGAAGCAGCAGGATAAAAATACCGGAAAGTGTTGGTGAGGGGAGGCTTCCATGAACCAGAATTGTGAACACATCTTCACAGGAAGCAACATGTTTCTATATTCTGAGGAATTCCCATGCCATTAGAAAGATATTGCAAACCACACATTGCTACATGGAGCTGTTCTCACAGCAAATACCCCTATACGGCCCCCGTACACAGGCTAGCACACCTTCTGCACCCAAACGACAATCAGAAAGTTGCAGCTGATGTCCAAAACAATTACCCTGCTAACTTCCTTGGGAAAAAGACAAACATCCAGCAGTAATACCATAGGACCTGGTGACGCTACAGTAATAAAATACTTCAAGAAGGCTGACTGCATTCTTTAAAGTTGGATCTGGATAGGACATTTCAGCCGAACTAGTAATACTCACCAGAGGGGTGACTGGTGACTTGATATGGTCTTTACATTTATCTGTTTTTCATTGGGGTTAACTTGATGATCAATAATATGGGTAATTATTTATGTTTGTTGTACTAACAAAGTAATCATAGCGTGATGTTGACAAAGAACATACTTCACCTCAACTCAGTACATACAAGTCAGAGCATGGAATTCCTGAAGTGTTAACATAACATCTGAGGTAAAATGCCTAAAATATAAAACTACATTTAAAAATGAATGTATCAAAAATTCCCGTATACTGAGGCCACTTTCTCTCAGTAAAACACTATAAAATTCTCTCCCATGCACAATAAATTACTTGCTATAAGAATAAAGTTAGCAGGCAATATTTTAGTGTGCTATGCATTGCCTCCTGCTCCCTTTTTATTCCAGCTGCTCCTACAACCTTCAGGAGAGGTGAGATGAGAGTCTACCAGGAGTGAAAAAGTGGTGGAAGACAATGTCCTACAAAGCTTTGCTTTCTACTCTAGTAAAGGTGGAGCTCATAGTACGAATTAAAGCTGTTTCAGTGAACTTTTAAATTGTAGTGAACCCAATGACATTGAAGGAGGAAACAGAGCTGTGGGCCATTCTGCAAATTTTAAGCATCTTAGTAATAAATATCACTGGGCAAGAGAGCTGAACTTGTGCCATGTTCCAAAATTCCTTGTTGTGTTATCTCTCTGGCAAAATTGCAGTTTGTTGTGTTTTGGTGAATTATGGCCAAAAGGTACCCAAGCAGGTTTGAATAGCATTTTTCCTAATAATATTTTCTAACAATTTGTTGGGTTAAAGCTACTACTGAATGCCTACTACAGTAAGGCTATCTCAGCACTGGCCCTCCATGTATAGGAATGTTCATAAACGGACAAAAGACCACAGGCTAAATTAAAGATCAAACACTTGAGGATTATGAATTTCTGTAGAAAACACTTGCCAACTTTTTCAGTTACGAAATAAAATTTATTAAGCTGGTATTATAGGAGCATGAAATGAAAATTTGTACAAACTATGAACATAAGTTTGAAAGGTAATAAAATGTGTTATGCACGTATGCATTCACGTATGTGCGCATACATTAGGTATCCTAGGTTTACAACACAAGAAGAATTACAGTCAACACACACATGCTATTCCTGAATAACCTACAGCTAGTGCTCAAGCAGGCTACTATCATAACACACAGCTGTAGCTTTCAAAGTGGCAGTATTTTTCTGTTAAGTGCATTATAAAGGGAAAATTTTAAATTTACATTCTTGTCATAAAATCTGCTATAGGCAATAAAAAACCACTTGTAATTTCTTCTGTTAGCTCTAAAAAAAAAAGGAAAAGAAAAAAGAAAATGGTATCATTTTTGCCATCCTATCCTGTTCTAAGATGTACACAAAATTTTGTTGGGGAAACCTTTTCCTTCTGAAGTGAATGTAAATGAATTAGAGATCATTTAGGCAAAGTGGATCCTCACAAATCCATGGGCCCCAATAGGGTGCACCCACGAGTGCTGAGGGAGGTGGTGGATACTGTGGCCAAGCCACTCTCCATCATCTTTGAAAGGTCGTGGAGGACAGGAGAGGTGCCCGAGGACTGGAGGGTAGCCACTCTCACTCCAGTATTGAAATAGGGCAAGAAGGAGAAGCCAGGTACCTATAGGCCAGTCAGCCTCACCTCCATCACCAGACAGGTGATGGAACGGTTCATTCTGGAGGTCATCTCCAGGCATGTAGTGGAAAAGAAGGTTATCAGAAGTAGTCACCGTGGATTCACCAAGGGGGGATGATACTTGTCCAACCTGATAGTCTTCTATGATGGTGTGACTGGCTGGGTACATGAAGGGAGAGCAGTGGGTGTTGTTAACCTTGACTTCAGTGAGGCATTCAGCACTGTCTCCCATAACATCCTCACAGACAAACTAAGGAAGTGTGGGTTAGATGAGTGGACGGTGGACAGTGAGGTGGATTGAGAACTGGCTGAACAGCAGGGCTCAGAGGGTCGTGACGAAGGGGGCAGGGTCTGCTTTTGCAGGCTGTAACTAGTGGTGTTCCCCAGGGGTCTGTGCTGGGTCCAGTCTTGTCCAATATATTAATCAGTGGCCTGGATGAAGGGACAGAGTGTAACCTCAGCAAGTTTGCTGATGATACCAAGCTGGGAGGAGTGGCTGCTACACCAGAAGGCTGTGCTGCCATCCAGTGAGACCTGGACAGGCTGGAGAGCTGGGCCGAGGGGAACCTCATGAAATCCAATAAGAGCAAGTGCAAGGTCCTGCCCCTGGGGAGGAACAACCCCATGCACCGTTACACGTTGTGGGTTGACCTGCTGGAAAGCAGCTCTGCTGAGAAGGACCTGGGGGTGTTTGTGGACAGCAGGTTGATCATGATCCAGCAATGTGCGCTTGTGGCTAAGAAGGCCAATGGTATCCTGAGGTGCATTGAAAGGAGCGTGGCCAGCAGGTCGAGGGAGATTTTTTTTCTTTAAAAATGTTTAATGAAAACTTCTATAATGCTAAAGAAAGCAATCTGCACGCACCCTGAAGCAAGCAAATACTTGTTTTCCCACTGTTTTTCATCAAAGCAGTGGAAACTAATAAATATCAAATGACAGCGCTGTTCAACAGCTCCTCATATGCAAAAACAAATACTCAGCAAAAAAGCAAATACTTAACTAGTTCATCCTATTCATACATTTTCACTGACAGAAGAATGATTAACTACCTTGTCTAGAACTAATTTATATGCAGTGTTTCCATGATATTGAAATAGTTGTCTGCAACATTTAAAGGATATTAATACCGCAAAAGCTCGTCTGTTATGCTTTTTGTAGTGATATAAAGCCTAGACAACATCCCTCTCTGGTCAAAACCTATGCTAGAAGGAGAATATATTTTTTAAAAGTGGAATCCTGTATGTTATTCAGCAAGACAAGAATATCTCACAGAATTAAGGTCTTTGGCACAACATCACATATTCCTTCTCATGAGAGCTAAAACAATAACTGAGCCTTAAAAGCTAACAGGCAAGAAAAAAAAAATCACGTCCTGTAAATCCCAAAGCAATCAATAAACAGCTGATTTAATATTATCTATAGTATTAGATACAGCATTACATGTGTGCATAAATCTATACTAGTATACATTTGGAATGCTTTTTGACCTTTACTTTTTATATTCATGCAACTCTTGTACCTCTACATTCTTTAGATATAAGATTTAATTTTTTCTATAAATGCTTTAGGGGAACAAAAGGAAAGGATTGTTTAATCTTTAGCACATGTGAATCAGCATAGGTCTACTGGTATCAGCAGTGACGTCCTAATAAATTTGTGGCTGAAGGTCTGTTCCAAAAACCTCTTCAACTAAATTCACACTCTTCATTTGAGAAATTGGTATTTATTCTGGGGTATATCAAAACTATACACCAACAACAAAGATCGAGGAAGCAGGTTCACATCTTAGTCTGGATACTGGCAGCATGGGAAACAATGACTGGAGAGCCCCAAAAACTTGCCAAAGGTGACAAATTGCTATATACCACAGAAAATTTTTCTCTCTCATTTCAAGCTAAGAGCTTCCTAGATGATGGATGCTACTCTTGCAACAGAAGGAAGGTCAAATAATTTTACCCAAACAGTAAATACCAAAACCCACCAGTTTTCATAAGGTGTTTTTTGCACAGCAAAGCTAAAAATCTCTCGCATTTCCCCAGCTGGGAATTTCACTTGTGTAATGCCTTAGGTGACATGGTACTCCCAGATCTTTAGCATAGGTGATACAGCAACAGAAATAGCCAGAAACAGTTCGGCATATTCCTTCTAGTCATATGTGTTCACGCACATTGATATGTAATTTAGTGCAGCTTGGGAACACCAGGGCCCTTAAGCTACTGCAAGTTTCCGGGGAAGATCTTAGGGTGGCTTAAAGAAATTATTGCATTCTCTTTCCAGAAAGTTGTTCCATGAACTCTTTCCCTGTGGCTAAGTAAAAGGGATCATAAATACTACTTAAAATAATAATCATTGCCTCTACCTACATAATGACATTACAAGTTCTCAAGGAAGAACCTCAAGTCTGCTTTCTTATCAAAGAGATCCTTTAATATAGCAGCAAGAAATGTCCCAGGAGCTTCATCAGGTATGAAGGTGTGGCCTCACCTGCCTCACAGGACTCTGAATTAAACTACCTGCAAGACACACTTTGACTGACTAAAGCTCCTTGTGTTTATAAAGTTACCCCTATTGCATTGCAAGGCACACAATGTTAGCTTCTTGCTGTCCTGCTCTCTGCTCCTCACATGTGATTGTTAAAAAAGCCTATAAAAGGTTTTTAATTTTTTTTAAAAAAAGAAACACACTTTCTCAGAGTTATACTCTGTGCATTTGCAAGGACTACAAAGAGATTTTGGTGACTGCAAAAAAAAACCCACTCCATTGTCGACCATCGAGGAGCTCCTTCTAATTTATGCCTGCTGTACTCTCAGTATACTGAACTCCATAAAATAAAGAGTGTATTTAAAAATCACGACTGTAATCAGGTAATTAGAAGAGGAAATTAACTGTGAATAGTGGGAGGGTGTAGGGTAAGGAACAAATTTTATCTGTGCTCTGAAGGTAATCTATTTTAGACCTCTGACAGAAACCTCTGTCACTGGCACAAGAAACACCGAGCTTGGGCTTCCTGGGCCCAGGAATAACAAAATGGGAACTGGCAGGGCTGCTCCTCCATCTGGGGAGCAGAACCCTCACCAGACCCCGAGGCCTGCTCCAAGAGGAGTGGGGACATTTCCCGTCCTACCGGTGTCACCAGGGCCAGGTGATGTGGCCATCCTTCTGCCAGCCCACCCTGGGGTACTAGGTTCCTGTTCTCCATTAGCAGAATGATTTTAGGAGCATTCCATGGCCCTGTAGACCAGAACAGAAACCTGCAAATACCTCGTAGGAAATCACGAGCCCAACAAATATGAGAAACCAGTTCCTCTCTCTTGCTGCACAGTGGTTACTAAACCCAGAGGGTGACATTCATCTGAACTGGTCTCTGTAGTCAATAGAAAGAAACTGGCATATCTAAAGGCATCTCATATAAACTATTTTAGATTATCTTTAGGATTAAGTGATTGGTGCTTTCTAGATATGCTTATGTCATTCAAGGTATGAAAGGAACTTAACAACATAGGAAATTAAGACTACATCAACCAAGTAACTATTTGCCGTGTTATTGAGCTTTAAAAAAAGAGAGAATGGAGAGTCTACGTCTATTCTTCATTATTCTCATGAGCTCAACAATCACTTGTTTAGTCAAATTTGCTTCCAATAATTCTCTTCCAATGTGACTAATTTCTATCATTCTCTGTATTTAAAGATCCAAGAGGATACTCAGAAAAGTGAACTGAGTTGCAGGAGAATGATCCCAAAATAACCCATTTGCAGCTGACACTACTGGGCAGGAATTTTTCTGGATTCAGATGGTTCTTGTCCCTGCTGCATGTGAAGGGTGTATGGACAGGTACTGAGAACCAGACGCAACGGAGTCTTCACTAAGTCTTAAGACCAGCCTGCTTGGCATGACAAGCCTGACTTCAGCTTCTGTATTTTATTCATAGTTTTTTGACAAAATAGTAGCTTGCCTTCCTATACTGCAGATCATAAATGAGGTGCAAGACTCTTGTCCTTCCAACTGTTCATCCCTGTCCTTACTGCCATCCCACTGCAGCCCTCTAACAGACTTCAAAGGGATAAATTTCTTCCACTCACAGAACCAAGGAGTGTAGTAACAAGTTTATGACTCCCCTCCTCAGGTTGCTTGGCATTATCAAATGGCAGTATTAAGCCAAATAACCCAAAATGGTTAGTGCATGAGTAAAATAATGCATGAGTAAAAATTCTGACCCTGACACAACAGGACACAAAACGAAAACGACAAAATCAACTGAGAAGAGAAAGAAGTACACAGCTGTATGTAGTCGTTAACACGAGCTGGCTGTTCTGCCCCTAAGACACTCAGGGATTTGGCATCCCAACCCAGTCTGTTCAGTGAGGTACCACCCCTCACTCACAATGAGATGCAAAGTCTTAGTCTTCATTCCTTGCCAATAAAACTAAATGCTAAGAAGGTGGCAAGTTTCCACTCAATCTCTCTTGAGGACTTTCTAAGTCATGTCAGCTGGTGCTTTTTGCAAAGAACCAGTAATGCTTTATTGCTTGCCAGAGGCACGCCCACATGTATTTTATTTCTTCAGAAAGTGTTACTTAACAGAAACATACCACAATAAACCCTGGTGATCTCAAATATTTTCTTCTATGCATTTACATCCTTTAAGAATGTTATCCTTTAAAGACCTTTTAAAGACCTGAGGCAAAACCAATAATTAACCACAACCACATAATCTTGCTTCACAGGTTTTTCGTAAGTACACTGTGGCAAAACTTCATTGCTTCAAGCTAAGAAATTAAGAGCAGCAAAGGGCTACATTGTATCAGCAATGCAACTTGTAGCTTAGAAACTGAAGTGGTAAATAATAGTACTAGTTTTTTTAAACTTTACTGATGACCAGAGAGACACTCTGGGAGCTGGAGTAAATTAGGAAACTAGGTAACACCAGTTTCTAATCCAGCTAGTGAAGTGGTAAGAAAAAATGATCCAGTTTACCTGTGCTTCACTTGACATCAACCAGAGAACTGTACTACAGCCACAAACTCCAGTATTAAATTTAAGCTCACTCTGTTGAGTGAAAGGGTTGTTGTTTTGAGCTGTCACTACACAGTGTCTTCGTTGCTTAGAGTCCCAGTTCCTTCCAGACCGAAGATGTGTGTGATGTTTGGTTTGTACAGCTCTTCTCCTGTGCTGATCCTGATTCTGGGAAAGGCCTTGCTGACTAGCCCTTGAAATTAATGGAAAATGCTTTTTCACTACCTGGCTATGGCTGTCTTCTGCCAAACACAGAGACACGTATGCACGCACACACATGCACACGAAAAGGATCCCTTGGCTAAAGGTGGTTGGGCTACTTACTAGTTTGGCTGGACTACTTACTAGTTTACTTGACATCCTCAAATTAATGGTCGTGCAGATAGTCTTCAGAACATCCCAAAAGGGAGTCCGAAAAAATACCTAAAATGAGCAGTTGCTTCTGAATAGCTGTATCAACACCCCATACAGGCCTCTCAAGTAAAACGTTCTCAACGTCACTCACAAAAGCTTAGTAGCTTTTAAGATAGCATGGAAAGAGAAAACAATAGCTCAGTTACATTCCTTTAAGACATTCCTCATCAACAACATATACAGTCTCACAGTTTATCTCAAAAAACTTGAATAAGTTATACATTTCCTGTCAGCTAGCAAGCAGGTCACTCTTACTGTAATAAAGAGAGTAGCACTTGTGAAAGAATTACTAGCATGCATCTGCACAATCTCCAGCCTCCGGGAGCTTGTTAATATCTACTTTAAAACTTGACTGAATGTCAGCTTCTCTTGTTCTCAGACAGTTGCTCAGCTTGAAATATTGTACTGGGAAAATCACATTAAAAATTCTGTACCTGTGGACTATACATGCTTCTCACCCTCCTAAATGTATGGCATGTTTTGTGGATACAGAACTTGCATGTAAAGTAACTAGCGACCAGACCATCACTCTGAGCATGCCAGTTACAAAAAGTACATATTTTGAAAAAACATTGTCTCTTGGCCATCGTACTTAAACACGTCATTGCTTTAGGTTATGTAACTTCATCAGTTACACATAAATAAATGGGATCTGAAAGACTTTGCACAAGGAATGGAGCAAGCTTTAGGGAATGAGCATATTTTTTTCATTTTTCTCATGTAAACATCTATCTCAGCCTTCATCTGTTTTTTTAAAACGGAGCTATAATGTTCCAGATGTTGACAATATGAAGATGCTAATGACCCCTGTATCTCTCTTACTAGTTTTATGACAACTATCAAGACAACTATAAGCCCTTGTTTGAAAATGTAAGACAATAAATACTGTGCTAAAAAAGTTCCCTTTTTTCCTGAGTTTTCAGTACTGAAAAGATAATTCCTTGCAGCAACAGAACAAACCTCAACTCCTCCCTTACAACTGCTAAACGCATTATAAAATACTTCCTAAATTACTTGCAATGGCAAGCCTACACATACACATTGGCTCCAGCTCCCGAGAAGCCACCCAGCCGCATACCCACCGCTGGATCCCGCCCTATATCTTCTGGCTGAAACATTGCTGTGGAGACAGAGACCACGCTGACCCTCTCGGAAAGCACCGGCAGCCCAGTCGGGACAGGCGGTAGCAGCCACCACCGTCCCAGTAGCCCGGTGGCAGCACTGACTGCGTCTGCAACTGCAAGACAGTCGTGGCCGAAACACAACAGGAAAATCTCCCCTACAATTACAGGAAAACCCGCTCCACCTAACTGCCTCCGCCAGGATCCGTGCTCCCAAAGCCAGCCCTCCGTGCTGCGCCCACAGCAAAATACCTCCTCTCCCTCCCAAGGGCCTGCCTTGGCAGGGTGAGAAGGCAGAAAGAAAGGGATCTTCTCGCAGAGCATCCCAGCAACCTGCCCAAGGGCTGCGGCAGGATGGCGCTGCCTCACAGCCTGGGTGAGGACCAGCTCAACCCTGGGGTCAATTAACCCAGCGCTGAGTGATGACCAGTGCCCAGGCCCCCCAACAGGAGGCTGACCCGGACTAGGCAAACCTGTCGCGTGCAAAATGAACATTTCAGAAATTGCTGTTCTCTGGAAAGGCAGAACTCTGTAAGACGGACTTCACAGTAAACAAGCAGTTTACTTGTTTTGTCTATTTTCTCCAAATATTACTCAAAACTTAAAAACCCAACATCCAGCAGGAGTTTGCCAAAAGTAGGGGCAGTCTGAAAGAGCCTAGTATCTGAGAGAAAGGCTTTCCTTCCTACAAACACTATGGAGACCCCACTTTCTGAAATTCAGCAGGTGGAACACAGGATGATAGGAGTTGCTCCATTTTTTTTTTATTATTATTATCATCATCATCATCATCATTATCATCATCAGCATCATCATCAGCATCATCATCATCATCTAAAATGGCATGCAAGCAGCAAACTGCAATAGAAAACAACTACAAATTCTTCAGCAAAGTGCCCAGGAATAAGCCTGTCTGAAGTCACACCAGACTTTTGGTCTCCAGCAAAGGTGTTAAAAATTCATGCAAAGTGGAAACAGCAGGAAAGAATTGCTTCCTTGTGTTTTCTGTTTTTCATGTTGCAATGCCCTCTTTCATACAGTGGTAACACAACAAAGTGAAACAAAACATACCTCAGACATTCGAGCATAAGGTTGCAAATCCACACACTGTCTTTGGTCTTTCTTCCATGGATGAATCTGCACTTTGTTCTTATTGAAACAATAAACAACTGTTGTGATTATTTAATTTCCTATTCGTTTCATTTCCTTGAAACAATAGACCAAAGCCCTGACACTCTTCATAAGGTTTTTAAAGGTTTCTGCTGGCAATGTGTGTTAGCACGTGTGTGGAATGACAGCTTGTAACTGGCAAAATGGGCATGCAGAAAACAGGACAGATGTGCAGATGGATTACAATTATTAGAACTCTTTTTTCATTATATTAAATGCCCATGGATAATCTATAGTCAAGTCAAGTTACATGCAGCCCACAAGTCCTAGCTGGAAGGATTTTAGATTCCTCAGCTCATATCCTGTCCTTGATCTTTCATTAAACAGCATTGTGCAGCTTCTTTGGACTGTTCCTCCAGCCATGCTGGCTCACACTCATCCAGATGCATTTGGGATCGACCAGTCCAAAGACCAGTATTATTAGCAGGTGCTGCCCTGCTGCTCTGTTTGTCCACATTACAATTAGCCTGAATTTTTCATGCCTTTTTCTTGCAGACAACCAGCCACAGTCTGAAGCAGTTCCAATAAATGTATTAGTAAAAGAAAGTTCTTTTAATAAAGAACATCAGCTCATGCAAAACAACACAAAGCATCAGGGAACACAGATTCTTACTTAATAGCATAGGGCCTGTCGAATGACTTAAGTGCATTCTACACTTGCAAAAGACTGCAGGATTGAGACCCTTGGTGTGTATGGGAACATACACACCCTTATGTTATTTTGGTAAGAGTTTACCAAGTCAAGAGATGAAACTGCTTACAAATTCAAGCGTGTAAAAGAAAAGGATTATGGATATTCAATGTTCTCAATGGAAAGCAAACTGCTTAAAACATAAAAATGATATACTTAGTCTACAGCTAGTTCAAAGACCTCACGTAAGATGAATTTAAACACAGACCTCCAGAGACTGCTAAAGATAACCTCTCCACAGAGGCTGGCCTTGCTGATTATGCTTGAGTTATGTGTTGATTCATGTTTTTCTGATTCTCCAAAGAAATATAAATCACTGTAATGCATTACATATTTTTTGTATGCACTACTGACCTGTTCATCTGTTTTTTCCTCCATTCAAAAACAGAAAAAGAGAGAATTCATAAACTGATATGGATTGCAAGGAGCTTTCTTACAAAGTTCATTTTAATTAATAAGGCCATTATAGCTAGGAGCACTTGTTAAACATATAGCTCTAATTAATCCCATCAATCACTCTCCCTCTTTAAGTACTCGTGATTTGCAAGAAATTAAATGATCACCAATCCTGGGAACAGAACAACCATTTTTTTTCTATTATTAAATCTCTGATTATCTGGCAACTTTCCTGTTGTGTCATACTCCTTAATCTTTATTCTCTTCTCAGTGCTTTCATCAGGGTGGTGCACCTGCACCTAGACAGAAAAAACACAGCTCGCTGCCAAACTACAGATGAAGGACCATGCAAGCATTCTCTCCCATCAGCCTGAAAGAAGAGCCTGTCACGAAAGCTGTAGGCTCTCCAGAGCCCCTGCCATCCTCAGTTTCACTATCACTGTAGTCTATGTATGGAGTTTTCCCCCAAAGCTAATGCTGACCAAGAGACAAGGAGAGAAATACAGTACAGTTTACTTTCTGTTTTTCTTCAAAAGAATCTCCTGCTACTGTAACCAGTCATAAATTACAACATAAATTACAACTAAAAGCATACCTCCCAGCTCAAAACCAATGTGGAACAGTGCATTTATTCTCAAGCAAGAGAAAAAGAAAAAGCTTAAATAACAACAAAGTCTAGCAGGTAAACCTAAGAACAAAGGCTCCAGCAGTGACTCAAGAGAAAAATCAGCTGGTTATTTAAGCAGTCACAATATCTTTAGGAAGGAATTGTTACAAAACTTCCAGGTCTCGAGCATGAAGTTTTCTAGCCTGAAAGGAATGATGAAGTCCTCTAAGTGGTAGGGCTGTTAAACTTCAAGTTCCTGTCGATGAAGAGGCCATCACACAGTCTCAGAAGCTAAAGATCATACAAGACTGACACTAATGTGCCACAGAGAAGAACAGCTGAGAATACTACATAATGCAGCTATTAATGTTAGTCTAATTGAACCTCACATTTTTAACACACACATATTTTTTCAAAGGAAACAGTCACACTAGGTTGACCAAATGTTCCTCTTCACATAGAAGATGTGTGAGTTAAGAGAAAACTGAGGAATAACCCAGTTATTGACTGAACCTCTCCCAGGAACACCCATTCTACTGCTGGCAATAGGCAGCTGGACAGCCATCCGTGTGCCCGTCTCCCATCAGTTATTCCTCTGATAGCCCTTATATGTACTCTGGGCCTTCATAGCATCCCATGGCAATGAGATCCACGGTTAATTTTAAGCTTTGGACCTGCTGAGCAATAATTTCACAAAAAAACCCAGATGCAACGCCTAGTAGTGCTTTACATAATGAAGCTGCACAGCATTTTAATATTAATTGCAAATTAATTCAATCTTCCATTTCAGGTAACATTTATTTGCCACAGCTATCACTAATTTATCCTACTGAGTTCTCTTTAGATCAAACAGACAACGCAGAAGTCCCTTGAAAAAATAAAGTTACCGGGCTGCGAAGAATGGACTAGGTTGGGTTATTCTTTAGCCACGTTTGATGACTTAGCTCAGTTTTCAGTTGCCAACAGAGTCAGCCGCTATGCTCTGCAATTTTCCTCTCCACTTGTCAGTCCTGTATGTATTATCAGCTCAGGAATGCAATAACCTCTCTTTTTTTTTACCTTTTCTTTCCCACCTTCTTCATCTAATTAATACCAAGCAGAATAAATATGTCTTTGTTAACTAGTCAGACATAGTAGCGGCTGCTCCAGGTAGCTGCTCCAGGTGGCAGTTCATGCCCATCCATATTTCACAAAGCAGCCAAACAGGTTCAGCAACATCCGACATCTGAGCATGACTTGAAAAAAAAAAGATGACAAGACAGGCCAAACCTTTGGATTATTCTGCACTAACATCTATGAGCCTGTGGTAGATTCAAGATCATGATGATTTTTGTGTAACAAAAAGAGAATAATTCCATTTTTTCCATAACAAAGAACAAGAATCTGCTCAAAAGTTTCAATGACAGCCACAGTGCACTTATTAAACAGCAGCCACTTTTTTTCTGGGAAACCAGTCTGGCTGGCAGCTAACTCCACCTGACAGGAGACTTACTGTATCAGTCTTAAAATCACAGACTCTTACAAGAGGATGTAAGGATGTAAATGTCACATTTTCCCACCACCTTTTCTTCTGCTTGCCTTTGTCCTAGCTGAGAAAATCCCCTAGCAGAGTATGAACATTCATAATTTCCCTTCCAGCCACGAGAAATGATGAAGAGGTATTGTATTACCTGAGGTGCTGGACAAAAATAGAAAGACAAACAAACAAATAAACCAGTTACAGTATGCCAAAAGGAACATTTTTGCTGCTACTGGATGTTAGAGTAAATACAGTTGCTATATCATGCGAGATTGACATTTTAAGGGCTCTGCTCCTGCATTATGTTTTGCAGTGTTTACTACTCTTTCCAAGTTCCTCATCAGCACAGATATCCACACCCAAAATAGCGGCAGAAATATCATCTGCCATGGAGTCACACCTGGAATATAAATCCATGCTTTGACCTGTTCAATCCATTATTACAGAATTACAGAATGGTAGGAGTTGGAAGAGACATCTGGGAGACCACCTCATCCAACCCTCCTGTGTGAGCAGGCACACCTAGAGCAGGGGGCACAGGAACGCATCCAAGTAGGTTTTGAATATTTCCAGAGAAGGAGGCTCCACAACCTTCCTGAAAAACCTGTTCCAGTGCTCTGTCACCCCCAAAGGAAAGAAGTTTTTCTTCATATTCTGGTGGAACTTCCTGTGTTCCAATTTGTGCCCACTGACCCTTGTCCTGTCACTGGGCACCACTGAAAAGTCTGGCCCCATCTTCTTAAGACCCACCCTCTTGATACTTATAAGCACTGATAAGATCCGCCTCCCAGTCTCCTCTTCTCCAGGCTAAACAAACCCAGGTCTCTCAGCCTTTCCTCATAAGGGAGATGCTCCAGTCCTCAGATAATCTTCGTAGCTCTGCACTGGATTTGCTCAAGCAGTTCCCTGTCTTTCTTGAACTGGGGGTCCCAAAACTGGACACAGTACTCCAGATGTGGTCTCACTAGGGCAGAGTAGACGGGGAGGATAACCTTCCTCATCCTGCTGGCCACAATCCTTTTCATGCACCTCAGGATACCGTTGGCCTTCTTGGCCACAAGCGCACATTGCTGGATCATGATCAACCTGCTGTCCACAAACACCCCCAGGTCCTTCTCAGCAGAGCTGCTTTCCAGCAGGTCAACCCACAACGTGTAACGGTGCATGGGGTTGTTCCTCCCCAGGGGCAGGACCTTGCACTTGCTCTTGTTGAATTTCATGAGGTTCCCCTCAGCCCAGCTCTCCAGCCTGTCCAGGTCTCACTGGATGGCAGCGCAGCCTTCTGGTGTAGCAGCCACTCCTCCCAGCTTGGTATCATCAGCAAACTTGCTGAGGTTACACTCTGTCCCTTCATCCAGGCCACTGATTAATATATTGGACAAGACTGGACCCAGCACAGACCCCTGGGGAACACCACTAGTTACAGCCTGCAAAAGCAGACCCTGCCCCCTTCGTCACGACCCTCTGAGCCCTGCTGTTCAGCCAGTTCTCAATCCACCTCACTGTCCACTGTCCACTCATCTAACCCACACTTCCTTAGTTTGTCTGTGAGGATGTTATGGGAGACAGTGCTGAATGCCTCACTGAAGTCAAGGTTAACAACACCCACTGCTCTCCCTTCATGTACCCAGCCAGTCACGCCATCATAGAAGACTATCAGGTTGGACAAGTATCATCCCCCCTTGGTGAATCCACGGTGACTACTTCTGATAACTTTCTTTTCTACTACATGCCTGGAGATGACCTCCAGAATGAACTGTTCCATCACCTGTCTGGTGATGGAGGTGAGGCTGACTGGCCTATAGGTACCTGGCTTCTCCTTCTTGCCCTATTTCAATACTGGAGTGAGAGTGGCTACCCTCCAGTCCTCGGGCACCTCTCCTGTCCTCCACGACCTTTCAAAGATGATGGAGAGTGGCTTGGCCACAGTATCCACCACCTCCCTCAGCACTCGTGGGTGCACCCTATTGGGGCCCATGGATTTGTGAGGATCCACTTTGCCTAAATGATCTCTAACCCAATCCTCCTCAACCAAGGGCAAGTCTTCCTTTCTCCAGATGCTGTCTCTCACCTCTGGGGGCTGGGATGCCTGAGGGCCAGCCTTAGCAGTAAAGACTGAAGCAAAGAAGGTGTTCAGTAACTCTGCCTTCTCTGCATCCTGCATCACCAAAGCGCTCTCCTCATTCAGCAGCGGCCCCACAGCTTCCCCAGTTTTCCTTTTACTACTGATGTATTTGAAGAAGCCCTTCTTGTAATCCTTGACATCCCTTGCCAGATTTAGTTCCAAGTGGGCCTTGGCCTTCCTCATTGCATCTCTGCATACCCTGACAACATTCCCATATTCCTCCCAAGTGGCCAGTCCCTTTTTTCACATACTGTAAACCTCCTTATTCCATGTGAGTTTCTCCAGGAGCTCTTTGCTCATCCATAGAGGTCTCCTGGCTCCTTTGCTTGACTTGTTTCTTGCAGGGATGCACCGATCTTGAGCCTGGAGGAAGTGGTACTTGAATATTGACCAGCTCTCTTGGACAGCCCTACCTTCTAGAGCCCTAACCCATGGGATTCCTCCAAGCAGGTCTCTGAAGAGGCCCAAGTTAGCTCTCCTGAACTCCAGGGTTGTAATCTGACTTGTTGCCCTGCTTCTACCATGCAGGATCCTGAACTCCACCGTCTCATGGCCACTTCTCACTTTAGCCAACGCTACCCCCAACCCTCACATCCTCAACCAGACCTTCTTTGTTTGTTAGTATCAGGTCCAGCATCACATCTCACCTCGTTGGCTCATTAGATTTCTTGCAGCTTCTTTTCCCATCTTCAGTTAGGAAAAGCAACTTTGGTCACCTCTAGTGCCATGGACAGGATGAGCTGGGTAGCATGCAGCTGATTATATTGTCAAGAAACAGGTCTGAGAAAGGGCAAATGGGGCAAGGGGGCAGGGCAGGATATAATGTATTGCTTAAGTCAAGTTTCCTGTGTCAAAAAACAAGTTCCTCTAGACATGACTGAGAGCAGAACTTTAATTTTAGCCATTAAAAAGCTAGAAAAAGTTTTAGCCAGCTCTTTAGGTTCTGCCTAGAAAATGGAGTGAAATAAGCACTCCAGGATGGGATATATCTTCTTCTGGAGACAGATGTCTGAAATAGATAGCATGAGTGTCTGTTTGTGGGTAACCATCTCTTCCACTGTTAACTCAGAGAAAGCCAGTACAGCCAGGACATTCTGAGTTCCCGACCTTCAGACAGCTAAACCAGTCCTTTCTGGAAGGAAGGGGTGTGTATAACTGCAGTGAACAGATAGATGATAACCAGTTTATATCACTTCCTCCAAAGCTTGCTCAGGTTCCTGGATTGCCATCAGGAGTGGATGACCCAGCGTTCCTTCAAAACTCTCACAAATGCCAGACCTACTTAAGCCAGGGAAAAAGGGGCAGGGCTTGTTCCACTGCACTTTCCCCCTTTCCACTAACGTTGCAAGTGCACTTTGAAGACTTCCAGATGCAGTGGTGAGGGGAGATTCGATCTTGATGACATAAAAATACTCACACAAGCCAGGGCAAGAAACGAAGTCTATTTTTCAGTAGCTTATTTTAGCCCAGTTTTGAACAGTATCTAAAATACTGATTAAAGCCAATGGCAGCTCTCATTTCTAGCTCATAAGAACCAAGCCTTGAAAAAACCCCTTATAGAAGCCACATCTAATTTTTTGCTTTCAACTCAATCAGCAACACTGCATATGTGAAACGGCCACATATGGACACTTTATTGGTTAAAATACTACTTTTATGATATTTTCTGGAGTACTTTCCTTCCCTAAACTATGGACACCTCTAGAAAAATAAGGACTATTATAAATCCCTGGCAATAGGAATGACAGGTCTCCTGTCCAAAAGATATAAACAAGATATGAAAGATGAGGTGGTAGCAGCAGAGCCTGGCAGAGCTTCCAGCTCATCTTGATGTGGTTATAGTTTAACAATGAAACAACAGTGTTCCTAAAGCAGGGGGAAGACCAGGTTCTGAAGTGTTATTCTGCAAAAGACCCTTTGTACAACACACAGTGTTGCAGTCCTAAATGTGTAGAATATCCTGCAGGTGTTGTACAGCCCATTTCTCAAGCAGTAACACCAAATGAACAATTAAAAAAAAAGAAAGAAAGGAAAATGAAGGGTGTCTGTTGGAAACAGAACTGATAGGACTTGTTTTTGTCATCTGTATTCCTAAATTTAACTGTAGACCATATTCTGAATTATCTTCTTTATTGCCAACTTAGGCCTTCTACTTGATGTGATATTAATTTTTCTCCCTTTTTTCAAAGGAAATGAATCCAAAGGACAGAGGAAAGTAGTTCATGGCATGCTGTTTTGTTCTATTAAAAATGTATGGTCCTCAAGGACTCCTTGTGTTTCAGCCACTCTGAAGCAAATCTATTGGGCTAAAATGATCAGTAATATGTTACCTTCTCTGTTGGAGGAGCTGAGTGTACCAGCCACTCAATGAGATATGCTCTGGAAAAGTTCAGAAACCAACACATTTTCCTCCCATTAGCATGGATGAGATGTGCAAGAAAGCCTAGAGATTAAATATTTTAGCAGCCATGCATGAATACAAAAGGCAGCAGCACAGCCATCACTTACCTACTTTTTTAGTTAACCAGAAAACAAGTGTATTTTCTCCACATTGATTTTTGAAGTCATCTGGTAGTAATTTGTTACAAAAAATTCTACAAAATAAACAAACAAGCAATATAGAGATATTATCTACAAAGCAGAATTACCAGCAGGGGAGATGGGGGAAGGTATTTTTTTCCTCCATATTCACATTAAAGACTATGTTATTCTGTCACCAATGCTAAACTCCTTTGACACAAAGAAATTACTTTAAAAACGGCAGACACACTGCATCTGAGAAGACAGATTAAAACACCCACCATGTAGTTCACCAGGAGTCTTGCTATCACTGCTAAAGTTTTTGCTTTGCTATAAACCCTGCCTCATTTACAAGCTACCATTTTTTTTTCCCTCCAGTGCTGACTTTTGATTTCACAATCTTGCTTCCTCTTTAAGGTAGTGATAGTGGGGTAGCTCTCTTGTGAGGAACTCAGAAATTATGATTACATGACTGGCTGAGTTTACTGAAGGAAGCTTTGTTCTCTCTTTTTCCCTTTTGGGGCCAGACAAGGTTTTTCCCTCTCTTTCCCTTCCTCTTTTTGAAATTCAGCTGCTCAGACATCAGCCATACATACATAAGTCCACCTCTTCTCCACCTCCTTAACTCCATCCCCACAACCCAGCACATCAACATCCAGAAGCAGTTCCCTGGATGGGTGATTTTTAATCACTATCTTGACTGGCAGCACTGGTATTAAGCTACGGTCCATTCAAGAAGTAGCTTTAACACGCATTAGCCCCCTGAAGTGCTAAACTCTAAACCTCTTTCTTCTTCTACGTCTACTCTGTATCTCACAAAAACCTTTACTGATGTAGCCTTTACTTGGTTACAGAAATGAAATTAACTGTCATGGTGTTTTTCAAAAACTACAATAGAGCTTTCTTTTCAGAATTTAATAATGCAGGATGAGAAACATCCTCTTTATAAATAAATTGGTTTTTTGTTGCCTTTATTTCTTAAGGCTACATTTTAGTTTATTCCAATATCAACTTATCTTAATGAATTGATTTATTATTGCAGGGTTTTAGACTACCCTATCATGTCTACTACAACTTCAGGATAGGTCAGGTGTAAACAGATGATTAAAGATGTTGATCGGAGTCATCATCTTCTTAACCTAGCATAGTTTCAGACTTGATGACCACCTAACAGTATAACATTTGGCCAGATTCTGCCATACTGATACCTTTCATAAACCAGTGCAAATCACTTTTGCCATAATGCAGCTCCTCCGAGGATTTCGTTTCCAGCAGTACCAAAAGCTTTGCCGTTTGCAATGCTGAATAGTCTATCATCTGTGAGAATAAAGGCATCCCATCCAGTGGGGAGGGTTTGACTTTGCGAATTTTCAGAAAATGTTTGTGCTGTTTAAAAGAAAGGAATTTGCTGGATTTTCTTTAAAGCCAAGTTTATACTCCATGCCTCTTTTACTGCGATTGTGCCAGGGTGCCTCAAAATAGGTCCGTTATTCACATGCCCAGCACTGTGTTAAGTGTGTGACGGTGGTTTCGTAAACATGGAACTAAACTGAGACTACTGAGCTCTTTCAATTGTCACCTAAATCAGATTATAACCTAGGCTTTTCAAAGGTAAATAGAAGACTGTAGACTAAACATCCAGCATCACTTACATTAAATCCCACAGGATCAAAATGTTTTGAACTCTTAGGAAGAGAAGAAAGTTAATACTTCATTTTGATGTGCATTCATGCCGGGATTTTATCATGCACACAGAACTTAGAGCGCCTGTAGCAGAGAAACTCTGCTCCCTTTACCACTTATTTTACTGTAAATTATTTTGAAATGTTGAAGTGCTACTACTCAAATAAAAACCATATATTATTAAGATCTATGGATCTGCATTATATTTGTGGTTGTGATTATGAAGTTATAAGAATTACCATTTCCTGGAAACCTAAGTACCAAATCATGATTCTGTGAGAAACTATCCTTGTCTTTCTGGGTGCTTTATTATCAAGTCAAACTGAGCTTTGTAACTGTCTTTAGGTGGAAGATGGGCTGGACCCTTTGTACACAATCAAGATGTGGTCAAGAAGGTTTGTAATTAGGAACCATGTAAACACTACCAAGGTATTATCAGCCTTTCTTTAGGTGTTACCTCTTCCATTTGTGTGGAAACCTCAACATATTATGTGCACACAAGGAAAAAGCAACAAAAACCCAAAACACTTGTTGCATGAGAGATCCTTGAAATGACTCAATTTTACAGTGAAAAATTTCAAATTCAAGTGACTGACCACAATGGCTAGAATAGTTTTCACTTCTAGAAGCCAATAAAGTAAATTATATTATTCAGGTTTTATACCCAAGTCACAGGGAAAAGCATTTGGCAATATTATGAATGGAATTATTCACGTGTATGCCACCACTAATGTTCTTAACAGTGAAAATCAGACATATGAAATCTGAGCCCTCAATCAGCGAGTGATGTTAATTTTTCAGCAGCATTTGCGTAACACCCCTCCCCCAAAACTGTCATACAAAAACCCCTATGTCACGTACCTTCATGTTGCATTGGGAACACGGATATCCTACCACCATATTTCAGACGCAAAGCAAAACAGACTTTATAATAATATATAGGAGAGAGAGGAGAATATAAACCATTCAAAACATAATGCTTCACCATCCACTTGAGATTCTCTGATAAATATCTTTCTTTTCTTTTCGTTCAGACCAGTACTCAAAGGGCCACAAGGGCTTAAAAAGATTTGTTCTGTCTGGTCTGAAGATAAATATCACCCTATTGTACCACATGAAGTGTACCAGTTCTCCCAATGGATTACTTGTTTGGAAAAGATCTCTAGTACATTGAGTAGTGCTTCTTCTTAGGACTAAACATTTTAAATATACAATCTTTTAAAGCATTCTCACATATATGTTTTTATTCTGTTACTTCATATGTTAAAGAATCAGGGCCGCAGTCTTGCTTTCAACTTACATATTTCAGAAGCAGATGTTTGTTTGTACTGGAAAATGACACATTAAAAAGATATAGGTTAGACGTAGGGGGAAGGGGTGTCTTTTTATGGTCAGTATTACCAAGCCTCCCTCCACCTCCCCATCTGCCTTTCTCAGGTGCTTGGGGAGCAGAAAAGAACTGTGTGATGGTATACAGCATCTGGAACAGGCTGACTTTTCCAGGACAACTGTTTTTTGAATTGGTTAGCAGAGTGCCGTCAGGGAAAATGGATCTGATATTCACCACTTCTCATCACAGCCCACCACAAGGCAAGCACTATAGGCCAGTGGGAGCCTCATTATTACTACCCTCGCATGCATGCAAGTCAGAAACAGGAATTAAAAAAATTCTTAAAAGCTATATTTTATTAAATTTGACATAAAATAAATTGAGAAATCTTTCAATGCGCTTCCGGACTTTGATTTGTTCAGGTTGCTGCACTGCCACAAGAGTTCTACTCCTTCTAACTGCAGCCGAGCCTGCAAAAGCCACCCAGTGAGTGACATGAGTGAGCGTTAGCCTCACTGAGGGTAGAATTCATCACACCTGCACCTTTAGTAGGTTGAAAGCTAAATGTCCAGAGATCAAATTCACATTAAGTCTCTCAAATCTAGAGCAGGATAGGGCTGCTTGGGGCAACTGCACAGCCAACGACCACAGTGTTGTCTGAGCCATTGTTTCCTTGGCTAAGGAAAGGTGTTGCTACGGCAGCAAAAGAAACCTGGAAGGAGGCAAAGGGAAGAATTCCTCCACATCGTGCCAATCTGGTGTTCGACAACACTGTCCTTCACCCACCTCTTTGAAGATGCTTCTGTGTCTGTCAGTCTGGACACACCACTACAGACAGAAATCTGGACACAAGGCTTATGGGTGGGTTTTACTTGATGTATTTAAAGTTAGGAGTGTGTCTGATAATTAAGCTAAAAGTAAGGTTGGATTCCCAATGGGGAAGTGGTGGGTAAATTGTCTGACACAAGTCCCAGTCTTCCTTATAGGAGAAAATACAGATGCAGAGACCTACCCGAGCTCTCAATTGGGGATCTTTGGTTTTCTGATGCAGTAGCCTCAACATATCTTGGAATGGCTTTGGTTATGATATTGGTTTATAATAAAGATGGGAAAACTGAAGGGAGATGTCATTTTTTCCCTTTCCTTACTGCTGTGTCTTATATTTTCAAAAGGGCACACAAGAATACACATTTCTATATGCCTAGCTTGTGTCCAATTTTTCAGAGGAGTAAGTGCTCAATACTCTTTGAAAAACAGATCCATTTAATATGTTACTAGCGACTTTTGAAAATACAGGCTGTTCTCTCTGCTCATCATCTTCAGTAAGCAAAAATGAAGTTGCAGTCACATAGCCAAAAAAGTGCTGTTTGCATCTGACCACGTGTACCTTGACATTTCCAGTGCCCAGTATGCCACGATTTCCTTCCTGAATCAAAGTTTCCCCCCTTCCATCGCCAAAATACTCAGCTAAAATCAGAATTTGATGGATGCAATTCTTCTAAATGATAGCCCAACACTTTGAAGTTTGATTTTCTTCCTTACAAGAGCTGCGCAACAGGCTCCATATTTTCCTGCAGTATAATTTTGTTTTAATACTAAAAAACCAAGACCTTAACATGACTACATCACTGTAGATAGCTCTTTGCTGCCAGCCGTTCCTTACAGTCTTTGCTGTGCATGGCTCATTACACAGGAAACAGTTCCAGTTTTCTTGTGCCCTAGCCCCAGTTTCTATGTGTTATTCCTTCATGAATCATAACATCAGCCTTTTTATTCCCAGATTTTAAAACACCAAACTGCTAAACACATTTTAGAATTTCTTGGAATTATTGGCATTAAATCACTACATTCAAACAGCCAGACAGACCAGATTATATACGACGGTTGTCTGAACAGAGAACACTTGTTCATCTTTTTCTCAGTGTTATGAATGCAGGAAAAGCATAAAGTGTCGTTCTGGAGGCTATAAAGAAAATAGCATTCAAGCATAACTTCAGAAGGAGTTTTAGCCATTGAAACTCAACAGCCAAGGGCAACAAAAATTTCCCATGGATTTAAAATTCATAGAATTGCCAGACCTTTTGTAGAGGCAGGGGGTAAAGTTCATGTGTTTCATAGCTTCACTAACTCCAAGAAAAAACAGTGCCTTTATGTAGTCCTGAGCTTTTGTGTAGAAGAGATCCTTCCACGGTTAGCAGAGATAAGAAATAATGCAACACAGATACAATACTTCCATACTTCTGAGAAGTATAGCTACCTAAACACATTCATACACTTGGTCAGCAGATATTCCATACCTTTGGTTGAATTACAAAGTTTTAACAGTAAAAAGCTGTCTGCCACCTTGAAGAAACACTAGCTACCTTTTGCCATTTGGCTCGCTGTTAACTACGGAAAGAGGCAGCTCTGCTTAAAACAGATGCCCGCGAAGACAGAGCGAAGTCTGAATAATCAGGCCCCAACAGGGGTCTGGCAACAAAGCTTAGAGAGGAAGTTAAAAGGATTAGCACTATAACACTGTTTAGCATTAGTACTCCTCTCTCTCAGCCTGACCCAAAACCATCCTCCTCCTCCTAAGTTTGCCCTTCACCATTTATACTGTGCTCAGAATACCCAAGTTCACTCATGTATAACTTAACCTCCTCACTTGAGGGACAGTCACACCATTATGCCTTACAAGTGGTTTGAGTGTGGCTTGCTCATTAGCTGTATCTACATTGTTAACATCATCACTCAGGATGAGCCTGGTTTGTAAAGCGGTATTAGGGAAATGAGCAGTTCAAATGCATATGCTAATTCAAGGATATCTGTGCCTTTGCAAAGCAGAAGCCCCTGTGCTTGCTGTATGTTTTCCCATTAGTGCTTTAGCTCAGGTCATGAGAACATTTTTAGAGCAATCTCCCAATTCTCTCCATTAATCAAGCCTTCATTCACATTGCTGACTGATGCTGGAGCATGCGAAGTTTCATCCTCCCAGATGAAATAAACCAGATGACGAGCTCTAGACGAGCACTTAATAATGACCTTCAGCCACTAATGAATCAGTGCCTAGAAGGAATACAGTATGGGAGTAAAACGTACATAGTCTGGGTACTGGGCTCTCTGCATCGATTATTTCACTCTACAGATCTGTTGTTAACTGGTCCAGCATGACCTGTTAATGTGGACACACACACTGAGTTGCCAAAAGCTCGGCACCTTCAGGAAAATCTGACTGAGGATTCAGACACAGGCAAGTATGGGAAGTAGGGAACTTGTAGTTTCAGAAATTGAGCATACAGGGAAAAGTGAAGTCATGGGATTGGGAATGAGTGGAAGACACCGAAAGGACAGGAGATACTTATGAGTGGAGTCCTGATTTAGGACGATAAAAATGTGTCATATGAAGCAGGTAACATTTGTGTCACAGGCTGAGATTCCTGTTAGGAGACCTGCAAAGTCCAATACAACTGTCAGCCATATTACCATACTGGATGGGAGAAATGTTTCTGAAGTCAACAGTTTCGAAATTAAGTTGTCAGTGTGGACCCTTGCTAGGTTTACTGTAACTAAATATCATAAAGTAGCATGTAAAAGAAACTGTAGCATCAGTTCTGCTGAGCAAATCATCCCTGGCTGCTAGGATACTGTAGTACCACTCTGCTAACCTTAATCGGTCACATCCTCTATAAAGACTGACATTCAGCTCACCTGACTTCAGATCAGAAAGACAACTTAAAACAAGATTTTTCTGCCTGCCTTAAACATCTATCTTTGAATGCGATATAACAGATCCTAGGTAAAACAAAGCCCAGCCTAAATGATACTGTATTTCAGTTCATCTGATGAACTAGAGGTGTCCATAACATAGAAGCCTACAGACAACTAGATCCTACTAATCCTGGGATCCTTTTACACTCGATAAGCTTTTCAAGGAAGCAATTTATCTTTTTATATGGCTTCAGTGCAACAAAACAATCATAGAGTCATTTAGGTTGGAAAAGACCTTTACGGTCATCAAGTCCAGCAGGGCTGCTCTCAATCCCTTCATCCCCCTGTTTGTACTGATACTGAGGATTGCCCTGACCCAGGTGTGGGACCCTGCACTTGGCCTTGTTGAACTTCATGAGGTTCATATTGGTCCACTCAAGCCTGTCAAGATCCCTCTGAATGTCAGCCCTTCCCTGAAGCATAACAAATGGGTCACTGAATTTCTTGCAAATATTTATAAAACAGCTTCTTTTGAACCTACAGAATACCACACTTGGATTTCCTGTTGAAGTCACTTTTAAAAGCTATGTCTTTTATAGGCAGCATAGACTTTTGCTCTCTCATAGTGTAAATAACATTTCTGTCTTAAAAACAAACGCTTCCATTTTAGTCTTTTTTTTCAGTAAGGATGAGGGGAGAACACTGCAAACTAAGCGTACTGTTGGATTTACATCTAGCATGAATTTTTATTGTTTTCTTAGAAATCCCAAACCTGCTGGAGGTGCCTTTCCCCCAGTCTGATCCTTGATGATGTATTAGACCTTGCTAAAACATTAACACAGCACTCCTTCACTAAGCCTGACTTCTCAGACAGCAACAACGCTCGATATTACTTCCATTGTTCTGTGTTGTTCTGCCTAGGTCAAACCTATGTTTAAAAAGAAGTATTTTTCACCACAATTGATTTAAAGCCTTACCACCACCTTTCTTCCTTAAGTTAAAGTGAGCATTCCACACAACAACAAGAGGCTGCAGCTTTGTATGTCAATCCATACATAGTCTCAGGATAGGTAGCACAGATAATAAAGAATAGTTATGCAAAGTGTGTAAGGGAAAGGCCTGATTCTGCAGGTCCTTTTGTATATACCTCCTCCCTTCTTTGATATAAATAATAAGCCACAGATTTAGTCCCAGACATCTAAAATCCAATTAATAAGGTAGATAAATTTGTGTTCACACAGGTATTTACAGTCTTCACTCTATCTTTTTTTTTCACACCATTCTTCACACTGAATTTCCTGTGTCGGTTACTAAGATTTCTTGGGGCAATTCCTGTGGTTCCTCCAGTTGCAGCTGAACCCCCTTATGATGCTTTCCACTGAATTGCAGGAAGGCTTCCCCAACCTTCTGGGCACTGGGAGGGCACTATAGACAGGTAGTAGAGAACTAGCAGTGTAAACTGATTTAATCTGCATCCTCCCCGAGGTGGATATGGGATGTATAGTAGCTGACATGAAAGTAGAACTGGGGGCCTACTTTGTACCTATGCTTATGTTCTTAGCTTGGGAGAGTTGGGCACCACCACCCAAACAAGATGAATAAGTAACTCCTCAGTTACAGCACGGACACATGGAGACATGAAATCGTAACAAAGCTTCCTGTCCAGGCTTCCTTTCTCAGCACATTTGCATTTAAAAGATAAAGATAAACCTGAAAAATACTAAAAATACCAACCATGTACCAAACCTTTAACATGATGCTTTAAACCACAGACAAATTTTGGCATAGTAAAACATCTGCGAATTATTTCATGCACTGACATGAACTATTCTGAATATCTGGAAAACATGGTCAACGTAGCTTACATGCTCAACGTACCTTACATGCTCAAAGTTAAACTGATAACACATCTAAAGTCTGGACAGAAATTCCCCAGGTCAGATTTGGGGATTTAGAGTCTATTTTGTGGAGCAGCCCTTCTTAGCATGGGCATAGTCCACTTCCTAGCATCATTTGCAATTCCCCCCCAAGAATTTCCTGCTAGTGCAAGGACACCAGCAATTTATCAGCCTCATTCTGAGTTATTCTAGAGGCTTTTATGGCTTTTGATCTTCTATACCATCTCCCTTAAATATTTTATGATATACCATGACTCATCTCATTACTTGTATAATCAGGGTTTGGAGAATGGATGAACGCTCTTCCAGTCCCTTCTGAACTACTGGAATGTCGTTGCTAGAATTATATTTAAGCAACTAGACTAGAGATTGGAATCAGCACAGAGTTGCGGCAAGGGAAGAAAAAATAAAAAAATAAACATGTTGGTTATCTCGTTATAAAAGCATATGAAGAAACAAGGTACCTGCAATGTTTACCTTAAGGTAGCTAGCAAGATCCTTCCTATAGGCTAGGCTAAGTATGTTTATCCACCATATCATGACTCATTCTCTTCCAGAATAGTAAAAATATAATAGTAGTCCTGTGATTATAAAAAACACCAATTTTGTTATTACTGAGGTCAGAAGAACTCGTCAGATTAAGCAATTCTAACCACTGGACACTTGCTCATCAACAATAAAACCACAAATATTCTTTTCAACAAAATTAAAATATTTCATATTTTAAATTTCATAAATTTATATTTATATCACCTGGTCTGACACAAAATTTCACAATGAAATTATGTTTTTAAAATTAATGTGAAATCTTCACCTCCTCTTTCACCAGATATTTTAATTCCAATGAGTATTTCAGTCTCATTCACAGATCACGGGAATAGAACAATTTTTTTTGATAGAACAATTCCCTGTTGAAAAGCTCAGTTTCATCTACATATACATATTTTTCAGGAGTATGTCAACTTGAATGAAATGTTTTAAGGAATAAGTTAAAAGGAATTATTTCAATTAATTTTGCCATTTATTAAATACAACCTTTTTTTGGTTTACATATAGTATGTACAACAGAATATGTAGTGCTTTAATATAGTCAAGTTGAAGAAAATAACTATTTAGTCCAGGTACATCCCAGAACAGCATAACTTAGCCTTATTTTGGGGTTCTGTCATCTGAAAATGGAACTGTTTCAATAGGCTGATTGGTTTGGAAGGATTTTTTTCTGAGGGAGTTGGAGAGAGACTAAAGACAGGGTATTGCTGGGGAAGAGGGTCCCATTTTAAGAGAAACATATGCCACAAAGACACAGTATGCCCTTCAAACCTATGGTGAGAAGCTGTCTCTTTTGCCTTCTGAAATCATCAATATCACCAATTCTTACTGTTCTTTGTAATTAAAACTGCAAGAATACTTCAAAACACCTTTCAGTCATCACTGTAAGCTCTATTTTCCAGATAAGAACAAAGCATGACAAATTTTTCCAAAGGCTCTCCAGTATGTCATTGTCCAATTCCCCTTCCTGCTTAACAGTTCATTTCAGCTAGCTGGTGTGGATTTGCTGTTCTTGCAACTCCCTTAGCAGCACTATACCAGAAAGTCATAGCTGCCCTGAACCACATATCAGCTAACACTCTACTGACACCACCGACACAAAAAGCATCCTCTTCTCCAACTCTATGGAAACAAGTCAAGCCAACAGCGCATATCATCAACAACCAAAGGTATGATGTTAGGTTGTAATTTTTATCCATACACAATCTTTAATATCATTAGAGTAGTCTTATACAGCTTGTCAGCCTAGGGCACAAGTGGCAACAGCCATGGATGTTTGTCTATTCCCGTTCTCCTAACCTCTCCCTCTCTCAGACTTCTGCCTGCACTGTGGCATGGAGACTCCCTTACTTCATATAAGTAGACTTACACCAAAAGCCTTCCTATATTCCCTTTTTTGAAAACCCGAGTCTTTCAACAACATAAAAATAGGAAAAAGAAACACAAATTGCTACAGTTTACCCATGTGCCATTTTGCATCCTGTTTCTGAAACAAGGGTTGACAGGCCAACATATGTGACCAATAAATGCTATTCAGAGTTAAGCTCTGCAAATGGTGATTGACGTGGAGCCGGGCATTCCATTAGCCAAGGGAATTATCAACCATAGACCAGCCAAAATAAACTCCAAGAAATTTCCTCTGGGTGTTAATCACCCTGACTATCATTCTTTCCCACACACTAGGCAAAGATTCTTGACCTTCTGATTTGGAGCCAACCCACCCCTATTAATTAAACAATTTGTCTATTATCACCTGAAGACATGCATAACCTTTTCACCCTACACAAGAAAGAGAACAGAGTAAGTAAACAAACCTCTATTGTAAATATGACTAAATCCCCAAGCTTGCTTGATTTGCTACAGTGCATATACCATCCCAATACTGCTCAGTGTGTATCTGCACAGCAAAGCACACTAACACATATTCTTTAAATCCCAGGTGGATAAGTCTTTGCACAGCACTTTCAAATGAAACAGTCCAAAGCAGGGAAAATCAAGTCAGCCGTATTTCAACTCTAAAGGCTGGGAATTATACCCCGTCCAAAGTACAGCATTGTACAGTATCTGTCCGTGTCATATAAGCTTCTAACTAGTATCACATCTTTTGCAATACTTTTTACTGAGGTGACGTATCAAAACATCAAATGTCTTTCCATAAATACTAGCTTTTCCCATATAACTGCAGTCATGAAATCATGTGGGAAAAGTTTAGGTTTGGGGAGTAAGAATTTTCGCGCATTTGCAAAATAAAACAACATGGGTTTGTTATTCTGTCTATTAAAAACCAGATTGTCACTTCTGCAGGGTGAGTCCTTTGTTGACACAGCACAAGATCATTAGAAGTAAGGGTCTTAAAACTGGGATGAAGGCTTTTTTAACAGTACCTTATGGTAAAAAACATCCCCATATTTTTTTTACATAGATGCTGTCCCATAAGTCTGGCTTAGAAATTTTAGAAATTAAGGTATATAAAGTTACTGGTATATTTGACTTTTTAACTGATTATTTATACCTCTAGCCCTCACATGGAAGGTTTCAGCACTTGGTAGAACACATCTATTTACACACTATGTAATGACCTCAAGAATGAAAAAGACAAAAATCTTTGAGTTTGATCAGAAAACTAAGCCTTGTATTTTAGTTGCTTTTAGAAACATTAAAAACGCAACAACCCAAAACATTGCACTGCCTTTTTAATACCCATTAGAAAGAAAAGATTGCTAGGAAAACAGTTTTCCGAGAATTTATAAAACACATATCTGTTGATCATCCCAATACATCTTTTCACTGCAAAGCAAAGGGGCCTGTAAAGGACAGGTACCATCAGGAAGGGTCCTTTCAAGAAGATAGAGGTAAGACAGTTTAATGGAGAAAGAATGGGAAGCTACAATGGCTGTTTTGAGCGTTTAACCCCCTTTGCATGCCTTCAGGGGCTTTCTATACCCACCCCGACCTTTCTGCCCACTGCCTTCCTTCTCTTTGCCTCCTGAAGTCTATGAACTACTCCCCTACCATGCATCTGTGTTTACAATGGCAACTTCTGATTCTGTAACACCTAAAGTCCTGTCTTCATCCTCAAGGCTTCCAAACAAGCTTCGTTCACAATTTCTGTATAAATGCTCTTTCCTCAGCTTTCCTAATGCAATTTTAAGAAGCAAGTCTGGTAATCCTTTCCTTCTCTGCAGGCTCCTCCTGGTCTCCTCTCCCACATAGTTGTTTTCCCTCTGGGCCCCTCTCTGTCCCTCTCTTCTGTACTTTATTTTCTGAGTAACCTAGTCTAGTCTCAGGAATGCACCCTGGTATTTTAAAATGTACTGCTGTCAAGAAAAACAGAAAGCTGCTCTCCCTGTTGTTATACAGGAACAGCACACTAACAACCAGAGGTGCCCTCTGCTTTTTCTTCCCCTTCCTTTACCTCTTCTCAAGTACCTCAAAAAGGCAAGCCCATTTAGTTATCCCCTGATGTAGCACCAACCAATGGCACAAACACTGGCCAAAAGATGTTTGGAAAGACTCAGAAATGTTTTCAGGCTTAGGATTTTCAAGGAAAATTTCCGTTTCCAGTTCAATGATAGAAGAAAGGGAAGAGAAGATTTTAAAAAGTGCTACCAGTTTTCTTTTTCTTGGTCATGCTCAGATTTCCAGCTGCACACTGACTGGGACAGGAGTTCCAGGCTGGCAAAGCCTACCTCCCCGATGAGGTTAAAAGCACATTCAAAAGGAAGAGGGATTGAGATGACATTTCCCCTCCTTCTTCAAGACCCCTCTCTTCCCTCTGGGTTTACAGCTCCTGAGAGCTCTAGTGTTGTCCAGATGTCTGGGGAATGAGCAGGAGGTTAAAGACAGAAGCCAAAACACTGGGGACAGAGAAGTGAGGAGGCAGTAATAGAAATTCTAGAGCAGGGACAGGGTGGGGGGCAGCAAGGCTCAATCCAAAGAGGTAAAAAAAAGAATCACTGGACTAGGAGAATGTACCAGAATTAGTCTGAAAACTCCAGGGAACCTTAGGGGAAAAAATCAGCATTATCAGTTATTAGTCTCTCTTGGGGCATGCCTACCTCATCAGCTCAAGGCAAACGAGGAAATAAAGTGCATTTATCCACAAACCTGTTTTCTCCAGTAACGGTTTCCAGATTTTTCACACCACAATGACACAATCTGTCTTCCTAAAGCAAAATTTACTATATTTACAGGTATAAATTCATAGACAATAGAAAAAAAAATCATGGAAATAGACAAATTAGACAAGCTCCATGATCTACTATCCCAGGATTTCTAGTTCAGAAAGACAGATGATGCTTGAGAAACAACTAAAGCCTTTTGTGGGCAATCATGCAATAAGATCAAACTAAAGGGGGAAAGGTTTGGGGTTTTTTTTGTTGTTGTTGTTATGTTGGCCAGGAAGCCTCCCTTGGAGGCTGTAAAGTAACTCTCTCAACACAACCATAATATAAGCTTTAACAAAGATAAATGTAATGTCCTGCACCTGGAAAGAAGTAATCCCAAGCAGCAGCACAAGCTGGGGACTGATGGGCTGAGGAACAGCTCTGCTAAACAAGACCTGGGTGTGGTGGCAGGCAGCGAGCTGAACAGGAGCCAGAGGTGTGCCCTGGCAGGGAAGGTGGCCAGCAGTCTCCTGGGCTGCACCATCAAGAGTACAACCAGTAAATCAAGGAATATGGCTATTTCAGTCTACTTGGCACTTATTACATCACACCTGGAATATTGTGACCAGTTTTGGTCCCCTCAGTTGGAGAAGCTGGGAAGGGTCCAGTGCAGGCCAACAGGATTATAAAGGGGTTGGAAAACTTGACATATGAAGACAGGCTGAAGGAAACAGGTTTGCTCAGCCTGGAGAAAAGAAGCCTCAAGGGGGATCTAATCACACTTCCTGAATATCTAAAAAAGTTCATCATAGAGGAAATGGAGCTACTCTCTTCACAAGGCTGCCCACTGACAGGACAAAAGGCAGTGGGCACAAGCTGATTTGAGTGAAATTGTGTCTGAATACAAGAAAAAAAATTTAATTCCCATGTAAGCAGCTGGAGATTGGAAGAGGCTGCCCAGGGAAGTGGTGGACTCTTGTGTGCTGGAAACACTCAAGAGTGTTTGAATAAATTGCTGTACTGCCCTATGTTGAAGAGAAGGTTGGACCAGATGATCTCCAGAGTCCCATGTGAACTTTCTGAGAATCCCTATCTGTGCACAGTCTTTCTAACTACATGAATAGTGTTGTCAGTCCACGATCACCTTCACCCTCAAGCATCTTCTTCACACTGAGCTTCATAGGTTAACAGCAGCAGGTATCTTCCTTTAAAAATTGGGATTTGCTTTTCCCAGCCTTGCTACACAAGATACAGCAGCGCTGTATTTTGTTGCATCCTTCATTTTTTGAGACTGTAAACTTGAAGGAGTGGCAGGTAGGTTTTCTTATTTGCTTATAAACCATTGTGGTCCTGAATGATCCGTGTACAAACACACACACGCTCCAAGACATTCATTACCTGTGCTTCTACTACTCCAGGGATATGTGATATTTATTTCTAGTCATCGCTAATCTTTCATAAGCAGTTTACACCTTAGTTCTCTTTAAATGGAGGATGAGCATGGGAAGCAATAGCAGACTTCTCCCATGACAGTTTCTTTTGCAGTCAAGACATTCAAGGAGAATTATATTATGGGAGGATTTTTTAACCTTCAGTAACAAGGCTTAATTAGGGATCAAGAGCAAATGTTATAGCACAGAAAAGGCACCTCTGATCACTCATTCTTATCAGGCTTTTGTTCCAATTAAGCTGGCTAACAAGGGATGTGAGAGCATTTGCATGTGAAGTATAGCTGTTACAATTTTTAATTTTACTTGAGCTGAAAAATCTGAGTATGCAGGACCTTTTGAAGATTAGATGTATGTAAAGAAATGGTGAGGAACCTGTGCAGCTCTTACTTCATTAAAATATTTTAACACTGCAAGGAACAAGCTCATGCTGAAACTCAAAAACAAACCTCTTATTATTCTAGAAAATATGAATTAATATAGAATTTGTATTAAAAAATAGGAAAGAAAGCCTGGTTTTGCTCTCCATCACCTGATCTGTTCAACATTTGTCACAAGGGTGCAAATTTACTCACAGACATACTTCTCCAATAACTACAATACAACATTTTTTTGAAGGAGGATTCCAACCCACCTCCCCAGTCCCACTGACTTCAGCAGAAGCAAAATCAGGCTTTAAGAGCTGCCCATTTTGGATCAAGCAAAAGATGCAACCTGGCAATACCCTATATTGGTTGCACACCAGTAAGGGGCATAGCTGTGGGCAGACAGGTGAAGCTAAGGAAGAGACAGAGCTTTCATTTGCTAGCACTTACCAAAATACTGTAATTGGCTATAACAGCAACAGATTATTTTTCCATTAGAGCAAAGAACAGTAGCATTTAATCCTCTAGTTGTTCCCTGATGTACCACAATTTGAGTCCTGGCAAACATAAAGTCTTGCCTTACAAGTCCAGATGGTAGGAGAAAAAAAAATACAACCAGTGTAAACATAAATTCGAAGGGAAGCCCTTGCAATTTTGTTGAAGACTAAAAAACAACCTCAGTTTTTCCAAGAGAAATACTGATGACTTCATATAAGACTTTACATTTCACAAGGAAAGTATATGGCATGATTCCTTTAACCCACTCTATTTTACATAAGCATCCAGGTAAAGTTAAAAATGCCATTTTACTAGCGATGAAAAAAAAAACCTGCATGGGAAAGGTGTACATGGCTATATGAGCTACCACAGTCATGCTTTATTCCTTAATTTTAATAAGCTTTACATGCAAAAGGGACAGGATACTTTTCAGAATTTGTAGCTATAATTTTGCTGTGACTAAATTCACTCATTTTTGTTGCACAGAGGACCTATATAAAAGGGAAGCCAGTTTCAGGAGGTTTTGTTTTGTATCAGTTTTTCTCAGATCTCTAGAATTAGCCTGAAGGATCCTTTTAGAGAGTAAGTAAATACATATAAAATATTAGGACAACACTGCAATGAAAAAAGGATGTTAAATTGTTCATCCAAGGAGATGACATAACAAATACTGACATAATTTCCAAGCAGCAAAGCAAAACTAGGTCAAATCACATTGACCTATCTAACATAATAAGCCTTTTTTTTCAGATTTTTACAATGTAGACCGTGTCTGCAAGCATTAATGTCCCCTGTTATCTATGTATAGTGTTGTCACTCTGCTTTAATGTCTTATCACCATGTTGTGTTAATTAGACCAACACAATATAGTGCACTTTTGAACTGCTTAACTCCCAGTTTGAAATCTCTGCCTAAACTATACTTCTGAGGTGATCCAGTTAGAAATGAAGTCATTAACTCTTTATGGTCACTTGTTTCAGGAGGTGCTACTAGGGCTGGTAGAATAGCGTAACTTTGCATCCAAGTCAAAATCTAAGCTCCAAAAGTTGCATATGATTAGTCAAAACCAAGGTCCGCATAGGTAACATCTGTCAGTGAGAAAGTGCACACCAATTTTTCTGCCACTTAACACACGGCAGAACCCAGGCATATCACTCTTCTGAGCATCACGTGGACAAATCCCATCTGTGCTTGGCCTTCACGTGTCCTTGCCCAAGCGCTTTGTTCAAACCCGGTGCCCTGAAAGGGGCAGTATTTTCTCTTGCTCAGGGCAGCCTGCCCTTCCCATACTCTTGTTGCTCCTCTGCACTTCCAATTTACAGCACATGTATTTTTCAGTGAGACTATAAACAGAGTTGTGTAGGTTCCCGCCTACAGCCTCTCATGACTCCCACAAGAGCAGAAACATGAGAAGTGAGAGCAATATTTGTCTATATCCCTGCTTCCAGAGCTGAGTGAGGTGGGACCAGAGACCAAGCTGAGAGCTCAAGGCCCCAGCTACCCAGAGAGCTGGGACTGGTCAGGAAGGAGGAAAAAAGCTGACACAGGAGACAGAGGTAGACCTTCGTGGTCCATAAAGCAGAATTTGTCAACAGAGTTTGCATCTTTCTGTAGAATATATAGATTTTGCAAGAAGGGCATAATCTTACAGGGAAAAACCCAACACGTTCCAATGATAAAACCCTCTCCAACAGTTTTGAAACTTGCTTGGTGATGAAGAGTACCTTGAAACTGGAATACTGGCCGTTCTTATGATGGAGTGTCTGGACTTGCCAACTCCAATTCTAAATATACTACATATATATATATATATATGTAAAAGTATAGTATTTCTATTTTCTCTTTTTTTCTTCTTTCTTTTTCTCCAATTACCTCTCAGGAAGAAATAAAATGTAAACCAAAACAAAGAAAAAAAGAAGAGGTATCATGTTTCCATATGGGAAATGTACTGAAAAAAGAAGCGAACTTTTTTTGAGAACCATTTTGCCATTGATTTCTCTGTATTTTTTTGGAAGAAAGCACCCATCTCAGCTAATGCTCAAAATAAAGGTTCGAATGAAAAAAGCAGAAATGGAGATCCCAGAGATGCTCAGGGGGGTCTCATCTGAGCAAGCTCTCCCTTCACCTGACTCAAAGTAGTGCATCAGCTCACAGGTACCACAAATGAGTCTGACCTACTGATCTGGTAGGGGGTCTCTCTGAGCTCCTGCTGCAGCTGTTCAGTAATTAAATACCTGCAGACCCAAAGAGCCAAGTTAAGGCCATTAGTCACGGGCACCTGCTCAGGATGCAGGGGTGCCGAAGGGAGGCGGCAGGCGACACCACGGGCCCGCAGGCGCACGGGCAGCACAGGGCAGCCGGGGCGCAGCGTGATGGGAAGCTGTCGGCGCCAGAGGCGTGAAAAATGTGTTGGCCTCCCTGCCCCAAAATGTGGAGCAAGTGTCGTAGCGTGTCACCAGCTCCTTTCTGTGGCCAGGAAACATCCCACCATAAATATTTTCATGATTCTATCACACTATCAGCCCCGCGATCTCCTCATCTACGGTCCCACTAAGCCAGGAGTAAAAGCCTGGACTTCCTTTTATTCGTTTTACTATTTTAAAATAGTTCTTGCACGCAGCTATCTCAACACTTACGCAACCAGAAAAGTTTTATCATACTTTAGGGCCAAACAAACATCGCCTATTTGCCAGCTTTTTTGTCCTCCCACATCCCTCTGGGAAGATACAAATAATAATGATATACAGTCATGACATGACAGCAAATAGGAAAGAATTTCAAAGAATTAAGAGCTATTTTTATTGTTTAGAAGAGAGATCAAAATCAGCTTCCTACCCTTTAGCGCCTTTTCCAGCTTTCAGACAGGGTGGATTCTGCACTGCAAGCCAGGGATCTCAGGGATATACAGTAATTCCTTACAGCTTGCTAGAGCATTACAAGCTCTAAGCTGCACAACTGTAATAAAAGACTTCGAACCCAAGAACGGAGTACCCTAAGAAGTCTGAAATTCAGTTCAAACAAACTCCAACCACATTCAAAAAGCTGTTCACATGGTTGTATGCGAATACAGGTCTGCTCCGTTCCCTCAGCTCAGTCTTCACCCACAGCCAAACCAAATTGTTTCTCCAAATGCTGAAGCATTTACTGAGCTTCAGCGTATATCCTCTGAGCATTTACCACCACAAGCTCCTCATTCCCAGCAGTTTATTTTCCTCGACCCCAGGCTCCAGCAGAGCCCTTACCTCTGGTGCTACTCTGCGCAGGGACTCTGAGGTCTGATGATAACTTTTTACAGAGCTCAGAAGCTGTTGCAGCCCTCTGCGCCGCTGCCTGCCTCCCCGTCCCTCCCCAGCGGGGAAGCCCTGGGACTGGGCAGTGGTGGGAAGCTGGCAGCCAGTGCAGCAGAGTGCTGGGCAGGCGGGAGGGAGATAGCTGGAGACAGATCTCATCAAAGGTAGGAGGCCTGGTGGGGATCAGAGAGAGGGAGATACACATCTAAATAATTCAGGTGCTAATAAAAGCTGTAGGTTGGGCTCTGTTCAAGATGTGAGATGAAGCCGAATTTCAATGTATTTCAGGCTGCCATCAATGCAGAATGCTGTGTTACTTAATAACCCAACACTGACAAACCAATATTGTTTTAAGAGTATTCCACATAAAGTTAATGAAGAAAGTGGCTATGCCTGGTTTTGTACTTTTATAGCTTTAGGCTGAAATTCTATCAAGTGAAGGTTTTGAGAACTTCAAGTCTGACCTCTACAGGTAGGCTGCTGAAATAGGTACAGCATCTTCTGATCGCAAATTGTGCATGGGACTTACAGAAATTGGGAGAAAGGTAATGGATCGGATGTACTATAGAACATCAGGTTATTATCACTGCATCTTTTAAGCCATATTTTAAAAACACTACTATCTGTAGCATCATCTGTGGTAATTCGGTTCATACAAATACATTCTTGCAAAAGGCATAGATGGTGCAGCAACACCAGAAAAAGCACATCCAGCATGAACATTTTTATATCCAAAAGTGTTACAGGGTTTTGCTTCTGCTTTTTATTATCCCTCCCCCTTCCTCCCAAATCTTCCATATGATCTGCTCTTTCAGGGCTACAGAAACAAACGTTACTTTGAAACCGATAACATCCATTTGCGTTTTGCAAAACTGATGTTTTTAAATGCCCTGATTGGTGCCACCTTTTTCTAATCAGAACCAACCACTCTAACAAACTACCCTTTGTCTGGGGATCCCGTCCCCTCTGTTCCCACCAACCTACAGCACATGTTGCTATAGCTACCCTGCATGTCTATTTACCACACAAGTGATCAAAGGGAGCAGACAACACACATACACACACACACGCACAAAAAACCTCGCCAGGCTTCCTACCGAGCAATGTCCAGCCACTAATTAACTGATACACTCCCAGCCTGCGGACTCTGTACACTTGTTTTCTTTCTTCTGCGTGGTACGCGCGCGCACACACACACAAAAAGCAGCGTTCTCCGAGATGCTCATTCTTCCCTTACAGACCAAACAAACAACAAAACATTCCAGGGTGAACTTTAAAAAAGAATTTCCTAAAGCAAGGCTAAGGATTACAGCACTCTAAGATAAGAATACAGCTTTCCTACTGAGGAACACATTAAGAATTTTAAAAGGTATGCAAAAGAAGATAGGAAATAAGAAACACATGCTAAGAACTTAAACAGCTGTAAGGAAAGGGGTTGATTTTGAATTTTGCATGTGTTTTGCACTGAAATTGTATGCAGCATTTTTTCATTCAGTGAATTATATGCACGTTAAAAGCTATATGACTGCAGTCATGATAAGTAATTGTAATGGCTTTATGTGCCTTAGAAACACAGTTTTTCATTTTTAGGTGACCTGTCAGTTAACAGTTGTTTTGTTGAACCTCTTTATGTGACAAAGGGCTCGAGTCTACCCTGGTCAAAATCAATGGGACTTCAATAGCAGGAGGCCAAAATAAAGAGTTGCATTTGTTGTCAATGACACTCCCACGAGCTGCACTTCAGGGATATGTTGTGGGCTAAAGTGAGTGAAAATGAAGTATTAAAACTCAAACATTTGATTTTCTGTGAAGTAGGCTTAGGGAACTTAAAACAGAGCCCACAGTGCCCTCTCCAGTTCTGCAGCAAACTCAGGGAATCCAGCCACATAACTCTGTCCAGCCACAAGAAATTGCCACTCTACCATAGGAAGTCTGAGCATCTTCACAGGAATTTCAATCAACTGCAAGCTTCCTTACTTAGGAATCTCTTCTTAAGAAATAAACTCAACCGAATACTCTGCAAAGCAGCAAATATGTTACCTGCAAAGGATTTTTTTCTTGTCAGGTTAGTTGGGTTTTTTGTCTTGCAATCGTGTTAGATACCTTTTAAAAAACTGCACTTCTGCTTGCTAACACTAGTCTTACAACATACTAGCACACCCAAATGGGTGTATTTCCTGTGGATGCTTAACCTTTTACAGGTACACGGTGACCAGTGTACTTTCCCAGATGCCACATGCACAGCAGTAAAAAAGACATTTTCCCGTTTTGGTTACTGGAGATAATATGTGAGGTCATTCTAGCAGAGAGCAAGGAGACACCTCTTGCTGAGGTTTTCAATTATCACCTAAAAATGACTACTTCTTTATACCACCTCATTTACAAATCTCAACACAACGTTTACACCAACCCCTGTTACCTTGCTACAGACTATTGGCCTGGCACAGCGGTAAAGTAGGTTGAATCTTATCAACTCAACAGGCTGCATATTACATTTCTACAGTAATTTGTGCACTTCTATTGGGGAAATTAGTGCATTTGTCTTGCTGTGTGCTATTCCTCAGTACCTGTAGGCTGCCTTTTGGGCAGATCAGTCATCAACACAATACATGGTTTCATTCCAACACCCTGCCTGCTTGATAAGGGTTAACTCTGCAACCCCAAATTAAGCTATAGCTCCCACCAAGAGCCTCTCAAAGTGAGAGCACTCGCTCCCAGAGCCTGATAAGAGGAAGGAGTTAACCCACCTCCTCACTGCCCTATAGCCAGCTGGTGTAAGGATGGGGAAGGAGCAGCAGGGAAAGGCAGGGAAAGTAACAGGACAGGTAGGGAGAGAGGATTGCCAGGGGGAGAGTAGGTGAAAAAAGCTCTCTGTTACTCTGAATAGAGGGCCACGAAAGCACCAACAGAAAAGTCACCATCTGCATATTCCTCTTTCCCATAACAATTTCAAACTAGAAGCAGGAGCAAGTGCTCCAGCTGCACACAACTTCCCTGCTCCTAAGTGTCTGCTGTAATGGATTTCCTAAACATTTTGTACAGTTGGTTCATTGCTCATCACAATCTTCAGTTCCCATAAAAACATGAAGCCAGCTGCTAGGAGCAGCCGATGTGCCCAGTGGCTCTGTCCCCCTGCCCCCCTGCCTGCCAGCTCCCCAGATTTCATCCCCCAAGCCCCCAAGCCCTAGCAGCAGCAGTGCTTGTGCACAACAAACCAAAAGAACCCGGAAAAACACTTCTGAACTGTTTACTTGGCACAGGAGAGAGAAACTGCACTCACAGGCAGGTGTTTAAACAAACTCTGGCAGCGCTTCAGCTGGAGCTGCCCGCCCCCTCCCTGTGCCTGCACCTCTTTTTGGGCTGGAATGTCTCCCTCCCTCCTCTTTTGGAGGAGGAGGGAGAGTTCACGTGTGCATTAACATCCTCCCTGCTCTTTTAACCCACCATCTATGAATCTTCACTACCCATGAAGCCTTATGATTTAGGCAGAAATATTTCAGGAGAGTAAAGTGCCCATTTCCCAGAGCATTTTACTTTTTATTATTACCATCCTGTAACATCTCTGGTTCTTCCTCATTGGCAACCCCCTGTGCCAAAGTACCCTCTCATGGTGATAACTATTTCTGATAACTACGTGCATCTAACTGACCGACTTCAGCTATGCAGTACATAAAATGCCCTTCATTTTGCTTCACAGGGACAAAAATTCTTCTCCCTCTTTAAAGAGCTACAAAAGTGGGCTTTTGACTAGTGGGAGAACGAAAGACCTTTCTTCCTCCCACCACCTATATTATCTCTTTCTTCACCCCTCCCCATGTCCTGTAACTTACAGAAAACTGGTGCAAGGAAGCTGAGATTTCCCACCATGGTTTTAGAAAGTGAGCAGAAAACAAATGCTACATTTGCACTACAGGTGCAAAACCCTCACACATGCATTCCCTGGACATGTACTATAAAAGTCCCACTGAGAGCTGAATGAATAACACCTACACAGAAAAGAACCTAGAAAACTTCTCTCATTTCCTCATATTTACCCATTGCCTACCTAGAAAATAACATAGTGACTGCAACTTTCAGAAGTGAAGCAGCAAGGCTTTTTAAACTGGGACAGATCTCTGATTCAGTCTTAAGATACAGCCCAGCCAGTTTTCTTTGCTCCCACAAGGCTCTTCTAACCGCACATTGTTGTTGCAAAACTATGAGCAGGGAGAATGAAAAACATTTTGCCACTGTGCCTTTTAACTGCGAGAACGAGAAGAAAAGCTCCTTTTGTCTCCTCAGGTGAATAGAAGTCTTAAAAAAAAAAAATCTCATTTGAATAATCTTAGGAAAAAATCCCTAGAAAACCCATCTTAAAGTACATTTGTGAAGCTGTAAGACAGCTTGAAAGTACTACATTTTAAAACAATCAGAAGATTAAAGCACTGGCAGGCAAGGAACTCACGCAGAGCTGTTTAATAAATTATCCCTGGGCTGAATTATTGGCATATTTAAGCTTATAACACAGCAAGTTCTTTCCTTTCACATGTCACAAACAGGGCTGCGAGACAGCCTACACAATGCATTTAAACCATGGCAAACTGGAACTGATTTACGTCCCTCGCAAACCGCTTCCATGCCCCATACAAACACGAAACGCACAATGACCTGCCTGCATGGCATCGCTGCCTGCCGGGAGGATTAAGCAAAAACTCTCAAATATGTTAATTTTTTTTTTTTTTCACCCCGGGAACTTACTTTTGACAAGGCTAAGAAACAAGAAGGGAAAAACAAAGCAGAGGTTGGTACCGGCACAACCTGGGGCCAGTGTGGCAAGGCGAGCCCCGACAGCCCGGGACAGCTGCCTCATGGTGAGATTCCCATCCTTACCTGCCTCATGGTGAGATTCCCATCATCCATCCAGCCGGCAAGGGGCTGCTCACACCACGCTGCTGTCGGCAGGGCAGAAATCCATCAAGTTTCCCACCGTAAGCAAGTTTCCCCCCGCCCTCCTCCCCTCTAGTATTCCCCCACCCCCGCCACCCCCCTTTTTATCCTTTGCTGGGGGGAACTCTTCTTAAGACAATGTCAAGTTTCCCAACCTTCCTTCCCCAGCCTATTAAAAGTCAGGAGCGGGGAGGCAACTGTCCGCCTGGCTCTTATTTCAAACCGCAGCCCAGGGATGTAGTAGTTGGCTGAATTGGGCCATGAAATAGCCTCGCCAATCAGGAGGAAGGGGAGGGAGGTAGAGCACATAAAGGCTGCCTACATGAGGATTAGGAAAGCTTTCAAGGATTTAAAAGACTGAAAGCAGCTGGAAACAGTGTCTAGGGCTACAAAGAGGGAAGTCAATTTGCGGTGTAAGAGATTATTCCCATTCTCATCTAACTGCTCTGGGTCTGCTTGAAGCTTAACGGGCTCCCGGGACTTCAGCAAGAAAACGTAAATGTCCAGTTGAAACTACAGAAACATCACAGTGAGGCATAAACACTCAACAGCCGCCCCGTGAAGTAGCAACATCCCGTACGTGTCGGAGCCACATGCACTCCAGAAACACCGATTTGATCATGTCACATTAAAAAGTAAATTACATAATGATATGAGCAGGAAGTAGTAAAATACAGACAGCTGTTTACATCAAGAGCAAGTGCCTGTCTGCCGGAAGGAACAGAAGAACGCCTGTGAATCCATAGGCTTTGGAAATGTTTTGTTGCAAAGCTTTATTTGTCTTGGTGGCAAATGCTTAATCATCCTTAGCATTAGTGTGTTATCTGCTTTCCCTTCTTTAGAGAGGGTGATTTCCTCATTCCTGAAGCTTAGTTCCTTGTGCACCACTGAACCCCAACTGCAACTTTAAAGAAAAATAATAACAGATCTTTTTGTTTTGTTTTGTTTTAGATTTTAACAACGTGATCAGTTTCTATCTGCTGCCCCTTGGTGGTTTTCATTAAAATAAACAAACAAAAGGCAACAAGAAAGATCCCAAATCTGAAGTGTCATTGCTGTTTGAGTTACACCTTTCTTGAGCGAAAAAAGAAAAAAAAAGTGGAGAAATACAAACCTGAAAATTCATACCACCCACTTTTCTCCAAATTCTTTGCCTCTAACTTAATATCAGCTAAGAAGCCTGTTAGTCTCTCTGTTGCACTCTAAATGGAAATCTGTCTTTTGATCTCAGGAGACAATCACGCAAATCTGATGTCTGAAGAAAAGCCCCAATATCATGGATTTGCTTCTGGAAGGGCTTTATCTACCAAGGCAAAAAGTAGTCACTATCCAGAAAAATTCCTATCAGTACAAGAAATTATACTGAATTGAGCAGCAGAAAAAAAAAAGTTACAATGATGTGCTACCAGGATTTTAATTAAAGGCTTCCTAAAATATATTTCCTTTTAACTTATGATAAGCTACAGCACTGGGTATGTCAGAGGGAAAGGAAGAAAAAGTCTGAAAAATTTATTCATTTGCTTTCCCATGTAAAAGCAATAACAATTTTTCTCATCAGTGCAACCCAAAAAGTAGCTTGCATCATATTGGCACTGTCCAGCTCAGAAGTGAGGCACGGATGGAGGGAAAATGTGATTTAAAGCACTATTTCACTTTATCCAGGGCTGACTGTGCTCTTTCCTGGTCCACATCCTCAGGTGAAGGCATCCAGTTACATACTTTAACGTACAACACAAATGGACTATCTCCAAGGATCAACACAACACATTGCATAAGGGTAAGACCAGCCATTCACACCAGCCAGCGTGGAGACAACTTCGTGATCTTCCAGTGACAGCCTAGTCCTGCACACTTGCACAACAGCTCGAAGCAGCTGCAACGCATGGAGCGAGGTGCATTAACAGCACTTAACAGGAGCGATCGTCCCGTTCCCCAAACATAGCTCAGTGGACATGTGCCACTTGAAATAAGTATGTGGTACGCGAAGACCTTTTACTGAGATTAAATCTAGGAGAAGCCTCTCCAGGATGCATTCAAAGGAAGCTTAAAAATGCTTTTCTGAAGAAATTAGAGCCTTTGGGATAAACTTCCCTGTGGTTTAGCAAAAGGTGCAAAACTTAAAAAATGAGTAAGGATTATAAAGGATTCACGCCAAAAGCTTGCATTTGGTTTCAGGGTTTTAAGAAGGGGATTCTGAGGGCAGTTGCAGAGTTTCATGTGGAAACAGTAACAGATCCAGTAAGAACTCCAATATTATGAAGATAAAACAGTTTTCTACACATGCACGCCTTTTCATACACAACACGCACTCCTTGCAGGACGGGATGGGAATTGTATTCTTCTGAAAACTCAGCAGAATGTGGCATCCAAAAATGAGTTAGTTCTATAGATTGAAAACTCATTTTATTGTTAGCAAAAAAATAAAATAATTTTTAAAAAAATTCATCAGTGACACACATTCAGGGTGGGATGCAGACTATTTTTTTACTGAAATAACCAAGTGTCACAGACAGCCCCCATCCGAATTCCGCCACTCACTTTCCCCTTTTGAGGAATGTGCTTTGTGATGAACCCTCACGGCAGCAGTGAGGGTGGACTCAGAGAACTAGGTTCTGCACTTAACGTCTGAATGTCTTTTGAGTGGCACGACAGGAAGAAAGAGGGTCCACGTTTGAACTGGTTTTGAAGGTAGTCAGCGTGCAAAGACACAATGGTACAGCCAGATGTGAGGAAGAGGAATTGCCACTTGGGACGGAAGAAAAGGCAGGTGCTGTTTTTTGCACCGTCCTCTGAATATCCAGCTTCATATCTATATCCAAGTGTATGTGCATGCATAAGAATGTCATACAGTCTTCCGGGAAGTGAAAGAAGGTTCTGTCCCTGAAGGAGGAAACTTTTACAGCCTGTCTAGTAGGAACCTACAGGGGTAAGGGCAGCCAGAGGAGGTGGTGCCAGGTGTAAGTTCAGGCATCGCTGGGAGCAAAGATCTGTATAAGCAAGACCAAAGTCATGCCTGAGAGCCCGATTGTTTTAGAGGATTCTTATGGAATTAATTCAAGTTAAAAGACAAAGGGCCACAAGTACACCAAACCATTGGCAGTTTTATGTTCTGTGAACTCTGTTTATCAGTAGTAATGGTTGGATCCCCCTTACCAAACCTCAGTTTAAACTGCCCTCGGAGTTACCAGTGACTCCAGCAGACACAGAAGTACCACAATAGCTCTGATCTGGCTGCTCACTGCAGGTGTCTGCCACACTAATTATCACATATCAAGCACCTCCCAGGCAAAAAGGGCAGTCACGCAAGCCCTCCATCTAGCCTCACGTCTCATGGCGTGGCATCATGTTGCCACATTCATCAAAACAGAGGTAAGGCGGGATTACTTTAGCTGGGTTTCCATTACCAGCAGTACTGACCAGCAAGAACTTCAGTCTGGTCCATGCTGTTCTGCTCCTGAGCTGGCAAAAGTAGTTCAGCAGGTACTTGTGAGAGCTCAGGGTGTTGGGTGCTAACTCACAATCCTGTCTCCAATTGCTACTTAAGATAAAGAGGTAATTTTAGCTTGTGTCCTGAGCTGACTTACATAGCCAAAAAGCTTTGAGAGTTTCTATAAACATGCGGCAAAACCCACCACTATGTAATACCAGTTACAAATTGTACGTTGTGTACAAATATCACATACTTTTACTAAAATTATTGTGAGTTCTTTGTCAACACATCAACTCCCCTTCTGGAAAAGTTCAGCTGAGTATAGTGGGATGAGGCTTAGTTCACAGCTTATCAATGCAGTGGACAAGTTTGAAGGTTTTAAGTTGTGACAAGGCAAGGACAACAATCTTGATACCAAAAATTTAGCACTGTTTCAAAATCTGAAACTTTTGCTTATTCAGATTTGTTCATTAAACTTTTTGTAATTAGCTCTATTCTTTCCAAAAACCACCAAACACAGGCACAGTTTTGAACTGGTGGACCAGATGCAAAGCAACCTAATGTGGCATTACTCAGTGACTGGAATTTTTTCGGTGTAAGACAATTTTATGTAGTCCAGACCAAGCTAGGTCTGCACCAGCTGCAGGGGAAGCGCAGAACAGGAAGTGGAGAAAAGGACTTTCTCTCATTATCTGAATTCCAGCTGCCATGGAAATCCTTCTGGGCCCAGAGAATTCAATATGTGCTAAAGACAGAAGAACCACCCCGCCTCCTTACGGAGCTGTACCAAAAAGCAACAGACCCGGCCCCAGGGTCTGATTATATGGTAGGAGTGAAAGAGTTGCAGCAGGGAAAAATATGACCCAGCGCATAGGTTAGAAAGAAACAAACCTAGCCTGAAAATCAGCATCTTTGGGTATGAAGTCAGTCACAAATAGATTGCCTTTAATTTGCAGTACAGACAACTGATAAAAATAAAGACACGGGGATTTTTTTTTATACTAAACAAGAAGTTAAACTGGTGCACTTTGAGACAAAAAGGTAATATTCACACCCAAACTATTGGTATTGAAATTCATTTCTAATGGTTTTTATAGTCCTTCCCTTGGCAGTTGCAATTTGGCACCTGCAGGAAGAGCAGGATGTCCAGAATACAAAATACTATTTAATAACCCCAGATACCACTAGAATATATAACTGAAGGCAGCACTGGAATGTAAAAATAACTTCTAGAACTGGCACAAAATATGAGGTTGCAAGATGAAGACAAATTTCTGAAAAGGCAGTATAAAAATGAAAAAAATTCCGAAAGTGTTAAGATGAAAAACTGTTCTCAAGATATGAAAGTGTCTCACCATGATTTTAAAATATATTGTTAATATTTGTGAATATAAGAATGCGCAGAGCTGCATCTCACAAAGCTGTACTTAACTGCTTTTATCAACATAGCTGCAGTGAATGCAATGAAGATAAACTAATTACCCTGGCAGAGTGTCTGACTCGTGGGTGTTTAAATGCACACACGTTTTCCAACAGAAGTTTAAAAATAAGACCAGCAATGTCAGACATCCTTAAATTTACAAATACCTACAGAAAGCCACAGCGTGCAAAGATGTTATTAAGGCAGACCTTTGGGAAATTCGTTGCCTTTCAAGCGAGATGACTCAGCCTTTTGTCAGGTTATCACTAAAAGAGGCAGAGATGAGAAAGATCAGACCAAGCAGCCCTCTTGGTGGAGCGGTCCTTAGATGACTATTCACCTTCACTTGGTTATTTACAGCATCCCTCAAACTGCTCTGACCTCACTTGGGGCTGCACCAGCTGCAGGCAAGAGAGAAGGGAAGATGTCTCCAGGACAACTTCTTCCTCCACCACTTATGCAATCTAAGTAATCCACAGCTGAGGCAGAAAGGTGGTTAAAAACAAATCCATCTGCACTTACCTCAATGACAACACTGACTAGACTTTTTGATTAAGGTATTCTAATGGAAAGAATACTATCTGCTGGATTTCATCTTACCACACCTGCTACGAGGCAGATACTTGATCTGCTAGGCTGAGCAAGTTCATGCGCATTCATGTGTAATAAATTAGTGATAAGAAGACACTGTCTATTCCAAAATTATATGGAAGTATAGTAAGTTAAAAAGTCTGACAAAGAAGGATGCTATAAAGGTTTGGAGGTTCTAAAACATCTGTCCTCTAGCATGTATATATATATATGCAGAAATAAATGGAAATCATAATCAGCTTACTGTTGTTTCTCCATTTTATTTCCTAGGTTTTTACAATTAGATGATACTTCAGCAATAATTATACCTCATTACTCTTTAAAGTAGGAGATAATAGTTAAATGGCACATTTTTTTCTTAGTATTCCAGTCCTAAGAAGCCTCCATGAAAACAAGAATGATAAAGTAACAAGACAAGAATTGCCTTGTTTCTGTAACCCCTATTAGCATAGACAAAAAGAGTAACTTTATTTCATTGTATTCTGTACCAACTACTCATTTAGCGACCAACTGCAAAAATCAGTCATGCAATGACTCAAGCTAAGCAAATAAAGATTCAGCCAAATAGCAAAAGTTGTATGATATATGCCTTTCACAGCCAAACATCAAATAGTAGCTGTCAAAACCAATACCATTCTGCTATCCCAGGAGTTATGTCCAAGCATATGACCACACAAATTCAATGAAGAGTCATCTGGCCATAATTTTACTGAAACAAGTAAAACCTAAACTGGTAAATTGTCTCCTGAAGCAAGCAGATACCTACTCAAAGTCCCATTATCTGCATGTTAGCTGAGACCATCAAACCATGCAAGTCCTTCCTTTCCGCTGAAACCCCCTAACCACAGGTTTACCGAAAAACGTGTAACATTCTCACAATCAAGCCATTCTGCTCTAAAAGAGTTTTTCCTCAACCTGAGAGGCAGAAGTGAGAAACATTAAGCACTGTTGGGACTATGCCATGTCCAGGAAGAATTATAGAGATCTACTCTGTGTTGCAAAACTTTCCAAAACAGAAGAAATACTGGCATTTTAATATTTTTTTGAACCCCACCCCACACCCCCCCCCCGGTGAGGCAAGGCATTAATATGAAAAACTGGAATACTTGTGCACCATTTCTTGTTCTCAGGAAAAATTTGATATTTCAAAGTTCTGCTGTATTTCCTTGCAATGACGGTGCGTAACTTTGATCACACTAAGGCAAAATAGGAGCTCAGGCATCTCTCTACAAATCCCATGAAGCAAACTGCCACCAGAGGGACAACCAACCAATATTTCACCAACCTGAAATCAGATGTTTCAGCACAGATCAACAGAGCTGAATTTGTCTAAAAGTTCAAGCCAGACTAAACCCTTTTGTTTCATTTTTCTAGGCAGAAAAATTTGCCAACAATCTGCATGAGAAAATGACTTTTTGCAGCTGAACCTCCCCAAGAATATTCCCATAGGGAATTCTCATTTATTTCTTCTCTCTCATGCCCTGGCTACCCATGCCAGCTGCCTGCCCCGTGGAAAAAGGGCTTCTGTGAAATAGACAACCTCATGGGACAGGAGATGAAAAAGTTTCCTGTCTGTCAGCTATACAGCAACAGGGTCACATGGAAACCTTGTGAAGTGACCCAGGATTGTATCTTAAACAGTAGTAATACAAACTGCAACATGTAAAGTGCATGTGTGTCCATGGGCAAGGCATTTCGTCTCCCCCATTTTAATTCTCAAACTGTGTATTGAAGCTGCCTTTGTTATCCTGAAGATAGTAAAGGAGAGAATACATCTATAAATACCGAAACATCTTTAAACATTATTGTAATCAGGGCAGCACAGGCTCTTCCATAAGCAGGAAAGACAGACGAAAAAAAAGACTAATCATTGTAGACGTGACTACAAGTTTCTGGGCTAAATATAAGTAGCTAGAGTGGGAAAGACAGTATTAATCAGACAATACAACAAGCAGACAACTGAAATTATTTCTAGAAAATTGCGTGCACATGTGTATGTGCGTGCATGAATGGGTAAAAGAAATATATTCAAATTCTTCAAATAAAAATAACTGTATATGCTTAGACTTTGTCTGGTAAAGAGAAAGAACTCTTAAGGTGGTCTTCCCTACAACCAAGCGAAATATTTCCCTAGCCAGGATACCAATGGATTGCAATGTTTGTGGTGAGATGAGATCTGTGGGGGGTGGGCTGGGGAATGACAACAAACAGCCTAAACCCAAACCTGAAGTCCATAGACCGCGCAGGAAAACCTCTTTGTACAACTGAGAATTTGCTAACATATGTGACTCATGATTTGACTCACAAGCTTCTGGAGTTCACTGGGGTTACCGTCAAGGTCAGATTACCTGTGAAATATCGAATGACTACCCCTTCCCTCTGCTTGAGCGAGGCCCTTGGTACTGACTATGACATACATTTATGTGGGAAGTTTTACATTTAAAAAAAATCACATTCTCCTAATTTCAAATGAGAAAAACAGGCAAATAATTTAGAAGAAAATCACAAGAACCTTCTTACCAGAGGATTTTAAATTAAGTAATTCAGGGATGTGGGCAGATATCACAAAGCATTAGTCACAGCAGTAAAATAAGAGACTGTTTCAGAGAGTCTTCCCTATTGCATTAATGCTTTTTTCTCACCAGGAGCATTGCTTAAAATTATTTATGTGCACACCAGCTAAGGAGGGGTTTGAAATGATATACTTAAAAATAGGCCCACTGGGAGGACTGCCCTGGGAGGACTGGTCTGGTCAGGTCTCACCCTTCTATCTGTGCCAAGTAGCCCTTTTTAACCTTTAAACCACTTTCAGATGGTACTTTTATGAGCCACTGTACCTTGTTCCTTTTAATTACAGGCATATATACTATAGGTTTACCAGTTTCCAAAAGAATTTTTACTTTATTTAGCTGACATTTCCAGATGTGTCCCCTCTTCAGACCTCCTTTTTTTTTTGTTAAATGGCACTGGCAATAAAAGACAATGACTGAAAAGATAATGTGCTTCTCTGGGTTCCAGGCAAACCAGTTTTATAATCCAGTCCTTTGATTCTTATTTTATAAGCTACCCTTATAAAAAATACTAAAATAAAAAAAACCAGACTGGTCCATGAAAACTATATTTTCATAGTTGGTGTTAAACTTTTTCATGAAGATACTCAGAAAATCTGATTCAGGTAAGACTTGTGGAATATGAAGCCCAGAACAGAAATAAAATGCTCACCACTAGGCTTTAATTTTTGCATCTCTTACTTCCACCGTTTATTATTAGTCTATATTTGTCACTTCAGTGCTGAAATTTGCAGATACTACCCAGTGTGTCCTATTTCATGAGTACACGTTTATTTACAGGGAGACTTAGTCATTTTAACCCCTGACTGCAACACACACTCCAACATCATTATTTTGCACTAACAGCAGGAAAATAAAAGAGTACTGAAGTAGCAGCTACTGCACATTACCCCAACAGTGAAGGTTAATGCATGCCTTCTAAGCCATTTCATGTAGATTTTGATCCCTAGGGTCACACTTTGTCACATACGCTCATACTGTCTCCCCATCTTGTTCCAACACCTTCCTTAGCTTGTATTTTGCTGTAACACACTATGAAACAGCAGTGATATGCAACGGTCCTAATGCCCATTTCATAAAGGCTTTTTTCACACCTCTTGGGCACCAAGAAGGTCCTTTATGTCAATGGGAACGGGGAGCGATGTCCTGATAATCCTGCCAGCTCCAGCCACCCATGCTTTCAGTGCTCTCAGTTTCCCACCCACCACCTTCAATTACCAGTAAAGAACTTGGTACTACATGGTGCTGCAGACTAAAATTAGACATGAAGATCCCTCAGCACAGACAGAGGAATTAGGCTGAATTGTGAAGCCATGTTGCCCAATTACCACATCTCTTGGCAACCATTGATTTTGCTACTCTCCTTCCACATGACTACTTGGGTGTGGCAGCACACATACATAGACGGTATACTGCACTTCACACTGAAGTGAGAGAAAAAGAAGAATCATACTGAGGATTCAAAATGAAAGTCTTCCATGATTTAAACACAGTTTCCATATATCTTTTATCAAAGGCACTATGAATTCATTGGGATTTTCAGATAACTAATAACCACCTGCCTCTCAAAAGTAGTTTATAGACTGGGAAAATGAAGTCCACCACAAAAAAGGACTAAACACAGAGTGCTTTGGGAAAAGGTGATGACACTTCAGCAGGGGAGCCCTGCAGACCATCCTGGCATCCCTAGCTTTAGGGCTGTGGGGCACAGGAATAACCCCACAGAAAAATTCACCTGCTGAATCCACATTTTAGATTTCAGAAGCGTAAAGCTCTGACCTCTTGCAGCTTGGAAGCTGAAAAGGAAGGGTGAGCACCTAAAATGCAAGGTCTAAAACAGCAGAAGCTGTCACCACAGCCAGAAGGATTGTTATTGCTACAGCTTTATGTGATTCAGAAGCCAGCAAATAAAGTAAATGGCACAACTGTCTTTGTAAATTCTTCAAGGGAGGGTTCTGCACTTACCTCGTTCTTTTGGGTGCCTTCTTGTGAGTTCCCATGTTCAACCCTTTTGGGAAACCTTTCCCTTTATGTTGCCTCTCTTTGGACACCACAAACCACTAAAGCCTTCAGAGCACTTAACTGAAGGCAGTTATTATGGGCATGCTGTGGGTGAAGAGTGATGTGTGTCCACCACCCTGCATCCTCCAGAGACTCCTTGCACTCATTAATCTTTTGCTTTTGATAAATAAAAATTATACATATAAATAAAGTAGAAGGACAAGGAGAAAGCAGATAGGAGACAGAAGAATCATTAATTTCAAGCATTTTTGCGCATTTATCTCTCAGTGTAGCTCTCTCCAAGAGATAATATCATCAGCATTTTATAGATATTAGCAGGGCATTCAGTGCACATTTCATTAAGATGTTGCAGTGTCTCAAACAGGTGATAAGGGGTTGCTATGGTTACTATAATCTCTTAAGCTGAATACTAAATAGCTTCACAAAATATATATTCTTACTTGTTATGTAAAATATTAGTCGCCCAGTTGGCATTTTCTTATGCACCCCTTTTATTTTGTCAAGGAGTTTCCACTCCTTCATCTTTCAAATAAAGTGGATTTCAGTACTGTTCAGAGAAAGGAGAGGTCACGAACCATTCTCCTCCTCCAGCAAAGGGGACAAGTTAGGTAGCTCATTATCTAGCCTGTTTATAATTAAATCGAAAAATGACTGCTCCACTGTACTGGAATTGTGTGAGCTTTTATTTCAGAGGATTTAATGAGTTGTGGAAACATATTTACAAGGCAACAAGCCCTCACTACACAAAGAACTCAACTTTAGCGTGGCAATAGACCATATAGCTTATATTGGCCTGAACCCTTTGTTTCATATTCAGATGCAGTCCCGAGATTGTCCCATCACCAACATTTGAATCAACGTTTCTGCTGGATGGGTACTTTTTTTGGACATGAATGGACATGAAGGCAATATTTAGGAAGTCTATTGTCAGGTATGCAAATTGGGAGAAAAATGTGTCACATAAAATCATGACAGTTTAATAGGATATTACTCATGGACAAATGCTTTCATGCACTGCCTACTCAGAAGGGCAGGTTGAAAGGAGTACTGTAAAGATACCAAACTGGTATTTTTAGCCTTGTCTGTCCCCTTTGTGATGCAACTAAAGAAAAGTTTTAACATGCTACGTTCTTTTAATTTTACCTTGTTTATTAAGATATCAGGAATGTAAACAAATATAAAGTTCCCTAATTTTTAGTAAGATCAAAACACCACTGTTTGACTTTCTTTGGGCTACTGTGACTATTATATACATGGTATCTTATTTTGAAAATTTTCATTGACATCAGCTGCAGTCATAGGGTGGAATCTGGCTACTATGAAACTCATTTACAGTAGCAGCGTCACAGTTTTTACTGAGCTGGATGTGACTAGGATTTCGTCCATATGCGAGCGATAACCTTGTTGCGATCAGGAGAAAAAAAAAAAAAAAAACAAACCACAAAACCCTTCTCCAAGCTAGGGTAATACCTTTCTTGGATGTATTTGAACACCTGTTACTATACTAGTGTTAGTAATCAGCTCAGTTTTGAGTAAGATTAAGCAAGAGCAAATGTGCTTGCAACTTCCAGATCCGCTTTCACAGCTTGTACCCAAAGAGATTCCTGGGAAATGAATTAATATTTTGCAGTCTGAGGCAGCGAATTTTTATAGCAGGACTGAGCAATAGGGTAGGAATTTATGGAAGATAATATATTGAGCAGATCTAAGTACTAACTAGGCACTTACCTGATGTATTTTGAAGTGCAGAATGTTGCACATTTCTAGAACCAAAAATGGACATAACATATTGTTCCTGCAAGGTGTTACCATGTTAACAACTAGAGCACCTTCTGTTAAAACTATTAATATGTGGCTTATCACTTCATAAAAGCTTGAAATCACAACGCAACAACAGTAAGCACATGTGGTACATATGAAGTCAATCTGCAAATACAATAATAAGCATTCAGCAGGAAGCATTTCTGTGCTGTAGTTAGCAGAGGTAAAACTGTCATCTTTGTTCTACAAGTGCCACTTTTGTTATCCACAAAATAACCCATCCATACTCAGTCTGTATTTGGGTTCCTTTCTGAAGTGTAAGAATGTCTTTTGTTGCCTCCTCCTTCCTCAGCGCACACCAGCTGGACTTGCAAAGTTTGAAGGTGATGGTGAAGTCAGACACCAGAAGGCTTAGCAATTTTAAGGAAATCTGTTCCCAAACCTACAGCTAACCCTCTCTTTACCAAGACAGATATCTTCTATCGCAACAATTCTGTCACTGGTTTCAGTATTTAGGTACTTATGGCACTTAGAGAATAAATGATGATTGTAGGAATAAGCCTGAAAAAGTGGATGGGGTGGTAAATGATGAGACAGAGAAGTGGGAAAAGAACGAACTGTCTGTCACGCAACTATGCGCATCTACGTCAAAATAGAGTAGCAAACTCATGAACACCAAACTGACAAATACACAAAACCTGAAAAAGCTATCGGAACATCGGAAAGGGGCACTGCTCAGGAAAACAACCCCCCCAAAACTTTTCTCATTTACAGCTAAGGGGGAGGGGGGACGCCCGCGGGAGCAAGGAGTTGGTTCGGGATTGACTTTTCAATGGTTATTTATTGACGTAACCAAGTCCACGTAACTGGTAGCAGGCAGAGCAAGCGGCAGAGCGCGGGCTGACGGGGAAGGCCGAGGCGCAGGCCCCGCGCAGCCCGAGGAAGGAGGCGGGAAGCGGGCCGCCCCCGCGGCCTGGCGCAGGGCGGCCCCTGGCGGCCGCCGCCCCCTCGGCTCCCCTCGGCGCGGCCCGCCCGCCCCCACCGGCCCCGGCGCCCGCGTAGCCGAGGCCGGTTCGCCAGCTTTGATGTCAAACGGCTCGGAAGGGGACGGGGGCTCGCGGCGGGCTCCCTCCGAGGCAGCCGTGACACCGGTTTCTTCTAGGAACTGCAACAACTTTCTGTTGGCAGGGAAAAGCTGAAGTTCCGAAGTTTCGGTTGCTTCTCCGCTGAGCTCCAGACTCCAGACTCCAGACTCCAGATTGAGCCATGTGAAAATAAATTTTAAAAACCACATGGAGCAGGCAGTTACATTGATTCTTGCTGATAACGCCACCTACAGCACTGTGAGGTATCTTGCTCTTGTTCCTGAGATGTGACACGAGCTCTGCTTCTAAACCTTTCTAACGCATAAAGCTGATCTCTGCGCATAGAAAGAGGACAGCGTAGGTTCAGAATGGCAACTATTTTTCCTCCTAGTTTGAATGTCGGTGAAGGAGGTACACTATTGGTGCGTACCAGGAGCACGCTACATTATGGCCCAGCACTACGACCACCATGAGGTCTCCATGCTGTAATTTCTCTGTAGCTACAGTCTTAAAAGTCCACAAGAGTTTGCATACTTGAAATTTGTGATACATTTTCTTCCCAGCATATGCCTGGCCCCTTGGGACAAAAAAAATTTTTGTTGAGGACCAGCTTTCTGCTTGTGAAAATACGACGAAACCGCTGAACTCTGACCATTAAAGCAGAGTGCATTCCACATTAGCCTATAGCAACAGGATATCCTGATAGTCAGCATAAAGGGGATAAAAACGGCAGTGAGTAAACCTCAGGATAACTCAAACCATTCCACTTAAAGTATGTGGAAATCAATCCATCTTGCTCATTTTCATATTCCTTCTGTCTTTCCTGATTTAACATACTTTTTGTTCACCATCAGAAGAGGTACCCAGCACACCCAAACCTGAATTTTTGTATCAAACAAACAACACAGTTTTGAATGTCATGTCCAGGCAGGTAAGAAATGAGTTCGAGACCAGGGCAGCTATCTTATACAGAATGACTCTGTGGAAACAGTATTATTCTGTTAATTACTACGTCCTCCAAGATTCATGCAAAACCCAGGTCTCCTCATAATTAAATGAGCTTAGATCTGTGTCTGCACTCACAGATTGCTGTTACTCATTTCTGCCTAGATGCATGAGAGGTAAATACTAGCGAATTTTAGCATAAATCCCACTATTTCTCCCTTTGTGAATAATCAGTTTCATACTACTTGTGGGTGTGAACAGGCTGAGTCCTTACTTCCGTGCTCAGAAAACATGCAGACCCAGAATTAGTATCCAGGCTTGAACTCCTCTTGAAGATAGATTTTATTCATCTTACAAAAACCAAACAAAAGCAATAAAACCTAACCTTCAGACTGAGCTTCCTCTCCAAGCTCGTCTATTCATAGTACTTCCTTCCAGGAATTCCTCTATCTTAACTCAGTGAATTCTTCCTCTTACTCATACTTCCTTTATTTTGAGGGTAGTTGATGATACTGCATTTGCCATACTAATTCAGCAGAACATCAGAAGCTTTGTGCAAGTTCTCGACACTTGTTGAGAGGGTGGGACAACAAGAGCATCCTGTCACTCTGTCTGTGTCCAGGAGCAGTGGTGCTGACAAATGACTGGCTGACATCTTATTGTTCTTCTTTTCAGTCTCATAAAAAGAACTCTCAAAGGAGAACAAGTTTTATTCAGCTGAGGTTTTACTATTTCGCTATATTTCATCAGCCCTGGCATTAATAAAATATTGTGGTGATTTAACCTGGGAGTGTGGGAATTACTGAGGGATGTGCTTATTTTTCTTACAAAAATTCAGGCATGCTATTATTAGCAATCTATGGTATGTCATCAATGTCAAAGGCCAAATAGTTTCTTGAAATGTTTAGGAACCAAGTATATTCTGAATCTGAGGAGCCTCTGTTCTCACTCTGCCATTCACATGCACATGCCGGAGCGTGCTGCAGAAAGACCCTATCTTGCCAGTATGCTCCTGAACGCTCCCAGCACATCTCTTCTGATAGAGCACTCAGGTTCTCAGCAGGACAAACATGTACATCAGAGAGCAGACTAACCTCACCATCGGGCAGTTCCCAAGGCTCCACCTCTGTCTGTACAAATGCTGGAGCTTGAAACCAACCAATTTTAGAGGCCAGTTTCACTGCATATGGCTCCTCGCATGCATAAGACTATCTGCCACTTCAGTACCTCAATAAAACTCAGCCGCTGGCTTAGCATGTCACCAAGAACACACAAAGACACGCAGAGGGTGTCGACACCAAGTCCTTTAAGCAATCATGCCAACAGGTTATGGGTAGAACAAGGAGAAGAGAGTGTTTCTGGGCACTCCCAAGATCACTGTGATAGCTGGCGCTTGTCAGCTCTGTGCTTCTTCACAGACTTTTGGATTGAGCTTTCCCTTGCACATTTGATGAACAGAGAAGATGACCAAATCAAAAAGCAATGCCAAAAGAAGTAGCCCTTGTTTCATTTAAAACTGGCAATAGATTTTTTTTTCAAGCAAATACTTTCTTCTTATCTGTGTCATCAGGGTCATCAACAGAAAATACTACTGACAGATGCAAGACGCTTCACAGAAATCAGGAGGTAAGACAGTGAGAAATCAAGCGCAACCTATTTCTTTCCCAAGAAGAGGGTCAGGTAACATAATTACTTCATTAGAGGCAGTGGCCACGTACTATGCTTTGCAGAAAGGCTGGCAAACATTGTTAAAACCATCCATTACACGCAATAGAGATGATGAAAATATGTTTATTTAGCAAATGTTAATGTTTCTGAAAGATGTTTCATTAGAGTCTTTTTAGAGAATTTATCAGCACTTGCTAGAGCTCATCAACACACACTGTCAATAGGCATTAGCAAACACTTCCATCTCCATCTGAAAAAAAAACAGTGATTCAGCTCTTGACCACAATACTAGGTGCAGCATCCTCCACAAAACATGATATATGCTTTTTTGCATCTCCTTCCAATAAATATTTTATAGCAGCTCCCCGATCTGTTAGTAACGGCTTTTCTTCCGGTGTGGCATGAAGTTAAAGATTAAAAAAAAAAGGTCTTTAGAAACAGAAAGGCGGAAGGCCTTTCCACCAGGAACAGGAGGCTTTAAACTTTTACATGAAAATTTTATACAAGAAGAAAGAGTACTGTGATTACACATCAGAAGAAAACTGAAATAGTTTATTAATTAAAAAAGACAATGTTAAGCAGCATGTGGCACATGTGCAAAACTGGAAGTAAGCCACTGTTTCTATTTTGATTGAGTGGTTGCTTCTCAACAAACATATAAATACTTTTAAAAAGAAGGATAGTGGATCTTTGCTGCTGCTGCTGCGGCTTCCAGATGTCATCATGGATACTCTAATGGGAGAAGAGAGAGTGACGCTAAATTGTGAACCGAGATTTCCTGTGAACTTGGATTTGAAGTGAGCCTCACAACAGAAGGAAATAAACTTCTTTCTTCAGCCCCTCCGTAAGACCAGCTACCCGCCAATATTGGGGTTTTTTTTTCACACTGCCCCTCACTGTAGCCCAACTGAATTACTTTTCATTATAGTGCTCTTTTGCCACAGCATAATTTAATGAAAGCAGTAACTTTTGTATTATAAAAAAGAAGGGGGAGAGGGGAAGAGTAGACACAGCCTTGTTAAATGTTTGTGTATGTATATACATAATGTATGTTAAAAGTGTATAGATACACACGCAAAGCTCCATTCCAATGAAAGCGTGGATGTCCACTCGCTAATCCATGTCCATGCAAAATGCAGAGCAGTAGTTCTCCAAAATCAGAAGTAGCATAGAAGGACAGCAGGGGTATATGTAATGGGTAGAAAACTTTCCCACGTGTGCCTCATTCAATACTCTCACAAGTGAAAAAACTCAGAATAAAATTTTGTTTTGCACCTAGTTGGTAAAAGTGTTGAAGGCAAGCTCTTCCCCTTGACTTCATTTGAAATTGCGGGGATTTAATGATTTTGGGGATAAAGCACAAAGTTGTCCCAGTAGTAATCTACCTCTTCATGGGCTTGTTTATGAAAGCCCAGAAAGGCAGGCAATACCTCTGGCACGTCGCCACACGATGCCTCGTGGCTGCGAGTTTGTCCTGTGCAGGTCCTGACCGTGAGAGGCCCTCACTAAGGAATGATATTCACCAGGTCAGGAACTGCAAAACCCTACACACATGGTTAAGAAGACCGTGCAAGTTTTATGATCACTCTCTTTGGTACATATTACTGTTTTCTGCCAGCTTCCGAATTTCCCATAGGTGATTGCACATTTGTGATTTATAGGTACCTATCTTGAAACAGCTTAAAGTGGCCATAAGCTTTTGTTTCCTCCCAGACTTTTAGCGATAATTAAACGTAACAGGCTTTAATATTTGAATCCATTTCAACTGAATGAGGATACACTGGAGGCTGTGGGGAGGGGTTTATACTCTGTGAATGAAAAGAGCACATGGAAATGCTTTTATCCCATTAGCACAGGCACAGAGGCTGCTGTAACACAGCTGCAGCTGTTAGAGAAGAAGAGTGTGCAGGCTGAGATGAGCTCATGGTTGGGTCCGAATGGGCCAAGGATACTGCTCTCTTTTTAAGGAAAGATCGTCAAGGGAGAACAAACTGTTCTCTGTATAGTCCCTCCACCTCTTCTCTTCTCAAACTTTGTAGGGGTTTAATGTCAAGCAGCTGCTCATAACCACTTTTGGCCCCATCTGTGCCCATTAGTCATTAATTTTTCTCAGTATTCCACATCTTCTTACTACTTCGCATGCCACAACCATCCAATTTAACTGCCTGTAACACTTGAGCAAGCAGCTAGAACAATGTAAGAGTCCAGAGCACAAGTGACAGTCACCGACACAACACAGCATGGAAGCCGTACTAGCTCCTGTCACAGGGACTATATCCTTGGTCATGTGTCTCAGGGAACATTCAAAGCCTGAAGGGGTCCTTTTGGTCCATTTTAATACCATAACTGAGATGTTACTCTATGGGATAATGAGGAGTTGCAGTTTCTTTCAGTTCTGTCACAAGGCTCAGGCTATTTGATCTTTTCTGTGAAGCCTCAGCTCCAGATACCAAGTCATTATGTGAGAACTGAAGATTTATTTTCTTTTTTAAAGGGGATTTAGTCTTTAGACTGTTGCAGAGGGAGAGCTGACAGTCTGACCTAAATATAACCCCACGATTTGAAAGCCAGAGGCTAGAGAAAAGGAATGCAGAATTGTCTTCAACATGTTATGATTTTTAAGCTAAAATATTATGATTATGAAAGAGGTGGAGCCTGGTAGGAGGTTAATGCTTTTTTGAAAGCTGGCCATCCTCTGCAGGTAAGAAAAGATCCTCCTGGTGCTCATGCCAGCCTAGGCAGGGAGCTCCTGAAGAGGAAAATGTGTCCTGCTACAGCTAGAAAGGCTGCTGCAAGCTCCCTTCCTCTGTGGAGTAGATGCAGAGGAGGTTGTGTTAAACACACTGACTCACAGGTTAAATACCTGTTGCTTTAAACAGTCTTCTGGCCCCATGTCCTTCATTAGCTTTAGCACAGGCTTTGCCATCTCTTTAACTGGAAGGGACTACAGAAATCTTTGTTTCTGAAGACAACACACAAACTATCCCCTTTCCCACACCTGGGTACCTTCTTGATACCTTATCAATAAGGCACTAGCCACATTGCTCACCTATACATTACCTTTTTTTTTAAAAAAAAAGGTAATTGTATAGTCAACAATGCCAGCATTTTAATTAAGATATTTGTTACCTGCCTTCCTGACTTCCCCTGCAGCCAAACACTGGCAAACGCATCTGTATAACTGCACATGTGTACCCAGTTCTGGGGTTTCTATTCTTCCCTTTTTTGCCAGTACTGCAAGCCATATGAGCCACGCCAGCCAGTCCTGGGCACAGGTAAGGGAAGCAGGTGGCTGCTGGGGGCAGGAAAGAGGCAACAGGCTTGCTGCCTGCTTTGCCAAGGGGCAGTGAGTGCCCCACAGGAGGCGGGGGGGGGGGGGGGCTGCACCCGGGGGAGGCTGCTCCTTGCCAGCAGGCACTGCACCTCAGCCCTTCATGTCCTTTCCTTCCCTCAGCACCTGGAGCAGCTGCAAGTCCCTTTGCCCAGAGGTCATGCCTTGGCCCTCCTTTCCAGCTTTCTCCTTTCTCCCAACACTTCCCCATGGATAAGCACCCTGACCCTGCTCCACTTTTTCCTTCATGAGATGACTTTTGCCTGTGACTCTGCTGGCATGATCTGAAAAGGACAGCAAATTTTCCCTTAGCTCTAGCTAGTACACTATAGCTTAGAAGCTTTTAGGCTTCTTATCATACTTCTTCATATTATTTCTTCTTCAGCTTCCACTGCAATACCAAAATACAGAGCTACAGATTAATAGGGAGCCTTGTATGAGTTAAGGAGGCAAAACATGTCCCAGTCACTACATGGGTAAAAACCCTCGCTCCTGCACCAGCACTGATAGCCCTCACCTCCACATAAAAAAGTGAACAGCAGAAAGGATACTTTAAGGGATATACACACACACATATATACAAGCAAAGGACTCAGTTTTGGGGCCAGTCTTGTTTAATATCTTTATCAATAATCTGGATGAGGGGATCAAGTACACACTCAGGAAGTTTGCAGATGACACCAAGTTGGGTGGGAGCATTGATTTGCTCAAGAGAGGCTCTGCAGAGGGACCTGGACAGGCTGGATCAATAGGCCGAGGCCAACTATATGAAGTTTAACAAGGACGAGTGCTGGGTCCTGCAACGCTACAGGCTTGGGGAAGAGTGGCTGGAGAGCTGCCCAGCGGAGAAGGACCTGGGGGTGTTGTTTGACAGCCACCTCAACATGAGCCAGCAGTGTGCCCAGGTGGCCAAGGAGGTCAACAGCATCCTGGCACACTAGCAGGACTAGTGTGGCCAGCAGGAGTAGGGAAGTGATCACCCCCCTGTACTCGGCACTGGTGGGGCCACACCTTGAATATTGTGTTCAGTTTTGGGCCCCTCAGTACCAGAGGGACACTGAGGTGCTGGAGCATGTCCAGAGAAGGGAAACAAAGCTGGTGAAGGGTCTGGAGAGCTGGTCTTACGAGAAGCAGCTGAAGGAACTGGGGTTGTTTAGCCTGGAGAAGGGGAGACTGAGGGGAGACCTTGTTGCTCTCTACAACTACCTGAAAGGAGGTTGTATTGAGGGGGGTGTTGGTCTCTTCTCCCAAGTAACAAGTGATAGGACGAGAGGGAATAGCCTCAAGCTGCATATGGGGAGGTTTAGATTGGATGTTAGGAAGAAGTTCTTTACTGAGGTGTAACAAGTATGAAAAGCACTGTACAAACCCCAGTTCTATTCTCTCATTTCCTAGTTAACTTTCAGAACCAAAGTACTGTCCTTGGATCCACATGTGCAGCTTTGGCTGGAGCCATTGGGACTTTTCTGCATGTATCTGCAGTGATAACATGGGCCTTGATGCTTTCAAACTGCTCAAATATTGCAGGGGGGGAAAGTGCTTTAGCCTTGGAGTAATCTTTTAAAAATGCCTGCATCATACTGTATCCATTTGAAAGTCCTAAATGTTCATATCCGTAGCAGTTATGCTGCCAGAGAGGACCTGTAAAGGTCACTTGCCATGGAAAAGAAATTTCCCAGGACAAAAAGGTCTTAAAATATTTTATTACAGAAATATACTTTTCAGGCCTTAAAACAGATTAAATATATGACAATTCCTAGAAGTCTATATTGTTCCCCTTAGGGGTGCCAGACTTTATTTACAAAGCCTATATATTGCTATAGCAGGGAATTTTCATGGATGAGAAGTGCTCAGGGCGTTATGATGGATAGGCAGACGGCAGTTAATGGAAAAAAAACACATAGAAGCTCCACCTGGCTGAATGGCATTAAGATTTCCTCATGGGAGTCATATTAGGATGCAAGATTTTTCTCTACTGTTTGCTCTAACAATGACATACATACATACATAAATAAATGAAATCACCCACAACACTCAATAATTTATTTGCTTCATCATGGCCATGAATGTGCTAGAATAATAAACCACCATACGGGTAATGATACAGTTACTTCTGGTGATTCTACACTATTGTAGCTTTGAAATAAGACAGCTTAATCTTTGGTTCCTTTGAAACCAAAATCAATGGACACATACAGCCCTGCTTATAGTTTCTATTGTTCATATTTCCTGGTAGTAAATGGGCTAGACCGAACCCAATTTTTAACAACTAGAGTCTTGAGGGTAGAAGTAAATCTAGCAGAACAAGGATGTTAATTCTAAAGATGCATGCTAATGGCAAATACTCACATGTGTGTAAATAATTAATTGTTTTCTTGTTAACAAGTCCAGGTTTTTCATTCTTTGTTTAGTGACCCCAAGGGTCATTTTTTCTATGAGAAATAGAAACGTTTAGGATTCTATCTTCCTAGCCTATAACTAATTTATAGGCTCTCATGGCATCAGGTGCAAAGATTCAAGATTCAATTTGTCACCCCAGGCAATTCCCACTTTAAAAGACAGTGCAGGTATTCTGCAGAAATAAATGAAGGGAACCATTAATGATGTAAAACCAACAGTAGTATCCCCTACAGAGGTCACCTCTTTCAAATTCATAGAGACACATCAAGATATAGAATGTCTTTTGTATTGATCTGGAAAGACCATAAAGCACTCTAATGATCTCCTAGAGAAAAAAAAAAGTAGAATTAACATTACATTTTTCACACTGAACAGTATTGACTACAGCTAGTTGGTTTTTCTTGGCCTGTTTTTTCTCAACTTTTTTTTTTTTTTTTTTTTTACTTTTACCTTTCTCAGTTTGATCTAGCATTTCCCAAGCCTATGGCTCTATAGAAAGATGACAGCACAGAAATAGCATAATAGGAAGAGTCAGACACCTAACTGAAACAAAATTAAAACATAGGCATTTTGGTCCCGTTTTCAATTTTTTCCATCTAGATTACCAGTCACATAAATATTTACTCTCTGTGTATGTTCAGCTTAATGGCTGTATTGTTAACGACTACAATAGTGTTCAAATAGCCGTGACTTCTTTTCAGTAAATCCCCACCTGCTCCCCCAATATGGCTCACTGGGACTGATTCCAGGAGAACATCTTCTCATAGACAAGAGAGGATCATCGGTGAAAGATGTCCAGTGCTCTGATCGTAAACACTAGAGATCATCTTGGCTCAGAAATACCAGAATCATGATCAAAATGCTGAACCTCTGTCTTTGTTTTCCTTTCTGTAAAATGGGAGCACTTTGTACAGATATCCTTGTACTGAAAAACACTGTGTTAGTTGTAGCGTTGTTACTCGAATACTTCTGGGACTTCTTCAGATTTTAACATTATAATGACACCAAATTTAAGTCATTAAAGGAGAGATTTATCTCACTTAGTTTTTAAATGTTGCAGTTAGGGGTTAAATGTAGCATGTGAACTTCCGCTATGGCATAAAAAGACATGAACCTCCAGAAGGCACAGATGAAAAGACTTGTCCTTCAGAATTAACTATGAAATTATCTAACATTTTGATTCATTGAGATTAGCAGAGATAAATTACCATTTTTAATTAGTTATCCAGGATGGATATCAGAAAGAAAAGTAATGAGGACCAATAAAATACATACTAATAATACAGATCTACTGAAAGACAGAATGGCGACCAAGCACCAGTTACCTCCACTGATGCCCCAGGGTAAGTAAGACTAAAATTATAACCTGCTGTTAGAAGAAGTTCCTTCTAGATTTAGAGAGAACAGAGTTTCCAGAGCTATTGTCCATAGTTAAAATGTAAGTAAAATACCCAAACTTCAAATACCAAAACCACTTCAAAAATTAATGCTTAAAGGTGTCATTTATAAGCTGCTTTCTGTTATGGTTTTCAGCCATTAAGAACTGACTTTTCCTAGATCTAGTCATGTTACTCATCCAAACAGCCATTTTCAGTTACCACATGACATCTGTAGACTGCAGCAACTTCAGTGGCGTCTTTGTCAGTATGTGTTTAGGCTAAAAAAGATCATACCCAACAATTTCTTTGTACTTAGGTTAAGAAATATTGGTAGTATCCACATTCATGCAGTATAGCAACTGCACAGAGCTGCTGATTATTTTTTTTTTTAATGTTTGGCTCCATGAAGATTGAAATTGCTCTTTTTTTTAGCTAAACATATTTCGAAGTACTATATGTAAAGGCAATTTCCAAAACTCTATATCTCAAGGCATGAAATTCTTATTTCATGATGGTAAATGTCAGGGCTTAAAAAACCTTAAAGTTTAGCTTTTCACAAAAGCATTCAACACAAATTCTTACCATTGATCAAAGCTTACAGTTATGTTCAGAAATGTAAAAAAAAAAAAGTTTTTATAATTACTTACAATGTACTTCTTTTGTTTAGTGACCTGAGTTGAAGGGAGCAGGATGATTTGTACTACAAACAAAAGCATGAAGTGAACATTTAATACCAAAAAAGTAATCCTCTAAATAAGAGGCCAGACTGCTGCTAAAGCCTACAAGGATGGATTGAACATAATGAAGCCTTTGAGAGGATGTATGAAATAACAAGCTATTGGCAGGCAAATAGACCAAGGGAGCTTCCTGGTTCTTTTCCACTAATAAATTCTCTCTGTTTTGGCAAGAGGTGTCAGTAATTGGTAAGTGATTTTGATCTCAGGGAATCTTCCCTTTATTTCCGTAATGAGGAAAGACTTCCTATATGGGAAGCTGTGATACCAGTTCCCTGGGTGGAAGGCCAGGGTAGCACCCAGCACTCATGAAGTGACTGGTACTGATTCCAAACACAGTTCATACCTCTCCTCAGAAACCAGGCAGAAAATCACAATGTTATGCCCGAAGATAATAGAAAATATAAGGTCATAAATCATTCCCTCTTCTGGTCAGCAGTCAATTCCAAAAAACACAACAGATGTTTTCCTCCTTGTCACCACCAGCAGCTCTTACACCGGCTATCACAACAGCAAGAACAGAAATTGCACACAGCATACATGTTATTTGCACTTTTATTCTGCATTCTTGTGATAGTGGGAATGTACAATGAGAGAGGTAGAATTTCTGGTTTCATCAATAAAAGAACTTTTTCCCACTAAAATCAAACATTTCATTACAAGATTTTCCTTTTAAAAATAAAAATAAATATACACTGAACATTTCCATCTACATATCACCGTGTATATTTTGCAGCAATGAAAGATGTACAGCAAGGAATCAAATGGGGAAAAATTCTAAACATCTCCTGGTCTCACTGGGAGTTAGTCCTCAGACAGGCTAGCTTTTGAAAACAATATTTGATAGTATTCAAGGAATTTTAAAACATATCTGTATGGAGAAAGTTGATTTTTACTTGTAAAATAAATTAGCTGCAGACCAGCAAGCCTTTAAACAAAATATCAGGAGAGACATTGTAGGAGAGATGAAGTCCTGCTCAGCAGGTTACTCAACTACAAAGGCATACTTAAATTGTGCTTATCCTGATTCCATGTGGGCTCCTGTGGAGAGATTCCTGGGGCTGAGGACATGTGGAACTAATCAATCAGATAAAACCATCCTCAGCTCTTAAAAAATTTATTCTGTATACATTGTGATTCTGGCAAAAATCTGTTATTAAATATTGTACCTGATTCAGGTTACAAATTGGCCAGGCTCTGCCCTCTAATGAAGATGCTGTGCTACCTCAGGTGTTCTACACAAGGCTAAACAGTTTTTAACTAACTTCCCTCATTAGAGCAATTATTAAAGTCTTAGCTTTAACACTGCTACGGAAAACAGCTATTGAGGAACCTGTACTTGCTTGGAAAAAAATCTCAGGGGTGGGAAGACAGGCACCAATGCCTCATGATGTGCTTCTGGCTAATTAAGATGTTGACGGAGCCTACGTTAATCATGGCCCATCAGACTATGTTTGATTAACATGTAAATTGGTAAACTCTCTTCTGCAGTTGCCTTACCATCTGAGCTCTAATTATGAGCCTCAAAACAGACAATAACTGGACTTGTAATTTAGGTTGTTCATTTAGGGAAATTATTTTCTGGCACACACGAAAGAATTGTGAGGTGGAGAGCATATGTATATTGTTTCAAAATACACATGAATACTTTAGACAAGCACTATAAATATGCATACACAATGCGGAAGTTTAAAGATATCTCAGCAAAAGGACTTAATGTAAGTGGTGCATAACAAAACAAAAGTGTTTCTTCCCTCCCTGACGTTATTTTCTCAGAGGCAACAGTCCTAGGCAGTTGATGAAGAGAGGTAGGTACATTTAGAAGTTATGCCAAATTAGATGAATCGACTAGAATAGAACCATAGATATCTTGAAAAGGATTGTTGGGTACAGTCTCTTTTAGTCAGAACACATTAACAGAACTTAGAATAACCTTAGGAAAGTAGTATGTCATTTTCCGATGAGCTAATGAGGGTACCTGATGTTTCCTATCGACTGGTCCTAGATGTTACCAGGTCAGCATCTCACCGAGGCCACCTGAATCAGTCCAAGGAAACTTTGTCTCCCCTTAGCTAGGGATTTATCCAGAATTTGAATAATTCAGATAAGGTCTATCGTTCTCTCTCTTGATTACAAAGCAGCCCAGTGTCCTAACTTCAGCATTCAAAGTAGAATCCTTGAGAAGATAGGATAAATACACTTCTTCCCTTCCTTCCTGCTTTTCATCTTCCCCCTATTACCATAATGAACAGGAACACATTAATTTTGGACCATAAATAACTCAGCTTTTTCTTCTTCAAGAGTAGTGACATAATTAGAAGATGTAAAAAATCAGCAGTTATTCAAATTGTGGGTAGCTGTCTGTAGGCAAGCTAACTGTGCAAGGTGGCACTGTAGCCAGTGATGAGCTAGCCAACATGAGCAATGGAACCTGAGGAGCTGTTGAGCTGGCCAGCTGAGATGGCCTCCCTGTTCAGGGGCTGATACATAGGTGCCTGGCATCATTTCAGATGCCCTGGTAGAGCCACTTCTCCAGAAAGACAATGTGTTCACATGCCCTGTGTCACCTCTCAGTCCTATGTCGATGTTTAAGGCACCTTAACACATCTATAATGGCATTAAATGCCTGTATGCGGGCAACAGTGTTGAACCATAGTGTTGGCTGTCATTTGAGCTGAATCACTTGTAGACATCTGCACACAGATGCCCAAGTTTTAGAGCCTCTCTGGAACTGAATCCCACCCAAGTTGTATTGTACGTGCTCCCAGCTTTCACTATATCATTCTATCAGCATCTACCAACATTTCAAAAACATCTTTCTAGGCAATTTATTAACTTAGACTGGAAAAAGGAGTGGAGTACAGAAATAGTCTTACAAAAGGGAATAGCACCCAGTGCAAAGTCTAATATACGGCCTTGAAACTGCAAGAAGAAAAAAGTCTTTGACAGAACTTCCAAAAGACAAGCAATGTCTCTTTGTAGGACACTATGCTAGTATCAACAGGGTTTATTCATCTCTTCCACAACCTGGAAGAAATCAGGTCACAAAAGGCAATCAGTATTTGCCTAAATCTGACCCAGTTAAACTCAACAGAAAAAAACCAGAAGTTAAAACTGTGATCCAAGTCCTAACGTAAGCTCCATCCCCACCAACGTGCCTTCTAGGACTACTTTGGGAGAGGTGCAGAGGCAGTCAAAATTCATTGTTCCTTCATTTGCCACCTGAGAATGCTCTGAAAGCCCTTGGAGTCCCAAAGTCTCAGCTTACACCACTTCTACAGCTGGTTGCACTGGATAAGAAGGACCAGTGGCAGAAAAAAAGCTTCACACGTTTTTCTAATGTAGATGAATTTTGACTGACAGGTTGACCCTTAGCTTCCATTATTTAGCATTGAAGTATGATACTCCAGTTCATGGAAGTAAAAATAATCCATCTCTTTTCTGTCTGCACGTAATCCAGAAAACTTCAAAAGCTCTTACAAATCTACATAGATGTCAGCTAATAATGTACTGGGCTTGGACAGACTCAGGTATGGTTGGAAGCTAATAGTTCTTTCCCCTTAGGAAATCACTGGTGGTCTTTCCCAAAGTGTCAGTCAAAAGACGGTTAACATTTCAGTCAAAGTTTTAATTGGATAAGACCACATGTCTCTATAATTTCGTTCTGCATCAACTATGAGACCTTGACAGACAGCATCCTGCCTAGTCTACCACACCATGTGGGCTAAATTTTAACTTATAATGGACTACAAGTCAATCTCTTAAACCCTGGAAGTTTATAATGGAAATGGATACTACTTTTCTAAAAGACAGATTTCTAAGATGAAAGACACCTACTACATCCATCCAGAGGGGACAACATGCTTGTAACTGTTAGAGCCTTTCAAAGGTGAAGGGATACATACATCATTGAAACACATTCTGGGAAGATAGTGGGATGCTTGTGAACTTTGCAAACCTCAGCAGTATATTGTTACAATGTCCCACCGTTCTTGTGCTCAAATAGTCCTGCAGATGATCTCCTACTCAGCAGTTCAATTTATCTCTGTTTACATTGGATTTAAAAACAAAGCAAATACCAAGCTATGGAACATGCTGTGCATCTAAGGTGCTGGATGATGTGCATAACAGAAAGATGCATCAGCAACCATGAAGAATTTCATCATAAAGTTTTGAAAATTGCATAGATGTATTTAAAATTCTAAGTATCATTTAAATATATATGACAGAAATAGACAGTTCTATGTTCTGTTACTGCATGAGTAAAAGTAACTGAATTAGTATCTAACTACTTTCACAGCAATTTAAAAAGAAAAAATGAAGATGGTTTTGAAGCAACATTCAAAATGTGTTGCTTTGTGTCAAGTGGGAACTGTATTCTCTAACTCCTACCTTGTTGCACCAGACTGGACCTCCTGCTGCTTACTGCTTGTAAAATGGCAGCTTCCCATGAGAACCCACATGTGTTTTCTTCCAGTTAAGGATAAGAAAATTAGAACTCTCTTACACTGTGTTTAGCATGGCTTATGGTGACATTCACTTCAGGTAGCTATTTCTAGGAACACGGGTAGCCATGAGCTCTAAGCGTAGGCTTTGTGAATCCTCTGTGAATAATGAACATAGAAAGTGTTTTGTTAACATGGAAGATGCATGATGTATCTCTATAGATCTGTTCAACAACAACTCTTACAGTGATGCAAGCAAGAGTACAAGTAAAAGAATACTAACAAAACCAGCTTGAAAATAATCTGCAGTGTGCCAACTGCATTTTCATAAATTGCCACTAATGCATACATATGTATGCATATAGTATAGAAAACTCACCTTTTTCTTTTTTTTTTTTTTTGCGCTATGGTCTTTATGTGACATCTGGACTAAGAAATGTCAAAAAGCTTGCAAAAAATTCACCAAATTGCAGCACAGCACCAGTATGGCAGCTCCAACCTTATAATTTCTTTTTTATGCGTATGTGTTTTGAGAAGCAATATTACAGTTTTCATCTGCCTAAACCTTCCAGTTTTGACAAATAGCTGGTAGTTAATGACTGATGGAATGTGTTTAGATGGCTCTAATTTTATGAGTAAATGGGCATTAAGTTTACTTATATATGTTTCCCTCCACCTTTGGAATTAATTTTGTTCAGCTTTAACTTAATAAAAGACATTTATAGCCAAGATTTACTTCTTTATGAGTAAATGTGATACTGGTGGTGATCTTTCAGTTACAATTAGAGGCCCTTTTCCAAAAATAATGACCATATAAAAGTATATGTATTTCTGCTTTATAAAAAAAATTATAGGATAGCCACTTACTGTTTCAGGGAGTTAATTTTAGGACTCTCTTGCACAACAACTTTAGTGTAGTTCCTTTCCCATCCACATGTATAGATATCAGTTGTGAGCTCTTTTAAGTTAGATGCCTATTTTTAATTCAAAATCACATTTGAAAATTTAGAATTCATGAAAATTAGGAAAGAAATACCAGCAAATACATCTCTCTATCTCTGTAAACTAAAGGATGCTGTTGAACAGTTTAGAAACACTGACCCAAAGTAGTTTCTCCACTAGAGAACTAAGGAGCCTTAACTGGTGTATCAATAACCAGGGAACACATCCTGCCTTGTTTGCTTGCAATGAGACCAAGGCTGTGAAAGTAATAAACACTGCGTGCTGGAGATACTCTACCTTTGTCTTCAGAAAACCAGGAGAAGCCTAACGTGAAATATCGGTTTGTTGTCATTTGCCAGAACTGACAGTTATTACTAGAAGTAGGGGGAAGTATGTGATAAAGACCACGCTAAATTAGCTTTTATTCTCAAAGGGAGGAGTAACTCTCAGTTGTGGTGGTATTTCAAGGGTCATGGCTGTATCTAGTGGTGCAGCACAGAGAGATGAATTATGTTTCCCATGTTTCTAAAACTGTTAATAAGCTGAAGAGAGAGAACATTTTTATCATTCTTCTTGAAATACTGCTGTCAAAAGTCTACCACGTTCTTATATTAAATCATTGAATTTGTCTATCCTTGGGCTCCTCTAACAAATCTCATTAGTGGTTGTTTTAATGGAGATTTTTGTTTTTAAGCCAAAAGAGAACCATAGTAACTGTGCACTTCCTAAACCATTTCATTCATGACTGGGAAATGAGTCTCTAAATCTTTACTCACATGAGTAACCACATTGAATTTCTTGGGCCTTCCATTATTAAGAGCTAGAACTGCGAGTACAGATTTGCAGGATTTGGATGTGGCACTTCATTACTTCATAAGAGTAAAATCTGCAGCTGAAATCAATAGTCAAGCGAGTCATATAAAAGATAGACATTCTTTCATGGAGCTCTGATTGCAATGTATCTCTCAATTTTGTTTCAGCATCAACAAATAAGCATATAATTGTTAAGAGATGTACAGACTATAGGCAGTAATTACAAAGACACATTTTAGATAGACAACCTAGCCTCAATAGGGGAGTTGGGAATAGTCCACCAGAAAGAACTGAGTAATAGTGAAAAAGGTCAACACTTCTTGAAAAACTAACATACCAAGTCACAGACCGAGTTTTTGGTTCTCTGTCAATCAGTAGTGTAACTGTTGTCAATCATTCCCCCTTACCTTGTTTGTGATTTTTGAATGGCCACAAAAGAAACTTTTGTTAGCAATTATGGTCTTTACAATTCATCTGAGTCACAGGCAGGATTTTCATAGCCTGCCTGCGGAATAGACATGGTATGCCCCAAGCTGCGCTCACGTATGTCCAGCCAATTCAAGCTAAAGTTTCCCACGATAATATGAAAGGAAATAAAAGACTCTGACAAACACAAGTCACTATTCTAAAAATAACAAGAAGAGGGGAAAGGGACAGGATAGCCAGGATCTTCTGGTTTTCTTTTCTTTTCCTTCCCATCCCCTCCTCCCCCCCCCCAAAGAGGAGAAATATGATAACTCTCTCTTTGGAAGGGTGCAGTTAGACAGGATATGCACCTGTGCATCTTGAATCTTCTGAAAGAGTATATTCTCTGCCTAGCCACATGCTTCCTCTTACACTGATCAGGAGCATTCTGCTAAAAATTAGTGCCAAGAATTAATGCTCCTTCATTTATTTTTTTAATTCCAGAGTTCCCCTAGGATTTTTCCTTTCCCCAAATATTTCCACCTTACACAGACATATTTTTGTTTTCTTTTCTTTGGCTATCAGTTCAAGTGACCTATCTTGTCCCTGCTGAAAATGTGAAGAAAAGATTTGTGAGAGAAGGTTCTCAAATAAAACCCAGTTTTGGAGTTGATCCAGCAGAGTGACAAATCCGGTAACATCAAAGGCAGAACATCTGAAACTGGGATTTCGGCAGAACAGCTTTTTCAACAAATTGCAGCCTCTATAAATTTACCCACTTCTAAACAGCCGAGTCCGTTTATTTGCTTATTTTCCTAGCTTCGCCAAAAGAAAGGCTGAAACAACTTTGGAGAAATAACAGCAAAGTTGTTCAACGGAAACCAGCCCCTCTACTGTAAACAGTGCCTCTCCCCAAACTATGCAGCTGCACAAAGCAGAGACAATGCAGGGGACCCTCAGCATCATTAACCAACTTCCCTTCCTCACCAAACAGTCGCTTCGATAAAGCAATTACAATAGCATCATGGAACAGTAGAACAAGGAGAAAAAAAAAAAAATAACCTTACCAGCTTCTCCTACAGTATATAGCTGAAAGGAAAACAAAAGCCCCAGCTGCCGTATCGCATGCAATTGGTCTCCCAGAATGAATTGCCTGAAAGAACTATGAAAGGCTAAAGTCTTTCGGCCCCTCTGTTCAGTCTCTCTTCAGCTCCCTCTCTCCGAGCCTCCTCACAAAGCCATTCTCCTACTCCCTAATCCTCGCACAGGAAAAAGCAGCACACACCAAATGACTTCAGCAGAAGCGATTCTCCTGGGGGGTGGGGGAAGAGATGATGCTGCCACTCAGCTCCCCCCCCGCCGCACGGCCATCCTCAGGGAGGGTATCCAAACAAGCTCGCCGGGCGCTTGGGCGGCACACTCCGAACAGAGACAGAGCATCAGGACAAGGCACCAAAAAGTGCACATCTCCATTCATCACCCTCTCAGCGCTAATTTCTGAAATGAGCACACCCCTGGGTACTTGCAAGAGTTCCCCACGTGCATCTCAGTTAGCCTGCGCTGAAGTAGTTAGCCTTTTTTTTTTGTTGTTATTTTAAAATTAGCTACGTGACTTCATAAAGCTGTTGTTGGGCCTAAGATTTTTCTTCTTAACAAAGGACACGTAAATAAACTTTAAATATTTCAAAGAGCAAATAACAACAAAGATGTTCCCCTAGAAAATGAATAATAAAAAGTGTAAGAAAAAAGACCCTGAAGACATGAAATAAATAACATTAGGAATCGCCAAATTAAAAGCAGTGTAAAAGAAACCATTGGTGCCTCCCTGAAATGCTTTTGATAGCTAAAATCAGAACAAAGAATTGCATTTTTCACAACGAAAAAAGATTTCTATCTACATTCCCAGTTTATGAAAAATGAAACAGTGTTATTTTCTTATAATTTGTCTTGAAAGCATGCCATAGATAATGAGATAACATCCCCTGCATATTCTCTGGTTTTCAAGAAAGCATTAAATCTTTGTTAAAGAAATGCTGTTGTCATATTAGTTTTTAATGCAGGTTTTACCTCTCTCTGAGATGCGGAAACTCAGAAACAGACATCTGCCACAAAGTAAATCAAAGCACTAGAAAAGCAGATGGCATAATTTCACATCTTAAATGATGGCTGTGAGCCTTCCAGTAATAATTTATAAGGAGACTTCCTCCTGCTTGTTCCTCTGCTCGGCAGCATGCTGTTTGAGCCTTTCAAACAAAATAAATAGACTTCAAACCACCAGCTTCACACACACTAACACTTACCAATGCTATTTCAACCTGACACAAGCTGACTTTGTTCCTCTGTGACCCTGGACAGAAAACTGAGGTGACAGTTTGATGGATGAGATCTTTTTTCACAACATGGGTTGTGACTTCATGGCTCTGTCTCCCCATTATTGCTTTGCTGAAGGAGGACACAGGAGCAGAGGAGGATCTTCCACCATACAAAGCCATTTTAACAGTGAAAATGACCCAAATGTGTGCAATAAATGCCTGGAACATCTTTTTCCTACCTCAAAATTGGGAAGCTGGGGGAATCCATTTCCACTTTGGTTGGGATTAGGGTGTAAGGGGATAAAAAAGAGGCTCCAAAGAGAGGAATTAGTTCCAATCGTTTACTCCAAATCATATTTTAGTTTAAGAAAATGGCAACATCAGCAGTGAACAAAGGAAGGAAGGAAAGAATGGATTATGTTTTTTTCATTTATGACCAACTTGGACTGTGAATTTTGTGAACGGTCTCTTAACTGCGCTAATTTAATTACCTAACCAGGAATCTTGGGCAATTCTTTACTGGGCAAAGGCCTTACTGCAGTAACCTGAGGCAAACCATTGCAATGTGAAGTCTTTTATTTATTACCTAAAAATTACCGTAAAATGTCAGTGGATTCATATATGTTAAAAATAATGTCTGCAAATTCAGTATTTGAATGCAGATTCTCTGCTAAAATGAGTTCAGAAATCTTTTTATAAGATTATCAGATTTAAGATAAAACCTGCCAGATTTCACAGAACTGCCTGTGAAGAAATTGCCGTTCCATGAAAAAGTTGAAAAAAGAAGATTGTGAATGAACTCTCTGAAATGTAAGGCTCCACCTCCATAGGCTTGAGCTCATTAATAGACACCCTAACATGTGAAGTCAGCCTCTTACTTCCTTAGAGAGGAACACAGGTTGCTAATATCTTTACGTATTTGTTTCTGCTTGTTCATCTAATCAAATGGGTTCATCATAATAATGCTGGAGGGTGTCAAATCTCTGATTTTACGGGTGGATACTGAGGCCAAATTACCTGGCCTGAGGAAGTCTTGGGCAGGAAGCCAAGTCTCCGCTGTTCCACATTAGTGCACCCCATCTGCATTGGTCCTCATGCTCTGAAAGATGATTTATGAAAACAAGAACTAGTCTACCCTACGTTTGAGATAAAGTTCTTATATATTTTGTATTTGTTATCACACAAATTATGTTGCTATTGTTTCTAGTTTTGGATTTGGTATTCATAATTCTATCTAAAAATATACACAAAGTTACTCCAGTAGCAAAAAACTATTATAAATATACGTGACTCCTTTTCATTCTTAAAAAAAAAATACTATTGTCTTTTCAAAAAGATTCACTTTGTTTCAGATGACAGTATTTATGTGCTTTCATATTTACGAATATTTTTCTTTCTGTAAATTTCTGTAAGGTAGTACCCAAGTCGTGATAATACTGAAAGACAGTCAAACAGAAGCCAGAGACTGATTGATACCCAAAAAAAGCAAAATCTGACAGATTTATACAGAGGAATGAATACCTGCAGTTATCTTCTTTCATCAATTCAACTCCAATTTTTAAATTATTTTTCTTTCTAAGAACCACCTTAGAATTACACACTGCTTTAGGTGACCCCATTCAGGGATTTAGGTGGGACCCTAGCATGGTGAAAGTCATGTGGTGTGAATTTCACCCTTTAAAAAGGAGTTTTAAGAGATGTACTTGTGAACCCTTTATATCCCAATTACAGCTTCTAAAGTGTTGTCGTTGTTTCTTTGTCTCTCTCTAACAATCTGGGAGCGTTCCCATTGTAAAGAAGGAGATACATTAAATGTTTTAGAAACAATAAGACCTCTTCACAGACCACTTTTTATAAATAAATAACCTCTAAATAACGAAAGTTCATACCATCCAGCATGTAGTTAACTATGACACGCACAAATGAGAAGCGCTTTACCTGTCAAAAGAAAGAATGAAGCATGAAAAGTGTAGCCACCCTCGTACTTGGAAGCCAGTTAAAATGCGCTTGCATAGGGGGAGAAAAATCTCACAATAGGACATAATACTGAAAACAACAGGCACTAAAAAATTGCAAGAGTTCATTTTTCTTGTTCGCGTAGCAGAACATAACTTTCAGACTAACTCACAACAAATGCCTGAAGGAAGTCTGAGCTTTACAAAATATCAGCAGGTTTACACACTCTGCTGCATAGTTTTTTCTCTACTTGCTCACAATTATGTCCTCTTTTATCTGTATCATCTGTCGAAAACACCTTTTTTTTTTTTTTCTTGCATAGCATTTACTCCTTTCCGTGTTTCTTGGATTAACAAAAAGCATAAGGCAAGGTCATTTGGATAATAGCCCTGCATTTTTAATAGCAATCGTAAGTGTATTTCAAATAACCTTTTCTACAAGCAGGCAATTGCACTGGAAAAGACTCCAGCAAAACTAAACTTTAAAGGCTGCTAAGCTCTTTGAGACTCATTGGTGTGATTGATTAGTGCAATACACCACAGTTCTTTGATTTTGTTTGCTTACCTTCTAGAAAGAAACTTCCAGTAATTCTGAAAGGCAGCATAGAAAATGGAGGCAGCATATCTTTATAAACAGAAGGAAATGTACACTTTAGGGATACGCACATCAGCTGACTTTTAAGCGTTTGATCAAGAAGCATAAGTTCCATAAATAGTCAGCAGATGCTCTAGAGAGCACACCTTTTAACAGGCTCCTTAACACAGTCAAATAATATCAAAACTTCACCATTCAAAGGTAAGGCTGTTTAATGATCTATGCTTAATCAGCCTATAACATATGTATGTTGAATTTCTGGGATATTCTTTAACTGCTTCACAGGATCTATATTCTGAGAAAGCAGTGTGGTGGCAGTTCTGCAAACTGGAGCAGGAATGACCTGGTGAGAGGGAAGGATGACTATTAGCAGTGAGGGAAGAACACAGTAGAAAAAGATAGTTGGGTAAAAGGAAAAGAAACAAGAAACTCTGGTGATTAGAGAGAATCACTCTAAACAGAACAATACTCAAATCAGTGTTTCACTTTGACAAGGGTTTTCTAATAGCATTTCCTTTGGGTTTGATCTCTGTGGGCTCAGTCTAAACCCACTCTCTGCTTTTGTTTCTGAGTTGGACTAAAGCAAGGATTCAGCAGTGCAAGTGAGTTTACATTAGGAGCGTGTGTGTGAAACTGAGGATATCTGGCTTGGAACTTCAAAGCTTGTGAGCCAACGCTGGTGCATCTAGCCTGCAAATGTCAGCAAGTGTGCCAGTCTTCCTAAAGTTTGATAGAAAAACAAAATTGAAACAGCAAATGGAAAGAACAGCCTGTGGCTTGTAAAATGTTAGATCTTCATCCCTCCTCCATCCATAAGCTGTAAGGAGCAAGAAGGATGTTGCTCTCTATAAATTGAACAGAAAACACATTCCAAGTACCTTTTCAGAGGCTTTGGTGTATGTGGCATGCTGCTCAGAGAAGGGCTGGTCAGAGATGAACCAAAGCTGTCATTCTGGACAGTGGGGTGTCACCCCTGTGCAGCCGGAAAAAATCCCCATAGTCCAGCCAATCCTCTGCAGCCCACTGTACCAGCCCGGGGATGAGTGGGCAGCCTGGGGTCAGGAGGCATCCATACTACAGACACGTCCTGCACGTTTTTTAATTGATCAGGCATTGCCATCGCAATTGAGCTACGGACAGACTGATAGGAGCAGGCACACGCACATAGGCGCACATAGGCGTTGAGAAGACTGAAAGGCCTTTGAAAGCCCAACCATCAAGATTTCTGTAACCCCTTCAGTATTTAAAGACAAACATCTGCATAAAAAATTCCAAGGCTTGAAGCCTCAGGCTGTTAAGTTCTTTGGACGAGGAGACACATGTATTTTCCCTATAGTTCAGAGGTTTGCAGCACAGCTGGAATTCCAACTTTTGGATAATACTACAGTGAAAACATATACGCTATGATTTACATAGCGGTATTATTGCCCATTTTTCCAAAACAGAGAGAAATTAATATCGTTAACTTGGATTTATTTGGGAAGAGAGAGAAGAAGTAAGGAGTAAAGTGGCATACTGACATATGGTATAAATAGCTTATGGAAAACCACCCCACAAACTACTGCAAACACAAGCATCATCAATGTCTTACAGTTAATCAGACTCCATACAAGGAATCTACATATATGAACAAGAATTTGTAGTACTGAGCTGTAACATAAGCACTGTTGCAGATTTACCCCCTCATTAAAGATTCCTCCTAGGAGTTATCATCACATTCACATGACAAGAAAAAATAACATATTACTTTATCTGGACATTGTCCAATAATGTATGCAAGGCAAGTAGTAGACTATTAGGTGTGAGAAATGCCTGAGTTAATACCCTGCGCTGCTCTTGCTGTGAGAAGATGTGGGATTTTTTTCATTTGTGCAAAATTATGTAAGATAAACTTGTTGCTATCCAGGACAGATTTCAGTGTATACGCTGGGTGGGCAGAGGATTCAGAAAGCAATAATATGGCCCAGAACTGGAGTAACAAGGGAAGAAACTTGGAGAAGCAGCTTTGCAAGGCTAGAGAAACAGGTCGGCCTAAATGAGACTCCACTTTCCTGTTGGAATTTACTGTGAGCTCTCACTCCAGGCACCACAAGCACTCTGCATCTCTATGGCATCTCAGCAACAATCGCCTTCTCTCATTCAGAGATCTCTGATCTCCAGACCCAGCGCCCCAGCTCAGACTTGGAAGATGAGGAAGAGGAGGGCAGGCCTGATGGTCAAAGCATCAAAGAAATCTCTGCTCACCATGAAGGGGAGACCCAAGCTGAAACACCAAGCACAAGTAACCTGGGAAATAACTTCTGAGCCCCCCAAAAATTTAAGGGTAACTTCTTTTAGATCTCTTTTATATTGATTAAAAAAATTAAATTACCTAAAATGTAATTTAGCTTGGGTATTAAGCTTTAATAATCAGTCATTTTAACTCATCCTTTTGATTAAACTTCTCTAGCCATTCTCCATTTTTTTCTTCTCTAATGATATATTTCCTTTCTACATTTATTTCATGGTTTTTAATTCGACAGATTAATTTCTCTCTCTCTTATATCAGCTTATTGATCCAATTCAGTGTAATCAATGTAGTCACAAACATATTTAAATATACGCACACAGAAGTTTTCTTCTATTTAATCAACTCAATTAAAACACAATTTTACTTTGAACAGTGTAAACCTTGTGCTAAGGCCAAACCTAACCTCATTATGATAAATGGACAACAACCAAAATATTTACTTGTCCAATAACAACTGTCTGTAATGAAGACAGAGATGCCATGGAACAAGATGCAGCATCAGCTAAACAAGCACTCTTTCCTGCAGCAGCTGCAGTGATGCCGGCAAATACTTATGTGATCCAGCTATTTTCTAACACAGACTGAATCCCATTTGTGTTCGAGTATGGTCACACTCTTACAATCCTTTGGGAGCGCGGTTTGATAGTTTCTGCATAGCTGTTTCTGGAACGGGCAGGCTCGACTCCCATGTGAATGTACCTAACTGTGAAACTGCAGTGGATCAGCCTTATGGGAAAAAAAGAAGCATTTACACTTCCAGATGCAAACTGGTAGGAAAAGACCTCCAAAAGCCCATGATTGCATCTTCCTGCAGAACTTTGAAAGAGGAGAGGCTCCCTCCTATGGTTAAACCGAGTAAAACCGTGAGCACCTTCAAGAGCATGGATCCTTCAGACATAAAGTCACTTGGTAGATACACTAGAACATCACACCACCTTAAGAAGGAAAACTATTAAAAAACACGCTATTACGTATGCATGACATCTAGAAACTGGGCTAGAAATCCATATTCTGCTTACACCAAAAATAATATTATAACGATAACATCATATAATAATAATAATGGCATTAGTCTTTGTTTTCAGATGAAAACTTAATGCCAGCCACAAACGTTAACACCTCCCCCCGAAATTCTTTTTTAAAATGTTTTGTTATGCTTTTATAATATTTTAATAGGTAAAATGGCTAATCAGATAAGGGCCACCTTTCTAGAATTAGAGAGGGAAAAATAATGAAGATATGTTGCATAAAATAACCAAATGCACTTAACATCATCTCAAACCCGTTAGGCGCGTAAAGTTTACCAAATGAAGTGTAACACTAGAAACAAACAGATTATAGGATTCGATCCCTACGTGTGAGTTATTCCTAGCTTTTAATTTTTGTTTTCTTACACTGTAAAGCAAAGATTCTGAAACTACAAGCTTTGAATTAATGGACTGATGGGTTCAGAAACAACATAGTTTTACTTATCTGAAAGAAATAACGTCTGTATCCTGACTCCAATAATGCCACTTGCCTAGACAGCATAGGCATGCCAAGAACAGGGAAAAAACAAATGTATAAGACAATATTCAGTCGTTCGTTTTTGACTTGAAACAGATTGTGGTTTTTAAATTTCCTTTATTACAATTACAGCAAGTAAACTCTTCCACCAACTCTCTCTGGGCAGCTCAGTTTACATTCAAGCCTACCAGACCTAAAATGAGTTGTCAAGAGTTCTTGGTTTCCATTGTTTTTATGGCAACAGTATTTGTTATGTAAAAAAAAAAAAAAAACACATGGGTAGTCCACTTGGAGAAATAATATTGCTTCCTCTAAATTAATCATGCATTGTTTTGTAACTGAAAAAAAGGCACAGTGGCTAAAAACGTTTTCCTTTAATTTATTTCCCATTTTAAGAGGCTCTAATCTTGGTTTTTCATTTGTTCCATTTCAGTCTCAATACCTGGGAGTACAGCAGAATATGTGACTGAGTACAATAAACAACCTCTTGACTGCTAAAATTTTATTGTGGTACACTCAACACCTGCACCAGCACACTTTTCATTAATGGACTACAGTAAATGTTTATATAACTACCAAGAGAGTTTATTAATGCGAACACAAATTTAGCAGAGAGATCATCCTTTACAGCAATTAAGCTCTACAATAAAATGCATCCCGACATATACACAGTTCTCCGAGGCATCTTAGATTAGTGGAAAGGGGGGTATAAAACCAACCCTGCTCATGTGGTGAGAAATCCCATTTGTCCTACATACCAGCTTTTTGCAGAGAGTTTAAACAACCATAGCTTTTATAAAAAACAAAAAGGGCAGCTTTGATTTTCATATAAATATTCAATTCATCTGCAAACAAACTTCATATTTAATTTGAGTTTTGACACGCCAACAACTGTTAGGTTTTCTGAGGGCATTGAGGGTCTGTTCCAACTCCTGCTGAGGCCAGAAGGATGATAGGTGCTGACTTCCATGCCAACTACGTTGAACTGCGACTGGGTGGCTTAAGGGCTAGTCCTGTGTCTTCCCTGGGTCATCAGCACATTTTCTCAAGTGGTCAGCTGGTACTGGAACAGGACCTGGCCCTGGGCTGGCACATGAAGAGAAGGCTTAATAAAAGCACCTAATGGGCACGCCATATCAGCTGGTTTTTAACCAGCTTTCATTATCTCAGCCTGTCACTGTCTCAAAAGTAAGCCTGTTTAACAACTGTGGCAGAGCACTGTAAAACCATCTGGGACATCTGCGCAGACTCTTCACAGTCAGGATCACTGCAATTTTTCAGACAAACTTGAACAAATCCTGATTATAACAGACTGATCATTCCCTTCTAGTCACCACTGGTGAGGCCACATCTGGAGCACTGGGTACAGTTCTGGGCTTCCTGGTACAAGAGAGGCATGGACATACTGGTGAGAGTCCAGTAAAGGGCCATGAAGATGATTAAGAGACTGGAGCATCTCTCCTATGAGGAAAGGCTGAGGGAGCTAGGACTGTTCAACCTGGAGAAAAGAAGGGGGTTCTTATTAATGTGTATAAATATCTGAAGGGAGGGTGCAAAGAAGATGAAGCCAGGTTCATTTCAGTGGTGCCCAGTGACAGGACCAGAGGCAATGGGCACAAACTGAAACTCAGGAGGTTCCCTGTGAACATAAGGAAACAATTTTCCACTGTGAGGGTGACTGGGCACTGGTGCAGGTTGCCCAGAGAGGTTGTGGATTCTCCATGTTTGGAGATACTCAAAATCTGTCTGGACACAGTCCTGGGCAACTGGCTGTAGGTCGCCTGCTTGAGCAGGGGGGAGTTGGACCAGGTGACCTCCAGATGTCCCTTCCAACCTCAACCATCCTGTGATTCTATGAGTAAGAAACAAATAAGTAATAGAAACTGAAACACATAAGAAGCCCTCATGATTTCATAGTTTTATGTACATTTGTTACATTTATTTATACATGAGCTAATATGTTTATGAGGATTGTCACAAGAGTGTAGCCTTAAAGAACATAATAAATAAATCACAAAATCCTTGAGAGGAATGGCCTTTAAAAAGTAATTGCCAGCGCAACCAGGGCACCTCATATTTCACATGTAGCATGTAAAATAATTTTGCATACCACCTCCATCCATTTACTCTGTCATTGCTCTGTTAAATTATTTAAAAATGCATTCTTCTTCAAGGCTGGTTATAAGCTACAGTTTTACTAAAATAAAGAATAAGATAAATACGTACATCTAGCTAATTGCACTAGTCCTTGATATGAAAATATTCACTTATTGACCTCTTCCTCATCTTCTTTATCATTGCCCTACCTCTCTTCTAAGGTCCTACATCTCTTTTTTTTCATCCTGATGAACAAAGAGATTCTCCCAGGTCTCTGCATGTGAGTGGAGGTTGAAGAGTGGAAAAAGTTACACGGAGCTGTTATGTGTCACAATAACTCCAAGAAGTAACCTGCTGGATAAAAACCTTCATATCCAGAAGTATCTGCACCAGATTTCAAGGCCTTTCCATGCCCTTTCTTATTCAAGGATGTGGAGGACAAACTAATCTAATCCTCAGACTGTAGATGATCTCTGAGTGAAATTCAGTTTGAACCATAAGTATCATGTATACCATAACAGTGAGAAGTAACATAATCTTAAGTATTGTACCCTGGAAATGTCCAGTTTTCTATAATGCAGCTAATTCACTTGTTTTCCACATGATCAGGGAGTGGAAACAATATCATAAGTGCTTGAAGAAAGTTATGTATAAAATATGCAAAATGTGCTGGTTTTCAGTTGTGTGTCATTTCAACCCACAGAGTAACCACTTGGTGGGACTAACTCAAGGACGAGATGTGGCATCTCTGTCGTACAAATAGTTCCACTGAATTCAACAAGGTTACTTGAGTGAATTTAGATTAATCACACGAAAAAACTTTCTAACTCCACAGATTACCTTTCTCAACTAATTCAGACATCCCATTTTTTTTGCTGATGAACTACAGCAACACATATTTTTATTCTGCACACGGACTTACTATGCACATACATATACACGCATATGTATATATGTGCGTACACATCGCTGAAATTACACAGTCTAAACCTCAGCAGAATAAGTGTCCCTTTATTTTTCTTTTAATTGCCGGAGAAGCTCGGCAGCATGCTTCTCTTTTTCTCTCCTCCAGATCTCACAGAGTTTTTAAAACAAGTGAAGTCTTGAATATGCACCCTATTTAAATGAGAATGGAGGTGAGTTTACTCTGCCGGTAGCGGTGCCTCCAAAGACAAAAGTTTTCTCCTATTACCATTTCTGTTGCCGAAAGCCCTGCTCTGAGCCTTGCACTCCGGCTGGGAGTCCGCTGAGCCCATTTCAGCTGGGTTGGCAGGGGTCACGCTCCCCAAGGGAGTAGGTCAGCCCCCCGGCCTGGGAGCAGGGGGCAGGGGAGCTGGAGGATGACCCCGCACACCACACATTGTGCTCGGAGGCTGGAAGTCAGCCTTGCTTATGCTGGATCACGCAGCGAACCAGCCTGACGCGTCTAACAGCCAGAGGTCACTTTCCATCCTGGGGATCCTTTCATACAGGCAAACCTTTTTTCTGTGTGTTTCTGTCATTTGAATAGTGACTGTGACAAGAATGGCTCACAGGCGACGTTCTGGGGTACTGATGAACACATTTTCAAAGAGCATTGGAAGAAGAGAAATAATCGTAGGCGCCTTGCCATTAACACGGAACTAAATCTCACAATATGTGATGGTGCTCCTTATAAATAAGCAGTGTGTGGCAGTGGAAGGGATATTGTGAAGAGAGAGACTTTGTATTAATACACCATTTTGAAGTTTGCACTCCACCTCTATTACTATTGTGTTCTTCCGCTGTGACCTTGGGTAATCCTGAGCTCACTGTTCTTTCCTTACCTGTCCTTTATAATGGAGATATTGTTCCCTCAAAAGATAAGCATTGTTAGGAGAAAGCCATTAAACTTTATGAGATACCCAGCTATGCTGTGGAGGAGTAGCATAAAAAAAGCCTTTGAGTCTATAAATAAAAGATATATATGAGAGTCCTACAAGGTCTATAGCTCACAGTTATACCTTGATATTTTTTGTTTGTTTTCGGATTATTTTAAAAAAATAATCATGAAGGTACCAGCCCTATTATTGGTATTATAAAAGATAGATTGGTGGTTAGTGCCATTTCCAGTCTTTAGAATTATTTAGCTTTTTTATTGTCCCACCAGGGAAGTTAATGGTATCTTTCAAATATTATTTATACACTACTAGTCAAGGAAAGTATCAAAAAAGCTGTTCATTGGTGTGTTCCTTTTACTGCTGATCTTTTCACAGAATGAATAGAAATAACCATAAATCAGAAGAGAGATTTATAGTATGCAGAAATTATCTAGTCATTTTGCCTATACAGAACTTCATTTTTAAAGGATTCACTTACAATTTAATAAGACATTCAAATCACATTCAGCAAATCATACTGTCACCAGTAACAGAGAAAGGTGATGTGTTGAACACCCAAGAGCTGTACTGATAGAGCAAACCAGTGTTGGGCAACCTTTTGCAGTATGCCAGATGCCCAAGAGCCAGATGTGCCAGTACAGTTTCTCCATATAGACTAGCCCAGTACTTCCAGCCTCCTGATGAACATAATGCACCCTTTGTAGTACTACAAAGAAAAATCTAGGGGAGTGAACAGACACACACACTCTAAGCACATGCCTGGGACCCAGCAGATAAAATCTCAGCTATGGGAAAAACAGCTGGAAGCCTTATTATTGCATCCAGTGGGAAAAGCATCATATTCTGTGCCAAAGTAGGCGTACGCTGCATTCACCCAAGCTGCTCCTGCACACATGGACATCCTGAAGCAGCGTTAGAGAGTTGGTTTCAGCAATCCCAGTGTTCAACCAGTTGCTGATCTGCACTGTGAAAATCTGCAGGGCTGTAGTTACCTGGTGTATCAGTACATTGCTATTTCTCACTTCTGCGCCAATTAGCTGCAGACCTTCTTAGCCTTCAACCCCCAAAGTATACCCAGCTTTGGTGAGGAAAAAAAAAATTTAGATTGCTCTTTCCCTGTCTTCCCCTTTCCCATTCTCCCTTAAGAGCCAACACCTCCATGGCCATAGAGTACGTGTTAGGTCAAAATTTCCAGTGAGTAGACCTTTTAAGTTATACACTGCAGCAGGGATTTGGGTTAAATACAGTAGGACTGTAAATCCTTAGATCCTCAGTTTTAGGCTGTGAAAGATAGTCATCTACTGTGCTGGTACAGTGCCTAGAATAATGTACTGTTCAAGTACAGTAGAATATAAAAATAATAGTGTATTATGCAGTGTAATACTATTAATAATAAAGCACTAAAATTAGAGCTAAAATTGACATTTAGGTGGGTAATAGAAAGAGGTAGATATCGGGGTACACCCTCCCCTTTTGCAAAAAAAGCACTGTAGGAACAGACATACACCTACTACTCCTATTAGATTTGTCACTGACAGCGACTACAAAGAAAAAAGGGGCAGTAAATTCCATCCATACTTTCAGCAGATATACCGAATGATATTTTATGAAGCATGGATGATGTGGGGTGGTGAGAGAGAAATCAGTGTGCAATGTCTGCTTTTCCCAAAGCCTTGGCAGTCACTCAAATGGAAAAAAAAAAACCTTTTGCAATGAGGAATGATCATCTATGCGCAAATAGTGGCTCTGGTACGTAGAAATAGTCAGGAATTTGGGATATTAAATGCTACTCATCAGGAAATTATCATTCCAAAAGATTTATTCAAAAAGATAAACATTTCATAAAGATATCCAACTTGGAGTTTTGAATCTGAATCTCCTCATCTGAAGTGACTGTCATAAGGACAAGCTATTTTAGGGGTGAATCTTGTGGGGTTTTCCCCTTCTAGGGAACAGCCTTAAAATATTCTTCCTTTTTTATTTTTTTTTTTTTAAACCCTGAAAGTTTTAATGGGATGGGAAAATTGTTTCCTGCCCAGCTCTCATGGAGAGTGGCTGGCAAATGATAGCAAGACACAGAATGCAAACAGCTGGATTCAATCTCTGCACTTAGCAGATCCATGAAATGTGGTTGTTGATGTACCAGATACTTTAAGCACCAGTAAAGAGGGTTCTTCAAGACTGCAGGACAGACATCTGGCACTAATGGAGTTATGAGACTATCAGGGAACATGGCACATCACACACCCAATTAACAGACACATTAATTAATCACACTGTAGTTAACATAGATGTGTAATGATCTGTTCTTCGTTGTCTTTAGAGATAAATGTTCAGGTGCAAGAAGACCCAGCAGATCCCTGAACTGTCCTACTGAAATACTTGACAAAAAGTAAAATCAAAAGGCACTGTTACACCTTTCTGAAAATACAAATATGTGTTTCTACAGTAAGTTATTTTTAGGAGGAGCATTACCTAACACTTTGCACTAGCAGCACAATTCAGTGGAGGAATCATTACATGTAAAAGAAAACACATCTTCTACAGAAAGACGTACAGATTCAACCTCGAAAGAAATGTATTTCTACCCTCCAGTCATCTTGCCTTCTAAAATCCATTACTTTAAGTATAATTTATATATGTCCCACCACATGACTGAAGTTGGGTTAGGGTAAGTGTTTTCACACCATCGTGTAATAGAACAACATTTTCAAAGTAATATTTTATTATTTTTTCCCTGGTGGTAGTAGCAGACACAAAAGGCTCCAGTTTTGAACACAAGATCAAGAAGTAGATGAAACTTAAAAAATAAACATATAACAAATCTGCAATTGTCAGCTTTGCTAAGTCACACACATATAGAAATTTAATTTTTATAGACATGGGAAAACTTCTGTTAGCTGAAGGGTTTTTGTAAGCTTACTTAAATATCATCAGTTACTTATATCATCAGCTTACTTATATCATCAGTTAGGATCCAACAAAAATATGTACTTTAAAATAAAAAAAAAAATCCTTGAAGAACTGCTTTATCGTGTAGGTATGTAGAGCTCATAACTAAGCAAAGGTTTGGTCTAGGTTTCCTTGAAAAGTTCCTTCCAACCTGAACTGTCCTCTGATCCTATGAACTCTCTGATCCTATGAACTGACTTAGCTTAAAGACCAAAAAGAATGAACTAGTAATTTGACTACGAGGGTTATATGCAATTAAAAAAAATTAAAAAAAAAATAAAAAAGAAAAAGGCAGAGTAATTTCAAGAGCACCAAAATGTAACACTGGCCCTACAGCAGTCTTCAGTGCTGCAGCTCCCATATAACCAGACAAATCACCCAAGCAGCTGGAGCTTGGTGTGCCTATGGTGAGCTCCACAGGGATTAGCATAATGGCCTCTTCACAGCCACTCTTTCTGCCACAGGGAAAGGCCTCACAGTGATCCCAATTTAAAAAAAAATAAAAAAACACCAAAACAACAGTACAATCAGAGCAGGGGTAGAAACCCATGTGTAACCTGGGGAATGTGTGATCAAGACACATTACTGCAGTTCTGGAGGACCCAAAGTGACTTGCAGAACAGATTTCTTAATGTAGGCAGGATTTTATACGGTTGGACTAGACAGGTCTGTTTTCACTTAAAGGTGAAAAATTGATGTCTAAGAATGGGAATTAATAAACTAATTTAATAATAATCACAAAACCTTTCCACTGAATGCAAAGAGGCTTTATAATTATGAAATAATAGTTTCCTGTTTGAATAATCCAAATATATATAAAGGAGTTTAATGAAAACTGGAGGTAAGATGCAGTAGCTTTTTGTCTGCAAGCGTTATACTAGAAAGCTTTCTGAAGAGGCTTTCCTGTACGTGGTACTGAAAAAGCAGGAAAGTGATGTTTCAATCAGGGAGGCTTCTTCCAGCTTCTTTATGTGAGCTTATCCTCTCAGAGTTTCTCTCTTACGCTCAGTTAAGGTGTAACATATGACGAAAACCAAAGAATTAAAAATTGTTAACAGAATCATATCAGCCCTTGTTTGATCCTTGTGTGTGCGTGTAATAAAACAATGTGATGCTATAATTACAGCAGGTTTTGTTAAACTAAACAAAAGGTGACTCAAACAAACAGGACAAGCAGGCACAGAGACTATTGAACCGCTGTCCTGCACAATTTACATTCTTCTCTAATCCCCACTGTGGGTCCTATACTTTGCGTCTATGCCTTATCTGAAACATATTTTGCTTTTCTGCTCCTTTGTCCCTTCTTTTGCTAGATAAAGAGGATGAGAAAAACAAGTAAACAAGGGAGAGTTAGGAGGATGTATCAGGGGTACGCTAGAGATTTGGGGCTACAGAATGATGTTCCTGACAAATTTGCTCCTAACAGATGAAAGGTGCTGTTTGAATGAATTATGGAGGTAATTTACTCACAAGCACATTTAGTCTATTTTCCACATCTCGTAGGAATCTACCACATATTATTTAAGGGAAATTATTTTTATCGCAATTATCTGTGTATGGTAACAAATCACATCTGATGTTTGCATCCAACTCTTTACTTTAAACAGCACTTTTGTGACTTTAGAGGACACATATACATCACAGAAAATAATTAACCAATTCACTGCTCTCCAGAGGATGAGATGCTAGCTAAAAGTACGTTCATGCTACACTGCCCTGGGTATGAAGTCTGCAAGTCCTCCCACTCTCTTAATTACTGGAGAGTACCTGCCTAAAGCAGTAAGCGTACCACAGAAAGAGCTCTGATTATATATTCAATACTAATGACTTAAAAATATGCTGAACTCAGGTCTAAAAGTTCCAGACAGAATAGAAGGACCGTTTTGCTGAATCTGAAGAAATCTATGCAGAGAGCATGGTCCTTGCCCACACTGTAATGTCACTCACATATATTGCAGTTAAAAATACGATGAATGAGTTAGGATAAATGAAGTATAGTTCTTCTAAAGAGATTATGATGTCTTAATTAGTATAAAGTGTCAAGGACCACCTTCCACCCCAAACACACTAGCCGTCTTTCATTTACTTTCTGAGAGTTGGGAGAAGAGTGATTCCATACTTAATTTTTATAACACAACTTAAAATATACTATTTACTGGCCGCATTACAAATGTTAAGCATGTGTATCTCCACCCCATTCACAAATGCAGGTACTCAAATATGTTCACCTATGAAAGTCTGCAGTCCTTTAAAGTCCACATTTCAAGACAAGCTTTTGGCATACAAATGTAAATGATCCAATAGAAATGAAAGGAAAAACATGTTTTACATAATAGTAGCTCAGAAAATGAGGACCATATCTCTGATCATGAAATTCAAAGTAGATACTTGGCAGTCTTGACTTGGGATCCTACCTATAATATTCCCTAGTTTGCTGACACTGTATATGCTGCTGTACTTGTCAGAACAGCATTCAGTAGGTGCTGAGAAGAGAGAACATTGCAGAACAGCAAAGCACTATTATTATAGTGCTCCAATTTTACCGCAAATTCCAGGTATTTATGGAGCATGGCACTCCAAAAAAAGAACACGCAAGACCTGAAAATGGTGCTGAAACACAAAACTAAGGGACATCTGCATATTTCTTAAACTTCTCCTGAGTACTTCAATGCTTCACTGCAAAGGAAGGCTATCAACTCCTTTAAGTTCCTAATTATCCTTCCAGCGATGAACTGTACACAGACAGCAGACTCTGAAAATGCATCTGAAGATTTTGACAGTATTTTTGTATTAAAACTCTTTCATATAGTTTAGGACTTTAAGAACTTGAACAGAAAAACACCTGTTAGTATCTAGAAAGATTACAGTATTGAAGCACTTTCCTCCTAGTATTTCACCGAGAGAGGTGGAAGAGATATGTTTAATAAGATAACTATAATAGCCCAGAAGCAGCTCCTCAAAGAGAAAAAAAAAAAGAACAAACCAATTCAATTAAAAATGAATGCCTACTTGGCCTATTGAGCTCTCTTTCACAGCTTTCATTACTTACATGAGCAGTGACTCATTAAAAATCTAAATGGTAGCTGGCATCTGAAGGACCTCTTGTCACGCTCAAATCCCTCCACACCTTTTAAAAATGCACATACTTATGACTGTTAAAATGAAGGAGCAATCATGGGATCAGACACATCCTGGACAGACAATGGTGAAATATAACTGTAGTCATTGCTAAAAAAAAACCAAAAAACCAACTACTGAAGAAAGTTAAAATACTGTCTCCTAAAATTCAAAGGTTGCTCGTCTGAGACATTATTCTGAAGTATCGCATGACATCATGCAAACCAAGCCAAAATCTGCAGCTTCTTAAAAAAAAAAAAAAAAGGAAAAAAGAAAAAGAGGCAATCAAGGATACAAGCCAGGACAAAATTGGATTTTCTGTGACGGAAAAAGTTTGTGGTCAAGACACATGATTTGCAGCCAGGACTTTTATTCCCAGGACTGCCACAGATTCCTCGCCTCTCTCAAAAATGCCTTTCCAAAGCTGTAAACGCAGAAAGAAATTAGAAAAAAAAAATTATTATGATAAAGAAAAAAAAAAACAGAGGGGTTATGCAAATCTAAATTGTTTGATACTCCAAATACTATTGTGGATACTTGGTTAAAGTAGTTAGTTTTATGGAAGTCACGGCTTTCTGTGTTACTGTCGCCTAATGCATGGCATCTGACCTTGCTGGCTTTGTGCCACAAGCCCCTGTCCATCTAGCAGGTACCCCAAAAACACAGACCTGAGGGGTGTGTAAATATGCAGGCAGATACATGGAGAAAAGCTAGCAATGGCAGTACGTACCTGAAACTGTAAGTAAAATTGTTCACTTATCACTAAGGTTAGATGTAATCAGATTTTTTCACATCTGTGCAGCAAATCAGGCATAGCAATGAGTCCAGACTATCTGCCACAACCCTGGTGTGAGACTAACTACTGCAGGAAAGACTGCTCTCCAATTTTGACCAGGAATCCTGTTTCAGCCTTGGTTTTTCCAAATTAAATTTTTTGTTAAACCAATACAAGTTAGCAAGTTATGGTTTCGCCAGTAGGCATTTACCACTAAAAATACTTGTCCTTTAAAAAGCGCCAGCTGCCAACAGGTATGAAGTGAGACCTGAACTCCTGGAGGGTACAAGGCTATCTTCAAATGAAATTTGTTCTAAATTTTTAAGTACAAAATGGGCTAGCACATGCTTGAATGACTCTGCATCTTGTGGAGAAAATACAAAATGTTTAGTGCCAAAGGTAATGTCAAGTCTCCATGTGGAAGGAAACTTCTAAAGCTTTCACTCATCTGCTAGATGACCCCTTATTCACTTAATCTTAGAAATCTCTCTAATTTTAAAGCAGTGCTGGAAGTTATTAACTTTCATTTCTTGAGCCTTTAAAAACTAAACTTTGCTAAAATTCTAATGAAATCATTTGCAGTTGTGATAAACAGTCTCTTCCTTTAATCTACTGCATTTCCTTTTTCTCTTTTTTTTTTTGGCTGCGCTGAGAGCATCATTTGGAAGATATATTCTTTTCAGTGTTTCCACCATGCACCAGTAAGTGTTGCCAAAGAGTGAAACACAAAGAAAGAGAATGCTGCTCCTCTCCAGCTCCCCAGCTGTCAGGACAATAAGTTTAGGATTACAGGGGTAAGTACTGTATCTTATTCAAGAACCAAAGTCGCTTTTGTAACCACTTCAGACTAAAATTCTGCACAGGAATGCATTCAACAGCATTTATAAGCTTGGGTTTCAGTAAAATTAATTAATAAGTAGTCTCCATTTTGGAGATCAAACAATTGCAGCAAAAATGTCGATCCTGCTTGTACTAAAATGAAATGCACAAGTAATCCTTGATTTTCAGGACTGGATTTCAGTGAGCTGTTCTGCTTCATTGTAAGGCCAGCGCACAGATATGAGCAAAACACCACTTGTCTGAAGATAAACAGGAAGGGTCTGTGGTGTTACGGTTTATTAGGCTTTGAAAATTAGGTAGAATAAACATCTTTTGTGGTGGGTTAAAGAGATGCCAGCTGGGCAAGACTCCTTTGGCCAAGAGAAAACAATCACAAGTAAAAATTATGGAAAGGGGTCAGTTTTCCTCAAAAAAAAGGCATAAACATCTGAGATATAACACCATGCTTAATGAGAAGAAAAAAAGTTGCCGCAATGCCAAAATTTCCAGTGTTGTCTTCTGTCACACGGACCGTTTTTATTCAGAGCGTTCACTGCTCTGAAATGATCTAATTACAGCAAGGATGACAGCAATCTGGAAAAACTCTCAAGGAAAGGGCTAGGAGAAAAGAAAGGAAAATATTTTATGCTCTGTAAAAGTCTTGAGTAACTACAAATTAAAGATATTTGCCACTGCAACAGCCACAAATGACTGGAGTATCACGTTGGCCAAAGCCTATAAGCCTATATTTCTTAAGCTTCAAAGAACCAAGCTTACTGAAACATCAAATAGGTGAGTTCCCCATCAGATCGTCATTTCACTTTAAATCAAGTGAGGGGGAATATATGTCTGGCACGAATGATCCTGATTTATGCATATTATAGTTTTTGTGCACATTTTGTCTGAAAACTGGATGGCATGTGACACCTTGCAGTGAACAAGGGTTTCTTCAAATTTACTTTTTGTTCAAAAAACCTGAAGAAAAACAATGAAACTGTGCAACCGTACGCAATTCCCAAACGTCTTCACTAAACCGTTTCTGCCGATCTCTTCTGATTATTAGCAGTAACCTGATAACTGATACTAATGAATTCAAATTATTTTCTTGTATTATTGTAACTGACAACTTTGCTCTTGGCAATATATTGGATGCCTACATTTCTGAAAACCTATTCCATCCTGAATACATCCTTTTCAGAATGAAACCAACTGCAGCTCCCAGAGCTAGTAAAAGATCTATGGCCACGTAATGCTCACAATTTCAAAGGTTTAAACAAAGTTTAAAGAGGAGCTTTTCCTCTGTACTCCCTGGATCATTCTCCAGAAATGTTTTCTTTATACTGTCAGTTAATAAACAGTTCTTAAGAATATTTGGGGGAAATATTCACAACAAAGAGTGCATAAAGAAGAGAGGCGGTTTCATTGTAGCAACATTGCTGAGATCATTAAGGTTGACTGCAGAAAGCTGGATTTCAACTCTCACAAATCTACAGAAAGCACGCGGGGCTGAGCAGTTTGAAGCAGACAACACGCAGAAGCAGTTTGGCCAGTCATGCAAGGTGGTCTTATATTTTACAAGCGGTCACTATAGCAATAGGAAAGCAAGTAACATCACTACCTAAAAGTTGGTGGTTTTTCTTTCTATACACTTTATATGATCTTCTAAAAAAAACCAACCCAGTGTAGAAACGTTTTTCATGGTTTGAGGTGCCTGATGCCTTTCCAACTATAATCACAGAGCAACACAATACTCAGTGTTTCAGTACACCAACTGTGCCAAACAGAAGCATCACGGTTTTCAGCCACTGCTACAATCAGTTGGATGGACATCTTTGGTTGCTCGTAATGCAGATGCAAAGGAAAATCATTATGTTCAACTTTATCCTAAATTCTTTCATGACAAGTGTTGCCCATATATTCCTGGTAGAATTTCAGATGGCAACTTCATAGCAGGGCGCAGCTATCTCTCAGTGACAGGAACAAGAGTTTCATCATTAGTTTTTCTGGAATTAGAAATAAGACCAGGAACTGGGCAAAACCAGACAGGGTTGTAAGACATCTTATTTGACAAGTTTTGATGTCTGGATTCCAGGCTTCAGCTTAGCTGAAATCCTAGTGACTTGAGGGACGTGTGTGTCAACTAAATGTTTCTCATTTAGTATTGCTTTCTATTCCAAAGCACACACCAAACTGTCACAGATGTTAAAATTTCCTAAAATTTCATGCACTTCATGCTCATCTGAATTCTTTCTTGTGGAAGATACTAGACACATTATTTAGTATTTTTGGTTTTGCTCTGCAGGAAATACAGACATAAAATGGAAAGAAGATTTTTTTAAACATCTGTGCCTCTCCTGAGGCTTTGCATGTTATTTACCGATGTCCTGAGCCAATAGCTTTATTTTCTCATTTTAAATTAAACACCAGTGGATATTTAGTCAAAGAACTGTCCCTTGTAATTATTTGGCCTTTTTTTTTTCTTCCATTGTTCAAAAACTGTACGTCTAGCTGCTTTAGTTAAACTGGAATGCTACTCCAAATGGACAGGATACACTTTTAGTCCTGAAGCCTGCTCCAGGTCATAATGAAGTAAATGGAAATCTTAACAGAAACTTCAGTGGCAGCTGGATGGAGCCTGTGATATGCACACTAATGGCTTTCTTTAAGTAGTGCCAAGGACAATTAATCATGTTTCAGATTCAGTTATTTTTAGATTATTCATAACATTGCATTATTTTGAAAGCATATACACACTAAGATACAGTAAGTAACCAGAGAAACTATAGCTCAATAGTAAAGCCATGTGTTTTGGATCAGTTCCTCCCTCTACCACAGACTGTCAGTGTGGCATTAGGCAACTTGGTTTAGTCCAGTGTCACAGTCTATACCTTGTGCAAATAAAAGGCGGGTTGGGAACATCATTTCAATGGACATAAAAAAATATAATAAAATAAATAAAAAATAATTAAAAAACTAAAAAAATAAAAATTTTAAAAAATAAAAAATAAAAGATACCATTACAGTATTCACGTGTTCTTCTGTGCATTAAAAAAGCAAAAGCCTCAAGATAAACATATCTGCAGAAAAGAAAAACACAGAACTTAATTGTCAGTAACACACTGTGTGTGTTACTACACACTGTGTAGTAACCTCCAAGCATCCACTGGAATGATTGAAATTATCAATATGAATAATTCAGGAATAACTTTAAATTTCACTAATGTTTACATATTAACATATACTTAATAGGTGGAATCTACTACTGTCAGCTGTATAAGATCCTAGCAAGAAGTATAACCAGAAATTTAAATAAAGCGAAACAGCAGATAAATGTACTGAGAGAGAGGTATGGCACAACAGCTACTGCCATTGGCACCGTCTGTGAAATATCAATCTTTTAGTAGTGTGGGAAGAGTAAGAGCATCACGAGCAGCAAATGAAAAAGAGTTTGGTTGAATACTGCATTACTCCATTTGAAGAAAAAGGTACAGACTTTCAAGAGGGGACCTTTGCTGTTGGGCAAGGACAGACCTTTAAGTCTAATTTGTCAGTTACCTTGTTCTGCTAGGAGGAAAGCAAAAAGGGAGGGATGAGAAACCCTGTGAATAGTTACGCATAAGTGCGGCTGATCCTCCACTACAGTATGTGAAAAATACAGCGAGTCCTTGGCTCAGCAACACTTTCACAATCTCCCAGAAAGCAGAGGCTGAACTGCAAAAGCTGTTCAATATTCAGATGTAAAAAGAAAGAAGGCAAAGCAGAATATCTTTCTGTTCTCCTGTAGTCAATAAGCAGTATAATCAATTTTCTTTGAGACTTAAGTGGAATTTACAGTAGCTTAAGCCTTCCCTTGTGAGTCCAGCCCTTCGATCCACTAAAACATAGCTGCAGTTTAGCCCTGTGGGCATTTCCAGTTGAGGAGCCAACCAAGTACTTTACTGAGTTCAGGTCTTTCTCAAAGGAAAGAATTTCAAACTGAGATGTTTCAAGTTCAAAGAAAAATGAGAAGCACTTAATTTGTCTACTTAGAAGTACTTTTGGAACTACACAAACAGGGATTGCCCAGAGAATCAGCCTGTAACTACTTAGATGTCCTGAGGACATCTGGGGCCTCTGCGAACAGCACAGATAATGCCAAACCTACATCTATCCTTCCTGCTATCATTTGTGAAGTCAGATTTATGAGATTTGGAGCTGCATCTTTTTTTATGTATTTCTATCACCCTCTTACATTATCCTAACTCACAACTGTCACTATCAAATGCATTTTTTTCCTATAGGAGATATGTATTAAACCTGAAGATTTTTACATTTTGGATGTGTGGAAGAAGCTGAAAACCCATCATGCTTTATTATACTTTTTAAACAAGGTACAGACCAGAGCTTACAGTGTTTATAAACCATTTAATTTAAAATTACTCCATGAGGACCATAGTTTTTCAACTAGAAATACACGTACATGTATCAGTTAAATACGTATTTTCATTCTGGAGTTTTGTTACATATTTACAAACCTCATTAGCTCTCTGCTTTCTCTACCTCTGGCCACAGTTTTCAAGCCATCTGCAAATTTCTCCTTTCAATGACTTGTCAGTGCCTGCCCCCTTGTTTAAAAATCAGCAGAACAGGCTCCTAGGTCAACAAGTAACAATGGTAACTTCTGTTTTCTACAATTCCCGGCGCTATCTTGCATTCCTAAAATACAATGGGGATTTTAGATACTCAAATCTTCTTACTTGCACAAAAAAGAATAAAAAGCAACATGCTGTCAGCATGTTTTTCTCTCTGTTTGAACTTAGCGATTCAATCAGGAAATTCCCCAAAGTGATGAGCTTAAAACCAGGGGTTTGAAACTCTTGGTTCTCCCTTATAGATTACTCTAATGTAGCAGACATGTTATTCATATTAGTATATTAATTTTCAAGTTAAGAGCAATCAAGGTTTTCTTAGAAGAGTGTTGTGTTTTGTCAGCAATTAAAAAAGCTGGTTACCGAAGATGATTTCTCAGGTATTTTGTTTTGTCCCCTCCATGCCCTTCCACACAGGCAGGCACACATTAACCCCCAGCCCCGCTGCATCGCCCTGCTGCTGCCCAGCCAGGCAAGGGACCCCTGTGCTGGAGCCCCCTGACAGTTGCACAGGCAGGAGCAAGCAGCAGCTGGCAGCAGCCTCTCAGCCCTTTGCTGGGACAGAGGCATGGGTCCCTCTCCTCTGCCCAGGGCCCACTACTCACAAATCCCATAGAAACGAATCCCCTTGGAGGGCTGCACCTTTCTGCCAAACCTGGCTGAAGCAGGCTGTCGGGTTTCAAAGCTATCACAGGGAAAATGGCAAAGAGCACAGTCAGGCATGCATTGTTTAATGAGGAAACTGGGCTACAAACGTGTTCTGATCCTCACAAGAATGAAAGGGGAGAAACAGAAAAATGATGGAAGGCCAAGGCCTTGCCCTGGCTTTGGCAAGCACAGAGCCCCGAGTCCTCATTTTCACGGGTAACTGGTGAAGCGCAAGGAATGCAACATGGGTCAAATGAGTCAGGAGCAAATCCCGACAAAGGCAACAGCTCTTTGGTACTGCACAGCTTGCTCAGAAACTTCAGCTACTGCATCAGTACCATTAAAGCGTTCTGCAAACTCCTCTTCCCATACTTCCGCTTCTTTCCAGGTAATGAGAAAAACACACAAAGTTCTCCCAGCTGAAAGGAGAACACTGACACTGTAACAGAGCAAATAGGTACTGCACGTTTCATTTCAGTTCCTGAGCATCTCACTTAATTTTGGTGCTAAATGGGATGCATTCAGCAGGAATCTTCCTCCTTTTAAAACGTCGCTGTGACCAATGACAAAGCTGGAGAAGATAAACATCGCAAAATGCTGTCAGGGGAGATGTAGGGAATACGTATTAACTTTTATGCAAGCCTTTATGGCATACATAAAAATAAATGATCTTAAAAGTTAATACCAATCACTGAGCACATATATGAGAAATCGCAAGAGCCATCAGTGAGTTATAGATCAGCATCTGAGTAACAGGACCCATGCGCTACAGCTTTGGATAAATCACATTTACATAATCCAGCTGTGCTTCTCTGCACATATCTCTGCAAAGCATCATTTCATTATCAAGACTGTTTCTCCCTGTGAAATGTAAATCTTGCAGCAGGGGCCTGCTGAGATGCAGGGCTGAGTGCAATGTGATTCCTCCACGCTAATTAACAAACAGGCAGGCTCAATCTCAAAGCAAATGTCGATCCTTGTGATTAGAGAAATTGCTGTGCTGGCATTTTCTTTACTACCTAAAGAAAGCAACTTCAGAGTCATTCTTTTCTTTAAATGCCAAACTACAGCACACTCTCTGAGCCTAGGCTACTATTCAAGTTTGTCTCCCTTCTTATTCACTCTATCATTACCCCAACGTCCTCATTTTCTCCTTTTAGAAATAAAAATATTATAGGGTAACATTCTAGTAGGTGTATACCTATGTGGGTATAATAGGTATGTAACATTACCAAGGTGTATAATTTAACACAACTTTTCTTGAAAATAATAAAATTAAGCGTAAGACAAATGAAGACATTAAGACATAAGGGACTAGAAAGCAATAATACTGCAACAAAAGTAGCCTTGGGAAAGAGAGTAGAGTAAGCTAGAGATCTTTCTAGCTCATGTCAGGGAAAAGGCATGGCCTAGCCCATAACAAAGTAAACCACTATTATCACTCATCCTATGAGTGATCTAGAAGGATAATTTCCTTGCAGTTCAAAGAATGGAAGCACATAGTTTTGAAACCACCGGCTTGCTTTTTTCCCCTACTGTCTGAAAGCATTTTCCACAAAAATTTTGTTAGCAAACCTTTCAAACAAAGCAGCTGCAACCCAAGATGCTCGCTCTTTCTCTTCCTAGAACAGAGAGAACCAAGGCCACTGCAACTTGTTTCATTGCAGCAGCTAGATATGTCAGGACCCGCTGCCTCCAGTTCCCCTCCCAAGTGCTTTCCACACCAGTCCTATCGCTACATTTGTGGCAGGATCCCCATTTCCATCAAGTGCCTACCAGCACAGGAGCCATTGCTTAGCATTGGTGAAAATAACTTCTGATAAACAGAAAAGTGGGGTTTGGTTTTGCCTGTAACTCTTAGGATTATAGGCACCAATTCTCTTCCCCACACACGTAGATATTTCCAGTGAAAAGCAGCCAGGCATGTAGACAGGGAGGGAGGTGCTGAGCACTCTCCTGGCCAGTATCACTTGGGGCTGAGAACCACAAGTCAGACCTTAAAGTATGGCCTTGGGGTCTGATCATTACCATGACAGAAAGGGGCTATGGTCACGCAGAAATCCTTCAAATGCTTTTGTCTAATCAGAAATGGATGAACATCTTATGGGATGTGCCTTTGATTCAGTGCCTTGTATAAAGACACTTTAAGACTGACTCATATAGATATTTGTTCCAAGTATAGTACCAGACTGTGAGATTGCTTCTCCTGAAGATTTGCTCAGTTCTTGTTTTAAAGCCAAACTCTTCTTCATGTAGTTTATAAGTTTTATACCAAAATGGGAAACTCAAAGCAGGATAGAATCATTTTTAGTAATCAGAGATTGGATTTTAAAGCTTCAGACCAGTCTAGCATTTGCATGCTTTCTTGGTTGGTGAATAGAAGTAGAAAGAAATCTCTGTACAGTTTCTCTCCAAAAATCTGTGCTGTATGTCTTCTTCCATGTTGAAATTTGCTGCCACTTAAACCATACATAATCCCACCCTCTTATCTTTCTTTACTGTTTATGACTGTTGGTCTCCCTCATCCATGAAACATTTTTTCACCCAAATGACTCCTTAAACCGCGCTTCACCTGACGCTTTTCAGGGATGGTCTTTGAATCTCTCTCTTAAAAGGCTCACATTTGGGTTACATTGCATTCACTGGGTAAGGATCTGTGTCTTCTTAACTTTTTGCCTCTGAGGAAGGGAAAGAGCTCAGCAGATGAGCTCGCATTTCACATTCAACGATAAAATTGTTTTCGCATACAAAAAAGAATCTTGGTCATAACATACTAGATAAATTAGCAGCAGCTCTAATTAGAGGAGTGATGATTCACTCAAAAATCTACATGACAAATAGCTACCAGAAAGAAAAACTTTCTAAATGTGATGATGTGTATGACAGTGTCAGCAAAGTTTCCATCTCAGTTCTTACTTGGTTTCAGCCAGCCAGAAATAAGTTTGTTCCTGAAGTAAACACACTCTCTTTCTTTCTACTTCCAAAATATTAAGATGATAACCAGCTTATTGGCAAAAGAAATAAGCGCTTTCCTTCTATTCTAATTAACTGGCATTGCCACGTCTTGAAGACTCCTCTTGTCAAAACATGTGTAACTTGTAGCAGTTTGCTATTAGTAATGATGTTAACAATGACCTGTCAAATTAAATAAAAACAAGTGAATTAGGATCGCTTGTGATACAGACAGGAAGCCTGATGGGAATGTCAAAACTAACAGAACAGTTTCAACTTTGGTGGTCGTCTAGGATTATATACAACATACTTTGAAAGGTCAGAAACAGTTAATCAGCTTAACATAGAAGAGTCGACTAGAATCGTCACTTCAGAAAGATTTCTAAACAATATACATGTCTTGGTTTTTGTTTGGGTTTTTTTTTTTTAAATAAAAAAGGTTATTATGAAAAATCTCTTTGGTACATTCAGACATATTCTGTTATAATCATATGTTCCCCACTGCAGACCTGTCTAGACATAAAAATATATCTGGAGTTTAGAAGGACCATGATTCATTACACCTCCACACCAGAGTAACTCTTTTATGTTCCTTAATCGAATGAATAGAAGAATTTTGATTAATAAAATATTTCTTCACCCTGGGGTTTTCTGTAGGAATGAAAGAAAGTGGCAAGTACACTTTGCCACTGAAAGGCAAATAAAATCTCCAATAAGAAAAAAATCCAATGGCAGCTTTAGGAGCATACACACAAAGATCTGAATTTAAACCTCTAATTGTTTTGAAAGCATAGCCCTTAATCTCCTGCCTAGAAGGAATGTTCCCCTTTGTCCATCCTTGTTTCAAATACAGATATGCAACCAAAAAAAAAAAGAAAACCCAAGAAATCAACTCCCAAAAAAGTACGTGCATTAAAATCTACATCAGTGAAAGGGGTTATACATTTTCTGCATAAATGTAATACTGCCAAACCTGCAGATTTTAATTATGTGTTTTCTTAAAGCCAGATTTCATATTAAAATATATTGGCATGTCACTACCAACGATACTATAAGCTGGCAGGACTCTAATAGTGCTTTATTATTAAATTAAGAAATACAAATTTATCTCCATTTTCAGTACCTGCAAAACATTTAGAAGGACATATTCTTGCACTATAGGGACTTCATATAAGGACCCCAAAACATTCCAGTTTTCACTGTCTTGGAAATAGGAAAGCAGGCTGAGGTTTATGTCTGAGACCTGCCTCTGGGTCACAAAAGGAGAATTCAAAAGAAAGAGAGTTAGTTGCTAAGAGACCACAGCTACTGAGCACATGCTGTTATCTAATGGCATGCAATGAAGGCTTTCCAGTGAGAGAATGTGTAATGTATCTCTAGGTACCAATAACGCCTGTCATTTACTGAGGGTGAAATACCATAATAATAGTAGAGGAGGCCCCACACTGTAAGTTAAAGTGTACAAATGCCTAAATAAAAAAAAAAATTAAAAAAAAATCCTGAGGACTAAAATCCCTTGAACTTATTAATTCTCCATATGCTTTTAAGTTATGTAAGCAAAGTCATAATTTGGTAAATCACATCTCTGTTACTAATTTGCTGACATTAATCCTTATCTTATGATCAGCAATACAAGCTTCCACAACAGTGAAGCATGTGGCAGAAAGCAGTCAGTACCAGCTCGATAATTCCAGAACTAAAACGGTTGTATGTGATGTTCAGATGATAAAATACCACTCTTGTCTACAGGAAGATTTTCACTAGCAGGGTCCTTGTTAGAAAAAGCCAGCTTTGGGCTTCACCCTGCACACAAGGCAATGCTTAATGTTGGAAGCATCAAAAAGGCAAGCTATTTCAACGTTTACCAGATTCAGATTACAAAACCCAAGAAACTGTAAAAAGTAAATTTACATTTAGAACTCTGTTTTTCTTATTTATTCTACTCATTGCACTTAAAAGTTTCACCAAATTGCTGCAGGTATCTTAGCAATATTATAAGGAGCGTGGGTTGCACAGCTCCTGCAGCTCCTTGCTCTAAGATGCTTCAGACACATTTTTCCTTAAGTAAAGTATTCCTTCTCTTTCCCTCCTCCCTTTCTTCTCCCTATTCCCCAAAATTTTAATCTCTCTGAACATGCCTACTAGGCAGTCCAGGAGCTGTGAGCAATAACCAGCCATCCTAACCTAAGCAATTCCTGCTCAACCATCAGTGTCTGTAACTAGATTCAGCACCTTCTGAAAGTATTTCTCTATCCTCTGGCTATAAAAGGCCACTACGTGACCAGCTGAAACCAGTCACCAAAGTTGTACATGGCTACAATTCAGTAAAATTGTACTTGTACTGTCGTAATCATAGAATCATAGAATAGTTTGGGTTGGGAGGGACCTTTAGAGGTCACCTAGTCCAACCCCCCTGTAGTGAGCAGGGACATCTTCAACTAGATCAGGTTGCTCAGAGCCTCGTCCAACCTGACCTTGAATGTTTCCAGGGATGAGGCATCTACCACCTCTCTGGGCAACCTGCTCCAGTGCTTCACTACCCTCATTGTAAAAAAATTCTTCCTTATATGTAGTCTGAACCTACCTTTTTTTTAGATTAAAGCCATTACTCCTTGTCATATCAAATCTGGATTGGGTAACACATGGGGTTACCCAGATCCACTACACAGATATACACCTTGTTAACTAAATTCATTTATTTATGAAACTTATGCAACTTAACTCTAGCAAAAACAGGTAGGTTGCTTACAGAATAAAAACGAAACCATGCTACTTCCACTGTTTTCCCCTGCAACATCACACTAAAAAGGTAACTTTAAAGTCTTTGCAGAAAGTCTTTTCCCAGCACTGTTCCACCCCATGCCAATGTCTTTTTCTAGCGTAGAGTGGCCAGGAGGAGAGTGAAGCTCTTGTTCTTGGATGTTAGCTGATGTGAATAATGATGCTCCCCTGAAGCTGTGAATCTGGTGTATGTTTTTCATCCACAGAGCTACAATAGATATTTGCTTCTTAGCAAAATTATTGAACAAATAAAGTATAATTGATCCTTTACAGCTATTGTGGTCAGTCATATATCCAGCTGTCATGAATGCGCACTCTATTCTCATGCCAAAATTCTCAAAGAAAGAAAACATTATGACATTCTTCTCTTAATGTGTGTGTTTACTGATAAAAAGGATGGAGTTATAGATGTGAACTAAAGAAAAATTCTGTGTATTCATCCAAATTAAATGAGATTTTTTTTCTCCCCCATTAATTCCTGAAGACATCAATTTAATTGCAAAATTTCCTTTGAATATTTAGAAATAGAAAAAGCAAAATTTTCAACCTGTTCAATTCTAATATCTTTTTCACTCACCCAAAAATGCTACCTAAACCTTCAGAAAACAAATAACCTTCCTTATAAAACATATGCCTGTAATTCAGTTCGGTGTCCACAATCAAGATAGAAAAGGGGTGCAGAAAGGCAGACACCTTCTCCAGTCTAACACCAAACTCTTGATGAAAAAGGCAATGAACCATGCATTTCATTTTCAAGAATATTCAATCAGAATATTAAACTGCATTATGATTATAAGATGCTGCTAAAAATCCACATCTGCCTTATATCCATAAAGTCTTTAAGTGATTTAATAAGTCAATGGGATGTCTATATTAAACCTACAAATGCTTATATATAATCAACAAAATCAGCACGTGCATATGTGTTTATGCATTTTAAATAGAACTGGTTTTATCTGTGAATAAATTTGTGCATTTTAAACAGAACTGGTTTTATCTGTGAATAAATTCATTATGAATGACAGTCCTCCAAAAACTATCTTTGTAAGAGCAATAATGGTAGTTCTGACTCTACTGTAGTCATTCCAAAACCTCCATTTGCTTTTAAAAGGTCCATCTCTCTTCCAAAGGTACTAAACATAAATGTATTTTTAAGTATACGAATAATTTATAGTCTTAGATATATAAAAGAATAAGCCCAGTGTCAGTAAAAGCACTGCAGTAAGACCCTATGACTAGAGCTTCCATTTCTGTCACAAAACAGTTACCACTTCTTAAAAGGGCAGATCATCACATGCATCACATAAACTCTATAAAGTTATATTGCACTATTGTGAGGAACTACACCCAGTTTATCTGCCTTCAGATAATGTTCTTCGTAGCACTAAAAAGATACACTATAGAAAGGATCTGCTTTTTTGATTTCTGTAATAATCTAAATTATGAGCAAAGTACACGTTTGTTCCACCAGAAGCAAATGCCTGACCTGAGGTTTGGGGCTCATTTGGGGTTTTTGGGTGGAGGAGAGGAGCAGGATTTTCTTACCTTTACTGTAGAGATTGAGATTATAAGGGAAAAGGACTGCTCAAGTAACATAGACCAAACAAGACACACCTTTGAGATTTCAGCACATTACACACAACCACATTACATATATAGCATGCATTCTTTGCAATAAGGATCTATATTCTAAATAAGCAGTTAAACCCTTTCCCAAGCAGGTTACAAATCCCTAAAAATGTTGCACAAAGAGAAGCAACTTTGAACTTTCTGTGATGGATTGCACATGGAAGGCTTTGCAAGGAAGCTGGGGGCCAACACCTGTTCCAATGAAAAGCTGAAGTTGCTCAAAGTTTCTGGCTCTGGAAACTCGATTTCATAGAGCTTCTTTCACCTGTGGCCTTGAATTTTCATTTTCCACAATTTGACACCAAAGATTTCTAATGCAATAATCCAGACATCTGAAAAAACTAATAAAGTCTGCACAGGATGCTACCGAGCTACAGGCTTCCTACCAAAAGATTTGACTTGTATTCCCGTGCCATGGCGTAAAAATATTTTGCTATCTTCCTACTGACTTATATAATATCTCTTAATAACAAATGGAAAAGATGTATTTATGCTGTATTATTAATGGAACTTTATGTCCTAGAATTTTTACAACTGTTGCTAAACCACTTAAAAACTGAAATAAATAAAATCTATTTTCAGTCAGCTATGATTTACCCCTTCCTTTTGCCTAGGATATATAGTATAGCACACCATATATCATTAATTCTGATGTCCAAGGGCAAAGAGTTGTTTTCTACCAATGCATCTAATCTCTGTAATCAGCCTAAACTCGAAAAAATTTTCTCTCACTTGCCTAAGCGTCATGTCATTTTTGAAAGATTAATTACAAAAATAGCCAATTTGTTAATTTCATTCATAATTTATAAAGTGTTTGGTAAGTATTTTGTTTTTCTTTTCAATACCTCTTCCTTTCAGCAAGAAGTGTTCATGGTTATATATTTTTGGTAGGGCTTCATGCTTCAGAAAAATGTTAACAATATAAAAACGTGTTTCTGCCATCCTACTTAAGCTAATGAAAGCAATTATGTCATTTAAAGCACAAGCGGACCCATAACTTTATCATTTTCCCTGTTCCCAAGAACAGAGTATGTAAGAACCCAGTAAATACGACTCGTGGAAATAAGAGCACTGAAAGGCCCTCAGCAGTGCTCAGCCAGGCCTGTGAAAGCTTCACCATGGACTTCCCAACGTGTCCTCCACAGCTTTTGGGGTACTTCCCAAAGAAAGGCATTCCCATCATCCATCACATTTTACAGCTATGGACATAAAGACACAAAGAGCTGATGTCTCTTGGCCCAGGCACCTGAGAGGCCCAGGTAGGCGTGTTCTCCACAGAGCACAAGAGGTGCTCCAGCAGATGATCATGCATGCGCAGGCCCGATGAGCGGCATATGCACAGCACCTCAGCCTGCAGTGCAGAGGGGTGGCACAGGTCACTCATTTTACTTGTGACTCATCACTGTGTGAAATAAAGTTCAGAAATATGACCAGTACTGAAAAGCTAGCAAGCAAATGTTAATGCTTTGAAACCTATGGTCTTGCAGGGCTCTATGAGCTACAACATCTGAGAGTAAGTATCAGACAGGACAGAGAACGGAGAAATTATTTCCAGCTCTTGCTGATTCCCGTTTATTTGAGAGTCCAGAGCAAACTCAGATGCTGCTTACTCTTACATTTTGATTTCGTAATCTCAAATTTCAATATTAAAACTGAAAGTAATATTAATTCAGGGAGGCGTTCCAAAGATTACCTGAGAATATAAGCCAAGGGGAGCTAATAACTGGAACAGAGTGTAAATGTGTTAAGTATTAACATGAGAAAGACAAACAGTAAGATACTGAAAACAGCAGCATATAACCAATCCGACTGAGAGAAAGCACTAATCTTTAATGAACAAATAGCAGGAAGAAAAGGCACAGGCAGACACTAGTCATAACAATTACATTTAGGGTCTCTCTGCCACTAGCTGTCACAAAGACCAAAGAGGAATAGAGCAGATTTATTGCTATGCTCTTGCAGAGGGTAATCACTAATTCCATCTGATAGCTTGAAATGTTTTGGATGGTTGATTTTGTCCTATTACCAGGCACAAAGTCATTAGCCACTGCAGAGGATACAAACACTCAGTGGCAGATATGATATTCCCAATCAATTACCAGGCAGCAAGAGGACCTAGCTCAGCTGCTCATAATTTCAGCTATTCACCAGCAGGTGGGACTTAGCCCATGTTAGGATTTTAGCTAATCATAATCCTTACATATAATGCATTGAAAAGCTCATTAAAGTACCCAACAAAATAACTAAAAAGGTTCAAGAAAGCCCACAATAAAAAATTTTGGCAAATACATTCCTGTTCTGAGTGTCAGGTAGAATCTGATTTCATACAGAACAGAAAGTGATGGAGAGACCAAACATGGGACTAACCAAAAGTCAGCTCAAATTCATGCAGTGAAGAGCTAATGAATCAGTTTGTCCTTCCCTGATGTTCAACACTTCAAAAAATAAGGTGCTTTATTCTAACTTATTCTAAAAAGGAGTTCAGGATCCTACCTGGGAGCCTTACCTACAAGGAAAGAGGTAAGAGACCCAGCACGGTGTAATTAATTTTCCTTTCAAGTCAACCAGTCTGAGGCACAGCAGCACAGGCCCCCTAACGCCTTGCAGCTACCATGCCTGAGATCCAGCTGAGGGGAAGCATCTCAGCTCATTGCCTTTTCATTTCCACGACACCCTTAGCCGTCTCGAGAGCTTGCCAGAGGCAACAACAATGGTGCAAAATGTTCGTAACTACATATTGCACATAAGCCACCGAACAGGAATCAGTTTATTAGTGTTGTCAATCTACTTCAGTAGGAACTTGAAAACCTACAATGAAGGGCTTTGTTTCTTGGCTTCGTAATGAGGCAGCTAGTTGTCAGGGTTATTTTTTTCTCTCAGTATCTTACAGTTTGATTTTGAATACAATCAAGTTCCCAGACTCCATAAGCCCACATGCATGAGATTCCATACCCCCACAATCCATAAGTGACTGTTTAGTTTCAGATTACTGCCAATTAAAACACAAATAGGAGAGGAAGTCCAGGAAGAAGACCACGCTGCACCAAGGTAGGACACATTTTATTCTATTTAAAATGACTGTAGGTATATTGGCACAAAGAAAGCTGTGAGGTTTAGATTTAAAAAGGAGGAATAAATCACCTTGCTGCTCAAGGGAATGAGGGATTTAAGAAAATTGAAGTGGCACAGCTGAAGACATCGTCTTTCAGTGCAGCCAGCACAGGATTACGGGCAGAGAAAAAAGAAAACCAGTAGGAGAAAGGGACTGGAGTAAGGAATAAGAATGCATTTTAACGCCTGGAAAACAGACAAATATTATTTATTACTAGTGACCATAAACCAACAGAAAGGAATTAAAAGAAGAGTCTTTGCTTGTCTGCACAGATACTGTTTTAATTTACCAAAATCTGTAATTCTGATGCAAATTATTTCTAAACTAATTTGATTTTAGGCATGGAAAACCCCTTTGGTACACACTCTTGATTTAGTACCACAAGGTCTTTATTTTGCTTAATTTGACCTCAAACCCTAGAGCCAATTTATGTTTTGTAGTAAGAGTAGATGCTCTACTTTCCTGGCTGGACTACATACTTCTATGCATAGGTTTGTTTCCTATGCCAGGGAAATGAAGGACGCTTTTCCACTAATTTTCTTATGCATTTTTATAATGCTACCTAAAAGCCATACGGTTAGGTCTTAACCTTTATTGATACCCTTTTTCTCTTTTCACCAGAGGTATATTAAAAAAAAAAAGCAGGCAGATACTAGCTATGCTAATAACTATGTTATTGAATCTCGCACATAGTTTAGACGGATTTCAGGTTTTGTTTCTGCAAATATTAGGAAAACTGTAAAGGTTTCAAATATGAAAAACATGCAATATGGCTAAACATAACAGAAAAGGAGTCAACTGCTTAAAATCCATACACAGCCAATTAACTTATACGACACACAAATGATTACAGATGTTTCAAAAATGTAACCTTTTTCCCAGTCCACATTTCGAATTTGCACTGACAAAATTCCCACTTCAAGCACCACCCGCTTTGAAAAGCCTCTCCAAATGGTGAGCACAGATATGGCATGTATATGTTTACATTATTTAATTAAGCAACACAGTGTGGCTGAAGTTGTGAGAATAATCAAATCATCGATGTCTCAGGAGTATTGTGTGACATGCTGGGAATGCTTCCCACCACAGGCTTCACCCAGGAGTGCTATGCTTTCGTTCCCCAGGGAAGTACTGCAACAATAATCTTGCATCATCATACTGATATTTAACAGCTGAAAATTATATCTCCTTATCTTTCATATATCTTTATCTTGTTGTTTCATGGTTTTGGTGTTGGTTCCTCCCCCCCCCGCCCTGAACAGCCACCATGGAACTACAGACCATAGATAGGTTTAGGCAGGAAGGTCATATAGGCTAACCTCCTCCTCGAAGCAGGGGTAATCAAACCCTTTCAAGAACTCTCACATCAGAGGGCACGTATTCCGGAAAGTGGCTGTCTCACTGGAGGACACAGAAGGCTCGCCACTTCTCTGCAAACAGTATCTCAGTGGCTGACATGTTTTCTCCAGCCCTTGAAAACAACTGCAGAGTGAGATAAAGTGATGCTAATGGGAAGTCCCACATCTAACATGGGGGTATGGCAGGGCAGTTGGAGGAGAAATAAAGCAGAATCCCCTTCTGTTTCATCCCAGTCCAGTGAGAAGAGAGGAGGAAGGCAGCAGCCACATGAAGGAGCAAGAGGGAGCACAGACACCAAAAGCCTGCGCAAGGAAACCGATTCCATCTCCCTGAATCCCGTGTCATGTAGAGTGCAAACATCCTTCCACAAAGCACTGCTCAGCCTCCCCTCTTCTCTGCTGCATCTCAGAGCTGCCCTACACATGTTGCCAGTGGGTGGACAGCACGTATACCCACATACATCCCAAAAGAGTATAGACTCTTCAGGATGGTAACTCCATAAAGCTGGGACTGAAAACATTTCCACTGAGAAACAAGCTGTTGAAGGTACGACTGTGGGTAACACCAACCACAGAGACACACTGATCGCGGGGCCCTCTCCTCCCATCTAATGTTTTGTCCTCTTGAGTGGCTTTCCTCCCTTTTGTACTGCACAGAGAAAAGCAATATTTGGCTGTTAACCCATAACTGTTATCTACAGTCCTTACAAAGACAGAAAATATATTTTCCACATTTATCATACTGGTCTTGATGCCGGTCCATTTTTATTTTCATTTACAAACCTAAGCATTGTCTAGTGTAATAGAAATGAGACTCATAATACTACTTGTAGTGAACACTTTGAGCAGGAAGAAACCTCCTACTTCGGCAATAAATTATCTGCATTTTCTCACCTTACACCACAACACTGCCGTTTAAAAGAAATCATTGAAAGAATATTTTTGTAAGATCAGTTCCTCCTGCTTTGAAAAACTGAAGTCTCAAAGTCAACTGTCACCAGGAAGCTATTTGATTATTTCAGTATTTCTACTGATGACGTGAGTAGTGATCAGTTATTTTATACAAAACCTGTACTGATCTGGCACCACCTTTTGCATGTTACACATAACCATCAATAAAAGGTTCTTGAAAGTTTCCTGTTTCTTTCTTCTAAAAATCACCTTTTTGTGTAGCGTGCATTTGATACAGGCACTTGATCACGATACCCTCCAAAACGCTGAACTCCTAAAATGCAGTCATCTCTCATTTATAGTTCAGATTGCCTGGAGAATGATTTTCATTATCAGTTGTCAAGTCTTCACATAGAAGAAAAGTCATAATAACAAAAAAAAAGAAAACACTGGAAAGAAACCTTGTGAATGAGACAGACCATGATTTATTTTTGATAACAAGATGATTTTGACTCTAATATGCAGCTGCCATCAGCCCCTATGCTTGTCTCAAGGGTGCTATTTGGGTTCTCAATTATGCTAGTTTAATAAAGAAAGGCAGAAAAATATCCTTGCAGTAATAAAAAGGAAACGACAGCCTGAGCCAAAAGTAAGTCTAGTCAACCTTTCAAAATAATATTTTCAGACCTGTCAAAGTAAATATTTTATGATAAATAGGTGTTATATTGAGATCATTTAAAAAAAAAAAAAAAAAAAAACCGAAACAAAACAAACCAACCCACAACCCCAGAGCACTCTTGAATATCCTTTCATTGTTTCCTTCAGATCATTCTGGTAGAGTTTACCTGACTGTAATTTGTAACATACCATCTCTAATGTACTTAAGCTGAGGGCGGGCAGTGCAAATCCTGGGGCAGTCTCACTGGCTTGAGCATGCGGTGCCAGCCCACTGTCCCTTCCCTGGGCAATAAGCTACTTCCAGTTACGCCTACATGGCACTCCAGCAAGAGACCCCCAAACAGCAGCCATAGCACTGTGATGCAAAAGAACAATTTTAGAGCTCCATAGCTTGCCCTTCTGGTTATGCTCTTTTTGGACCCGTAGCCTTAAGGAAAAAGTCCTCTTCTGGTAGCAGAGAAGGGGAAAAAAACTCACTCTTTTTTACAAGGTTTTGTTGATTGTATTTGTGTTTGTAGAAAGTATCAGATGTGGACATGGGACTTCCCCATGGGAATCTACCACCAAATGAAGTCCTGCAGACACACACTGCTGAAGAGCATAAATTTGGCACGTGCCCTTCATTCTCGGGTAATAATAAGATAATGATTTTTTGCTTTCTAAAGAAAGAAAAATCTCTCTTCCCTAAGTGACTGAGCCCATAAACAGCAGGATTTAAATTAATTCAGGAAAAACTTTTAGTATTTTCTGTTTATATGCCATAGGATCACAAAACCTAGCCCATGTTTATTTTTACCTGTAGAGAGGTGTACATCTATGAGACTCCTAATTTCAGTTAATTATGACAGCGCTACACTTGTATCCATTCAAAGGAAATTATTTTCTGCAAATATGATGTCTTTGGATGCCTTTGTTGTGTTATCAGAAGAGCTAATAAAACCAGCTAGCAGGCAGAGCACAGCATCTTAGAGCTGATGCCTGCTAGAGCCCTCTCATCCCCTATTTTTGTCTCTTGTCCTGGGCCTTCGTTGACTGCCCATGGTTCTCCATGGACCTACTATATGACATTGCAGAACCTTCTCCCTTCCTATCCTTCTTGTAGGTACAACCCACACATTTCTGTGTCTGTTGCTCCTTTCTTCACCGCTCTATCACCTGACATGCTCTTCACAGTCCTCTATTTCACTCCATTTCTGCCAGTTTAAAATCAGATTCCACTCTTCTATCAATTTACGGACAAAATCAGATTCCTTCAGAACTCACCAGTAATCTTCAAGGACTCTGGACATGAAGGTTTGGTTTAAGGACTTATCTTTTAATCATGTTTTCCTTTCTTTTTTCTTCTTTATACAAATCTTAAAATTTGTGTTTGCTTCTGTGATTAATTTCTCCAATTCTTTTAACTAAATAATGTTTCTATATTACTGTTTTCTACATATTTTACCAGCAACTGGCATCTGCCTGTACATTTGAGTTGTATGCTGCAGTTCAGACTAAGTTTGGATGAGAAAAGCTACAGACGATAAAGCGTACAGGGAAGACTTGGGTTGGTTTTATATTGTGCTGAGCTTCTTCCCTATCACAGACCAAGAAAAAGGAGGCAAATCCAGGCAAAAGTTCATTAAATTGTGCTGGCCACTTAGTCTCTGTCTTACATTGGATGGATGTAACTTCCTTTTCTTTCACTGCTTTGTTATATTTCCTAATTTTAGTTCTCTGCTGCAAACAGGAGTTCCTATTCTACAAGAGGATTTAGAAAGGACACTTAGAGTGATAATGAGGCTGGCAAGTCTACATGAAATTAACTTGAGAAAACTGTGATGTTGTCCTACAGATACTAGGTTTTCTAATTAAATATAATTAAGCACGTACTGCTACCTTATAGACAAAGTCTAGCATCAGAATCTCTCAGACTTCATTTTTCCATGGACAGAGAAACATCATATGTAAAAAAGAATGCAGAATGCATTTTCTTCCTAGTAGGAAACTGCTGATCTCAAAAGGTTCCATTTTTTATTCTTTGCATAGTTAGGTTTTTCAATTAATTTAGGTTAAGACAGGATAGATGAGGACTATAAGATCAGGCTCCAAACATGGAAGTGTGAGAAACTGTATTTGTAAAGATCATTTTAATTAGACCAACTGGCATTGCATCCAGAGCCATAATAGGCAACGCAGTTTTATCACCAGGAGACCAGAGACTAGGCCAATTCTCTGGCTGACCTACCTAAGCAAGCCAATGCAACAAGTCACTGCAAAAATAATAAGCATTGCACTAGGGTAAAACAAAAATAGACACTATTTTGAAGCTTCACAGAAACAGGCTTTTAGCATTGCAAGTAACCAGCTAGCATTTCCAAGTTACTGAGGAGCTTACTGCCACCCATCTACCTCTTACGCTCTGGGTGCCGCACAGGGTTCTCACGTGTGCGTGGTGTTTGGCAGTCACGACAGATAGCCGAAGTGCACAGCCACACTTGAATTCTAGTCAAAATACTAGAAAAATCCCTTTTACTAATGGAAAAAACCAACAAAAATTTAGTCCTCAAGCTGTTTAAAGGTTATCGCAGTCATTGTTTTACAGACAATTTTACTGGCTAGAGGTTTCTCATTTAAAGTAGATTTACAAAATTAAAATCGTATCTGCATATAGTTTACTTGCTAACTTATAGCCTGAAGTTATTAAATAAGATCTTGAAAAACTGCTTGTAATGAAAATGTAAATTGAGCCTTAACTCAAGTTTTGGAAATCCAGTAGAAATTAAACAATAAGGAGTCTGTATTTTTATAGTTTTTTTTTCTTTCAACCTATAATTTACCACACCTGCTTGAATTCCTTTCTAATCCTTTATAAAAGCTGAACTGTTAACAGTTTATTGTTGTGTAAAGTGTATTATTAAAATATACATTTCTTTTTCTTGCCTATGAAGTCTGTTTTACAGATTCAAACTTTTTTTCATTATTTGTATGTTCGTTTATATGCATAGGTTATAAAAACATATTATACAGCTAATATAAGTTAACATGAATACTATTTTAAGGATCAGAAGTATACTCTGTCAGCCAAAATGTGATGCAAGTATGATTGGGAAACGGTGTTTCGGGTCATTACTGTCTACCAGGTACACAGAGCAAGAAGCAGTTCTGGTTATGAGAAACCTACAGTACGTTAGAACAGGCAGAAAAAGGATGGGGAAAAGTACCATTATTACCTTTTCCGTGTTATAGATTCAAACCTGAAAAAATTACAGGCTTAGGTGCGTAGAAGGCCACCATTTTAGTGACTGAATTATGACACTGTAAAGAAGTGCGTCCGGCTAGCAGGAAAACTCATTACTCACTTCTGAAAACTGAAGATGATGTATTTGGCTCAGAGTCAACAATGCAGCCAGGTAGTGATCCGTGTTTACTCCACCTCAGTCCAGCCTGCAGTGTCATATTGTCTTCTCAGTTAAATACAATATTGAGCCCCAATCCCGTTTGCTGTTATTTTTCTTGACTAAGCTAGCTTTCACAGGCACTTATAACGTAAGCACTGTAGGTGAAGCTAAGAGCAGTGGCACTTTCAAAAATGTGTATTGTAAAATATTCACCAGGTACACCGCTGCTATTCATTGCCTCGCTAGGGCTGAAAAATCCAGAAAGGGTAAATTTGCCTGTTTGCTTAATGCTTTGTTGGGACATGGTGCCTACAATTATATGAGTCAATTAAACGAGCCTGGGACTGTTCTCCGGCACTGAGGCCAACAGGCATGGAATAACTCACATTCACGCTGTTAAATTCTCCTGCTCTCCGAAACAGGGTGACCACAGGCATAACGCCTTACAGGGGTTATCCCTGGCTCATCCTAGTGCCCAAACCATGCCTGGGAACAGGAAAGACAGTTGCTGGTTTGCCAGGCCAAAATCATGCCTGAGACCTTTCCAGTCACACCCAGGGACCTTCTGCCCTGGCCTCCTGCTGGCCCCTTATTCAGAGGTGAATATCTGTCCAAGCTAAAGAAAAACCACTTCACTTGATCGCTCTTTTTTAATGACAGACGGATCAAATAGCAGCTGCGTCAATGTAATAGCTTAGTTCCTGCTCAGTCACAAAAGAAACCATGTATTTATCCACACCTCTTTCATAGGTCTGGGAGCCACAGCCAGCTCTATAATTTTGTGTGCTTCCAAATTTACAGAAAGAAGGTTTGATTCTTTTTTTTTTTTTTTTTTTGTCCTGTAACATGGCCATTAATAATGAATAAACTTTGTCCAGATGTTCGGTTTCTTAAATCACAGGCACCCAAATTAAATCACCTATACGAAGGTAAAACTCCTTTTGATTTCAGAGTGAGAGAAGAGAGGTGCATACAGGTTTTGTTCTCACCTACACCCTCCGTGGACTTTCTACTGCTCTGCATTTCCAGTACTGCTATTCAAATGGGGGGGGGGGGGGGGGGAGGAGAGAGCAAGAAAGACAGTTTTACTCAGTCTGTTAAGAACAAAGCAGTAACGCCCACATGGAGAGACTGTTTTTTATAACAAACACACCTCCTAAAAGTTAATTACTTTCAATTTAACGCAGCAGGAGTGGCTGAAGGCTTGGCTGAAACACGCAGTGCCATCTAACGGAGGAACTACCTTGTGTGTGTAATTCGAGCATCCAAACAGTAAGAAAACGAGAAGTCCACATAGTATCTATGTCAAGCCACAAGCACACTAGGAATTTTTCAACAAACAAGAAATTAATTCTGCCAAGAAAAGTCTATCCTGTAAGTTTAGACATTTTGAAAATAATCAGGCTGCATGGGTTATTACAGCAAAACCAGGTGGCAGAGGGGCGTTCTCTTCCAGGGTGCATGATGGCTGGGTAAAAAGCAAAAGCACACTGCCACCAATGGGTGCCTCAACACCAAAAGGACATGTGCCATGACCTACAGAAAGGTAGAGGAAGAAAATTAAATTTCAGGGTTGCTCTCCCCCCCACCCCAAAATCAGCCCTCCCACAAGGTGGAGGTAACACGTGGCACCCTACCACCGGCTGCCTTTGCTTGAGGATCTTGCAAGCTCCACCATGTACTGTAACTCTCCATCAGAGAAAAAAAGTGTTTTCTTCTATAAGCATAAGTTCTAGGCATGAAATGATAATGAAAATCCCTACAGGATGAATTTTTGAGTCTGAACCAGACAACGTCATATTTTGGTGGGGAGGGCTGGTGGGAACATCAGAGTTAAAGAGTTATTTTTAACTGCAGTTGGTTAAAAAATAGAGAAGCGTGGGGAAGAAAGGAAAGAAAAAGAAAAGAAAGAGTGCCTACATTTTTAATAGATTAAACCAATTAAAATGGTATTTGTATTCCAAATCCTCAAGGCTTAGAAAAATATCTTGAGAAGGCAATACAAATCTAAGTTAATTATGCAAATTAAAAGAATGCTGAACAGTTGTATGACAGACACACAAAAAAGCATGAGCAATAAACTTTTCTGAATGGAAGATTCATTAAAAATTCCTCTATAATTTAATTAAAATCATGCCAGGAAACTAATTTTGAGACAATTTTAATCTTAGCTTTAATTCCCTAATTGTTTTAGCGTTTGAGAACTTGAAGTACATCTGCATGGGGAAAAATAATTTGGCACTTTGGAAAGCAAAATAATTAATGCTTGAATTTTAGAAGTGAATAATATCCTCATGGCGGTTAGTATTTTGTAAATTCATATGGCAAGATATATATAGTCATATTAGCATACATGGCTAATTTGAAATCCCCATCTAGGGTGGCACATTCTTCTGGAAATTTTAAGAAGAAATCCTTTTTCATTGCAAGGCGAACCTTGGTGTGCAGTGATAGTATATTTATGCCCTACATTTTATTAAAGGGCTAATTAAATTCATATTTACATTCAAAAGCAAATTCAAAGCAGCTACCAGTATACATAAAATATTGTCTTGCTTGTGTGGTTTCACATCTCTTGTTTATAACACACTGAAAGTACAAACCTGAATGTTTCACTCCTGTTGCTCCCTTCCTTTTATATATACTCACAGGAAAACTGACTTTTTATAGGGTTCTTCATTAACAGGATTTAGCAGAGAGGGGGTTTGGAGTTATTTTTATGTAAAAAGTTTTATGCGTTTCATAAAAATATACTAGATAAGCATCACTGAATCATCTGGTTAGTTAAAAAAAACCAAAGGGGAAAAAAAAAAGAGGGGGAGTTCTAGAGATTTTATAAATATTTAAGGCCTAAAAATGGCAAGGCAGTTTGAGATCAACTGAAAACAAATGGCAAGACAGTTTGAGATAAACTAAAACCAAATGTACAAATACATGTTCAGTGCAAATTTAACAGCAAACTATATTATGCTTGACTGAAATAGAACTCTCTCTTTTTTATGTTAATAAAGGCTTATGTTCAACCATGGTAAAGAACTGTATGTTCCCATGTGTCTTTATGCATGCCTGTTTGTGTTGGAGATAAGGTGATGTTTAACTAATTTAACCAGTCCATGAGGCATCAGATTCTGTTTACCCTAAGACTCATCCTCACATCATCCTTCCCACTTGGTCAACGCAGGGGCTGTCGGGTAACTCACTACCTATACAAAGGATTTATTTTCTTCCCACTGAGACATGGGATGAAATCACTGGGAACATTTGCTTCATTGCTGGTATCAGATGTTGATTTCTTTTCTTTTAAATCCTTCCCAATAATTCAGACTAGACAGTATCTTGTTGGGATTTTGCAGGAAGATTGTCCATAGAGGGATGAGAAATAAAAAAATGCAGTGACCTCAAGCTTCTTGGCATTAGCCTCCTTGTCTCACCTCCACCTCCTCTCTCCCATAGGGAGCGATGCTATCTTCTAGTTCCTCTGGGAAGATTGGCTGGTCTTAATGGAGGGAACTTTCACAAGATAATAGGTGTATGAAATAGGATTTACCATATGATAACTCTGCCAGATCTCTCCTCGGTACAGCCTAGCCATCACGCAGAGCTGTATGGGCGGGGGAGGAGGTGCTGGAAGGCACCCATGCATCAGTGTTACCTTGCATTGCAGTGCCCTGGCACCGCCGTGCCGCATGCTGCCTCAAAGGCACAACCTCTGCCTTGCACTGCCCAGGGGTGCAGAGCACTCACTGATATCCGTGTCTTCCTCGTGTAACACAGGTGTGATCGTGACATGCCATGGCAGCTTACAAACTCCTTGCTTATGGGGTCGCTTCACTTCTGTTAGCAGTAGCTAGTTTTAACATGGTAATATATTTACCAAGGCGATGGTTGGCTCAGATGGAGGATCCAGTGGTCAGTGAAGACATGTTTCTATTTACCAGTTTAATGACTACGCTGGCCAAAAGGATCAAGCAGTTTTCCCTACGCTATTCAGTAAAGCAGGGCTGCACTTCTGATTAACACCCAATGTGTTTCCTTCTACCACCTTTAGCCCTGAATAGTAAAGCTGTCTTTCCAGAACAGAAGCCAAAGAAGCTAAGAAATCCATTAAAAGCTGCTTCAAATTTCAGTGAGAACAAGGTGTGGAAAGCATGAAAGTGCAGAATACTAACAGTTAAATCTTGGAAGAACACAGGGCAAGAGTTGCTAAAAGCAAACAAAAAGATAAATTCACACTGTTACCTATTTTAGGAAGGGACATATAAGATGTTGCCAAGATTAGAGATGAAAACACTACATTGATCCACATTTATCCTCAATTACTACTGGGAGATGAAGGTTCAGCTTCCTGTTTCATCTGTAGAATTCTTTTATGAAAAGCCAATTAAATTTTCTTTTGGTAGTAGCAGTGTGCCTCTTCGTAAAATCTCTATCCCTTGCTCCTCTGTTTCTCAGATTCTCCTCTGTAAAGTGAAGATAATGAATGCCTTCTTTTCTCTTAGCCTGTGTCTGAAATGGCTTTTCAAATTCCCAGGAACCACATCATTACAAAGTGACCAACAGGAGAAAGCCCCAGCAATGTCTCTAGACACCACTAGGCAGTTAAGTATGTGAAAAGTTGCATAACTATACTTTAATAATCAGAAGTTAAGAAGAAAGTCCATAAACTTCTATCCATAAGTTCAAATGTTCTTTCAGTATTACTGTAGTCATAAATAAAACGTCCTCTGGCAGTAAAGTTCCGATCATTTTGACCTTCCCTCTTGATGTTTGCAGTGTGTTTATTAAACTAAAAACTGTTCATAAATGAATCACTGGCTCCAACTATCAATTAAATACTTTTCCCAGTCAACAACATCAAAAAGCCAAACTGTTTTAAACATACAAGACTATAAAGTTCTCTTTTCATACATTATCTCTTCTGCACCTGCTCTAAATACTTCTTAGCTTAATTGATGGTCTCTGAACAATCAGTGTTTATATTCACTTTGGAGCTGCTTCAGCAGGAAAATAATAGTCACTGTTTGTTTTCCTTCTGTGTCCTGGCTGTCACTCAGAGCCACACTGAATGAAAATTTACTTCAATTGCAGGGGCTGGCAGGAGACTCCTGCCCCCACTGTAGCCATTTGTTGCCTAACTCTGGTTAACACTTCACACATTAACCATGCTTCTTCACATACATTTTATGTTCAAGCACTAGCATTTTTTATTACATTCCAGTAAACTAAACTACTTTCAGGGAACAAGAACATACAGGGTAGTAAACCTTGGCCTGAGGTCAACTACTCCTACAGCAGGGTCTCTAAGAGTATAACTCAGGAAAGCAAACTGCTTGTCCCTGGGGTCTCACTCCCCTGAGCTACCCCTACAAGATGGACCACGGGGTAGGTCTCACACATCACACATCCTGGGGGCAAATAACCCAGGAGCACTGTTTTTAGTGAGACCTGGACCCTAAATCTGCTCCCTGCTCCTGGCATCATGCACCCTCTGGGGACATGCATCGTCTTGTCCTCCGTGGCCCAGGCACCCTGGGTGGGCCATGAGGAACAGAAAACGAGCTTTGAATGCACTGTATACTTTGACCCTGAATCCACAGAGCACTCACCAGGATAAGAAAAATTAATGCTGTGTAGGTGGATGACTCACTTCCACAAAGAGAAAAAGAAAACGAGAGAGGCCCTGTCTAGTGTTTTGATATGGAGACTTTCCGTAGCAGTCTAATTGTTCACTTTTCAGTTAAAACAGGAGAAACAAAGAAAGGAAAAAGGTTATATTTTTAGCCCATATGTGACAAAAATGTGGCAATTTCTAAAGAGCGTTAATGCTGCAGAACATAAAATATTACTGTCACTAATCAATGTGCATCGTCTGTACTTATGGACTCTTTTGTCACCCCAGTGGTCACATTCAGCCGACATCCCACTGAATAAATTCTGCATAGAAAGCTGGGGAGGAGCTGCACCTTGGAAGATTTCAATCAGCCCAGAAAAGATGCTAAGCAGGTAGGCTTCTATGCACTCTGTGCTTGCACCGTTCAGATTTTGACCCTATATCCACCCAAAGAGAGGACATGTACAGTTCAGCCTCAGAGCTGAGGGGTCGTGTCATGGCTGGCAGCATAAGCATGGGCGCAGGAATGGTCTCAGAGACAGGGGACAGGCTAATCTGCCTTGCCACAGCACAGCTGCAGCTCTCCTCTTCCACTTCTCTGGTGCTTCCAGGGCACCTCCTTAAGGCCAGCTTCCCTGGAGAAGTGACGTCTGGATCAGGTCTTTCACTCCACATTTCTGTATGTGCATCATTTGGTAACTTTATTTCCATACTTGAAAACAAACACCACCTCTCCCTTCAGCAAACAGCCCAAGAACTGCAATATTTAAATTCACAAAGAAAATGTGATTTCCAATATTAGGTCATGGGTCAAATAACTTTTATATCACTGTGGAGTTACATTTTCTCAGTTACATATTTTTTCAACAACACATTTCCTAGCATTATCAAAGAAAATTAAGTGATACCTGGCTAGCATGCTGCAGTTAATGCCAACATCCTCTCTTAGAGGAAGAAACACCTCTCACTGACCAAGAGTAATGGGCGTGCAGAACTCTTCACAAGAACTGACTTGTTTATCTATCAACTCTACCCCTCCTGCATCAGGGAGTAAATGACAGGTGGCACCAATATAGTGCCATCCCCCATGACAAACTGACAGTTTTTAGAAAGCACGCAGATAAAGGTATGGATATTGCCAAAAATATGCCTTCATAACAAATGCTTTCTAATGAATGCAAAAAAGAAACCAAAAAGCTTCCTTCTAGGAACTGTGTTTTAATATTTCTTTTGTGAGCTGAGTGAAAACATGAGGAAATAGTGATTTCAGCTGTGAGGTTTTTGTATTTTAGATAAACATTCTTGCTGTTAGGGAATTGATACTTGACAAATTCCACCCCTTGATTTATCACATTTCACACAAAAATGCATCTAATTGCAAATTGTTATTTTTGCATTTACAGTGCTATCATTGTAGCCCACCATGATTACAGCACCTGTGAAACTCAGTGCCTGGGGGGAGAACTACTGTACCGCCATCTCCTTTCTATTAATGGAGTAATTCAATACATTTACCTTCCTGAGCACTGTCATTTTATACAGCCAAAGGTACATATTTCCTGCTGAAACACTGCAAGAAATGTTCCTACATTTGGTTGCTTAATATGGTGGGTAACTCTCGGGGAAAAAAAATTAGAAAAAATAAAGAGATACTGATTTTACTTTTTGCCAGAAATTCCTTTTTACCACTTATTATGTTTCTGGTTTTTAATATTTAAATTAAAACCAGCACTTCCTGCAGTGTGGGGGGGCTACTTTAATAAAAAAGTCAGCCATGAATTTTGTCAATAAAAAGGTTAATAAAGGATTTTCATATTATCTAGCCACATTTTATTTTTTGATAGTCATCTTCACAGCCTATGGAGACTTAAAGCACCTCCTGTAATGATTATTATACAGAGCTTGGAAAAGACAAAGAAAAAAAGGCAGAAATTTCATTTTGTTTCCTTCATTAAGTAGAATCTGTAAAAAGTCAAATTCTGTATTTCGTTGCACATGAACGGCTTCTTTTTAATACTCAATGGAACAGAAAGCCAAGTCACACCCCTATTTAATTATTCTAAGATCTTATTCAAACATAATTAACAGTGCTCAAGGAGTACTCACAAGACAACTAACATACCAACTCCAAAGAAAATGCTTTCAAGACCCTCTCCTTGTTGTCTTTCTTATGGTTCCACTGCAAAAAGGTTAAGACCAAATATGCCTACCTAGCAACAAATATTCCTCCTAAATCTACTTACATAGTTCTCATCTATAAAACCTGCTACATTTAGCCCTCTTAAATTGATCTCTTTTAAAGAATATAGATACAACCAAGATGTATCTACTTTTCAAAAACAATATATAACAGAAAAAGAGGCAATAAAAATATGGAAATAAATATCTTGAAAATGGCCCACTTGTGAGCCAGTAGGGTGTGAGCCAGCTTTTGACTTCAAGGAGTCTGAAGTTAGTTCAGTAACTGAGATAAAAGTTTCATTTTCACTCTAAAATAAGCCTCTACAGGTGTTTTCCCCTTTGTAGGAGATTGTCATAAAAATGCTTATGAAAGGAAAAGAACTGCTAATGCTAACAGATTGTTCAGCTGGGCTCTACTTCAGCAGTTGGTTTCCTTCTTTTTCCACTGATGCACACACAAACCCGGATATTCACATTTGCACACTTTTTTTTAAAAAAGTACAAATCAGGAAAGATTTGGATGCACCAAAACACTGATGATGCCAGAGTCGTCTGAGGATGTGTAGCTCAGTCCTGCAAAGTGTGGTTATTGTGGGTTACCCCAATGGGCAGATAGGCACCACACAGCCACTCGCTCACCTCCCCCTCGCCACCCTCAGTGGGATGAGGAAGAAGAATGGAAGAATAAAAACAGGAAAACTTGGGGGTCAAGATAAAACAAACAAAAATAAGTAATTGTTTAATATGCAAATGGTAAGTGGAAGAAGAGGAAAGAAAACAAAACAAGTGATGCAGAAGCAATCACTCCCCAACTCCCATGGGTAGACCAATGCCCAGCCAGTTCCCAAGCAAGAGGTGGCCAATTCCCTAAAGCCCTCTATTTTACCTTTTATTGCTGAATGTGATGTTATATGGTATGGAATCTCTTTGGTTAGTTCAGGTCTTCTGCCCAGTTGTGTCCCCACACCCCAATCTATTTACTGGGGTGGCACAGTGAAAAATAGGGAAGACCTCGATGCTGTACAAACACTGTTCAGCAAAAGTTAAGAGTATTAGTGTCTTATCAGTTCTAGTTCAGTCAAAATTCTAAAACACACCACTGTATAAGTTGCTATGAAAAAAAAAATTACTTTATCCTAGCCAGGCCCAGTACAAAGGTATAATTACTGTGATCAAACCCAAGTTATATTTAGAATGAAAGGAGCAAAGAAGAATGTCCTCTAAGGCAAAACAAATGCTGGCAGGTGGCTAGGCTGTTATGTCTCTCCGGTTTTTTGGAGGAGGACTGTAGCTTCTCCTATGAATTCAGAGGGACCAAAGCACCTAGCCACCTCTGCAAAAGTTCAGCTTGGCTACACCATTCCCCCAGGTTTTAAAGGCAAGCTGAGCTCACGTACCTTTCTAGAGTCACGGTGCACGCCTCAAGGAACTCAAATAGGGCTTAGTCTGAGACAACTTTCCCTAGTTATGTGAAAACTTGATAAAACACATGCTGTCACATTCAGGATGTAATTTTGTGACTTTGTAACTGCCACAGCCCATGCACAGCACTAGTAGGCAGTGCACTTGTAGCGCTAACAGTACCAAGGACTCCACATTTTCCCTGCCAACCTCAGGACAAAAATCTGCATGTGTTCACACAGTTCCCTTGAGAGGCAAGTTTGGAATTAAAGACTGGCTTGATCATAAGTGTGACAGACTTTCTAGCCTTAGTTACTCATATTCAGCATTGCTGACACATAGAGGACATTCACTCAGTCTCTGCTAGCATCTCAAGGATTGCCGTCTAGCAAGGAGGATTAAGGACATTGAGGCAAACCACTACTTCATGGAAAAGCAGCTATATTTGTAAGAGTGCTGCCAAATTTCCCATCTAAAGTCTAAAAAAAAATGACATGCTAATAGGAAATAATCTGGAGCCACATTTCCTTGCTAACTGGTCAGGTGAGGAGCAGTCATCACTCATTTTCTTCTCCTGTAGAAGACCCTTCCCTATTAAACTTCCTCTTTCTCACCAACAGCTAAGGGAGACCTGCCCATTTACCTTGGAGAAAAAAAAAAATGAACACATCCAGCCCTCTTTTGCACATCCTACCATGAGGACTGATACTCTTCTCCTTTGATGAATTATCTCCTAGTTGTATCCAACAGTAGAGAACAGATAAAACAGTTCATCTGTTGCCACCACAGCTATGGCAAGAAACAGAGGTGATCCCATCAGGTAAAAGGGACAGAGAATAATGAAGATCCAGAAGTTCTGGGTTTAAGAATACAGGGCACAAAAGTGAAGAAGCTGCAAAAAAATGCAACTGTTAAATCCTTGCAAGGAGATGGAGTAGAGTTTCCCCCAGATGGGCTTGCAGGGATTGCTACCCACAGCAGATTTCTGGGGGAGGCTTGAATTGAAGTACTTTGCAGCGTATCGAGGAACAAATTTCTTCTGTGAATGACATCATGGATTTGGGAAGTCAGTCTGTCGCTAAAGCCGGGGGGGGGGAAAAAACCCAACCTTCTTGTGACATATTTGCCTTTTATAAATCATAAAATATTTATTCCCCAAGATTACAGATATGTTGATGCAGACGTGTTAAGTGCCCTTACCCGTCTTGCTTAGATGGCTAACAAATTACAAAGATATTTTCATAGTGCCAGAGGAAAGAAAGGTTACCATCAAATTTGTTACTTTGTTGGCACTCTCAATTCCTGTCTCCAGAAATATATTCCTAGGCAGCAGTGGGGGAGTCTTAACAGACTCCTACAAGGGGCAGTGAGCCAACTTGTAGTTATTTTAAAGAATGCATCAGTTGTCTAAAATTTTGCACCCTAGTACAGATCCTGTTTGCCTGAAAAGGATCCAGGCCATGTAAAAACGGTCTGCTGGACAGAGTCCAAAGTTTTACAGACTAAAAGCATATAACTTTACAACATTCTGCTTCAAATCTTGCATGAAAATGCTGGTTAGCAAACTGTGATAGGTAAAGGGAGGGGAATAGCTTTTAACACTGTCAAAACATTTTGAGGCCAATCTCAGAACTGTGAAAAGAGCAAAAGGAAAAGGTAGCATCTGTAAAATATTTCATACTCCACTCTTTCTGCATCCTTGCAGTAAGACTTCAGTCACTGCTACACTTACAGGGAGGTATTACTGATATTTTCAGTTTACAAGGTACAGGCTCTTTGCCATCTGTTCAAAATTCAGACAAAAAAAAAAAATCATCTAGCTACCAGTACGGTCTGTTAAGCCATTGTACAAAACCCTTCCCTGGTTTTCTAATATATTTAGAATCAAATATGAGGCTTCAGGCCTAATAATACTTTCTTACACGTTTAATTTTATTGCCATGAGCAGACCTACTAACTTACATGAGACTACACTATGTAGTAAAGTTAAGCAAGTGTGTAAGTGTTTGCAGGCTCAGGGCCTTAGATCCCTGTTCTGGTCTGCATGACCTAACATAGCAAGTAATATCTACAATAAATTCAATTCCTTCTACTCCCATTTCCCCTGTTTCCCGTGGGAGTGATGCTTCAGTGCTTTTTCAAACTGTATGCAAATCTGCTACACTTTCATTAACCTTTTTAAATCATTTAAACACTGAAACTCTGTGTGTGAGATGTCTAATTTCTTTGCACCACTTAATTCTGAGATAGATTAAGTACTTTAATGCTGTAGAACTGGCCAGTGAGATGAATTCGCCATAGCTAGCTTACATAGCTGGTACAGGCACACTTACTGTAGGCTACAACACTCCGTTCCAGTGTGAGTGACATACTACTTTTCTCAGTGTGACCATACATGTACACAGCTGAAAAACAACAAAACTGCTAGATTCAAGGATCCTGGTTTCTAACAGGCTGTAAGCCCTGCTTAGCCAGAGCTCGAGTTTACGAAACAAACGGGCTTTCAGCAGACTGATCGTGTCTCTGGGGAAGGGGGATCAAAGCCTGAGCAAGAAGCACATCTGCAACAGCGGGGACAAATGTTCATGGCCCTGGACAAGGAGACAGGCTGATGAAGCTGTGAATGAATAAAAATAGCCGTCCTTCTCGAAAGAGAGGCCTCACAAGAGGCGTTGGTGCTGTGTTACTAATCCGGTTGCATTTGAACGATGCATCGTAAGGGTGAGGCTGGTAGCTCACATGGTTAAGTGCCCCCACACTAAAACCCATTTGAACTTGTTCCAGGAACAGACAGCGTTGTATAAGCTGCTGCCAGCTCCACCGGTCTGACAGAAAACAAGGTCCCTTCAACTTCCCTTATAGAGTAGTCATTGCAAAAGCAGAACCATTTTCCTTATAGGGCCATACTTGCCTGCTTCATCATGTGGTAGTTCCAATAGACTGGGTTTTTTAGGAGTTACTGCAGAGAAAGGAGGCACAGAAAGAAGTACTAAGGAGATAAACTACTTTAGATTGGCAAAGCAAGAGCTAGGCAAAAATAGTTTTACTTTCAGGAGTGCCTCATTCTATACCTAAGTAAATTTAAAGTGGTCCGCAACACAAAAAAAAGATGACAGATAGGAAGACTCCTCATTTCAGACTCATAAAATGGTTAAGGCACTCACCTGAGGTGTGTGCTCTGAGCCCTTCTGAAAAAAGAAACAAAATTGTTATTATACAGAATAGAACATTAGGAGCTATTAGGAACAGGCCAAAGCAGCCAGGATCTGGGTCACCCATCCCAGATGTGACAGGTTCAAGGTTAAGATCCTATTCTGTTCACAACTTGGCATGACTCAGAGCCTATATCAGAGAACTGAAAACAAAACTATCCGTGCTTATGAAGCTAGCTTCTACATTTCTCCTCCACATCCCTCATTTTACTGGCTACTCTTCTTATAATGAAAAAGTGTAGTCAAAATTAATGAGTCCTGCAAAAAAGTGTGTTTTGGCCAGCCAATGTTTTAGATCAAAAACAATTAATGAAAAAAATACACAAACCAACATGAACCAGAAATACCTCATTTTCCTTTGATACTGAAGTAGAATCAAGCTACTCAGAATACAACATTGAGCGTCACGCTCACAGGTATCAGCCAAGATTTGTCTGTACTGCAGAGCTAGGTTGCACATTTTACAGCAGCTTCAGCAAATGTGAAGTATGACTATTTGCATTTCTGAGTAAGCTGCTGAGATGTTTTTCATGTGAGAGCTACAAAGCCCACAGTTGCTTCTAATGCCACCCCATGAAATCAAGAAAAAAAAAGGCGATAGACCTGGGTCTCTCTTTCTCATAACCCAGACTGGTGATCTAGCTGGTGGGACATTTGCTGTTTCAGAGTTTGTTATTTCTTGTGCTTTGTGCAGAGGCTCCATCCTTATTTAAGGGCACGCTTCTCTCGAATCTCCAATGCATACATGTTCCCAAACAGATCAGCTCAATCAGAAAAATCAGAAACAGGGATGGAGGAAGGAGTTCTTATGCTCTGAACACTGTAAATTTTGTGCATCCTGATGCTTCTGAGACAGCACTTTCTAGCTTGCACAGCTGTCAAAATGCAAGTCAGTACTGAGACATGGGAACTCCATGATGTCATCACATCCACACCACCGGTCGTCTTAGATCTTCTTTCTGAAGACCCTTCAAACACTTTGTACAGTTCATTTGCCAGTGGTTTAGTACACAGTGCTTTACCACTTCCCTTGAAAGACTATTCCACATAAATTTTACTCATAAACCAGAGAGGAATTTATAATTGGATACAGATCTCTTCCAAAAATTGTCACACACACCATATATTAATTTCTGTGTGTTGATCAGTGCAGTTTGAGTGCTTCTGTAATAATTACTCAACATCCTTTATTACACATGCTGGGATGAAACAGTCTAAACAATTTATCTTCTTTGAGCCTTTGAAAACTTTTCAGACAGTTGTATTCTTTATAGCTACGATTTTGAATATGAAGCAGATAAACACTGCACTGGAAAAGCTACACCATACTGAAAAAGGAAGTCTGTAACGTGCTTGATCCTATTGTTTCAGTTCAACAGCTTGCAACTCAAGTTTAGAACAACATATATGGTGAAGATAGCTCTTCAAGATAGCTTTGATATTTCTTCAAGAAACAGAAAGAGATGTCTTTTTTGTGGGAAGGTAGAAGAATGATTGATCCTATATTCCGCAGGATGCACGAATAGTGGGGTTCAGCTCAGCAGTATTTGTCACACCCAAAAAAGTCATAAGGAAAGTGTATTTATGGTTGCAACGTAACATTAAAGCCCTTGTTATTTAAGTCTCCTGCACCTGGGCTCTCTCCCTTTAAGAGTAAAACCATAAGTCACTTTGGAGAGAGGCCAACTGTCTGGAATCCTTTGTCCAAAACCAAGTGTGGGATTTCTAAGAAGGCGTGACACTAAAAGTCAAGAATATTTCTCTTTTACAGTATCTTAAAAGCCCCTTTCTCCCTACACTTTCACAGAAACTTAGAAGACAAACTAAGTCAGTGCAGTTTAGAACAGAGAAGTCACGCATTGGGCACAAACACTCAACACAGCCCGCAGCAGAAACAGTACATGAGCAAGCAACTTCTGCCCATCTTAGAGCACAAAAAAGCAGTGGCAGCTCTTAAACAGTGAACGCAGGACAAAATAGAAAAACTTCCCTGAGCTTTTAGATGTATTTGTTACTGTTGAGTTTTCATAACACATAGTGAGTATGCATCTGCAGCTTTTAAGAATTAGGACAATTTCACTTTCCATGGACTAACCTATCAATTCATGTATTCAGAGCCTTGAAACCTCGTGGTCCCATGAACACAGGGCTCTCTGCTCCCAGTAGTTCATAAATTAGCCATTTCTTCCATAGGGACTGCAGGTAAACCAATATTACTATGAAGATGCTGGTAAGTCAGAGAAAGGAAGCACTAACTATGCCTGATGCATCACCAGAAGGAATCCTCCAAGTGAATTAGACCATATGTTTTTCTTGAGCACAGAAGAAAAAGCCTGGAGAACAGTCCCTCCTGGGTGGGAAAGTATAACATTGTCACCTTCCGAGCACAGTGTTCAACAGATATGGCCCAGTTCACCCTATACTAAAAAACGGAGTGGCTTGAACACACAACCTAGGCACCAGCTGTAAATTATAAAACTGATTTCTTCAGAGTCCAGCCAGACCAAACTATTATGGTAAAAGATTGTGATTAATTTGGACAAACTTTGTGGTTTAAAAATCCAAGGTAAACACAAATCTGATTCAGTGCTTGTACATTGGAGTACCTAGCTGCTGTCTCCACCTATTCGTGGTTCAGGAGGCCCAAATTAGTGCAAGTGCCAGAAGCCAATGGATGTGCCTAACTTCACGTGGAGGTTTTAAGGCTAGCGAATGCTTAATTTGATTTAGTCTTAGTTCTCCCTCTCCCAGGGAGTTCTCATCTCCCAAGTGTTTACAACCTCCACGTGGGAGGAAAAACAAGTCCTTGATCCAGTGCTTTAGGAGTTTTTTTTTGGACAACATCTGCATAATGTAAAACATATTAAGAATTATGTTAGTAAGGCCCAAAAGCCAGGATACCTCCTTCCTTTGGTGACAGCTCTCACCAGAAGACCACAAAGTCTGGATTATTTCTCCCAGTAGCACAGGCGCTACAGGAGGGAATAAGAAGTTTATGTCTACATGGATTTGTTACCTCATGGCCACAGCACTGCCTTTCTGGGAGATATTAAACACAGACTAGCACGTCCTTAGGCAGGGAAAGATCTCCAGCACACATCTTGCATTTCCTGGGCAAGCTAGTCACGTAAAAGGTCATTAAAAAAACAAAAACCACAAAACAAAACACAAAGCCATCTCTAGTTGTGCTTAAAAAATGGTGAGCTCTGCTCAGCTCTTGGGAGAATAATTATTAGCAACTACCCTTGGAAGAATGTCCCAAGCAGACGAAACTGTCCACTGGCATTAAAGAAAGTGTCCCTAGACTCCAGAGGAGGGCAGTCCATCATCCCCTGTATTGCAAGTCTTGTTTTGAGGTCTTGATTATGAAAGGCACAGCAGTTAAAGCTTGACATCACACTTCACACACCTAGAAGGTGAGCAAAACCCGATTCATAACACATGCATCATTCTTGATCTAGCATTTAATGACTTCAGTGGGGAAAACACTAAGCACCAGCTCTTTACAAAGTACACATTGCCTTTTTTTTTTTTAATATTAGTACTGTATTTGCACATTACTGGGCATAAGATTTGTCACATGTTTCATTAGCATTTTACTTTTACATATATGTTCAGAATATAAAACCATGAAAAACCATTGACATGGCCCTGGTCTAGGAGAATTATTGAACCTTGCTCAGAAGAATGTCATCTTTCAAACAAGTTTTAGTTTTAGATTTAGCTGGTCCAAGTATCTGAAAGAGCATTTTCCTCTAGGCAAAATGTTAAAAGCTGTTTTTGCATAGACATATGGCTATACAGTTGTCTACAATTACTGAATATTTTAGTAGCCTGGTTTAATTTAATTTGTGCAAAATATTTTTAGATGCAGAACTTCTAAACCTCAGAAATGAGAGTCAGATAGTGATTTTGCTTATGAACATAAACCATAGTATGCTTTCACCCCAAAAGACAGTATTTGAAAGTCATAGTAATGATTTAAATCACAAAACAAGTATTTTCCAGCAGTTACACATTGGTTGCCTGAGACAATGTTCCCTTTCTCTGCACTCGGAAAAAAAGATTAGATTAAGTCAGAGACCACTGTGGAAGACAGTAACTTTCCAACGGGAATGAGCAGAATGTGTTATGGGATCATTCTTGCAAGACAGAGTCTCCAGCCATCAACCACATTGTCTTACTCAGAAAGCTGTGAAATTCACAGTGGCCATCTCACTACTTAGGGTAAATACTGGTCTGAAGAACAGTTCTGAAAAACAGCCCTCTGACTACAGTAAGGAAGTAGGATCATATTCAGCCTCTGCTGTCATGAGATTACTTTGAACAGCGTAGTTGAAAGCAGTTTGTTCTGCTAACAAATATCCCTTCTGCAACCCCTTTGCACCTTCCCCATTAGAGCTAAATATTCTATTCACAGACAAGTGAATAGATGGATTGGTTGAAGTAGATGCTTGTGATAGTGAAAAAAAAGAAATAATCTTAGGAAGGTCAGCAGTTCAATATTTGCCATTTTGTGGCCTACACACTAGGAATTAAGTCGACCATCATTTAGGAATTCGGTTTACCCAATCTCACAAAACAACTGACCTCAGAAATGCTGAGTCATGAGAATGAGGTTATGGGAGGTATCAAGCAGACGAAATTAATCTCAATTCCATTATCTAGTTGTTCTTTTTCTATTTTTTTTTTACGTTCTCCTTCTCTTGGATCATTGCCTTTAACTTGGGTCCTAACTGATCGAATGTTATGCCTTGTTTTCTCATAGTGAGCTTAATGGATATAGCACTACGGTGCACAGCATTGATCGACAGTAATCAATGACTCAGCACTGCTACATAACCATGGTAGATGTACTAATTTCTTGCCAATGGCACATTTTACAGAACAAACCAAACGCTACGCTTTGATCTCCAAGGAGAGCCTTCTCATGTAACTCTCCAATCTACTTTCGACTGAGATACAGGGCTTGGGAGAACAACCTCCTCTCCTGCACTAACACAAGGGGGTTTTAACTTCCTCACATTTGTTTGCAGTAGTTACATTCCTGCTTACTTTATATCTACAAAGATTATGTTGTTCTGGTTTTTATTTCTACATCACATAATCTACACAGTAAGAGGAAAAGGTACGCGTTTCTTAGAGTAAATAGCAATGGTTTCACATGTGTAACTATTCCACTTGCTTTTGTCATGATTTTATTAGGTTTTGCATTCATTCATATCAAATGTGTATTTATTGTTAATAGATGCCAATGTTAAAATGGGAGTCTTGGCTATAACTCTTGAAACTATTAACAAAGTAGAAGCTAAAAGTAAAGTAGCCAAAGTTCCCAAATTCCAAGACAATGAGTCTATAGTATTAGAATGATTGAAGAGGGCAACAGTACACTCCACTGTCTTGTACACCATAGATATAATACCAGTCTGAGGCTGAGCCTATTCTTTAGAAATAAGGGCCACCCATAAGGCACCAGAGAGTCACACTCTCCTGATCTGCTAGCACCTGGTATCGGAACTGGGGGCATAAGGTAGAGAAAAAGGGCAGATGCAGACCCAGCTTAGGCACTTCTACAGTGTTGGGACATGGCCATGAGACACACTGGGGTCTGAAATTAGGGAACATTTCCAGATTCCATGCTAGGGACACAGCCAAAGTCTTAGGAAGCAATCACAGAAATGCAGGTCTGAGAGTGTCTACATGGGGTCACTTCTCTGCTCCCAGGGAAGATGAACTATACCTAGGTCATCCACAACACGTATTTGCTCAGTCTGTGAAAAACATCTAATGTCAGATCTGACAGCTTCTTTGGGTAAGCCATTTCAGTGCCTAAATACAATTGTAGCTGCAGAGCTCTTCCTAAAAATCTAACAAAACCCAGTATTGCTACAAATTGCCTTTTGTTGCATCCTCAGAGATTAAGAACAATTAATTGCTGTCATATTTATAACCATGTCTGAGCATTACAGCACAGTTTATTCTCTTCTAGATAGTAATTTACCAAGATGAGTTTGTGCAAGTATCACTTTGACAGTAAAATCAATGAGTTGCCCAGCTGTAGCCGCCACCCCCAGCTCTGGCTGGTTCCCAAGCACACTCTTCCAGCTTCACCTTTTGCTCTCATATGAAGGCAGAAGTGGGCAGGCAGCATCTGCCCTCAGCTCCTCCTTGGACCTCTGGGTGAAGGCAGCAGCTGGACAGAATACTAGTTCATAAAAGTCCTTGCACAGGACACTCTGTGAATCCAGGTTTTCAGTAAAATATACTCAGTTCCTGCAATCTACTTCATGTTTTTTTCTTACAACTTTGTTTGATTTCCATTAGTCTTTCTCCAGATTGTTTGTCTATTTCTTAAAGTATCATGTATAAAAGTGAATGAAGAATTCAGGCTGGGGGCTTATCACAGCGAAAGGTGGCAAAATAATTACCTCTCATCCTCTTGTATACAATACCTTCAGTAACAAGTCCCAGAATGACTTTCACATTTCAACATTTTGTCACATCGGTGACTCACTTTCTAATTTGTGGTAGCCCACGGATTCTCTTGCTGACTGAATGATTCTCCATTTTCTATAGATAAATTATATTTTCTTCCCTGACTGTAAGGACTTGTGCTTCTTTTGGTTCACTTATACCTTCCTGATTTCAGATCAGCTTGCCAGCTAATCAATCTACTTTCAAATTTAGTTCTAGCTCCCTCAGCCTGGGTGAGGTATTGGAAACTTGGCAGATGATATTGACTTCATCAATTAAACTTTTCAGTTTTCTAAGTCCTTTCTAGAGAGAGCTTTTTATTTTAATTTTATTGTATTACAGCAATTCTGCATACTCCAAAACTTTTAAGTGTCTGTGGGCAAGTAAAGGCCTGTTCAGCTGATGGTTCTGCTCAACTGTAATCTTCCATTTTCTCCTCATGTTTTGTTTCTTTAGTTCTCATGTGACATAGACAAAATGTTCAAATTGAGCTCTTCATAGAGCAGAAACATAAGAAAAAAATCTTCAAGGCACATTAGGTTAACCTCCAAAATTAAGCAAGCTAACAACTGTAAGTCATTTCATGGAGTTCACTTTCATTAATCTAAACCAAAACAAGCCTGTGGTGCATTCCAACAACATGAAATGGTACGCATTAAAGCTAAGATGTTAGTTAAGTCTCCAAAACATAAACATACCTACAGGTTATTGCTGAAAAGTTGCCCAGATCAACAGCCAAGCTGATTTCAAGATCCAGGTAACTTTTCCAATCAAGAGAGCACTTTAACCTATATACGGTCATATCAAAAGGTATCTGTTTTCTCTTATAGGCGTTTGTTCCATTTCATGCCATGAATATGGTGAAATTCTAGAATGAAGGATATAGAGATTTCATCATTTTGTTTTCTAACATCAAGAGCATTTCTCTGTTCCCATCATCATTGTCTGATATATGGATGCATGCCAGTTTCACAGCAATCTTTTCTTCTGTACTGACATTTACATGACGACTCCCTTCAACGAGTTAAAAAAAACCACTAAAATATGAAATATCACTGACTCCAGACATGAATTTGTCATTTTTCTCTTCTGTATGTGCCATACATGTCAGCCCATAGGACATATATTTTACCGACACAATTTAAGGTTTAGTTAGTAAACGAATCATACATGCCGGCTGAGTCCAGTGATTTACATCATGTAAAAGCAGAACATCTTAAGCAACACATGTGCAGTAAAAGCAAACAGATGTTTGCAGTCTAAGCACTGCGCTAATGGTGGTGGTATGGCAACGTATCAAAGGCAAAAAGCAACGTAGCCAGAATTGCCCACTGGAGTGTTAAGCCCAGCTGCATAACTTTGAACCCACAACCCACAAGATGTCCCAAACCACCCTAGGGTACGTTGCCATACTTAAGGTAAGACTTCATAATTAACTGCTAATGCCTAAACTCCTCAGCTAAAATGGGGTGGAATTTCTTGTGAAGGAGACAATAAAGATATGAAAGGTGCAGTAAAACAACTGCTCATTTTACAGAATTAACATAGCAGGAGCACTACCGTTGTTTCATACGTGGTGAAATTAAGTGTGTCCCCCCCAGAAAAAAATATCCACCTCAGGAGGCGTGATCTGAGGCTTTAGATGGAATTTTCCAGGCTAGGGAGCTACAGAACAGAAGTTAGATCCTCAGCAGCAGGAGTACATGCATCACTGGAGGAGCACGGCAGACAAGACAAGTCATGACACTTCCAAGCTATTACTCTGAGCGCTCTATAATCCAGTGCAGTACCAACAAGAGTGCTATCAGCCTGTTGGAATGACTGGAACTATGCACAAGGTGTCAAAAATGGCATTTCGTTCATATCGCTGAATGTGAATGTCACCAAATGCTAAATGAAGCTGAACTTCATATACTGATGTCTAACAAAAGCAAATGGATCTTTTTTTTTTAATGCCACCTCCCTAAATCTGACGTCCAGAGGACCAATATCAAACCCACCATTGAGTGAAATAAAAGAAAGAAAAAAAAAGTGCAATTTAATATTCACTCCTCAAAGGAGTTTTACAAAAACCTGTAAAAGGAAGATGTCAATTTGTTCAAGGAAAATCCTATGAATGTTGTCTGATTTACCTAAAGTACCAGTTGTTCCAGCCTCTGCACACACAATAATTTGAGAATAGTATCTTTTTTAGTAAAAAGTTCAGTAGAGAATTTAGGTGCATATGAATTGGAACATGTGTTACAATCCCAGATATAGATACATTGGGAAACATGCATCTGTTTATGTACAGACTTTCAGCCTCAAGTATGTTCTTAACTATCTTGCTGAATGTATATTATATTTAACATGAAAAAATTAAAATATGGAACCACAAAAAATTTGCCAAGAAGTGTTTATGCATTCCCTTAATTACTTGCTACACCATCAAAAATGAATTTAATATTAATATTTTTATTGAAAGAAAAAATGCACCAAAACAGCAGGGAAATATACTCTAAGCACCTGGTAAACTCAGATCCTAACACATGGTGCATATTTTCAATACCTTCCTGTACGAGTCTCAAAGTAGTGTGTATTCCAAAACTCTGATAAATAGTTTTGAAATATAACTTTGAATTTACACAAGAAAAAAATATATTCAAAGGATAAGCTTTCATAAATGAGACTACTTGCAAGATAACACCGGACTAGAGAATTTTGGGGGCTTAATTTTCAGCCCAGTAGTTTTCTGAACTTTTCAGACTGAATAAACATACAAGAAGGCATGATAAAACTGCTGTTTCACATCTTCATCACAGACTTCTCACACTTCACATTCCTCAACCCTTTCTAATTAAAATACTTGCATTTTTCCCGTTCTAAACAATTGCACTACACATTAGTGAATAAATATACAGATGTCGCAGAAGACTTCTTTTTCTAATCCAAGGCACAGTTTAAAGTCCTCTCATCCAAGAAAGTGCCTTCTTAAGCCACTCCTTAGCTTTACACTGTCCAGCTTTTTGCCTCCTTCATTTGCATGACTCTTAAGCACGTACGATCACAGAAGCTCTAATGCAATGCTAGACTAGAGGCTTCTAGCAGGGAACACAATGTCTCATTTTTAGGTCGTGGTTGCAGACTGCGATCATAGTAACCATATCCTCAAAAGCAGTGGCGCAGCAGAGCCAAGCGAGGCACTGTGGTATGAGGACAGCAGCTGGACTGGAAAGCACAGATCAGATTTGGAATGATATTTTTAACCTTAAACTCCAGATACATTTACCCAAGAGTGGAACAAGATGGACACACAAGTTTAAAAAAAACAATTTAAAAAAAAAAAAAAGAAACAAGCAACACACACTTTTAGTCGATCACATGATCTCTGAACAGGAGCATTATTAGGCAGATGAACTGGGCAGACAGATTAAGATGCCTTTCCTATAATTTCTTATAATTTGTCTTCAAAGCAAAGGTTTAACCTCATGCAATAGAGTCAATACTACAGAAGTGCTCTTGCCCCACTCTCTGGACACCCATCTCCCTCTTGTGATATTCTTAGAGCTCTTGCTTAGAGCTCTGCAACTGCACATGGCAATTTTCAATTAGGCATGTGCTTCAGGGGAAATAAGGAATTTACCAAGGTCACTTAAGGGCAATGAAATCACACGTGCCATATAAAATGCTTACACTACGAAATGATAGCATAATGGAATGGTAAAGCCTTTAACAAAACCCTAAAGGGAACATGCAACTAGTACAGCATGTTCTTTTATTATTTCAAGCTCTCCAGTTACACCTTTGAAAGCATAGTCTTTTTTTTTATTATTGAATAAGTGAAAAGATACCAGAAAAAAAACCATGATGTGCTCAACTGCCTCTTGTCGATGTGTAAGAGCACTCAGCTCCAAATATTATGCAAATCAGAAAATGAAAGTACGCAGTGATGGTTGTAAGTCAAGCAAACATACAAAAAAACCCCTAAAACAACTTTGTAGGATGAGCAGGTTACTAAATGCGAAAAAATAGTGAAGACATTTAGTATGTTCTTTCATTTCTAAACAAAAAATTATTACACTCTATGCTAAATACATCAAGTACTCTGATTTGGAAGTGATGAATGAGCAATAGTTCTCATTAATTTAACCCATCAGTAATACAACAGGGAGGCAAAAGATAATTTTGGTTCAGGTAATCAAAGGCCATACCTATAAATGATTTGGTGCTTCTCATCTCTGCCATACAAACAAAAATTCCAATTTTTCATTGGGTTCAGCACATTCATTTTCAAAATATAGAATCCAACCCAATATTATTACTGTACCCTGACCACAGCTCTGTTATTAAAACTGATAAAATCACTGAATGAATGAAAAAATTAATCTTTAAAACAGGGTCACAATGAATGCTAGCTCATTAAGCAGTGAAAGAAACACGTCACCTATTAACCCAGATTGGAGACCAGTGCCTAGGGTAGGAGGCTGGTTTGCAGGAGCTCAGGCAGAAGGGCCATTGTATAACCCAGCCATAGCTACTGGATTTTTCTTGTGATTTAGGATAACACACAATTTAAATTGCTTTGTCTACTTCGCAATTCTTTTCTTATTGTAAACAAGGATAAAATTTTCCTCAGATATATCTTCCAGCTATGTAGCCTGGTCTGAAAAGAATTTGCTTTTTGTGCACCCAGGCCAATGGAAACACATGCAACACCACAGACAAGGCACCAAGCAGAGGCAAAATACCTCGGGCAGACACTGGTTTTAGGCAAGTCCCACCGTGATGCTGCAGGCTCTGTAGCCACACCATTACATATGCTGTGGGTGGCAGAGGAGGGTGCAAGGCAGATACTGTGGCTGGAAGGGATGAGAGCCCACACCACCCCTTGTCTCCCTGGAAGAGTCACAGGCACAAAGCTCGCCTAGGGGAGGCTGCAGCCAGGACCAGCCCTGCACTAGCATGGCGCCACAGATGGCTGCTCAGATCCTGGGGCAGAGTAAGCTCGTGTCAACCCAGAATATACTGTGCAGGCTTTGAACCAGGCTTCTGCCTCACTTTGCACTAGGAAATCAAAAGACCGCTAACGATTGCGGCATAGCTAGACACAAAACTGACAGGGACAATGTAATTTACTGGAGAGACTCGAGAAAAAGTGATTTAAAAGCACGTTCCCCCAGAGTCTTCTCCTGCCTTTTAAATTCACACTTTGATCGCTAACACCCCTGCTAAAAGTCTGTCCTCTGTGCTCCCACTCAATTCACAGTAATAAAGGTTATCCGCAAAACCACAAGGATGAGAAGTGAGACAAGTGAAATTTATGGTTCTGGTCCACCAGCCCTACTTTCTTTGCCTTGGTGACTTCCACCAAGACCAAAGATGCTTCATGACAATGATCCCATTAGCTTCAGCACTGAAGCAGCACTTAGGAACTTGCTGTCTACTTTCTTTGCAATGTTGATGCTCCTATAAAATTCTCTGTTGAAACTACTACAGCTGTTCCATGTCATTCCCATTAATACCTCACTAAACTTTCGAAGTCAGGAGTTTAGAAGCGTCTTGCATACAAATGCATGAGAGCCTGTATCTACACAAGTGAATTTTAATTCTGTCAATGCCTGGTTCTGAATGAATGTTAACCAGGTAATACCATATGACTAATTTCAAGTAGACATTCATTCATAAAAGTTAGAAATACTTAGAAGGAAGAGGGCTTTTGAATAGTGATCATCTTCATTGTAAGCTTCTAAACACTTAGGCGTAGGAATGTAATTTACTTTCCCACTTTGACTCCTAGGAAAGATGTAGCTACAACTCCCGTAACTAGTGCATTCACATGCGTGTGCACATGAACATGATTAACCATGAAAATGAGTGAAAAGCAATCATATGTCTATCAGTTGCTAAGATCAGAAAAGCAAAATCATTCTGAAAATGGACTCCACCTGTTTCTGACTCGTTCTCTGCACTTCATTTTTTTCTTAGAATGTACTTAGAGAAATCAACTGAAAGTATTTTTCCATTTCTATATTTTACACCATAATTGCATAAAACTTGAGTCAACTTCCACAACTAACGTGCTGATACTTAACAGTAACTGTGCTGAAGGTCTGCACGGCAGTATTCTTCCAGCTAGAAAGCTGTTTGAAATAAGTTTTCAACTTTATTTTCCATTCGGTCCTGCCCAAAAATCTTCAAGGAACAATCTCTCTCTCCATGAGGATTTTACCTGGAGCCTGTTGTAAAGGTTATCAGAATATGCAAATACTTCCAAAGAAACGCATATCCTTGTTTTGAACTAGGGTAATCCCTAGTGTGGAAGAACAAGTTTTGCTTCCGTATCCCAGAACAGTACCTGCAGCTTATTTTTTAACTAACTCACTTAAAATAAACCTCTTTATTACCGCAGGAACTCCCTGTATCCCAGCAAACACATTCCAGCTATGCTGACTGAGCTACATTCATACACATCAAAATAAAGTACACCGAAACCCTGAGAATGCTGAAGGAGCGCATCTTTTGTAAAGGGTACATTTTAAGGTGTAAAAAAAAAGTAATTAAAAAAAAATCAGAAAAAAAAAAAGAAACCCAAGGACTTTTTTTCCCAGGCACGATAGGATCGTAACACAGCGCGTTTGGAAAGCTTCAGCCGGCTACCCAGAGCATCTCAGCCCTACTTCCAGTCCCAGCTCACATCTGTGTTCCACGAGAGATAAGAAAGTTTGAGAATCGCTTCAGGAAGAAGAAGGTGCACCCGAGTCAGAAGCAGGCGGACCGCCAGATGAGTTAAAGCCAGCGTTCGCACGGATGCTGCCGCACACAAGAAGCAGGCTTTTGCTTTGCAGCCCCTGTAAAACCCGCAAGCCATTTCAGGAGGGAACCGCAGTTGCAAGAGCAAGAAGCCTCCCTCCCAGCCTCCCCGCACCCCGCCGCCCCCCAGCTGCGGGCATCCGCCCGGCGTACCTGCTCCTCCATTTTTCCCCCCTGACAGTTTTTCCTTCTTTTCCTCCCGAAGCCGAAGGAGAGGGGGGACGCGGTCCCTCCCGGGCGGGCGCCTCGCCTCGGCGGCGTGGCGGGGGCTGCGCTCCGTCCCGCCCTCCCGCGGGCTCCCCCTCGCCCCTCTCGCAGGCAGCCCGCAGCCCTGCCGAGCTCCTTTAAGTCTAACAGGTTTCCTTATATAGGTAAACACAAACTGCATTCCTGGTGAAAGAGGCTAACTGGCAGTAAGCTGCACTTAGTTAACTCCACAGCTACCAAATGGGTCTGAGCGCCTGAAGTTTGCTAGCGCCGCGCGGCGAAGCGCCTTCGGAGCGGCGGGAACGCTTTTCCCGGCGGCGGTTTAGCACCTATGAAACTATTCCATTACTTAAAGCTGTAACAATATCGAGCACCGCGTTAGCGTTACACTGAACGCTCGACGCTGCTACAGGGCGCTCTCCTCAGCCCGCATTGTCCTCCAAGGCAAGTCCGCCAGAGGACGAGGGTATGTGCGTGCACATCCTGATAGCGTTAAAATAATTCCAACCCTATCAGACCTTTCATGTAAAGGCTACATATATCAAACGTTATGTGAAAAAGTTGGGAAACGAGAACTGCAACGCTTATATCAACGGAAAGAAGCAGTATAAGAAAAGCTTAGTTTACTCTTTTCCGGTTCCTTGTCTATACAATGCAACAGTTAAGCTTCTGGTGATAGATCTGTCTTTGTCAGAGAGGTGTGATTGCAATATATTAACAGACACGCCCCTGTCTAAACAGAGAAATATAGATAGAGGGAGTACCTAGAACAAGCATATACTGTACTCCACAGAGCGGTGACATGTGTATTCCACATTTTTTAATCTTCTTGCCTACTCACTAACACCCTTCCGCAAACACAACTTAAATGTCTTGAAGAACTTCAGCAGTCAATTAATTAATTGCAGGAAAAATCATGTAATATGTTTCCCATTATTCTGTTCAGACAAGATTCACCTGTTAATTATGGCCCTTCTCTAAGCTAAAATGCTGTCAATATGGGCGGGGGATAGACAGCAAACAGCAAAAAGCATGAGGAAAGGGAAAAAAAAAAAACAAATTATGGAGGAAGCCAAAATAAAAAATGGGTAAAAGTGAGAAATGTTAAAGGATTTGTTCAGATGATGAGAGGTTGATGTTTTAAAATAAAAAGAAAAAAGGTACACTGAACTCTAAAACATGTAATTTTTTTTAAAATTCCTTCCCCCAGATGTATTGCCTGTAATTCAAAACAGACAAGAGGTACAAATTTGGCTTCCTGGTGACCCATGGAGGGTTAGAAACAACACAGTACCACCCAAAAGCTGGGAATTATCCTTATCCAGTGGACGACAGCTTTTCTTATCCCCATGTAATATATGACTTAAAGATCATCAGATAATATACTCTGCAGAAAAGCTATTCTTAATGACCATTCCTAATGGTTTCAATACTTCTTGAGTTATAATTTTCCTCCTCCCCGAGGCATAAACATTCAGCCTCATGATACTGCAGGAGCTTGGCTTAGAAGTTGCAAAAAATGAAAAACAATACCAATAAAATTTGTAAGGCACTCAATAAATATATCTAAAATAGTGTCTCTGACAATGTGTAGGGAATCAGGAATATATGGCCAGGGGCTTGGTATAATGGTCTTCATGGAACTCTTTCAGGACAGATAAGTCACTTGTGGCTTCACTGCATCAGAAGAGTACCTTGGCCTTGCCAAGTTCATGCTCCTGTGACAAAGCATTTGCACTGGACTACACAGCCATGTAGTCCCTTAGCACCAGTGAGCTTGTGACCAGTTCCTGAACAAGTATCAGTTTTTCACATGAATTGAGCTAATTAAAATCCATCAGATTCCCAAAACTGCAACAACACAGGAATTTTAAAAGGGCTATTAGCTAAAATAGATGTTAATTCAAGTATGGCTGACTTTCTGTCCTTAGGCTAGCAATTTTTCCTGTTAGTCAACCCACAGCCCACAATAAACATCACATTCATTTATCCAAAACCACTCCCTCAGTTAAGGATTTTCCTACCACTTCTTCAATTTGTGCATGTGTGCTTTATTTCCCCTAGTTTCAAGCCAAAAACTCAACTAGCTGTCATATTCTACACCTGACATATCCCCTTTGCCTCCAACCCTTGACCCGAATATTGTGATGTTGTGAATCAGTCATGAGATTTATGGTCGTATAGCCAGGCATGAAATCTCAGGCTTTAGTTGCTGACCCCCAAACTGTGGTTTCATCATATCGCTGGTACAAGCATGAAAAGTTTTCCCAAGTCTTGCATATGCTACCTATGTAAGAGAGAATCTCTTTACTTAAAAAACACTTCTAGGGAAATTATAATCTTTTTCCTCGAACATAAATCAAAATGAAATTTGTCTACACTTTCACCGCATGCCTCTGCTAAAGTGCTAACAGCAGTTAATTATCATAATAGACATCTTAGTCAGATCTCTCTTATTTCTATGAAGTTATTTTTTTTTCCAAAAAACCCTATATAATCCTGCAGCAATCCAGTTAATTCTTGAAGCTGAGAGTAACCTAGACTTATTACTTCCATTTACTTTGCTGTCACACATGCATTATCTGCAAGTAATGCCAAGATAAGTAATTATCCTGTAACCGTTCTTTCCTGTTCTCCAGGAAGAGGTCTAGAAGGTTTGAACCTGCATTCAGAGTCTGAGTATATAGGACAAGCTCTGAGCAGACCTCTAAAATATGGTATTTTTAATGTTAGGAATTAAAAGATTCATTAGAAGTGAATGCAAGTTATGACAGTGTGTTATTTTCTTTGTTACAGTGCTCCGAGCTGTTTCCAACAAAAGCTCAGCGTTAAATAGATGCTCTCATTCAGTGTGTCATTAGCTTGTTTCCTGTGCACGATTCATACAAATGGTTTATGGAGGTTAGTTTAGTTCCTGCCATTTAGGCAGTAACTATTTGTAAGTCCAATGACCTTTGTCCAGCAGAGCCAAGAACCACCGTCCCAGGCAGAACCTTGGTGATTGCTCAGCGTACTACTGTGTTTCTCTTTACTTCCAGTTGCATGCCTTACTAGCCATACTTTCTTCATCTCAGAAGATGGTTTATTAGAAACATTTTCTCTTATTAAAAAGACTGATGGATTTTCTTTCTCCCATTTCTGTACATTTTTAAAAAACACAGTCCTGTCACTGTTTACGTAGCTGTACCAGAAACGGAAACCTAGTGTAAATTTCCATGGTGAATTTTGATTGAATGGGATAGATAAGTGCAGTACACCAAGAAATATGTTTCCTAAACATACATTTCCATAATATCTATTTCCTATATATCAAAAAAATAACACTAGTCCCTAATCCTGCCACGAGAGTCTAAACATCTGCTTTAATTTTTTTTCCCCTATTAAAAGCTCAGGGTGGAGCACAGCAGATTCAGCCTCCTTTTACTGAATTCTGACTCAATAACAAGGTTTGCTTCTGAAGTTCTTTGTAGGCTGAAATTGTCCACACTTGAACAACTCAATAAACTGGCTACATTTAGCCAGGTAAGTTTAAAGCAACAGAGATATCTCAAGTTTCATTGCACAGCACCGTTGCCCCACAGTTTCCAGAATTAAGCTGTTAATGCATTCTCAAAGTTCTAATTCCTTCCAGGCAATGGCAACACATCCTTTCACTTTGATATGGACAAGATTTCATACCTCATCTTGATATCTGCATCTTTACATCTTCAGTTTCCCTTAGAGATGTGCATCACCGAGCATCCCACAATGCATGCTCTGTTCTTGTGGGGTGCAACAAGATCATTCATTCAATAGGTCATTGTTTGTTCTCAGCTACATTAGCCAGTCATCAAATCAAGTAACTCGACTAGAATGGCAGCGGTGAGTACCTTACCAATAGGTAGATTCTGTTCTAACGGCCTTTGTTTAACATACAAGTCTCCTCAAAGATGTGCAATGGCACATGGCATCTCTTTCCATGTCAAAAGATCTGTTAGCTTAACAACATAAAACGCTGGATATGTTACTATTTCCAGTTCCACAAGTGTTATTTCTTCTTTGCCATTAAAATAATTTACACACACAGAGTGCTAACTTTGCATTGTAAGACTGTTGCAGTCTGCAGAGATATGCATTAACACTCAGACTTTTGGTTTAACACCTGAAAAAGCTATGGACAAAACGCCCTGGTGTAGAGTACAGCTTTCTCTGAGCAAGCTAACTGCTGGAGAAACCCAGCTGACTGGGTCTGGCTGGGATGGAGTTAACCTTCTCCATAGCCAGCAGTATCGTTTTGGGTTTGTGGCTAAAACTATTTGGCTATTACTGAACAGTGCTTGCATGCCCTCAATGTGCAAGGTTGCCCTTTTTTCCCCACTCTGCCCCATTCTAATGAGTAGGCAAGAAACTGGGAGGGCACACTGCCAGGACAGCTGACCCAAATTGGCCCCAGGGGGCTATGCACATAATGTCATGCTCTGCAATAAAAACCAAGATAGAGTAAGAAGAAGGGGGTTAGCTTCCAAGATTACCATTGTTTGGAGACTGGATGGGCATTGGTCTGCCTTGGAGGGTGGTGACTGTGTTACTGTGCTGTCCTTCCCCCACTTACACCCATTAAACTGTCTTTATCTTCACCCATGAGTTTTCTCACTTTTGTTCTTCCTATTTTCTTCCCCTGTCTCACTGGGGTGGGGGAGAGAAAGTGAGTAACCAGCTGTGTGGGTACCTAGCTGCTGGCTGGGGTCAACCTGCCTCAAGAAAATATAGCAGGTCTGAAATGCTAGGAGTCATCCTCTCATTCCTGACAAAGGCACATGCTGAGCAACTTAAGTCCAGTCCAAAGACTCACAAGCAGAAAAGTAGCTTTGGAAATGGCTCTTTACTAGTCATCAGCTATCAGTTTTTGCCTTCCAGAAGATACCCGAGAGTCGCCTGTGTAAATGCTTCCATCTCATTCCATGGAAAAGCGAAAAACAGCCATGCTAAATTACCTTCTGCAGTGGCCCACTGAAGACATTTGACTTCACCTTGAAATGTGCTAGAAGTACCTAAATGGCAACTACACATCTGAGAAGCAGCTGAAGTTGTTGTCTCTCAGTCACCAGTTCCCTGACCATAACTATGTATACACACGCAGGTCAGGCAAACCCACAAGATTTCCATATTAGCAGGTATACTAGCAACAAACTCGGGACCGAGAGCTATGTAGACACAGCATGAGGTTTATATGCTCAGCTAAAAGAAGGCACGGGGTTTTGATATGCTAATCTTTTCTTTCAATAAGTGCAAAGTAAAATTGACGTAAGGACCCACATTCATTCAACATTCAGGCCGTAAATGAAAATATTAAAGAAAAAACCAAAATAAAAGGTTAAGGTATTCAGAAGCTTAAGCTCACAATTGCACATACTGTAGGCAGCTGAGCATGTACCTTATCTGCGGAACACTAGCTGTACGGATCAGTTAACTTTATGATACAACCTTTACTTTTTATTATTTCCTGATCTGGTGTTCAATTTTACAACCTTAATACAAGTTACTTCATTAATAAAGCATTACTTATAAAATTTTACCGTATTACTTAAACTTTACACAGGAACAAAGATGTCAAAACAAGTTAAAGGCTAATGTCTAAGGGTATTATTTTTACCCTTGGGAAATGAATTGAGCTTTCTTCCTTGTCAGTGTTTCAAAATGCATCATTAAAAGCTATGTAATACAACAAGTTACTATCTTTCCCTTGCACCACGTGCTCTTCAGATTTCACTAACATGCCTACACTAAACAAGAGCTTTATGTTTTCACTAAATACATTTAAAACTCAGGGTTGTGGTATTAGATGAAGCAATTAGTACAAGAACCAGCAAAAAGCTATTTGCTCCCGAAGAGTTTAAATGCTTTATCTGGAAAAGTTAATGAAGTAATTATAATGTTGTTATTAATGAAGATTAGAGATGGATTAAAATGGCATTTGGAAAATAAACCAGACAATTAGATAGGCTTTCAGAACTGTGGAAACTTCTTAGGGTCCAGGGGAAAAACACTCAGAATACCTCCTCTAAGAAGGACATTTGGAAAGCAGTTTTTAATGCCATAGGACTCCAGACAGCAGAAACTGTCTTCATGTTAGCATTAACATTGGGGATTGTAAGCACTGTGATGCTTAATGCTGACCAGCTGTGCCTGAAGCTTTGTTTTAAAGTCCGTTCAAGATGTCTTTAACTGCAGCACCTTCCATATTAAGCATATTATGCTAATGATGGGGCTATTAGAAATGTTCATCAGTATTTGAACTGACATGACTCTCAGATTAGTTAGATCGGTAACATGATCTTGAACTATGTAGAGGAGAAGGATGACGCTGTAAATTAGACATTTATGGTTAGTTGAATTTTTATATTGCATCCCACGTAATACTGCAGAAGATGGAAGAAAGTGTTTGAACTGGAAAGTCCTAAATGAGTCCAGAGAGGTGGTGCAGGGCAGGTGTGGGTAGGAAAGGGGGTGCAGGATGGCATGTTCCCTTGTTTGCTGTGAGGGCAGCATAAAACTCATGGCTTGTTGACATGCTTCCCCTAGCACTTTTGGAGGATTTACAGCTGGGCAACCGCATTTCTTCCCAACAAATTCACTTTACCTGACTATAAAGGTGGTCAAGTCCTGAAAATTGGAGTCCAGTCACAGTAAGCTCTTCCATAGTTTCTGGAAGACAAACACTACAGTTTCTCAGACCCTAGATAAGCGGATCACCTGAGAGAGGTGCACCTCTCTTAACCGATCGTAAAGGTGTGACACTTCAGTTAGGTTCCTTAAACTAGGAGACATAACTGCTGGCCAAAGAGCATGTGAAAATAAGTTACATGACTAAGAAAATATTGATTAAAACGGATAGTCAGCAGGTTATTTTAACTGAAACAACATTATATTTTGGTAGAACACATGGACTAGTCTGATTCTTAGTTTTACAGAGTCCACATTCAGGCAGAAACACTCTTTGAGCCTAACTGTGTGCATAAAGACACTAAAACTCAGGGGAAGACAGGAAAGGCCAGGCAAAATTTTACGTTCTGGGGAAAACATGGGAGTTTTTCTTTACAGGTCTGTGTTATATAGAAAAGCTGAAGGACTGGTCAACAGTAACTTTTGTCACAGGGTTCCCAGATCAGGGAGGGGAAGGAAATCATTCTACAGCACATAAGGAGGAATGTGTATATATTGCAAAACCAAATGTTTTCAATAAAAAGTGATCTATCCTAGTCGCTACTTACAGTACACAGTGAATTATTTTTGTTCCAAAGCTTATGGAAAATGACTAGTTATAATGCATTTTTAGACTTTGTGTCTATACAAATGAAAATCAGAAATACTACTGGTATATAAAGAATACATATTTAAAGAACTGTACTTAAGAGTAGGGAGTTAATAAATCACATATTCGCGTGACAGCTGAGGCCTCGCTTAGGATATCCTTTGACCTTCGCACTGTGAAGATGAGAAAGCAGCAAAGATGAAGAACATTAAGAAAGCTGCAAGATATAAGGAACAAGATGGAACGGACATCTAGTTTAAACAAAATATGGAACTTTTAAGCAGTTTTTGAGAGAAACAAGATGAAAGAGAGAGACTTGATCATGGTTGACCATGGAGAATGCTCACCTAAAATGTAACAAATTTAGATTAGATGTGAGGACAAACTTCCAAATAAGAATTATTCATCAATGCAGCAGTCTGCCAAGAGAAACCCCTGAGATATCAGAAAAGGAAATACTTAAAGAGAGATTAGATAATATACTCAAAATAGTGCAGCAGATAAACCTGTAAAATATGTAGGAGGCTGGAATGGATAACTTCTTTCAACCTATACGTCTGAGTCTTTGTTTAGGACTTTACATATAAAAATCCCTTTACAGTATTTGGCATGCAAAAGTAGGAAGAATTCAATCCTGCAAAGTCTGAGCAATTTTAAGATTCCCTTACTATGCAAATAGCCTTGCTGAATTCAGTTTAACTTCATATCACACAGAGTGACTAGAAATATTCAAATGGTTCCCCTCCCTAACCGTCTGAAAATTATTTTAATGATATCTGAAGGATTCTAGCTTAAGACCAGCAGACAGGAGATAATGCAGGCAAATTTTCATCTACTCTAAAGGAAATATGTCTCCCCCATTCCTCCATTGTCCCCTGTTACCCAAGGCTTCCTGCTGAGTGGTATTTGAACCTCCTGAAACTGGAGCTTTTTTCCCAACAATTTCATTACTTTTACCCATAAAGACTCTTCTAGTGTAGCTTTCAAATGTCATTAAATGGCAGCTTCAGGAGATCCACAGGAAAGAAAGGGGGGAGACTTTATCATGTCAGGCCACCCCACCATTATTCTGCTGTCCCTTCCTCCAACTGCTGTTCTTGTAACCCTCCCACATGGGATCTGCACAGCCCCTCACAAACCCAAGGCAAAGGAAAACCATTGCCTTGCCAACTTCCTTGCTCTCTCAAACAGCATTTAAAACCTGGTTTAATATGCTGGGGAGGAATTCAGCTTAAACTCACTTGTCAGGTCAGCTCTGAGATACTTGTGCTGCAAGTAGCAGAAGAATAATCAGCTCTGAATACATGGAGGCCACCTTACCCTATAGCAGCATCTTCTGTAAATCAGCCACCTGAGACAGGAAACATCTTAGCAGATTGTAAACATCCACAATATGGCTGCCTCCACTTCAGAGCTAAGCACTGTAGACTGCTGCTGCATTTGATGGAGAAAAATCAGCACTTCCAGGGCTCAGTTCAGCTGAGCTAATTTAGGCATCTGCTTTAGGAATTATGCCCTGTAAGTGCCTGTTTTCCTCCAGGGACTGTAAAGTGAACACTGATTGCTAGCTTAGACACTTTACCAGCTGATTCCCACCTTCAGATAATTATTTTTCTGTAACATTGGGTGTCATCTCAGCAACTACTACAAGAAAGTAACTTGTTTTAATCATTAAGATATGCTGATGTCATTCAGCAGAGAAAAAAACTCCTTCATACCCTTGGCTGTATCATGAATTAAGAGAAGATGCCATTACGGGCAGTGAAGGAAGTTCAGCTGTTTGGTTATTTTGGTTAAATATATTCATAGTTGTAAATATTTGGTGAGAAAGGCTGGCTGGTTATCTTAATTTCTAGCTTTTTTTCTATTTCTTTTTTTAATTTTACAGGAGTGCTATGATCCTTCTAACTCATTTGAGCAGAGAAAATCAGAAAGCTAGAAAAATTCTTTTTCTTTTTCGTAAGTCCCTTGTGAACCACACTGCACTCTTCTCTAAGAAGTGGAAAACCGACAGGTCTGTGATCGTAATTCAGCTCCACACTTTGATTAATTCTAAAAGGAATTAGAACTACTCAAACAATAAAGAAAAGTTCTCAGGTAAAATGTCTACAGAATATTACACAAACATGTTGGCATAATCCGTGTTAATCACAGAGGCAGAAATAAATGCTCAATTAATGGCAAATACAGAAAAAGAAGTTTAATTAAATCTAACCATTAAGAAAACTCTTCTGCCTGTAAGCTGATCTATAGGTAGAAAAATGTAGTCACTGTCCTTGGGGTTCCATTATTCTGGCAACAACATCTACTTTTATTTCTTCCCTATTTCCTCTATTGCTTAAACACCTCTCATTACTCTCTCTCCCAGTAATATTGAGGGTGTAATTGAAGGAAGAAGTGGACAAAATTGTTCAACCCCTTATGGAACATGCTGCAGCACATATTTTCATGAATTTGGAAATACTACCAGCTGTATCTAAAAAGTGAAGGTAGTTCCATTTTCTTTTCAACAAGGGAGTTTTGAGTTTAAAACAGTGTTAGAATTAAAGCATTTACAGAAGAAAAAAATAATTTTATTTACTTTGGGAGCTCATAGGTTGGGGAAAACAGGAGAGTTTTAAAGGGGTATGTGTTTTTTATAGCCTGAAGGTTCCAGAATAACTTAAAATGCTTAGAAATCTCTGTAAGCAAGGCCAAGAAGTGAAGGGAACTTTCATTCCCTGAAAAAAAGCCCTATTTCTTTCAGTTTTCTGTGGCAGAATATAAGCTTTCTGCATGCTTTGGCACCAAAATTTATTAAAAAAAGCTAAGAGGAAATTTTATTACTTGAAACGTACTCTAAAATGAAGCATCAGAATTTACATAAAAACTTTTAAACACTGATTTCATTTTGCATGTAATAATTACTTCTGCTGTTGAAGCAGTGAAATAAACTTCAGTTAACACACCAGAAAATGAAAATGAGTAAAACTTGCCCTTCTTTAATACTAAGAGATATACAAATAGAAGAAGCCATGTTTCAAAGGTCTGTCTCCTCCCATTTGGAAGACAGGTGTTTGAAGGTGACTTGTGTTTTAAAAAAGGGAAAAAAAGATGCCTTCATCCTTCATGGATACTCTGCTGAAAGCCTGAAATAAGGAAGGTAGTAACAGAGGATGCTATGACCTCATCTTCTGTCACAGGCTAAGCAGAGGATGCTAGATCAGTACCTATAATAGTAGATTTTATATATGAAACACTTCCATTTGAGATCAGTCAATAATGAAGAAACGACATGCACTCCCAGTAAATCAACAGCCCAAATGCAGCATCTCATGGTACTGCAGCATTGGAAACATGGTATTTTAGAGCAGAAAGGCAGGCAAAGCTTTAGATGTTTATGTTTATCAAGTGCTACCACTTATAATTATTTCATAAGGTTTGCAGTATTATCAGTTATCTCAAGTGAAATTCTCATTCAGATAAATCCACTCATTGCATGACATCTTAAATCACACCAACCAGCTTCCACTTCTTTACTTGAGCAACTATATGTAATGGCTATGTCCAACAAAATTGACAGCAGATTTCTCAGCAGTTAAAATCAGCAGGAGAGTCACTCAGCAACATTTGAAAATGTGATCTTGTATCAGGGCTATTCAAAAAATGATGCTTCAGTCCGCAAGAAAATTTTGCGCCAGACCTCACTGTGCTCCCAGGTCTGTAACCTCTCCCACATTTCTAAGAAGGGATTTCCAAAATCCTTCTCCTCTTCAAGTCTTTTCCCAGTACACCCCCCGCCCAGTTACCAGCTCTGAAAGAGATGTGCAGTATCTACCTGACCTAACGCACTGCTTTCTCCTGAGCAACCTCAATACAGTAACCGAGTAATTTAACAACAGATAATGCTGCTGGGAAGTAGCATGAGGAACTAGGAACTCCTAGGAACTGATCCCTTCAAAATATTTGTGCCTACAGAGGAAGGCTAAGGGTAGGTGGGTGGGTATATGTGCATGGGCTTAAGCTGCTTATTGATACAAGACCAGAATAGAGCTCTTTACCCTTATCTTTTTAGATATCTGCAACATATTTCTGTTTTGCCAGCAACAGGAGCATTCAATCACCCATTAACTCTGGGCTGGAGTGCTAGTAGCTGGGGTGACCCCAGCTGTTTGTTTGTTGACAGGTTACTGAACCGTTTGAAAAAGAGCTGATACTGCTGACATTTGCTTCACCTCTGCAAGGTTCAGGCAGCACGTATACCATACATTGCAGCTTCCTCTACAGCCTGAAGAAAATACCTCTGTGAATGAAAAAACTGGGGGGGTGGGGGGCAGGCGTGTGTGGTATACTCTGCTGTCTACAGCATGCGAATAACAGCAGCAACAGGGAAAGTCTGTACTACAGCAACAGACTGTACAATGGCTTCTTTTCAAAGTTATTTGGAATACCCTGAAAACTCTTTCCAATATTCATCTTATTTACAGAGGGTTATGTACATATTAAATCATTGCTTGACTCAACCCATCTTCTCATATCTGCTCCCAAAGTATAGAAGTATCAGATTGTTAGGCTCAAGGACTGTTTAGGCTCAAGGTTTATCCCTGGCCAATGCCTTCAGGAAGGCTGGGAGAAGGCAGAACTTCCTCTGCTTTCAGAGAATGGTGGTGCTAACATGCAGGAAAAAGAAGAGTGTTATATACTGTTCTGTAGTTACTCATGTAATGATGACAGCTGGTGAGATATACTTCCCCTGTTAAAACCCAGAGGAGACTGTTCAGGTGGTAAACTGTGACCTCTCTATAATCATCCACAGTGCACAATTCCCTGAAGGCCGTGTGTTCCCCAAGTAGGTTGTACATATATTTACAAAAGCTGTTTCTGATTTTTTTTCCTTCTTGGGCCCCTGGAGACATGACAGGCCGGCTCATCCGCATGACAGTGAGGTGCCCCAGCATGTATGATATTAAGGTTTTAAGATATGGGTGACAGTAAGATGCTAGTAAATAGATAACACAGCTACTTGTGTTCTGTTCCCCTTTGGTTTGGCCAGTGGAGCTGGTTAGGAAGCTGGTTGGAGCCAGTTAGGAAATATTCTTTTTTTTTTTTTTTTTCTTTCTGGTTTCTGTGGTAGGAAGTATGCATCCCTTGGGATTCTTCTTCAGAAACATGTCAGCTTGAGGTTTCTTTTTATTTCCAGCAAACAAGAAGATAATTGAAACCCTTCCTGAGTTACAGCTATGTTTCCTGCTGGAAAGACTGACAGATCCAGCAAAGCACAGAGGACACTGAAAATGCGAAAAAGCATTTTGCTGAGTTTGCTGTGTTATTCCCTTCATACTTTTAAAATATAAAGCAGTTCCATGGACCAGATTACAGGTCCTAAAAGGCAAATAGCAAGAGATCCTTGAAAAACAGACAGGAGCAAAAACCCTTTTATTTTTCTGCAGTCAGTGAAAGTGCCAAACCATCAGTCTACAGCACAGCATGCCAGCCTGACTGCTGAGGAGCAAGGGGGGGTGCAGAACCCATGGCCATTCACCACCTGGTTTCTCTGCCGAGAGTCGTTACAGCTGCCTGCCAGTTGTAGCAGCAGGTTTGTTCATGCCAGGAACACCTGCCCAGGATGAGCGGTGCGGATATCCCCACTGTGGGGACTGACTGGCTTTCCAGCTGCTTCTCTGAGAAAATGGGGTCTTCTCTGCTTGGTCCTTTTATGGTGGGACATTCATTTCCTAGTGTATCTACAATAAGCCTTACCCATTGGACCAGGTGGACATAATGTAAAGCCCATCTGTGAGACATGGTGACTACAGAAATCTGATATGGTCATAGGGTATAAATGATTTTTGTCTGACGTGGTGGGATTGTAAGGGACAATCAGGCTCAGTGCTGGTACAACTAGAGCTAGCTGGGGAAATTTTTTTTCCTTCATTGTAAATGGAAACATGTATATTTATCAAAGACAAAAAAATCTACTAAAATAAAGCTTTTATTGGAAAGTGTTTACCAGACTCCAGCCAGACTCTTCTATTGAATGGAAAAGCCAGCTGCTGGGTCAGGAATACAGACCTGTCAAGTCTGTATCCATGTTATGCCCATCTCACACTTCTTTGAAGAGGAATTTCTTGGCAAGCAGCAGCACAAATTTGCAGCCCCTTGGGGTGTCCAGCACAAAGCAGGGCAGCCAGAGCAGCAGCACTGTGCTGGGCTGGCCATGGGACTCAGTGGGAGCTGGCATTATATGGTTAAGTTCAGTGAGGAGCTTCCACAGCATGGCCTTGTATGAGAGTTATGTGATCGGACACCTACATTTCTCTGAGGGTTTGATGTGGAAACCTCAGACCCAGCCATGGGTTTTGTCAGATTTGAGAAGCCTACAGAATAACCAGTACTGTGCTGGATAAGGTGTACACTAGGGAAATTCTAGATTCGAGTTCCCTCCCAAATGCATAACCAGGCAATCCTAACTACAGGTAAGACTTCCCAAAGATTACAACAGGCAAAATACCATTCACTGTATCTTTACATGATAGTAAAAGTGCATTGAAGTGCTGTTTCCCATTTTTCTATTGAAAAGGAAAGGTCATCTGACCATCAGATTATTTCTGTTCTACAATGGAGCTATATTTAAATATGCATGTGCAAATAAAGCATCATGACTCAATTCTTTAAGCTGCATTTTGTTCTCTGCAAAAAGGCTCAAGGTTTTGTAATGTCTCCTTTACATAAGTTTATCATGCAGAAAGTTCTTCATACAAAGTTGCATAAAAGAAAAACAACGAAAAAGAATATTGTGAAATTGCTTGGATTTTTTTTACAATAATAAAGACTGTGCTCGACTGTGAACTAGGAAGAGAGGAGATGTAGCTTTCACAGTCTCAGACTAAACATTGGGTCCATGTGTGTCTTTCTGGCTTCTGTTTAAAATGGCTAATTGACTGAAAGAGAAAGACGGAAAGAAAAGATTTCATAATTTAACAACTTCAGACCAGTGAAAAAACAGCTACTGCCTTTTGGTTACAAATATAGGACTTGCATTTCCTAAATGTATGTTCTCTTTAGCGTAAATTGTGCTCTTAAATGCACAGCCTAATGTGTAAAGATGTGAGTGGATAACACAGTAAGGGCAAAATTGAAAACATAACATAAAAAGTAAAAAAGGGAGACAGGCCTGCACACAGTTTGTATCCTTAAAAATCTATTCCAAAATCTTTTCTGTGTAAATTAGAAGGGGCAAAAGATGGGCAATTTTTCTTTACATTTTCTTCCAAAAACAAGCAAGTGGTTGGAGCAGTTAGGTGATGGTAATGAAGCAACTTATTGGGTGGTAGAAGAAGAGATGGGAAGCATCAGCTGTTTCTAACAAACCTTTTGCTCTCAGAAAGTGTGTGAACAGTATGAAGCTGTTTCCTGACAGGACACATTCAGCCAGGAAAAAATCTATAGGCATCGCTCGGTCACCAACATGCAAGTGAAACCTGTCCACAGCAGAAACAAGATAGAGTGTTTTGAGTAATGTGCAAGTGCAGAAGCATATTTTCTGTATTTTAGAATTACAGACCGATAACCACAGATTTCATTAGAGTGGGCCAAGAGCTGAGTTAGTCCTACTGTAAGCTCAGGGCTAGGATTTCATTCTCATGGTTGGTATTTGAGGTAGTCCAGTTTTAGTCCTGTGGGATCACACATTAGGTACTCAGTAAGCAGATATACTCTCTTGGGGATGTCTACCTTTACCCAAGCCAGCTTGGGTGTGCAAGGTGCGCATCAAAAAGAGCAAGCTGAGCTGCCCAGCTATCAGGCTTCTTTGGTGGGTTCTCCAATCCATGTTGAGTTTGATAATGTCATAATGCCCTCATATCTGCAATCAGACAAGCTAGTTATTCTTGCTGAGACAGCTCAAAGTGATGAGCTGTCATAATTTTGACTTCAATAAATACTGTTGCCAGCCTATCCTTTGAAATATCACCTTTTTTATTCTCCTGGTACTTCACAGGTCACAGCTTCAAACATATATCAGGTATATAATGCGTCATCCTGCATGTTCCCTCCAGACAGCAGCAATGTTCCCATAGAGTGCAGCTACAGAATCCTAGTCTCCCAGCAGTACAATAGCCTGGGATGCAATATTAGAGCTTAACTTGTTTTACATATGGAAAACTTTATAGAGTTTGAAATGTACTATGCATATCTCTGTGCTGTGGTTGGATTTTATGGAAAGACTGCAGGGCTAGATGATAAAAAATATAATGCAATTCCTCGACATTTCACTATAGACTAAATGTCAGAAAAATCTGTTTGCGTAAACAAGAGCACCCATAATGCTTGTAAAGTGACAGGAGGGGTGTGGAGGTCATATACAAACAATGGAAAAAGATACCTACCTCAAGGCACAGGAGGAGAAATTCTGTATTTTATCATTAAATACAAGAGTCATTTCAGCACACTGTGCATTAAGCAGCACAGTAATAGACCACTATCATTTAGATGCCACTGAAAGTTGTTTCTATCATCACAGTGCTGGTCCACCATCACTGCAGCTCCTTGCCCACTGCCCTTCTACCTTCAAGTTACAGAATTACAGAATGGTAGGGGTTGGAAGGGACCTCTGGACATCATCTTGTCCAACCCCCCCTGCTTGAGCAGGCACACCCAGAGCAGGGGGCACAGGAACACGGCCAGGTGGGTTTTGAAGATCTCCAGGGAAGGAGACTCCACAGCCTCCCTGGGCAGCCTGTGCCACTGCTCTGGCACCCTCACAGGAAAGAAGTTTTTTCTCATACTGAGGTGGAACTTCCTGTGTTCCAACTTGTGCCCATTGCCCCTTGTCCTGTCGTTGGGCACTATTGAAAAGAGTCTGGCCCCATCATCCTGACGCCCTCCCTTTAGATATTTATAGGTATTGATGAAATCTCCCTGCCAGTAATGAAATCTCATAAAATAGAGCAGACACCATTTCAGACCACAGTGCATAAAACAGTCTCGCACTACCTGTGAACAGAATCACAGACGTCTATGGGATGCATGTACAGAACCAGTTAGATCACTGTAGACATAAAGAGCAACTTGATCAAAGCCACTGAAGCACTATCTGAGACAACCTGTGTCACCAGCTAAGTGCCAGCCATCACCAGCTCCCTTCAGCCAGTGCCTGGCATCCATGGGGGCAGACGAGCAGCTCTTGGGTATGAAAGCTCCCCAGTGTGCCAAAAGCTAAAATCCTGCCACTGGCTCAGACAGCACTGCAGCCTGCTCCCCCAGTTGCCCATCAGGTAGAGCTAGTTAGAGGGCTTTAAACCTGTTAATAGTAGTACTTCCTAAATGTCCAGTTGTGAGTACTTTAATTTCTCCCCAAAACTACTTCACAGACTACACATCTGTTATTGTAATTTACACCTTGGTGGAAAGCCATGACTGGGGAGGCCAGGAGAAGCCACATATTTATGCTTGCTTCCCACTTCAATCAACCTGGTCTTTCCTCATTTTTTCTTAGCCTTCCCTTTTCCTAGCTTCATTTTCTGCTTAACTCACCTTTTTACACCATGAAAGAGAAAGGCTACAACCAGATTCATCTGTGACCTGGACAAAGGGACAGAGTGTACCCTCAGCAAGTTCGCTAATGATACCAAGCTGGGAGGAGTGGCTGATACACCAGAAGGCTGCGCTGCCATCCAGCGAGACCTGGACAGGCTGGAGAGCTGGGCCGAGGGGAACCTCATGAAATTCAACAAGGGCAAGGTGCAAGGTCCTGCCCCTGGGGAGGAACAACCCCATGCACCAGTACACATTGTGGGTTGACCTGCTGGAAAGCAGCTCCACTGAGAAGGACCTGGGAGTGCTGGTGGGCAGCTGGCTGACCCTGAGCCAGCACTGTGCCCTTGGGGCCAAGAAGGCCAACAGTATCCTGGGCTGCATTAAAAGGAGTGTGGCCAGCAGATCGAGAGAGGTTATCCTCCCCCTCTACCCTACCCTGGTGAGGCCACATCTGGAGTACTGTGTCCAGTTTTGGGCTCCCCCGTTCAAGAAAGACAGGGAACTGCTTGAGCAAGTCCAGTGGAGAGCTACCAAGGCAATCAGGGGACTGGAGCATCTCCCATATGAGGAAAGGCTGAGAGACCTGGGTTTGTTCAGCCTGGAGAAGAGGAGACTGAGGGGGGACCTTCTCAGTGCTTATAAATATCTGATGGATGGGTGTCGAGAGGATGCAGCCAGACCCAAAGACAGGACAAGGGGCAATGGGCACAAGTTGGAACACAGGAAGTTCCACCTCAGTATGAGAAAAAACTTCTTTCCTGTGAGGGTGCCAGAGCAGTGGCACAGGCTGCCCAGGGAGGGTGTGGAGTCTCCTCTCCTGGAGACATTCAAAACCTGCCTGGACATGGTCCCGTGCCCCCTGCTCTAGGTATCCCTGCTCAAGCAGAGGGTTGGACAAGATGACCTCCAGAGGTCCCTTCCAACCCCTACCATTCTGTGACTGTGTGACTATTAAATTTAAATTTGCCCCAACCCATTCAATATCACAAGTGGCTGAAGAAAAGACCTTTCTCTGGGACCCAGCTGTGTTTATTTTCCACTGCCTGCAGCAGCAGTAATGATGTCCCTTGGATCTGTTTATTTTCCACCTCCCTGGCTGCCCTGGAAAGCTGTGCTGCTGATGATCATGGCCTGCACAATGCTTGGCTTCTTTGGGAGGATGTCAGTGTGGTTACCAGTGGTGGGGCAACAGAAGATAACTGAGCCTCCAAAGGCTGCAGATGAGGCCCCAGGTAGCAGCTTGCGGAGGGACTGGATGATATGAAATCCTGCTTCTCTTCCACAGCTACTGCCCTTCCCCTTATCAGTTCTCCAAGCAGAGGGAGCAGTGTCCTCCACCCTGCCCCCACACATTAAAAACAAGATGTGCCTGGCATTTGCCTCTATCATGCCTCCAAGGGGCAATTATTCAAGGTTTTCTGAAGCATTTCAATATTTTGGATCAATATTTTATTCCAAAATGGAGAGGGGAATGTGCAATGCAACAGTTTGGCAAGCAAAATTATTATATTGCTGGTAAATGTTTCATTTTCCAGGAGAACTCACTCTGTTTACAAACTTCTAATGAATCTTAGAGATGCCAACAGGAATGTCCCTGGCCTTGCAACGACATCCATCCATCCATCCATCCATCCATCCATCCATCCATCCAGCCAGCCAGCCAGCCAGCCAGCCAGCCAGCCAGCCAGCCATCTATAGCTATCTCCCAGCAGACCAGGTGCCTCTTTTCACATGGAGTGTATGGTTCTCAGTGGCATTTTTGAGCCTCATTGCTGCCAGCTTTTGGGCTTATAAACCTTACTCTGGTTTTGCCTGTCTCAATATTTTCTTCATTACTTGTTCAGAGCATTATTACACGTTGTTCATTAGACAGCCCTTTGGTACACAGGACCAGTAATGCTGGATTACATCTTTCAGCAAATGAGAATTTCAAACCTTCCTGTACATAAGGAGAGGTCAGATCTAGTGCTAGTCAGGCTTTCCTCGTGGCCATCTCTTAAAATGTATAGTTAAAGTAAGTTAGTATTTGTTTCACATGTTCTCAGGAGTTTTTATCTGATACCTTCATGCTGTGTACCATGTAGTAATTCACTTGGACTACATTTGCTTTGGGGAGTCAAACCATCCAGTCTTCACTCTTGTCCTTTTGACTGACTCATTTGGCAGATGTGACAAGGAGAACACGAAAGTGTATGACCAGCCTGAAAGAGAAACAGATGATCCATTTCTGGTTTAATCTCTCTTTGTATTATGCTGGAATATTTTAACGGGGGCATAAAACAGATGAAGAAACCACTCCATTTTTACCCACAAAGATTTATGCCATTCTTAACCTGGACAGCTTTGATCCTTTGGAAGCTACTGTCCAATAGGGGAATAAAACTATCAACCTCAAGAGGAACAGGTGTGCAAAAAAGATTGGATGAGTAAGTAACCCACAGGTTTGGAAATCCCACAGTAAGGAAGGAGAGCAGCAGTGAATCATGACAATGACAAGGAGAATGAGTACCTTGGGAGGTTATTCAACACCCAGATCCAACCCAAGTCTGCAGTACTGCCACGAAGAGGCAATGCCTCCCTTGTGCTTACCTGGCACCATAATTAGAGCCCAAATTACCTCACAATGAGATGAGTCAGGGAAGCAAGCGAGCTGAAAGATAACTTTTCTGGTTGCATTTGCTTTAGAAAGAAATATTTCTTGCCCTGCCTTCACCATCGAGCAGTACGTACAATGGTGCCTACATAAAAGATGTAGTGGGAACAAGACCTGTGGCCCCTCCTTCCAGTGGTTGTGTGGCCTTACCCTAATGTAAATGATTGCACAGCCAGTAACTGGCCTGAAGTGTCTGAAATTCCTTCTGTTCTTTGTAAAATTTGATACGAGTTGTGCGAGAGAGAGAGAACAGGCAGATAGACATACACATGTAATTCTGTATATACACACACAAAATTATATTAAGGCTATTATAGACCCCAGCAATCCCAAATATTTTAATTTTATAAAACTACATCCTTAGCTCATACGGTCCTGGAAAATAGAGTATCAACCTTCAGCTCAGAGTTCCTTTTTTTCCTGATCAGTTTGTGCAACTACTGTAATCGCTGAGGACTTCCCATAACGAATTTTACATGATATGAACCCCTGTGTTCTTTTGCTTTTCTTGCGTGTTAGTGCTGGTAAATAAATGACAACTAACTGTGAAGACCTAATTTAAGACCTCAAAATATAAATTTCATACTCTGCTAATAAAAATGGTTCTGAAACAAACAGCTAACCTTCACCTTGCTTCTACTGGTCTGTAACCACACTCATAGAAGAACTGCATTAACTAGAGAGTCCCGACACAGTATGTAGCACCAGCCAAGGAGGGATACTGACTTGGGTCCCAGAAGGAGTGTCAGCGTGTCATTCTGCTCAGATAAACTGGCATGCCAAGGAAGAGGACTGTGTGGCACAGGAAGAGTGTTGCATCCTCAGCCCATGCAGCTTCTCACATTCAGCTTGCTACCCTGATGTCTAAAGTCAGCTTTTGCTGGCATCTTACCTGTTTAAGAAATCCAGATTGCTTAGCTTGGCTGCTCTATTCTCAATATTTTGACACACTTTATATCATTCATAAATTTTATTTGCACTGCTTCTACATTTAATTTTCCAGTAATTTATAAAACAGTATTTAATAGCACTGACCTGTAACTGATCTCTGCAAAATCCCATTTGAAATAGTTCTATTCAATGATAAATCTTCCATGACACCACTTTGATATATACCAGCTACCAAGTGCCTAAATACGTTTAATTTGCACTTAATCAATATCAGATAGAGTTGACTTCTAATAACAATAACATGCAGTTCAATGCTTTACAAAAAGCAGTTCTTGTGGTATGTAAACAACTGCTTTAATCAACCAAACATATTTCATCAGAGGAATGAAACCAGACCCACATGCCATAAAAGTTGGTTGACTCATATTCCCATCTTTTAAATTTTAAATGACTAAATCCCATATCAGCATTCTGATTTTCATCTTTCACTCTAGGACTGATGTCAGGCTGGTTGGTCTAATAGTTTAAGTCATTCCACCTGCCGTTTCCAGCTACTTGTATGGCATTAGCACATACCCTCCTGCCTGGAGCCTCCTTGCTGTCCGATAGATAACGCAGGTTTTCTACCTGAATCATCTATTAATAGATTCATCCAGTTATACTAAAAACCACAAGCTTTTCAAAATTCTTCACAACATCCTTTCCTGAGTACTTATAGCTGTGCCATTAATTCAAGTAGCATCATGGAAGGCAGAAGATGCTGTAACTTTAGCACACGCAGAGATCCTGATGTAGCATCACTATTCAAGATCCTAGACACAGAAAGCTTTTATTGAAGATCCAGAAGAGTCCAGTGTTTGCAGTTTTAGAAGGCATAGTGCTTGGATAATTCTTCTTCTACAACATCAGCACTGGCATGGGACACTTCTGATTTTGTAGACCTGTGAGCTCTTGTTCGAATGCTCTTTGGGTTCCTTACCCCAAAAGTATCTTGTTGCTTTCTTGTTATAATCCCTGTCTCTCCCTTTTAAACACTAGCTAGCTAGTATGAAGGCACCACTTAAGAGTTATGCTACTGGACTGATGGCTGGACAGACAAGGGAACTGTTATGAAGAAATAGAATGAAATATAAATAGTGAAGACTTCCCTACTGCCTGGTTCCCTACAACAGATCACAAAGCCAGTACTGCCATCCCATCAAATCTCTTTCAGGAGAGGAAAGAAAGAGTGCAAGCAGGTCCCAAAGAGATTGGCATAGGAAAAGCTCTATAGTTAATACCTAGATGCAGGAAAATTATCAATTTCCGTAACAAACACATTACGTTTCCTGGTATGGGGGGTTGGTGGAATGCCATTTCTGAATTACAGAGTTGCTGCATCCAGCAGCTGTAGCTTGGAAAAAATTATATATTTTTTTTGCTCCCTAGTGCTGACCTGAAGTTTTCTCTCTTTTTATGACCAGTTGTTCTGACAACAACAGCCCTGAGTAATGGGGTTACTCAGGGGACTAGGACACCCAGGGGAATGTGTTTCATACCTGGCTTTCACAAACAGTCTCCCTCGACTTCACAATGGATGGAATAGAACTACTACGCAGTGTATGACATACAAGCAATGACAACAAAACTATATCTTTTTTTCTAAGTTGTTTCTGTTGTAACCACAAAAGTTCTGTTGAGCAAAAAGTCTAAATTCCAGTTTAACACGCTGGAGGGCACAAGCAAAAGAAAAGAAGTTCGTATAGTGACAGACAGAAAATTAATTCCTCCCATCTGTAGGTATGCAACTCCACAGCAGTGACAGAAAACAATTCAGGATGTTAGCACCTCATTTTCAGCTGTCATTTAAAAACAACTAGTCCATTTACTGTATCTGACCTCCAGTTATGTCAGATGCATTCAGCTTGCATTGGAAAGATCCACTGAATATTTTTCCTTAAGGACACTGGAAGCCTGAGAAGAAAAAGTTCGAAACATCTACGAAAAGTGTCTGTCATTTGTTTTTCACAGAAGAGTGATGCAATGGTTAAAATTTAGCAACATAATGCTTAGCCACATATACAATCTGGCCATAGCATTTTGAATTAACTGCAACCTATTCAAAATCTGGTATTTTCAATTAACTGGAGCTTATTCACATCTGGCAAGCTAGCAAACAGAGCGGGAGAGTGTTACAGCAGCTTAGCGGAAGCCTGCCATGAATACACATTTAGACAGCCTGGGAGAGCATCAGTGTCACTCTGGGAATGTTCCTGGCATGGTAAAAGAAAAACATCAAAGACATTACTGATTTAAAACTGCCTCCAAGAGTGCAATCTGTAGTGACAGGAAATGGAAAAATTACCCTCAGAGGGACTGGAAAAAAAGAGCTCGTCCAGCATGATAGTGGGTTCCACACATTAAAGCTTATGTTTTGTCAAAAAACTTACTAAAGCGAAATACTGTGCATTTTTTGGCCCTGATTCAGAAACAAGTCTTCAAAGCAGCTCAGAAACTGTAGGAACCAAATCAATTTTGGAAGGTACAGCTCAGAAGGGAAGTCTTGTCATCTGCATGGTACATCTAATATTTTAAAAGACTACTGTAGCCTAGATACCAGCATTTAAAAAACAACAAAAGGCTAATAAGGTCTGACAATGGAACCCTGAAGAGCTACGAGGAACAAAAAAGATTGAGCAGAATAACTCTCAGAGAGCTCTGTCTGAGACTACTCCAAACATGCCAAAATAATACTCATGGTAACCCAGCAGTGCCTCTTCAAAGTTGACATTGCCTTGGTGGGATGGACGGAATCAAAAGCTGCCAATAAACAACACAGGGGAAGAAAACGGACACAACTTTGATTCCAGCGTAAGCTGAGGACTACTATAGTGCATGAAATTACTATGCATAATTCCCATGCATAATGTAGAAACACAAATTCTCATGGAATATATGTTATTGAGGCCTAATTGGAAGAATTAATTGACATAGGCTTTTGAGTAGGAAAATCTGTTTATAGGATGTGTTTTTGTAAACCACGGAAACAGTCCCTTATGCTCCTTTACCAGTTTTTAAGCTGAACATCCTAGCTGATGAAATGTATTTTAAGGAAACTGTTTAAGTGTTCAGGGACAATATATAGAGTAAATTTCTTGTCACAGTCTGAATCCTATTGCCACACAGAGCCCAGAGCCCTGTAATAGCACTTCAGTACAATATATCATTCTGAATACTCTTTAGCAGTTGAATATTGCTCCACAAAAATGAATTTCATACAGGCAGGGCAAGAGGTTTGTCACACTCCATCTTAACTTGGCTTTACATTTTGGGGCCATTCCCCTTTGGTCTAGGCCAACCAGAGATTAAGTCCTTGACAAAGTTGGATGAGACCCACTACACTAAATCACAGTTGCTTCAATGAACACTTCCAACCTCTGGAGATGATGAGAGTGCCACAAAAGAGGTATAGCAAAGCTGCATTTTTTATATACTGCTGCTTGCTGAGTCACACTATCTATTCCTATAGAAACTAAATAATATTTATATGCAACCAATTTGTGTAGTCCTGTTATGGTTTGGAGGCATCAAAATAGACAGCATCAACAAAGAGTCAAGGGAAGAAAACTGATTTTCATGTATATTTCCTTGTGACTTAGATATTTGTTTTAATAGCTCATGGAACAAAGCGCAGGTCTGGGGCATTTGCAGATACGCCTTCGATTTGTTTGCAAAATTTAAAACCAGTCCTTAACACTCTTGGGTTTCCCATGTGTCCAAAAGATCATTCCAAACAGGGGGCCCTTATGGGGGTTACCACATTAAGAAACACCGAGGAAGAAAAAGAGCATATGATATAAGATAGTGGTGGTGGAGGAGGAAGTGTGCATTTGGGATATAGACAGCCTGGAAAAGCTGAAGGGATCATCTTTACTTCCTGCTAATTGTCAGTCTGCATCAATGACCTGGGCAAATGGGGTCATAGTCTGAGTGGCAGAGGGAAGGAGAATGGAGGCTGCACCGCTGTGCAACGGGATATAGGAGCCTGGACCACATCTTGCAGGTACTTCCACCTGGAAAATCCCAGGCAGCCAAGCAGGGTACATGAATTAAAAAAACTACAGGCACGGGTGACTACTGAATGGCACAGGTAGCCAGCTCGCATGTTTAACACAATAAGTCTGGACAAAGCTGATTCTTTGCACATGTGCTGAGCAGCCAATATGCAAATTTCTGCATTACTTAGGTCACTTGAACAAATGGTCAAATTCCTCTTGGGTACCTAACAATGTCTCCAGTCATACAGAAGGCAGAGGACACAACAGGAAATACTAAAAGAAAGACAAAAGCCCTTGGTTCCCAACAGTAAATCTGCATCTATGATCACAACATCTTTTCTTGATATCCTGAAGCAAAAGAAGGGAACCAGAAGCCACTGAGAGCAAATGGTGCAACAGATATGCTTTTCAGCACCATTGCTCTTGCAGTTTCTGGGCGGGAGATGTTGTATTTTGGGTTTAAAACCCCTTTTTTCTCACAGTACAAATAATACAGAACTCCAGGCCACTGTGCAAAGCAAGCCAAGTATATTCTGCTCTGACTCACATTAAGTCAGTTTTTTCTAGTCAAACTGACTGTCAGCAAAGTCCTAGTTTATTCATTGGTTCAGGTGGTCTTTTCAAGTACCATCAGCTCCTATGTTTCACCTGGTATCCAGCTAAACCAAATGTAGATCTGAAGTCCCTGACCTTTTTAAGGAAGGTTGTATATGAATCTAGTTTTCTTATGCAATGCTATTTCTTCCTCCCCAGTGGGGAGCTTTGGAGGTGGGTTTTTTTTAGTGTTTGGGCATTTTAACATGGAATTACAGAGAAAGTATGGCATGAACATGGTATTGTACTACGTCTTCAGGCAAATAAAACATTATGAAAGCTTTATAGGCATCATTCCCACCAGAAAATGTCTTCTACAGTAAATGTTGCTGTTTTCCTACTCCAAAGTGAAACTACTGCTTTTAACAAAAAAATAAATATAAACGCCTTTCCCAAACAGGCGATGAAAAAGAATGAAATAGAGCTGCGGCACACATATAAGACTCCAAAGTAAAAAGCTACCAAAACCTTTAAATTTTTTGTTAGTGTTTCCAACACTGTACTTAGGAAAATATTCCACCACCACAAAATTGAGAGAAACTCAATTCATCTGGGGAGAACTTTTGAGATCACAACGGTCAGAAATACTACAACAAGTAGATATATATAAACTGGTATAAACAGTACATGAATATTAGGGTATTACCAATTTTATACCAGCATAATAAATTTAAGAGGATCTTAAGCAGTGTGACTGAAGTAAGTGTCAATAAGGTGCAACAAAATATAAACCAAACTCCTGCCCAGGCTATCTGAACACATCTTTATCTCATCCCTCCCATACCCCGAACTCACATTCCTCTACGCATCAGCAGACTGGATGTAGGATTAAGAGATTCAGACCAAATTGAAACACGGCAGGTCCTTTGATTTTAGGTTACACTCTGATATGTTTCTTCATACTCGCAGAACCACATTTCAAGGTTACGTGTCCCCATTCACCTTTAGGCCTGCCTTCAGCCATACTAGTTGAGTACAGTCCTTTTGGCCCCTTCACAGATAAACTCCACAGATACAGCCAAGAAACCAAGAAACCTGCAGTGCTCTAGTTTAGCACATTGTTTCAGTTGCTGACTCCAAAGTAAGCATTTGAAGAGAATCGAAATAAGCAGGTGCTAAAAAGCAAATGGTGGTAACAGCAGGACCTCTTCTGAAACACTTCTGCTTCCCCATTTACCGCTGTTCCTCAGAACGTGCAAAGATGGATGTAGGATTTACATTGCTAGTAGAAATTACTGATGTCTTTGGTAGGCATTAGAGACAATATATTGGTTTTTTTAGTTTACATTTTTCCCCCCATCAATTTAACATGAGAATTGTGCCTATCATTAAAATATAACTTCAAAGATTTTCAGCAGCTCTTGAAATGGGCCTGTTTAGAATAGTGTACATATATTTGATATAACTCATTACTCTGTGTTTTTAAGCAGACTCTACAGGTATACTTTTTGCCAAGTAAGTAAATATGAAATATCTGTAGTATGAGACAACAACGCCAGTAGTATATTATTTTGAGAGAAATATGGAAGCACATCTTTCCCAAATAATGTTAGCAAACTTCATTCACTCAGAAAAAAAGCCCTTCTTACACTGTAGTGCTTTTCTAGTGTTATACAGACTTGAGGAAAAGGGAAAACATATTAGGCATTTTAAAATAATACGAAGGAATGACTCACAGTTATCTGAAAAAGGTACAGCACTCCATCTTCCCTATCGAATTCAACTTTGACACAAATGTTATCAAGCCTCAATGTTTCAGTACAATGCAGTTAGTTGTCTCTGTACTTTCTGCCAATGTCACAAGAGCTCCCAAATAAGAAAATGACTGTCAGCAATCTAAATTATGATATAACATACTAAAAAAGTTACAAAAACTGAACTTTACTGTCAGACACAGTATTGATTCTTTCAGGAAGAAGATGAATTAAATCGGTTTATGGAGAGGAATCTCATCATAACATTCCCTATGCTATGACTACTAGGCATGATGTAGACAAGTTTATTGTGCCATTTATGCACTAATTTATGTTGCATTCTTTTTTTAAAGGATAAATATACATAGATAAATTGTATCCATGGTTTCATAATATTTTCCGTTTTTTATCCACATATGGAAAGGAAACCATGAGACAAAATTCACTAAGCACGGCAGGGAATCTGATTCAGACATGGGACATAAAAGAAAAGTTGCCAACAGTTACCAATGTTTGAGCTTTTTAGCCTATTTCCACTGAAGGGAATGCAGCTGAAGATGAGGACAAAGTGGCTGAATTCGTTTGCTTAATGTCAACAGACATACTGACTCCAAGCTGAGGGATGCTGAGGGACAGACATCGCTTGTCAGGAAGATAGCGATTTTCTCATACATACGTCTCAAGCACACAGACAAATACAGATTGGCAAGAACTTCAGGATATTTCTACTGCTTTGAAAATGAATAATATAAAAGGAGTAGCCATTGCCACTGCTGTTAACTAAAGGTACCAGGAGGTATGGGCAAAAAATAGTTAACCCCTTTCTGACCCCACCATTTTATACTGGATTTCTTCAAGCCTTTCTCTGTCACAGTTCGTGAAGATGAATGCAGACAACATGGAATCAGACAAAAAAGCCCTCTGGTTACATCCCTGGTGGCTGCAGAATGGCAGAGGTGTGCACATTTAGAAAGCTGGAGGAAAGACACTGACAGCATTACCATCATCTGGATGTGAACAATGTATGGCTGGATTGTACCACCTCCCTTAACACCTGCATGCTAAAAGCAAGCAGTTTTATAAAGAGTAGAGCCTGCATAGACAATGACCTATTAGTCATATTATAAAAATTTTAAGAGCCCTCCTAAGCAGTTTGAAACAGAAGTCACAAATAAATAAACGCCTGAGAATTTGATGAGTAATCAAGTGCTAATATAGAAGGGCTTTCCTCCCAGCCCAAGGTTGTCAAATACTCTGGATCACATTATAATAGTACCATAGTACAGAGTTTTACAGTAATGATCTTTTAATTATTATTTCTACAGTGAGGGGACTGCTGATTTGTGTTGGTCATATTGGGCCTTATTGCTTTTGTAGATTGAGCTAAGAGTTACTTAACAAATTAATATATAATTTTAAGTCTCTTTTCTTGCTAGTTTGCAGTTAGCAAACAGGTGTCATTTTATTGGCTTCCACAGGTTGCCTTTGGCTTTGTTATGCTTCAATAAGATGTCTAGGTACAGCTCTGAGTTGTTCACTCAGTTGTAATTAATTGAGTATTTAAACACAGAATATTAGTAAACCTACAAAGGGAACAGCAGAAAACCTCATGACGGTGCAGCCTCCCTAACTGCTAATAAAAATGCACCTTTACCATTTTTTTTTTGTCCAAGCTGATACCTGGAAAATCAGGGTGCAAACTACAGTGCAACTTTAAAGAACTAAAAACTAACCCCCAAACCGAGCTTTCAAACAGGCTACCTCAACAACAATAGCATTTGTCACCTGAAATTCCTCTCATCTTTTCCATTTTTTTCTGTTTCTTCTTGTGCATGTGACAAGCCAAACCAAGAGGAGGACCTCCCTGACTGACATGGTTCCCTGAGCTGCCCTAACAAATCCATGACCTGATGGGTCAACAAGTTATAGTAACAGAATGGAGAAATTGTATGGTGGGATTCCTTATGACACTTTTGGAAAGGGACTTTTGCTGCAAGAGGCTATGAAAGTGTGCCTGAAGCTTCCCAAAGCTATACTTCGTCCTGCACAAGCTAACATCCTCATTGTCTGATGCCGCACACAGCAATGGCAAGGGCCTAGTTAGAAGTCAGATCAGAGCAGTGAGTTGGTGCCAACCGCTGATCAATGCTGCAACCTGTTAATGCCATCCTTGGAAGGCAGATGTTCTCAGACTCCTTATTTTGCAAAAATTTCCTGAGGTTTTAATATCTGCATTTGTGCGTCGTGGTGTTTCCATGCCTGCAGCAGTACCTGAGTCTCAGAGTTCCCCTGCGGCACTGCTGGTGTGTGTCTGTTCTTCCATTCTGCTTCTGCTGGAGATTTTGTTCTTCTGTTCTTGCTATGCACAGCAGCTATACCCTCAGGCTTCTCTGTTGATAACCAATGGGAAGTTCAGTACATATATAATTTTTTGTGTGTGTGTGCAAGAAATCAAATCCTTTCTACCTCTTTTCTTCATGACAAGGCCACAGTTTGTTACCTTTATCATTCTGGTATGCCAGCCTTTCACATACAACCATAACTGCCCAGTCCAACTCTACATCAGAAATGAGTAAGGAGCTTAATCACATGACAAAGAGATGTCTTCATCCCCATATGTCTAACTTAGTTTTTTTAAAGCACAAGCCTTTTTTATGTGGCTAATTCAAAATGTATATCAGACCCTCTTTTGCCAGCTGCTGTTCCATAATACCTGGAAGCTGGATAACCCATCAATGATACAGCTTTTGAAGGTCCCAGAGTGGAAAAGAGAAGTGGCGGTCACCATTATTGATATGACTGGAGGCCTATAAGAGCTTGTTAACTGTATCTGCGAGTGGAAGAATCAGCAAGGAGATTAGCAAAGACGTAGGTGGACCCACAGAGTTTTCTCTCTCAACTAACATGACAGATTCAACAGTAAGAAGGGTTTCTCCAAAGGAGCCAGACAACCACTGATAAGCTGCTAAAGTAAGTGCCAGTTGACTAACCAACAAACAGTCCCTTCTCTCCTGCCTCTTTCCTCCCTCAGTGACAGCAGTGATAGGAAAGAAAGGACCAGACAAAAATGGTTTCATTTTTTCCATTAGGAAATTCTTTGCAGAAAGCATTTAAAAAGGTCTTTGTGAAGAGAACCCAAACAAACAGAAGAAAAAATGAAACAAAAAAGCAAACAAACAATCAACTTCCCTTTATTAATAGTCCTTTCCATGACCAAAGTCATACCATTAGTGTTTCTAAAAAGATCCTCGTCTTTGATTTTAATTCTGTCAGGTGTTGGTGCATTCAGGATGGTCATGTAGTTCACAGGTAAGCAAAGTCACTGTTCTATTTTTATAGGTATGTCCTTAAATTATAACTCACAGAATAAATGTTTCAACAGCTTTTATGTATGCAGTGAGCATAAATGTCACAACCTCTGTTGTCTCTTTGGACTCATTTGAGGCCTTCCTTTCCTTCATTTCTGGGAAAGAAGAGTCACTCATAGCAGTACATTCCTCCAGGGTTTCAGGTTCAGTGGTTGGAGTAATGGCAATAAATTCATCAAAATGCGCATGTTAGGCTACGGCGTGGGGCTGTTCCTACATGCCTGTTTTGTGTAGCTTGTTTTTCTGCATAATTGCTTGAGGTGCTTGGTTGTATTTCAAGCCCATTGAACAGTCAGATAAGTTGGATGGAAATTGTGTTGCAGAAGTGAACAGTCCTTCTGCTCCCCCCCTCCACTCACTCTGCTTTCAATGTTTGTTTCAGATATTCATCCCAGTCCTTCCCTCTTGCCTACCTGTAAACCAGGAGCTGAAAACTGCCTTGTTAAAAGAGGAGGAAATTGTTGGCCAGACATAGCAGGATCTACCAGTAGCCTATGGTGCAATAAAGGGTTAAACAGCCAACAGAGCCTGTCACTACCCAGAGGTGAGAGAAAGTATGGAAAAGGAGCACAAAACGCAAAACCAGGAATTTACAGGTTGGGCCATTGGAAGACTGACTATATTTCAGCTACTAATTCCCATGCAATGTTAGCATACAGTTAACTGACTAGTGAATGAGTAGCTGAAACAAGTACATTTGCTAAGGCAGCGAGGGATTTGTTGAGTCAAGTTACAGCCACCACCCTGTGGAAGTGAATCTGGAGAAGCACAGTGTGAATGCCAGGGTCGTACAGGCAGGAACGCAAGCTCGTGTGTACCTGAGTATCTCCTAAAGATAAATACCAGCAGTGAATATACACTGTTTATAGGCTTTAAGTTTTGAAAAGTGATTTAGAAATTAGCAGATGACTTGACCTGTGCCACTCATTCCTCATATGCATTTGGTAAATTTAATTGCTGAAATCACTTCACCCAGCAGAAAAGTTCCCAGCAGCTTCAGTGAAGCTAGGACTTTATTGTAGATATGCTACTGTCATTTGTCTCCAACACAGCTGAGCACCACTTTTTGAGAGTGCCAAAGTAACTGTAAGCCACACTTGTGAACTGAAAATGCTATCCTTTATTCCCTTGGTGCTTCAGTTGACCAGACTTAAAATGGAGATGGGATTTAAGGTTTACATGGTTTGCAAATGTCCCTATTTACCCGAGTGTCATTTTTGTCACAAAAAAAAAGTATTTTTGTGGCTGGAGCAGATCTTCAATTCAGTCTGTTGCTCAGTGCTCCCACAGCCTTACCAGCACAGTGGAGGTAGGAGCAAGGATCTAGAGCTACTGGCAAATTAAATTACATTGATCATTGCAGCAACCAAAGTGTGTAAGCACAGTTCCAATGCCTGTCACCATCGTGGTCTGGCTCAGCCCAAGCCCTTTATTATGTGTTGAGGTCTATTGTACCTGCATCTGTGGTGTAATGGAGGCTTGTTGAACTCTTAGCATTTCCATAGCAAATATCAAACATATTTGAAGATACACGTCACAACTAATAATACATATTTTAAAGCACTAGTTTAAGGAACTATAATGCATGCAGGAAATTGTGCACACACAATAACTTCAAGATACTCAGAGTCATTATAAGGACTACATTTTTTACCTTGCACTTTTCAGTTTATGTAATATATCACATTGCCTTCAAAATTTGTTAAGCTGCAAATAAACCTACTTGCTGGGAAATTATATAAAAGATGGTCTATAGCAGGAAAATTAGAACTTAGGAGTTATAATACTGCACTGAGTATTTCTAAATCCCTGATAACTGCAGATTTCCTGTAATTTATGTAACATATTGTCCTAGTTTTGGCTGGGATAGAGTTAATTTTCTTCCTAGGAGCTGATACAGTGCTGTGTCTTGGATTTAGGAGGACAATAATGTTGATAACACTCTGATGTTTTGGTTATTGCTGAGCAGTGCAACTAAGGACTTCTCTGCTTCTCATACTGCCCTGCCAGCAAGGAGGCTGGAGGTGCACAAGAAGCTGGGAGGGGACACAGCCAGGACAGCTGACCCCAGCTGGCCAAAGGGATATTCTATACCTTAAGACTTCATGCTGAACAAAAAACTGGGAAGGCTGGCCAGGGTGGTGGGGCCGGTGCTCGGAAACTGACTGGGCATGGGTCGGTGGGTGGTGATCAATTGCATTGTGCATCACTTGTTTTGTATATTCTTTTATAATAATAATAATAATTATAATAATTATTATTATTATCATCCCTTCCTTTTCTGTCCTATTAAATTGTCTTTATCTCGACACATGAGTTTTACCTCTTCCAATTCTCTCCCCCCTCCCAGCAGGGGGGAGTGAGCAACTAAGCCCCACGCAGCCACTCCCTCCCTCCCCCCGGTAGGATGGGGGAGAGAACTGGAAGAGTAAAAGTGAGAAAACACATGGATTGAGCTAAAGACAGTTTAACAGGTAAAGCAAAAGCTGTGCATGCAAGCAAAACAAAATTTGGCAAGGAACTAGTTCACCATCTCCCATGAGCAGGCAGGTGCTCAGCCATCTCCAGGAAAGCAGGGCTCCAACAAGCTTAATGGTTACTTGGGAAAACAAAACACCATAACTCCAAACATCCCCTCCTTCATCTTCTTCCCCCAGCTTCAGATGCTGAGCACGATGTCATATGGTGTGGAAAATCCCTTTGATCAGTTGGGGTCAGCTGTCCCAGCTGTGTCCCCTCCCAACTCCTTGTGCACCCAGCAGAGCATGGGAAGCCGAAAAAGCCTTTGTCTAGTGTAAGCCCTGCTCAGCAATAACAAAAACATCTCTGTGTTATCAACACTGTTTCCAGCACAAATCCAAAACACAGCCCCACACTAACTACTATGAAGAAAATTACCTCTATCCCAGCTGACACCAGGATAACCAGCTTCAGCAGACTTTGTGAGGTACTCCGTTAACTGCTCTGGTGGAGAGTGTGTTTGCTCTGTACCCTAGCTCAGCAGGAGAGCAGACTAAGATTCCTAAATCAGTCATTTTCTTTTTTAAAAAGGGGAGCATCTAAACGTAGTATTTGACCACTCTGTTTGTCAATCTAAATGACACAAGATTTCTGAAGTGATAAAGCTATAACTTTTTACTCACACATGTAGTTTGCTTTATAAAGCATTTAAAAAGATAATTTTTTTGTAACACTTTATGCAGTTATAAGTCTTCTTCATCACAGTGTACTTTTAAAAGTTTCTTATTTATTACCCAGGTAACTCTTCTGCCTCAGCTTTTACAATATCCGTACCAAAGCTACACTGTTTCCCTACGTCAGCTGTAGAATGATACAAAACGACTGAAGTGCTGCAAACATCCCTTCACAAACAGCTTGACAACTCTATACACTGGTTGAAAGTTACTAGAGCACAGTTTATTTTTAGGGCAGCTTCAGTCTTCCTTATTGGAATTCCATTTATTACAGTCAAAAGAATACAATTCTGATTGCTGCAACTAATTAGCAGCTTAAAGTAAACAGAAAAAGAAAGGCTGAAAGACAGCATTTATTAACTTTATTTGCATGACTAGTGGAGGGAAGAATTATCTAATGCTTCATCCATTTTTCCATTAAGGCCTAATTTAAGACATTGACTCATGAATACATTTCAGGAGAACAATTTACAAGTAAAAATGTGTCTTCAAAAGATTTAAAAATAACTCAGTTGTTACAACAAATTACTAACTACCCAAAGGATGTGTAATTCCCTTGGTTGTCACCACCTACCATCACAATTCATACATTTGCAGGGAGATGATACAGATACCTTACATACGACACTGCAAGTGCACTTAGTTTTTTCTTTGTTTACAAAGTTATTTTCCTTCATATAGGAATAATAGAAACAAAAGATAACTTCAGAGGTGGATGAAGGATACAAGAGGTGAATTTCCGCAGAGTATAGACACTATGTTCACCTAAATGAAACCACCAAACCCCAGCCCTAATTCTGAAGGTATATTGAGGGCAGCTCTCATGCATGCAGCTTCCTTCGATGCCTCAGCATTTCTTAATTAATGTATCAAAGAGTTCCCAAAATGTTGCACTGTGTTGTTTGTTCTTAAGCTTGAATAGAAATAGGAAAAAAATTGCAGTGAGGTTTTGCACACTGAAATATCCTGAAGATGTTCTTTTATACAATCTGCCAGAACACACAAATGCAGGCAAATTGTGGATTAAACACTCTCACTTCAGTTTAACCCCTGGCTTGAGTATCCTATCAGAACCCAGCAGGCTTCTGAACAGGCATACCAAGGAAAATTAACTTCTAATTTGCTATAGAGGGCTAGGCATGAGTACAAACTGTTTAAGTGTTTGCCAAGCAGAAGTGTCCACTTTCACTGTTTCACTTGGAAAAAAAGACCCATAAGCTGGCATACACCCAGATACTTGGCAACTTGAAATTAGGATAGGTGATTCTGACTCCAGAGAAGGTTGAATTCCATTGTGCTACCGCTTTACATGAGGAGAATAACAAAATGTCATCTCCAGACCAGATGGCAGGACAATAATCTTCAATCAGAAGACAAAACATGACATGTCAACCTTTGAAATGTTAATATCTAAACAATCTTGCACATTGATTTTGCAGCTACAAGGAAAACTGTATATAGTCTATGAGTCAACCAGGAAAATTTTAACCCTTGCTCAGGCATCTGCAATTTTTTGTTAGCTAGTATATGGGTTAAGCAAATTCTTCTCATAGATTCCCAATTAATTTAAACATCAGCTAATTAAAACATCTTCATTTGAACAAATTTTATGATCCTTAGGCTCCTTCTTAGGTTATGAGATCTAAAAGAAGCATGTAGAAAATCAGGACTTACCCCTACCTCTCTTAAGTTAAGGCATAACTTTAAATTACTTAAATTTAAAACTTTATAGATATGTTATTTTAAATGCCTGAAAAGTTAGAAAGTACGTAGAACCTCTACCTGCCTAGCCAAAAGGAATGATGTTAATAATCTTATATTTAATGTTGCACCTCTTTACTGGAACACTTCCATCATACTTTACAAACTATATTGAAAATGTATCAAGTAACACTCCAGAGACATGGCAAAAGTGGCCTGCATAATGGAGGTTCCTTTCTCATAAAGCTGGAGAGGACCTGAACTCTAGTGTTCACCTGGGGACACTTCAGAATAGTCTCCCCAAAACAGAAGGAAGCCTAATAAAGCTGTAAATATTTCAATTATAGGTGCATACACACACATCCATATCTGTATCTATAGTTATGTCTGTATATAGATATGTACATTTTGTCTGCATATGCAGCACAATATAAATTAATATACATACACCTCATGGATTTGTATACGCATCACACCAACTCTCACAAACACTTGGTGTTTTAATACCATCCCTCATGCATCAGCATGGAACATAGACTTTCTTAGCCAATTGAGTTGTTCTTTTTAAGTATGTGAAAAAAATCATGAAGTATCTTAAAATCAAAATGATTTGGTGGAAAAGTAATCTTCTGCTTGAAAATAACGAGTGTGGAATATAGTCCTTTCTTCATATTCTTCCTTCTCCAAAGAACTGATAATACCACAGCTGTGCAGCTTCTTTCTGTCTTGAGATTCTCCTAATTCTGCTGAGGGTCTCAAAAGTAGATACCTGTTTCAAAGTGAGATTATGGTACAGCAGCATTTTCACTGCCTAGCAAGTCCTACTTACCAAACTTCTTTGCCCCGATTTTACACCCTTTTACCAGCTTCATTCAGTGTGGTCAACACAATCAATATGACCTTGCTTCATCACTACCACCACTCGCACCTCACAAGTTTGTTATATTCACTTTCCTCTCTGCCAGCACCTCTTGCCTCCCCATCTCCAGCTACTACAACTCTTGCCCTTAGCTTAAAACTTGTGGTCCCCCAAAGCTTTCAAAGCCACTTCCCTTTCCCTGACTTTCACTCTGAGCTCTACTTGTCAGTAGAGAGCTCCTCAGTGACCAGCCCTCACCCTTCCTTTATGCCACTTCAAGCCGCTCCATCCACCAGCACCCCTGCTTTGCCATCCCTGTCCCATGAGGCAGTGCACTATTGCATGCCACTGTGATTGCAGCTTTGGTGCCTGGTTCCCCAGCGTTTAAGAAGTTTGGCACCTCGTGATAGACCGAGACAGACACCTGCCATGTAGGTACATAACTCTGAGCTCTTTCCACCTGGAACCCATGGCCCTGAATTCTCCAGTCTGTAACTGCAAGAAAGCTTCACTTCTCCCTTAACAGTTAAGGAGACCACATTGCTAATGTATGTGGAAGAGTGCTGCCTCTCCAATGATGAAACTGCACAGGGACAAAGAACATATGTAATCCCCAGACATGAGAAAAAAAGTACTCGCCTTTGTCCTCATGTATACTACTTACAATCTCCAGGTGCCCTCCTTAAGGTCTTACTGCATTCCACTAAAACTGTTAGGTTCACTTTTTCACTGAAGTGCTATTCTTACTACTTTGCAACTAATTAAAAAGGTTTTATGAAATATTTCTGGCAAATACACCCACGTCTCCCATGATACCACTACATGCCCAAGCTGGCAAAGCAAAAGAGTGTATGGAGGGAGGCAGGTCTGATGCGAAATCCATTGATGGCTACTCTTATTTGTTCTACTGGACTTATGTTCAAGATCATTTGGCTTATTAAAACAAGTGGGAATCTGTCACAGTATCCCTAATCTTTGTTAGCAGATGTCTGCCTTTGGACCATATGTTGGGTATAATCACTTTCAGTTGCCATTTCTACTGCATGAGGAGCAATTTGGCAACTACCTCCTCTCATCTGAGAGGCATCTGGCACAGACAAAAGCAAGCCCTGTGGATTTTTCTAGCAAAGAGAAAGATATTGAAAGCAAATTATGAATATCAAAGACTGTATCTGGAATGTGCTGATAGTGCTTCCACAGCTATTTGCATATTTGTCTTCAATTATTTAGTTTCCTGTATGCACATTTGTTATAGGACGTTCATAATGTACAGAAACATTGAAATATATGACTGTGTAGAAAGTGAACAACAATTTCATCATATCATGGTTTTCATCAGAGCAACGGTACCGATGTTGTTCTGGTGTTCAAGATTCCCCTCACCTGTTGCACCGTAGTCACATACTTCATGCCACAAATTTGCACTTCATTACGACCAGAATTTGTTGGTCTTTCTGTGTCTTTTGGTCATGAGCACAAAAGAAGAAACAGAAAAAGGACTGAGGGAAATTTAGTGGAAAATTAGTAATTAAGCTTATGTAATTTTTAAGTCAAAGCTGTGAAGTGTTAAATGTTTGTGATGAAATACATCAGGACTATGAAACTGGTCATAAATATTCTTCACAGTCTCTTTTGCCATTTTTCAAACAATTCTCAGAATTTAAATGTCTTTCAGTTTTGACTAACTCTTTTAATAGATGAACATAAACCAAAACCAGTGTTATTCACGCTGGTTCCTTCTTGGTCCTCATGTTCCGTGTTGGGTGTTATGATTGCTATCACACTATAAAAGCCTGATATGCCATCTATTTCATCTGGCAATGATAAGTAGCAATGTGTTCTTTAAGGCTTCTTTTTATTTTAAAGTGCTTTATCACTATAGGACTACTCCTTTCAGACACAATAAATGACTGCATTTTGACACGTTATAAGGCAAAGCTCCAATTTGTAGCAATATAAATAAATCTTCCCCTTCTCTCACACAATAAAAAACTACTGTGTTGCTGGCACAACTGTGAGTATGTTAGGGACTCCTGCCAACCCAGCTATGCCAGCGACACAACTTACTTCTGCACATCTTTGACCAATATGATTATTATTCTGAAAGAACTGTGGTCTGTGGGAGTAACTTCTGGTTAAGAGTTTCATTTCCTGATTGAGGCTCAAATTCTGATTTCCAAGCACAGCGATACAAAGCCAATATAATATCAAACACCAAGTTGATTCCAAATCCCACGTCTATAGAGGAAAGTCATTTGGTAGATTACACACAAACAAAAACGCGAGTAGAATCTGAACTGCTGATGAGAGAGCACCACAAAGATTCACTTGTTCAAAACCTCACAAATTGCAGGCAGACTTTACTCAGCATGAGTAAAGGTGGCAGACATACGACAACGTTTAAAACAAACACAATCACAGATGTTTTAATCAAATGGTGGTTCAAATTTAATTGAAATAAGCTTAAGAATTCCCAACGTCATTAATTGTTCAGTTCTGTATGTACAGTATGGATGGGAGAAAAGAGACAGAGGCTGACGAGGGGCATATTAGAGAAAGCGTCCCAGGAGCTTGTTTCCTTAGCAATTTACAAAGCAAATGAAGGTAATCTGAAACTTCAAATCTTACAATATCTGCTTTATTAGACTTTAGTTTCTTGTTTCTCTTTTCTCATTAGAAAACTCTCTTAAACACTAAAACCTCTATATAGCTCCTTCACCTCTTTCAAATCCCTTTCTCTAAACTCTTAGGCATATATTAGACTTTAAACTTGGTACATGAATTAGTTCCTTGTGATACTGTCCCACAGTGGGTATTTTACTGATCTAATAAAACCACAATGAAATTACTGTACACAACTTAATATTGGAGCCCAATTATTGATTTTTAGGGCTTTATTTCCAACCCAAAAGTGGCAGCATGTTTGAAATCCATGCAACTAGATCCGTCTTTGGCAAAGAACCAGCCAGCCATAGCGACATACTGTTCGAACATTACATTTTCCTCCGCTGCTCCAAGAGCCAGGAAATGATGTGTGCGTGTGGATACATATAATATAGATGTCACTCAATCATCCTCCACCTCTCTAATTATTTTTATTGAACCATTGCTTTTCAAACAGAGATGCCAGGACTGTAAGAAGGATGATGGCATCTCAGTGGGGACATGACAATAAAGTAATTTAGTACTCTAATTTGATGTCAGTACCAAAGTGTCATTTCTCCAGATTGAAGGGCTTGGGAAGAAGCTTAAGTATCTGATACAACTAATATCACAACCCAAGTGGCCTTGTCTGTGCTATGGTATTAATTTCTGCATTAATCTTGCTTCAATATAAGGAAACATTTGAGAGTTATCTGGTAAATATTTGTTCATGAGGGCGTTCACACTGTAGTCACTGCATTCAGGACTGATCCAAAAAAATTCCCTTAATTTCAGTAAACTTGAAATGGAAGTGTAATAGTTCGTTCATACAACCAAATTGGTGGAAAATTTTGTGATATACTATTCAGATTTCAGTGCTCACATAAAATGTAAAGCTTACAGAAAGCATAAACTAGTAAAGTACAAACAATGCCAATGCATAGGAAAAAAATCCAAGAGCTCAGATCCCATCCTGAAATGTATTCCCAAAGTAATAGCCTAAATGCTATATTAAACTGAAGTACTTATTTCCCTTTTCTTTGAACCTTCTGAAAACAACGGAATATGAGAAAGAGCAGCAAAGTGTGCAGTAGGAAATTAAATTGAAGGAAGAAAGTAAAGCTAAAAAAATGGACAACTGTTGAACCTTTGTAGAACTCGGAGCTCTAACTTAATTTTCTTAATTTAGTTTTCTTCTTCACGTAAATCCTCTCATTTCTAGGAAACCTCTGTGAATGATTTGACACTTTTCCAACCAGTCTTTTATTCATTAGAACATATTAATGTCTCTAAAGAGGCTTAGTTTTTATGTGGAAACAATTTTTGAACATGGATGGATTAGCAGAGCACTTTTCAATTCATACAACAATTACACGCATGTATCAAACCATGTCTGTACCACCTACTTGCTACCTAGAGGCAGATTATTCACCGTTATTTGTCATGAAACAAGCAGCTGAACTACCTATGCAATACTCAAGATACTGAAAAATAAAGTATATAAAATGAATATATAAAAAGAGTGTTTCACAGATGCTCGTACGAGTAGAAATAAAAAAACTAGCAGGTGAGAGCATTTTGCAAAAGTCTTTAGAAGCCAGTAGCAAAACAAAGTGTCCTGTAATTAGGGAGTGCAGTCTAAGACATATATTCAGGATATTAATCTAATTATTATGATGATTCAGAGCAGATATGAAGCTGGGAATGTCACATGGTCTCTTCTGTTTATAGAAGAACTTACCCCCAACAAAAGTTAAAGCACAAGAATACGTTTTGTACAGAAAGATGGGAGCTGTAATGACTCACCATGAGAAGAAGTAGTGAGCAGTAAGCTATGTTAACTATTATCTTCTATGAAATGTCTCTGGATGTATGTTCAGCGCATCCATTTGATCTTAAGGCACTGCTTTTTTTGCCTTCTAAACACAAGAGCTGTCTGCAAACCTTTGAAAACTGTTTCCATAATGGACCCATCAGACTATGTTGTATGATCTTAAATATTATCCCCTCCTACCATTCTAGAATCTGTACTGCTATTTTAGTCAGACGATTACATTTCCATACGTGAGGGAAAGATTAAAGAAAACTGAAATTATATCTCAGATGCCTGTTCTCTCACTCATTCATAATTCTATGTACAAACCATAGCAAAATGGATTCTGAGCCTGGAAACTCCCATATATAATGCTTTGATTAAGGCTGAGAGTCAGACATTCTGAAATTGTCTCCAGTTCAAAGCTCCCTTTATTTTATAATGCTTATGACATTTCTTCATTACTTATAAGGAAATCATCTGAAGAACAGATATCTAAAATTGGGAACGGTAATCTGCTTTTGATGGAAAATCAGAGACCAGTAGGCTATCTTCCATACGCAACAGTAATCCCAGTCCATCCATTCTGAAGATTTACAACAGCAAGAGTGAATTAACAGTATTCTAACTGTAGAAATTGCTTCTCAAGTTCACGTAATCAGAGTCTGAATTCAATATACAGTTCCTTGTTGAGTAAGCAAAAATAAGCTAACAAATATGCAGCTTGTCAGTTCCAATGAACCCAGACTGCAGAGAGTTGACAGCATATAGTCTCTCATACAGCTAAAAAAATTACAGATTGTAGCATGAAAGATTACACATTGTTAAGCAGTGTCAAACCACATTGGCAGTTTTCACATGTCAAATGTGTAATTACATAAGGATTACTGCTAGAAAAGCACAAGATCTGGGTGATGTGAGCTGAGTGCCAACTCAGCCATTCATGTGAAAACAGTTAGTGTATATGTGCACTTTGAATTAAAAGGAAGCTGTGTTTCAGTTAATTTGCTTTTCCTTTTGTTGGTTTTTGTTTGGGGTTTTTTTGTGTGTGTGTGTGTGCGCGTGCACGTGATTATGGCTCTGGTGCTATCACTGATGCTACATTGCAGTCTGTAAAGATACTCTTCCAACCTGAAAGCATGGTCTTCATACAGAAGCTGACTGTTTCTGGCATGCCACACTGGTACCTGTACACTAGCAAGGAACAAGATAGCCCCTGCTTCACATTCACTTGCCTTTGTCAGTATGAGGCAGAGTTGCAATGTTATTTTAAATAAGATGCTTACTTTCTTTTTTTCAGTGGTGCTATGAAACAAATCTATCTGCATTCAGCTACCACAGGATGGAGAAACAGAAAAGAAGATTGTAGAAAGGTGCAAATGGACCAGTTGGGGGTCGAGAAAAGAAACTTGTCATAAGGCTAAATGTCATAAAGGTCACTGAGATGGCCAACAGATCTCACCACCACCTGCACAGTTTTGAAAAAACAAGCATAATTCCAGTACTGTGACTAGCTGTGACTTTACAGTGACCTCAGGCTGAATTTTAGTAGTCATCTGCTATAAACAGTTACTATTAACTTTGTATTCAGTTTTTAAAAAATGGGAAAACTAACCCAATTTGTTGTAAGTGCATAAATGATAGAAGTTTATTTTAGGACAAATAGATGGTTATTTCTTCACAGAAAGAACAACATTACATCAACCAGAAGTTAACACAAGCCAAGCAGAACCCAAATCTTCACACGTATTATCAAAAGAGAAAAAAATACAGATTCAGAGTCTAAACAATGGGTGGAAAGCCCTCTATGAGCAGAAAGAAAAAGATTAGGTCTAGAAACTTCTGATTTAAAAATTAACAACATCTGGCAGAATTTTTTAATTTTGATGAAGGAAGGAAATCTACTCTTCGGCAAAATATTTCTAGCCATTTTTATGCTAGTCTAGTGTTAGCCTTTGTTAATCCTAACTGGCCAACAAAACAACAAACACTCCTGTGCATTCCAGTATGAAGCAAAGCAGAGATTCTGCCATGTGGTAGCTACAGAGACAGGAAAAATAACAAAAAATTAAAGCCATGCTTTTGACTTTGTCCCAACGCTTCAAGTTAAAAAGTGCAGGCAGGATTTTTCTCCTGTTCATTCGGTAGCTGAGCTACCTGGCAGCAGCTGCCTACACTGGAAATACTGGGATATTTCAAGCAACATTTGCCAGCTAACTGGAAAGAAGAACAGAGAGATGGAATTGGTCCATGATTGTTTTGAGAAAGAAGCATTCTTATTGCTTTAACATACTCCTAACTTGCTTCAGCTCATACAACAGGAAACTCTTTTACAGCTTGTTGCCTTCTGTAGGGAATCAAAGACCAACAGCTTCTTTAAGAGTAATACTCGCCTAAGAGGTCACTTCAGTGACACGTTCTGTTTCTTGTGGTTCATGTGCCTCTGGACCATCACAAACTATATTACCAAAACAAACAGTGTAAAACTTATTGATGATGGAAAAAAGCAATTATACATTCTAAAACACAAATTCAGTTTTGGATTGCTCAGTAGAATTCAGCTTCTGCAGCCGCATGTTAGGATGTAAGAGGCAGCAGTTCTGCAACAGTGGAGAATCCCACGCGTAGCTCAAATTCAGAGCATCTTCAGAAAACATATGCTTAATAGGTAATGGTCATGCTTCACATACACAGAGACAATGCTGCTAATTAGTTCACTTTCACTTTTACTAAGTTTCACTTGGTTCACTTTTATATTAGAATGGTCATTCACCCTTGTTCTAGATAGCATCTGAATGATAGGCTGACATTTAGGGAATTCTTCCTTAAGAAGTGAAATGCAGCTTTAAATCATGGACAGGAGTTAGACTAGATGTTAAGGCTTTCGCTGATAATCTGTTGTGGCTCGCCAATGGCTCTTATTAGAAGAAAATAAAATAGTCTTATGGTGCCAAATAAAAAGAAAGAGCAATGACAGTGAAGAATAAAGTGTCTATCTGAATACTGTGAAAAGGTTAAACTGGCTGCAAAGCTGGGATCTCATGCTATCAGTAAGGCTCTCGGAAAGATTTCACTTGTGGCCTGAAAGATTTTCCTTTATGGAGGTTTTCTGGAGGGTAAAATACTCAGGCCATTCAACCATGAATTGCAGAAACAATTTTAAAAACCATATATTTATTATATGGAGTCATATAGGCAGTGCTGGTCTTTCAGAACAAGTCTTCTTCCTTGCTCCAAAGTGCCCACACACACCTTCACAGCATACACACCATGGTCATGAGGCTGAGCCATGGGGCTCAGGCATGGAGAGCAGGCCTTAAACAATATAAAAACATGCACTCAGTGGACATGAAGTCTATAGTGCCTTATTATTTTTAAATGAATATTTGGCTTATCTTTCAATTATTTTCATTCTCTTCAGCATCCTCAAACTGTTCCAAAGAGGATCCATCAGTCTGCTGCTTTTCCAAAGTTTATCATCATCCTTTCCACAGGTTTCCACCTTCTCTCATTACGTCTTTTTTGTATTACTGGTGCTATACCCAAACGTTGGTGCTTTTCTAACATTTAGGTGCTTCTAAAATTATATGTAATATATCTTTCATACTAGGCCAGGGACTGACGAAAACTTCACTTACCTAGCCAAAGTCAGGCTTGGTGACAAGGATTTGTTTCCATTCCCTGTTGAGAGGAGAGACAAGAAACCAGATCCATTTACTGAACCTCTGAAGAGTCTGAGCTGAGAACAGTCAGAACTAGATGTTTTGATATTTGAAGAAAGCACTTATTTAGGAAAACAGCAACAAAACCCCTAAGGCAATTTAGGACAGTGATTCTTCTGAAAGGAGAGATTCTAGAAGACTTAAGCAATTTGTTACACTTCCTTCAGACAGACACTTTTAGTGGTTTGGGATTTTTTGTTGTTGTTTTTTTATTTCCCAGAGAAAATTAGATCTTTATAGTCTGGTAAGGTAATTTGTATGTCTCAGGACTAGCTCAAAGGGACAGAGCATGATTTTAGAAAATAAAATTGAAGATTACCTAGAGACAGAGCTGATCAGAAAAGAGTTTCCTCTTGAGAATATTATTAATAATAATATTGTTTCCACCTGAATCAACCCCAAAAGAAAACAAAGCAACAAAAGTCAGATTTATTGTGAATCAGAGTTTTATACAAATTTTCACATCAGGACAGTGAATCATGACATTTCAGAAGCAATCTAGGCTTTAATATTCTGCGCAGCTGCTCGGTGAAACTGACTTCCTTGTTAAATCTGAAAATGTCTAAATTGTCTAGCTTCCCTTGGCAGCCTCTGAAGATGCCAGAATTTGCAGCTTCCTGGCAGTAAGACAGCACCAGTGGGACTATTCCAGCTTCCCAAAATCAATTTCAGCATGCCCAGGTTCCCAGTCTCAAATATATAATGGGTGGGAGGTGGGAAGGGCCTCAGAAATTCTCATCTGCCTCTGGCCAGGATTTTCAAGGCTTTTAGGCAGGGCTGGAAGTTGAATCCAAGTTAACAAAAGGAGTTTCAGGTTTCTTCCTTGGAGACTGGTATGTTGGAAGTAGTGGCCAGGGACCTGCCATTAGACAGTGGCAGACGCCTTCTTCAGCCACTGGCTTCACACCAGGATGTTGGTCCAAGAACATTGACCAGGTGCCACACAGGCCAGAGGGATCAGTCTACATCTCTAAGACAGGCCCACTGTGTGGGCACACCAAGGCTGGTCACTTTTTTTTTTTGAGGGAGATCTATCTGGCAACAATTCTCATTGCCAGGTAATGTAAAAGCAATGACTCTCCAAAGCCAGTTTGCTGGGAAGGCAGGATACAATCGCTCCTGAAATCCTGTGGTGTTTTGAAGTCATTATTTTGCATTTTATTAGTGAGCCATTTCCAACAAAGCACACTTTCTGACCAGCACTGCCTGGCAATGCTCTGAATTATGGTCTGAATGAAGATAGCCAAGAGCTTGACTCAGCTAATCCCAAAGTACTGAGTGCTACTTGTGATGGAGATATACACTAGGGTATCCCAGCTTTCAATGGTATCCCAAAGTGCAAGAATCTCCCATACTCCCATATATACTGTATAATACCTGTCAGCTGCACAGGGTTGTGCATACATTAAGGTGCCCCACAGGACACTCTAATGTGTAGGAAAATTAACTATGCTCAGAATGATCACTTGTATCCAGCATTGACATGCTATCTCAGCAAATCCTCTTGTTTTCCAAAAATCATAGAAACAGATTTACCCCTTTAATGATTTGTCTTCATTAGGAAAGCTCATGTAGTGATAAATGCAACTCACCTCCTTAGCTGCATTTTGTTATCATTAACAAGGTCTTTCTTTGTCTAATAGTATTTCCTATGATACTATGCAGTAGTTAGTATGCAGCTATAAGTAGCGAAAAAAAGGAATGAAATATTTCACAGTGAGGCTTCTTTCAAATTCACGTGCCTGATAACATGGCTCTTTAACTAAAAGTGATAATCATTATGAAGCAAAGCATTAATTTATGTTTGGTTCTTTTCAGGTACCAATAGCTCCAACAGAAAGGGCACTGTTTGGTAAAACTGTCAGTGAAGCAGAAACAAGACACCGTGCCCTTTCAGCAGGCTCTACAGCACGCTACAGCAGTGCTACCGCCTCACGGGGCGTGACGTCATTCCAACCAGAGCACAGCACTCCTCCTGCCAGCCAGGAATAGCTCTTCTAGCACATCCTCAAATTTGTGATTCATCAGCTTAAAGAATTTCTGACAGATTGCCTGGCACTTTTACACCCTTGATTAGAAACTATAAAGATGCCGTAAAAGTCAATATTTAATATGATTCTGTGGGGGGCCATTTCCAAGAGCCTTGCAAATGGTGAATGGTCTCAGGATCATAGTTTTGGGATCACTACCTGAATATTAAAATCCTTAGGTGAACATAGTTAATAGAGAAATAACATGGTCTAGTTTCCATTGTCTTTGTCAAACTACTGTTCTGTTCAGTCTGCTTGTGAGTCACATCCCTCTCTTTCTGCACTGCTCTGAGCATGAGCCACTTTTAGCAGGGGTTTCCTTACTCAGTATTTCTAGTCCATATAAAAGCACTATTGTTCCTTTACACGTGACAAAAGTATTTTAAAATTGACAAATATATGCAATTTAATGGGCGTCCTCAAAGTTACTGTGATTTGATAGAGGAAATAATTGTCCCATACTTCTAGCCCAAGCTTCCCTGCCTTTTGCAAAGATCAGCTCTCATTGGTCCATGATTCCACAAACTTCTGTAAGACCTTGATGAGACTCTTTTAATAAAGGCGCTTTCCAAACTAAACACTTATTTTAAAAACTATAGAGTTGACTGACTTTAAGAAGTCAAGAATGAGTATAACAAACCTAGCAAAATGCCAGCTGCAGACTAGAATAAAGAATTATGGAATTACAACCACTACTGACTCCCATAAGATTATTTCAAGTCTTCACATATTCTCATATTCTTCACATAATTTCAGTTTTGCTAGAAACACAAAGGTCAGCTAATAGTTTCTATACCTCTATTTGTTTTCCAAATTTTAAGCATAGAGTTCTGCCAACAAGATAAATTAAGAATTAAATAAAAAAAAAAAAACCACAAACAAGCAAAAAAACCCAGAACCATTTAAAAATTAACTGCTTAATTTGTTTCCAGATTTTCCATAGTATCTGGGGATAAGTTTTCAGCCTGACCTTCCCTGTTTATAAGCTCAGGAATTTTCATGAGTGTCCAGATGTGTGTGAGCATCAGATTTATAATACCTTAAAGAGAAACAATATTCATATAAAGCTGCTTTGTTCTGCTGGAAAAATAGAAAAGCCCCTAATGGATGTCTTATGTGCAACAACAAACACCACTTAAAAGAAGGTCATTTAATATTAATTTCATTTTGATATCTGCTTATTAATTTAGTCATTGTTTCCACATTCTTTGTTACTTATCTTTTCTGTGCTTTGTACAGTAGCATAGTAAGTTATTTAGTGTTAATGAATAACAAACCTGTGTGTGCTGTAGGGATGTGGGACCCTCATGGAAGCAACTCTCCCAACCACCAGAGAGACAGGAGAACTAGCAGACAGTAATTCATATCACTTACATTAAATATCAATGTTCAAGATAAGGATGGATAGCCCTCTGGAAATGCTTACTTTTCCTAGGTACCTACAGAGTGTACTTAAATGAGTAGTTCAGACTACTTTTATTGACTTAAAGTGTAAATTATATGTTTTTTCAGATAATCGGTGTTCCTGCCCTTTTTTTCCCCCTGAATATTTATTGGGTTTTTCCACAAATTTATTAACAAACCCTCCACGAACAATATGTTTCTCAGCTAAAGACTTTTCCAGTCTCATTAGAGTGCAGACTTCTTCACATTTTTTTTCTAAATCTAGTGTACTAACACCAATTAATTCATTCTTTACTTCCTTTGGAATTCCCAGTACAACACAAGAAACTTGGAATTATGTCTCTACGAAACCAACATTACTTTGATAAACGAAGCATTTTCTCATTAGCAAAAAGTATTCACGCATATGATAAAATCTCCAGCAGTGTTGGCAGCTGCTTATTAATGGCTGTTTGCTTGTTGATGCAGCTATTTATGTTTAAACGTGAGCCAATAAGTTACTGCAATGGGCATATCTGCTCCATTTCATCCATGCATATCAGATCATACTTCTGTTTCTTTTACCATTTGCACCATTTCAAACTGGGAGCTACTGCTGTTAAACTCAAGCAACCACACCAGCATAATACTAGATAAAAATGAAAAAAGAGACAAAACCCATATTTTTCATGCACATACATTTGCAATACATTATGGGTCCTTTATGCTTTTCCTGTTCATTTTCTAGGTATATTTTCTGAGATCTGATATACTAAAGTGTTCAAAATGATATTGATGAATTATTCAACAACTCTCTTAACTGTGATTTATCTGAAAGCAGAAAGAATTCATCACCAGCAGAGCTAAAATAAACATGCTCTTATGACTTTAAGATTAAATTACTGACATAAACAAAACCTGAAATTCCTTCCTATGGTGCTCTACATGAATATCAGCAGAGAAAGAAGTGGAATATTTTCTTGTAGGGGCCATAAGAGTGCAGAGACCGCCTCTCAGCTAAGGTCATACCTATTCTTCTTTCACAAGCGTAGTAGAAGTATGATGTATTAAAAAATTTCCTCCAGTTGTATTTCTGACAATAAATGGCGATATAAATTGGAATTTACAGGTATTGCTAAATGTTTCGTATAAAGCAGGTATTAAAAAGGGCAGTTTACCGAGGTTCTCTTGATGCCAGTTTCCAGCAATGAGTAAAATCTGCAGCATATAGGAGTTATATATTTTTTTATTTAACTTTACCTGGTGTGTTTTTAATTGGCCCCTGAGGAACAAGTTACCAAGCAGTGAATCCAGTCATCCCCTGGGTCCTGTAACCAGGGGCACACAGTTTGGCTTTAGTTCTATGCTTCATAATTAAGCATCCATGATGAATGCACACAGAAGATTGAAACACAGGATCCCATTGTGCTTTCACTTATTTGCAAACATTAAAAGTTTATTTTTAAGCTCAGCATTGTATAGAGGGTCTTTTCTTTCCCTCCTGTCACATGAAATACCAGAGAGAGATGGTTATTCTGGAAGACCTTTTTGTTACATGTGGACAGCATGGAAATTCAGTCCCAGACCAAATATTTGAGGATTCGTAACAGGAAAAATTATAAAAACAAAAACCAGACAAAATTCTTCTACTGCAGTAGGAGTCTTTAATAAACTAATTTAATTCTATTGGCTGACTTCATACTTACGATAAGGAATTGGAGGACTAGTGGATTTTTATGCACTTCTAACCCAGTGTACTTCTTTACATATTTTTATACATTTTCCTTTATGTTTCAAAGGAAAAATTCTCATAGTAACACCTATATCTATCAGATCTAGATCCAGCTTTCAGGCATTTTAGCTGACTAAATCCAAAGCCTGAACTAACTCAAACATCTAGTGAATATTGAAAAGTTATTATGAACTACAAAGTTGTTTTCTTTTTCCAAAAAAGATTTTTTTTTCAATTATCTTTCCAAAATTTTCATAATATTCTTCAAAACAAGGCTCGTGGTGGTAAAAAGCAAATATATATTTTAAACACAATTATTTGAAAATATTAGAACTTTTAAAGCAACTCTCTAAGACTCCATTTTGGTTACAAGTGGACATTCTCACAAAATAACTTTTATAGTCCATTTCTAGTTTTAAAAGTTTATATGTGAACTACTTCTTCTCTGCTGTATTCCACAGCTACTTGCCAGAACAACCTTATCCACATGACACCAATTCTGTTTTCACCTTGTCTCAACTCTTCTCAGACTCCCTCACCCTATAAATTTGAATGGCCTTTAACAATGGTACTTTGATCTGGGATATTATTTTAGATACAACTGAGATATTCACCATAATAGCGGTAAGTACTGTAAGCCTTCTAAAATTTTGTGCAAAATCCTGCTCTTTCAGTTTCAAAGGCATCAAGATACTACTCCATTGCTTCTTTCATAACTTCCATCTCCAGCGCTTAGCCTTGGAACATGTAAGAAATACCTAGTCTCTTGAAGTGTTAGTTTGGCGAGTATCCTAGGACAGAAAATAAGCTACTTCAATTTCTGAAATAAGCAAAAAGGAGCAAGCGACCAGCGTGGTTTAGACATTGCACAATATGGGATTTTATGTGATCTTTCTCCTCTACTGGAGTGCACACTGGTACATGCATTCTCCTTCCTGCCAAAGCACAGATTATTATACAACAGAGGGCTTTAGAAGGAATGAAAAACAATTTCTTATGATATTAGCTGCTACAATAGCATGCCTTCCATGCAAATATTTTCTTTTAAAGTTATTACTGCAAAATATTAAATGCATGTTTAACTTTATATTTGTCAGTATCCCCATTGTCTTCATACACACAGTCTTTGTAGGATTACAGCCTACATCTCTTTCCTATGGTTTTCATAGCCAGATGCTTCTCCTTAGTAATATACCCTTATAAGGAGACATTAGAAAAAAAAAAAAGACATTTCTTTCTAAATGGGTATGTTAAAATGTAATGCCTGAATTGACAGAACCTTCTGTACTTTAGAATAAAAAAAAGAAATGGAAGGCATGAAGAAAGTATATTTGTAAAAATATAATTTCAGTAAAATATACCTCCAAGCTTATATACTTGGTGAGCATAAATCTGTGGCAAAAATTTTTCTGGAAGGTTGAGAGATTATTTCTGGTTTAAGGCTTTTAAGTTATTTTTCATTGACTCTCAAATGTCTGATTATGTTGAATACTATTCCACCCTTCAAAAAGTTCCATCTGGTATCAGCAGAACAAAACATGGGAGAAAGTGTACTCCTCAATATGCAAGTAAATGTAAAAAAATCAGACCTTTATTATGCACGTTAATATTTTCAAGGACCTTTCTATACATGCTTCTATAATCTTAATCCTTACTACCTATCAGTAAAAATAATTTGAAAAGAAGAAAAGAAAACCTTCTGACAATGATCAGAAGACATGTTTTCTAAATGTTCTGCTGACTTTCAAATTTTAGCATTTTCAAAAAAAAAAAAAAATTATATCCAAATTGGGTTTTTCCATTTTTACAAGACTATAATAAGAAAGAGACAAAATAAAACCAACAATAAGCAAAAAAAGCATTAACCTGACCAGAAAGCATTTTTGCCTTGCCTTATTAAAATTTCTGAAAGCCGTAGAAGTCTTAACTGTGCTATTCTTAAGCTTTTGATTTGGACCTGTTCCAGAGCTGCACTAAAGGACTTTATTGTTCTTCTAATGAAAATCTTAAAATTAAACAAGAAGTAAAGGAAAGGGAAGAAAGAATTTAAATCAAGAGTTTTCCAAAAAGACCTCTAAGGACATTTTTAAAATTTATTACCCTGTGGCAACAAAAAAATTATGAGGGTGGGACAACAAACCAGTATCTCTGGTAGAGAGAGACTATGCAATACAAGTTGAACATAAGACATTTTGTCATCTACATTTTCTTGAAACAAATTTATGTCACCTTTCCTAAGTTCACTGCGTTTATTTATTTTAGATTAAATTAGCAAGCCTTGCAGTTTGCAGCTTGCACTTTATTTTTCTCTCTTAAGAAGCAGTTATACACAGTAACATCATTTTAAGGCGTCATCTTCCCAAATCCCATTTGGGTTGACATTTATCACTTGTAGATGTAACCAGAATTTAGAACACCACAGTGCTGTATTTCATGATGAAAAACTTGAAAGTCTTTATTTTAGGAGCCTCCGAACAAGGATTCAGTTTGAATATGAAGCTGTCACAGAATTTGTATTGTCTTTGCTGAAATTATCTGCTCTGGAGTCACTGTTCAACAGCTGTGATAATGATTTGCAGTGGCAAAACCATTATTTAAGGGAAATGTGAATCTCACTGTATGTCATAATTAGAATGGAAAGCATGAAACATCCATTTATAAAAAACTGTTTTTACTGTAACAGAAGTAAATTGAAACTCAAGAGTATATGTAACAGCTGTGATGCATTTAATGCACTGTTCTATCCTGTTTAAACTTGTTTTTAAATAATGTGCAGGAGTAGGTTAATAGTGTTACTGGTTATTTGACTTAAGACAGTATAAAAGTGGTTTTGACAGAGAAATATTTTCTTTACTGAATGATATCAAGCAAAACACTAGAACTACCATCTTCCTGCATTAAACAAAGTAAACCATGCCAATTTGAAGGCTTAATTTTATTTTTTTTCTTATTCCTGGAGGTTATTCCTAATAATATTTAGTGAAAAAGAACTTTCAACATGAGTACGTTTTCAACATGAGTACAATTTCAGAAGTTTGATGGTCTTAATTAAGAGCTAAATGAAAGCACTTCACAGAAGAATGTAGCATAATGGTATTTTTGCTCCATTCAGTTCAAGTCACTACTGATTTAAATAAGAGCTTGCTTGCTTTCTTGCATTCCTTAGCTAGGATTTGTGAAAGCAAATATGAATAACAGAGGAACACCATTACTGCAGGTTTGGAAGAGAGCTGAAAGAAGCCAAAAGGACTACAAAAGGAAGAAATGCAGATCAGATTTCTGGAAGAATTATTTTTCTAACCACAGCTGAAGAGTTAACATTGAAAGCAAATGTTAAAATCTTTGAACAGTTGTGTGTCTTTACCTGGATTAGATTATACCATTGTAACAGGAAAATTAGTTAAACAAATTAATCCTGTGTACCTAACCATCACTTAAAACAGAAATAAAAGGAACCAAGCTGCACTTATTTTTCAAATCAAATATTTACATTTAAGATACTGTTGTCAGTATTTTTAATGTAGTTCTGCTGAAGCTTTGTTAAGACTGGTTTGGAGACATGGCATTTGCCCACCCTGTTACATACTTCCACCGATGAAAAATATTGTATTCGTTTTCTTGGTCCTGCTCTTAAACCCTCGGCTGCTGGAAATAGAGTTTCAAATGGAGTGAGCCCAAACAGGCTGGCTCAGATGTAACCAGCATCTATAAGGATGCTACAGACTGGCTTCAAGAAAGAACATAACCCAGTAAACTGTCTTTGACACCTACCAGTTAGGTGCTGTGGACTCCTAAACTTTCAGGGACTTCATCTCCAGTGATGAAAGTCCAATTTTAGCACCTAGGCTGCCCCTGGTCTTAAAGGCTCCCTGGGTGCCTCAGAAGCTGAGCCAACAAGGAGCCGTTTTGAATTAGGAGCCACCCATACTAATCCAGCAAAAGTGATGACTATAAGAGTATTCCTGTAGTCTTATCCAAGGCCCAAAGATCATCCTTACAGCTTATACAATGCCCTGCACAGTGGCCAACATCTTTTTTGAATAACAGAGGCCAGATACCAAAGGTGTGAGAGCTGCACAAATGTCCAGTCGTGACAGCGTCTCCTTTATCTTCTGCCCCTGGGAAATAGTCCTAAGCAAGGACTGACTGTCCTACTTCCAAAAAAGTCACCCTGGCAATCCAGCTGCAGAGGCAATGACTTGCCGTGTAGTCCCACGACGAGGTTATCTCGGAGAGAGGATCTATCAATGGGATACCCTCTCGGCAAAGGCAGGACTCCAGAGCACAGGTCCCTCATTTCCCAGGTGTATAGTCTAGCCACCACCTGAAACAGGCATTCCCCACCCTGCCAGCCAGATGTTCAAAAGATGGCTACAACTGCACTTTTTGTGTGGTTCTCCACCCACATGGCAGTAGTGAGAGACTCTTCCAAAACACCTGCAGGCTCTCAGGTGCCACACAGTTTAGTTTCTGTATTTTAAGCAGGATTAGGTATGAAAGACTTAACTGAGTTGCTCAGGGAGACATAGTAAAAGAAAAGGCACATCTTGTTTGCATATAAGATAGATTAAGCAGTTACTGGATGGGGATTCTTTGCAGAATATCAGTTTCCATTGCCCACCAAGACTCAGCTCAAGCTCTGCTTGTCAAGTGAGAACAAGAGACACGTGAATTATTGGTTTAATTGAAGCACTTGAACCGCTTTGCTAAATTAATCCATTAGGAACAGGGATTTACCATGCAAATCAGTAGCTGACAGACACCTAGAAAGGAGTAAGAAAAGTAGAGGTCTCAAGTATTATATCCAGATCATAATGATACTGTAAGATGAAGACTTCAGAGTATAAATTCATAGCTGTAAATTAGTCAAGGGAATTTATGGAGGGGAAAGTGGGATCACACATCTATCATAACTTGTCACCTTGGGTATGCAGAATCAGATGAACTGTCTGCCGTCCTCTTTGGCTACATGGGACTTAGCAGAATTACATTCTCCTTGTTGCCTTTTCATGTTTTATACCATGTAAACTGAATTAAGACTACATACAATTGTCATAATTGCGTTCCAACTGGCTGATAGATTTGACAAAACTGTCTCACCAGGAAAAAGTTCTACCTTGCATAAAACTCACTGAGGTTAAGTAGAGAACTTCCACTAGCTTCAAACCAGCCAGTATTTCACCCACTGAGAAACCCAACAGTAAAAAGCTGTGGTCAACAGTATAAAGTCATGGTCTTTTTCATGGAAGTATCAGAAAAATATGTTTTTACCTAATGTACCCTCCTACAGGAAGCAGGGCAGAATTTATGCATCTCACAGCAGAGGAAGAGCAATTGAACATTCATTCTAGATTCATGCTAGAGTCTGTTCCAAATAATCCAGCTTTAAAGGGAGCTGACTCATCTGAGTTGAAAGGTCAAGAGGGCCACATATGATCCTTGGCACATCATTTCTCTGTAAACCATACCATCTTGTAAACCATAATGTATAGTGGGCCACAGAAACTAGCACAGCTTTGCCACCCTAGTCTAAGAGGCTCACAAAGCTCAGGTGACCTTTTGATCCCCAGCAATAGAGGACAGACAGCAGAGCTATTAGTGCTATCAAAACCTATGCTCTTTTATAATGCCTGCAATAACAATAAGGATACTGTCTTCTACACAGGCAGGGCATTCTGGCCTCTGGGATGACTCTACAAGAAAATTGAATCTACGGTCCCCATTCAGCCTACTTACATCATAATTTTTATATAAAATGACCAACATTTTAAAAGAAAGCATGCATGAGTTAGACACTCCACATGACTTAGCAGCTTTAATTTCTTTTCAGGTAAGAAACTTGGTATCTCAGAAGCTATAGTCACCTATCTTAGTTGTTTAGATGTGAAAAATGTTAGAGAATTTTGGGTAATTTAACGGAAGAACTATCTCAGGATTTCTAACAATGCAAAACCAAACGGAAATGCCAGACACTATAATCCACTGCTGCTCATTAATGACCTCATGTCAGAGATGTGTGTGTGTATACATATATCTGGGATAAATACTTGCTCTCATAGGTGAGGTCTCAGGCTATACCTGATCAGAGAACTTGAGAATGTTTTCTTGCTTTGCATTTGGCTCCATGCCCCAGCCAATTCCCTGCCAGGACAAAACCTGAACACACAACATCACTCCTCCCTTTCCACAGAAAGGAAACCCAAATACACAGGTCAGGCAAGTTCTGTAGCAATGAATGGACCAGAACCCCAGGGCATGCACGGTAGGCTCCAGCAGGAAAGTATAGATGCAGCTTTGAAAGATCAGTAGGAGACTGAAGAAAACTCATTGTAATGTCTGACATGCCTGTCAAAAGTGATTTTCCCCAGTATCAGACTCTCAGAATGGGGCTCGACAGTAAGAAGTCTCACACAAGCAAAGATTTAGCCATCAACATTTGAAAAATTCTTCAGTATCAACTTTATAATCAATTAAAAAGAAAGCTAGAAAACCTGGAACACTGGCATCATAATAGGTACATCCCTAAATTCAGCGAGGTAAACTAATTTAATTTTACCCCTTCTTTAATGTATCAAGTAAAGGGATCTCTTCATCAGTGAAATATAATATTAAAGAAAAGTACAAATTTTCATAATAGCCCAGTATAGCATATAAGACAACTCCACAAACCACAGTCCTGAGTCCCCAGGATTTCCGAATTTAAAACCACATGCGTTTCAACTTTCAAATCATAATATTATTTCATTATGGTGAAATATTTAGGATGTTGCTACACTTCTTTTTCAATCTTGGAAACAGCATAGAAGAAAAAAGAGAAACTACCAGAGAGGCGTGAGCAGGAAGTATTATAGCTCTGCACAACAAATAATATCGGCATTTAAAACTAGCTACATTGTGTGCATGTCAAAAGCGACACTGCCTGCAAATTTAGCAATTAGAGCTTCTGTTGGCAGTTTTGTTTCATTTTTACTCCTTGTTTCTAGTTAAGTACTGTGTCATTGTAACTCTACTACAACTCAAGTTATAGGGTTACTGTCAAGTTCACTCCAACACGTTAAGGAGAAAAAGGGTCTTTTCTTTTTGACAGGCCTCTGAAAGAGTTTTTAATTCCTCCCTTATCTACACGCATGATTTATAAATGTGCATTATTCAGTACCTAATTTGGACCAAAAGAATTTTCATGGATCACATTTATAGCGCCTCAGAGAAAACGACTTTGTCAGAGATACTGCTAACAACATCAATTAAAAAGTTATTTTCACTGAGCAAGTGGTCAAAAACCTCAAAGATATCTGCTCAAAATACCAATGTGTGTATTTCCTGTATAAGGATAAAACTAATAGAAATCTAGGAATAGTTTCCTTAGAAATCTAAGGCAGATTTACCAAGCTTTAGTCAAATCACTGTTACTGCCAGAACAAATATTCTGGATACATTGGTTTAGCAATTTGTTTCACTGTGAAGTTCTGCTCAAACAGCTACAGGCTGGTAGCTACAGGCTACCCTACTTATTTGAAGGAATAAATGCAGGAATATCAGTTTTTTTCCCCTGCCTAATTAAAACAAGGGAGAAGAATGGTCTTTCCATTCAGAAGAACGTTCAGCATATATAACTGAAAGATAGCTCCCTTTGAAATTTTATTTCCTTTTTGCTTAATTTGGTATGGCCAGTATGAAATTTGAATAAAGCTGTGAAAGGCTTCCAGGAAAATCTGCAGTGCAGGTGACACTTTCAAGTCTGTAAGCGACAGTTTTAAATCTCCCATTTATCTTTTTTTTCCCCTTTTGTTAGCACACCATTCTCGAAAACACAGGGGAGTGTATCCATCTTCTAAAACCCCTAAGGAATCCTAGCTATTTGCTGAGCACACAGAGGTACACAGTCAGCACTTGTCTTGTGTCGTGCATGGTTACCTCCCTTCACTTAGAAACACAGCAATATACTTCAGGTCTACATATATCTACACCCCACTATAAAGGTCTTCGATAACATCAAGAAAGTGCAGAAGGCATGATGAGACAGATACCCAATGTACCATATAACTCAGTGACCCTTTGTAACTGGCACACATGGCCTTATGCTCTTTTTTCCATTAAGCACCTCTCCTGTAGAAGTCTGCCAGAGCATCAACTAAATCGAGTTCAGTCCTGATACTTTAGTTCATTTCTGACCTGAAACTTTCAGTGAAATTTAGCTTAGACCCATAGAGATCTGCCTTTAGCTTTAGCTCTGCTATTTTAGTCCAAGTGCAGATTCAGCAGAGTGACTAAGCACGGTGTTTTGGTAGTGACCCTGAAAGGTTCAGTACCTAAAGGATGTGTCTGCACAGTGCAACAGGTTATGGTGCATGACACCCTACTCCAGCATCAGCCGAGCTTGTTCCAAAACTGGAAATGGTATACTCTGTTCACCCTAGTGAATTCAGCTGCTTTGCTCCTGGAACAGAGGCTGGCCTCTTTCCATGGCATCCTACAGTCCTGAGGAGACCTGCTACTCTGCTGTGAGTTGTGGGGACTTGTGGGTTTCCCTACCTACACTGGAGCTGTAAGAGCCCGTTACTCCTCATACATGATGTGTTCTGGCTCTGTGAAACCACTTTGAGGGAGCAGTTTTCTCTCTCAGATCTTGCTAGGCAAAAATGCTGAACACAGGAGTGTAAAAAAATGTTGTCCCTAGCACCATAATTGGGGCTCAACACCATCACCTCTTTCAGCACCCCTGCTTTTTGTACTATTTTCTATCAATCACAGGTATCTACATTTTCACACAGGAGCAGCAGCTTGGAGGATACCAATCATACGAAGCTCCAGGCATACCTAGTCTCTGTGTGTGAATGGGCATGGGACAATGTCAATAGTTAATTTAGTTCTAAATAACTGACCCCATTTTTTCTATCATGAGTTTCTAGGCAATGCAGCTATTCTTAATTTTGGCTTTTTGTTTAAAAAAAGAAAAGTTAGCCAACAACAGCCCATGTTTCCCAGGTGCCATTTCACAGAATCACAGAATCACAGAACAGTAGGGCTTGGAAGGGACCTCTGGAGATCACCTTGTCCAACCCCCCTGCTTGAGCAGGGACACCCAGAGCAGGGGGCACAGGAATGCATCCAGGTGAGTTTTGAATGTCTCCAGGGAAGGAGACTCCACAACCTCCCTGGGCAGCCTGTGCCACTGCTCTGGCACCCTCACAGGAAAGGAGTTTTTCCTCATATTCAGGTGGAACTTCCTGTGTTCCAGCTTGTACCCATTGCCCCTTGGCCTGTCCTTGGGCACCACTGAAAGAATCTAGTCCCATCATTCTGACACCTGCCGTTTAGATATTTATAGGTATTGATGAAATGCCCCCTCAGTCTTCTCCAGGCTGAACAAACCCAGGTCTCTCAGCCTTTCCTCATATGGGAGATGCTCCAGTCCCCTGATTGCCTTGGTAGCTCTCCACTGGACTTGCTCAAGCAGTTCCCTGTCTTTCTTGAACGGGGGAGCCCAAAACTGGACACAGTACTCCAGATGTGGCCTCACCAGGGCAGAGTAGAGGGGAGGATAACCCTTCTCGACCTGCTGGCCACAATCCTTTTCATGCAGCCCAGGATATTGTTGGCCTTCCTGGCCCCAAGGGCACTGTGCTGGCTCAGGGTCAGCCAGCTGCCCACCAGCACTCCCAGGTCCTTCTCAGTGGAGCTGCTTTCCAGCAGGTCATCCCCCAGCCTGTACTGGTGCATGGGGTTGTTCCTCCCCAGGGGCAGGACCTTGCGCTTGCTCTTGTTGAATTTCATGAGGTTCCCCTCGGCCCAGCTCTCCAGCCTGTCCAGGTCTCATTGGATGGCAGCACAGCCTTCTGGTGTATCAGCCACTCCTCCCAGCTTGGTGTCAACAGCAAACTTGCTGAGGGTACACTCTGTCCCATCATTCAGGTCATTGATGAGTATGTTGAACAGGACTGGACCCAGCACAGAGCCCTGGGGAACACCACTAGTTATATGGGCCTCCAACCAGACTCTGTCCCATTGATCACGACTCTCTGAGTTCTGTTGTTGAGCCGCCAGTTCTCTGTCCACCTCACTGTCCACTTGTCCAACCCACACTTCCTTAGCTTGCCTGTGAGGATGCTATGGGACACAGTGTCAAATGCCTTTGATAGTGTAACAGTGCAACTTCAGAGTAGTTTCCATAAACATTTAACTAATTTTGACTTTCTGCCAGCTTGCTGGATAGGGCTACAGGAGAACTTGTATCTTTTCATATAACAATAGGGAAGAATAGCCATTCTTTTTAGCCTTTTTTTGAGGATTAGGAGAAATATAATTTTTGAAAGTGGCCCAATTATATAGTAGCTGGCCTTTTCCACTATCTATTGCACAGTAAAGAAAAAGTTCACCTTTCCACAACAATCTTCATCAAATACTTCCCTCAGAGTTTGGGGACTCCATGCTATCAAAACGTCTTCGCTGTAGTTTCTCTTTTCTTTGTGAAAAGGTGAAGACCTTTGGTTTTATACACTTATTCTTCTCTGTCTTCACTTTAGGTGGGGATCGGAGGGAAAAGCAAGATAGACTGGACTGGAGTAGTTTAGTGTTAATATCACTCTTTCTGCCATAGTGCTGGCTTCTGCACTTGAACTGAAAGTGTCTAGCATCTTGTGCAATGCTCTCCAGAGCTCAGATTACTAATAGGCAGATAATATTGCTTTCTAACAGAAGGATATTTGCCTGTTACCTGGCAAAATTATAGAAATTGTTGGAGGCTTAGCTTCTTTTCCCAAAAGCTGGGCATCATCTTGGCTTGTGTTGTCTCACCACATGCAGCTACCTGCACTGTTTTTGTGTGGAGCCTGGGACTAGCATCCCACATGCCTTGCCTCTTCCACTGCATCAAGATGCTCTGTGGACCCAACTCAGAGTCCTGCCCATGAACTTTATATAGGGACTTATTTTGCTTAAGAGGTGCTGCTCTTTACCTCTCACCTTATGGCCCAGCATGCTTTCTGCTCTGAACCAACACCCTAACACAGTGCATTTCTGCACGTTTTGTTTGGGTGATTGAAGCACAGATACTGAACTCCTTGCAGTGCCTTCAATGTGTTAATGAGTGTTCAGTCCAAAGGCCCAGACTAGAGCTAGATCAAAGCAAAACCTCCAAACGGTATGCAGTGCAGGCATCACATCGCAGCAGCAACAGCTGAGCCCCTGTTACACCACCTTTCTGGCTAGCCCAGATACAGCCTTCTGTTACTAATCCTGATTCCAGCCCCACGTGGTTTCTTACCCAGGATTCAATTTCGTTCTTGCAGATGCAATAACCTGACTCTTCATTTTAAGTCACTTACGAATTGTTCTCAGGGTCTTTGATCTTTACTTAAAAGCATATCACTTGTGCTTCATTTTTTGTGCTATTCTATGTTTCATGATATTGTTTCCTTTGCCTGAACTCACTTAAAAATCACTACATGTCAAGTACTTTACCAGTAATTCAAAAAATAATGTTTCCTTCTACTGGTATTCCTTCTTGGTTTAAGGAGTGTTTCTGCTTGGTCAGGTATGAGCAGCCTCCAGTTTCCCTCCAAGTTTCAGTGGGGCCAGGCTCAGAAGTGTCTCCATTTCCCCAGTTCACACCAGATGACACTCAACAGTTACTTAGAGGCCACAAGACAGACACCGTCCACCTTCCCAGGGTGCTGGAAAGGAGCAGGTTGGTGTTGCTCCAAGAGCTCTGTGAAATCCAGTATCCTTTTTTGCAGACGGGCCCACAGAAAGGGCAGCAAAGCAGTGGTTATGGGTTTGAGTGAGTAATGAAAAAGGGAACCGCTGCTGCTTTCCTGGTAAGATTTCTCTCTTTGATGATGAGGCATCAAAGTAGGCTTAAGTCTTTACAAGGTAATGCAGGAAACAAGTCAAAGAAAGATACCAGATCTTGGGAGCAGTGGAAGGTGTTTGCAGCCATTGCTCACTCCAAAGAAAGGATCTGAGCCTTAAACTTTACCTAAAACTGCAGTGAGATGGTGACAATGCCTCAGTTGAGGCCCATCACAAGAGCCACAGTATGCCACATCTCATATGAGACGATGCTGGAGGTGATGGCGTTGGCAGCTATGCTGCCACCCTGACAATGCACTGAAAGAAAGGGGTAGCTGGAAAAGGCACTGCACGCCAAGCTCAGACTCCATCCGCAGGGGTAGCACTATGCCTAAAGGCACAAACTATGGATGGTTCGTCTGCACTCACGTGAGGTGAAATACTGATTTGCAGCCTCAGCTTTTTCAGTCTGAATCTTGGATAGGCTAGTGTTCAAAGGCAGAAATATGACAACCTAAACATAGCTGTCAAAAGCACAAGCTGGAAGCCAGCATAGTGTCTGGGTTATTCAGACTTGTGAATGGTGTTGTGAGAGTCTAGGGAATTCTACAGCTAACTCTCTTAAGGCATTCCTCTTAAGGCAAAACAGTAAAACTCCTGAGATAGGAAATTAAAACATCAGATTGGAACCTAATCATCTCAGCAGCTGAGAAAAGAGCTTAATACCTTGACTTTCATTTTATAATTTGCACTTGATTAAAAGGAAGATGAATTACACATCTGTGTTACAAGAATTAATTCAGATAGTATAGGGAAGGAAGAAAAAGTTAATTTTTGTGGGGTTTTCTAAACCTGAATTTTTTCTTTCCTTACTTACAGTAACATACTGATTACAATATAAAAGCTGACATTCTTAGCTTTAGTGGCACAATGACAAAGTTTCCTTAGTTCACATACCAGCTCTTCTACAACAACGTGCTTTATAGAAGAGACTGCAGCACCTCAGTTAATATGGTTGGCCGAAATGCACCTCCCTAACAACCACCTCTCTACTACACACTAGAAGAATTAAGAAATGAAAGCTCCTTCCCTTTTCCTATTCGTGAGGATGTCCACAGTAAACCATGGATTGTCAGGGTCTCACCCAGCCACGTCCAAAGTCCCCAGTGTTTGCCTTCCTTTAGCTTTATTAACCCAAAAAAGTTGTGTATAACACATCGTTCACAAGCTCGACCCAGCCGGTGATGCGCTGACAACACATCATGTGGCCAAGCACATCATTACCTCCTCTTCATTCTGCAGCCATGGCTCACCAGCAAGGCTCACCCCATGATCCTCTGCAGGAGTGTAAGCCCTGGCTCCCACTGTTGTCTTCCTCGTGCCGTCCCTTGTGGGCACCATTCGAGAAGGGACTTGGTGTAACTCCATCTTGTTCATAGTCCTAAAACATTCTCTGTGTTCAGGCTTTCCTAATGCAGCAAGCATCAGCAAACGTTGTGGTGAAATGCCAGGATTATATTGATGTTTCCGTTCCACTTCAGAGAACTTCAGGAGCAACCGCTGAAGCTGTAGAAACAAACAAGGACCTTTTTAAAAGGCTTGAAAGACTCTGACTTATCATATTGCATTTAAATGTGGACTGACACCCATTAATCCACAGAAAATTAGTACAAATCTCTTGCAATAAGAAAATAGGTGTGAAGGAAATAGCAGCTTTGCAAAAATTGAAACCTGTGTTTAATTTTCTAACAGGGAGAGTTTATGAACTCTCTGGTTCCTATAATTAATGCCTACACACACAGTTCCCTGTCCTGAGTCTCATCCAATACAAGCATTGGCTTACCACTGCGGGGAGAAGCCTGTATTATCTCCCACAGCAAGAAGGCCGTGCGCAGGGGAAGAGTGCGTGCCACTCAGACAGTACAGAGTGTACAAGACAACCTCGCTTTCTCTCCTATAAGAAATGTAGATACTTTTAGTAGGCAGGTTTTAATCTAGGTCAAGAATGGTGAAACAATGGTATATTGGCCAGATATGGCCTGCAAATTCATTTCATATAGTCTATGACATATTTCTTTCCTGACTTACATATTGTGCTTATGAAAAGACTATACAGCATTCAGAGAGAGAGATAGATAGATAGATAGATAGATAGATAGATAGATAGATAGATAGATAGATAGATAGATAGATAGATAGATAGATAGATAGATAGATAGGCAGGCCAGCTGGTTTGGGTACGTTCCATTCTGCCCAACAGGATATCTCTCATTCTGTCTTAGGTTGCTGCTGTCATTTCTTCATCTTTCTCCTGTGCTCTCATTACTCCTTTCCATCACATTTTTCCTCTCTGTATTTTCATTCTAAGCTGAATGCAAAGCCAAAAACATTTATTCTGAATTTATCATTCCCATGTTAAAAATGTTTATGCAAAGTAAATTCTCGCCATAGGAAATCAACTTGCATTTATAACATTAAATATTGAGTATAACAGTCTACCTTTAAAAAGTTCTAAAAAGAGTGGGTTTTTCTTACAACATTCATTTGTCATTGACATTACCCCTGTTACAAAAAGCAAAGTAACTATAAATAAACTAGTCAATATCTTAAAAGGGAACGCTATTAGAGCTAGCTATGGAGTGCTTAGTTTTTCACTCCTGGGGCTATACAGCAGTAAGGCCCTTACTAAATTTGTATTTTCTGATATTTAAATGAACTACATTAAACTGCAAACAGCTATTCCATGGCTTGCATTTTTAATACTTGATGCATTTGTTTGCATGTAACAAAAAACCCCAGCTTTCAGCTATTGTAGTCTGCCTATCAGAGAGGAAGTTCATCAAATGCTCTCCTAGAGAGACACATATTTATAGCAACAGTCAATCAGCAACTGGGTCTAGGTGCAAGGGACCAGATAATAAATCTAAATATCTGAGTTCTGTCAATCTTTTGTTACTTTATGGCTTTGGGCAAATTTTTTCATTCTTCTTTATGTACCTATGTATAGTCATCTGTGACGGCCTGATACCAGAATTTAACTAATACCATATCTAATATTTAAATAATGCATAGTGTAACAAGGTTCTTTCTACTGGGAGGCTCTGGCCAGAAATTTCCTATGCTACTGTAATGCAAACAGTTTGGAATCAAACTGAAAATACATATTTCCTTTTCTGCTATGGAAAAAAATGCATTTGTGATGTAGCCTGAACAACACTCCATCACCTCATGTTAAAAGACTGGCTCTTTAACATTATGATTTATTTAGAAAGGAAGAAAATGTTCTGGATAAGCAATCAGCTCTTCATAAATATTAACTGTATTAACTAACAGGCAAGATAAATCCATGGTGCTGTAAGTGAACCTTACTTTAAGGTCAAAGCCATCCCTCTGGCTATTGCTTACAAAATGTACAAGACAGAGTTGTACACGTTTATTTTTTTCTACCCTATTTCTCTCTCTGTCTTTTTAAATTATTTAACTACCCTAGACTCAAAACATGCACTTGTAGATGAGTTAACTTTCCAGGTGCCTTCTCCCAGCCTTTCTAACAGGAGGAATTCTCTCTTTGAAGTATATACAAACCATCATTTAAGTCTGAAGAAAAACATTGGCTGAGCAATGTCAGTTTTATGATGCTGTTTATTACGGGCTATATTATCACATTTTGAGGGAAGGATTACTTATAGGTAATCTACTCAGATCACTGCCGTACCAAATGAGGACAGCACAAGGTTGTACTAATGTAATAATTTTAGTTCCAATATACATTTCACAGAAGAAAATACAGATTGAAACTAATATACGACTCTCATAAACAAAAAGGTTTATTTTAGTTCTTACATTGAAAGCCATGAGGTGAAAGGTAGGGAACCCAAATTACCAAGCTCATTCAAAAGTACATGGCAGTTGGAAATGTCAAGCATCTCCTGAGTTCCTCCAAACTCTGCAGAATCAGGGTCACTTCACACATCAGCCCTCAGCAACTCAGTTCAGAGTTTAAAACCAAATATTAGAGTATAAGGTATTAATGAAAACACAAAAAGAATGTCATATATTGAGATCTCCTCAACCACATCAAGCACATTTCTAGAAGCCTCTCCCCAATTGTGATGGAAGTAGTAACTTCATTTTTTGAGCGTTGCTGAACTTACAATCTGAATAGTCACATAACTTAGGAAGTAATGGACCCAAGATGTTAGGACTCAAATATCCTGAGCACCTTCTGCTAGTTTCCATGCACATATTTTTCTAAACAGGTCACACACAGCCCCTGTGGCTCCCCGGGTAGTGTCACTGAGCATACCATGGGATGTGTGTCATGAACATCTGCCTAGTTCATGCCTTCAACCACAGAAAAGAGCTAAAACCCAAGTGAACTAGTTTCCAAACATTCCCACAAGAGCTCCAATACGCAGATCACCAGAAGATTGAATTTTACCTGTAAGTGACAAAGAAACAGTGTTTTGGCATGTGCAGTATACAACACGCTGACAAAAATAAAGAACAACCTGCAGGTGAGAGTGGGGAGACAGACATGAACCACTAATAAAATCTCTCTCCTACCCATCCTCATGGAAGAGATGCAGCCCTTAGCAAGTTGTCCTTATGTCTACAGTATTTCTTTCACAACAAGTCTTTTTTCTTTAATAACTGGGATGAATAAATTACCCACAGAGTCACTGGCATGCTCTCCTAGCACTTACTCCACTGTGCAAGCAGATATCTTGTACTGAATAGTTTAGTTGGGGGGCTTATTTGGAGGAGGGGGGCAGGGAGGGATAAAGAAAACTAACTCCAGCAGTCCACTTCAATCATCTCCTAAAAAGGGTCAAAGTGCAACAGCCCTGAAAAAACCAAGCCAGGTCTAGCCCGAATTCCTTACATTTGCAGAATTCCAGACACAATTAGGAGACCAGTAATGACAGGGAAGAGCACTGGCCATGTGCAATACAAACAGCAATTACCAAAACCATTGCCAAGTTTGTATCTCATGGATGCACCCTTTCTGAAGTGAAACAGTGCCGATAAGCAAAGCAGTGCCGGCTAAGGAAAGCAAGGCAAGGCAAAAGAGTTCTTTGGTGAGGAGCGTTATCTGCCTTCGGCTGCCAAGAGGTGCGGGAGATTCCACAAGGCTGAGGTCATGTGAGCTAAGAGAAGGTCGTCAGCATGGGAATGACACCTTTATTATCACCAGTTTCCAGCCCAAGAGGAAACAACTGTACCAGTTAAGGAGTTATCTGTACCGTCTTCTAGGATTTTCTACTCTTCTCTCACTCCTTCCCTAAAGCATGTTATCAAAGAAAATACAAATAAAAACCAATTTAGACTAGAAGAGTTTTTATTTTTTCAAAAAAAGAACCAGCAGACTTTCAAACACCTTATGAATGCTGATGAGAACATGAAGAGAACATTTCACAGTATGTGGTGAACAGAAATTTTTAATTTAAAGCATGTAGCAGTTTCATGAAAAAAACATTTCTGGCATAGGCTAAAATGGTTACAGAATCCTGCAAAACCAGTACCAGCCATATATGTACTGATGTGACAGGAGGCAAGCTGTCACCAGCTGGAAGTTTCACTTGAAACTGACTGGATTCATACTCTTAAATTAATGTGTATATGGAGATTACTCATTGAATGCATTCAACTTTTATATGTTTTGCCAAAGAACTGATTTTCTTAATTGACATAACTACCAGGAGATACACAGTAACGTATTAAGATGCTGGCTAGAATCCACATTTTTATTCTCTAAAAGGCTATTAAAAGAATTGTGAAAGGTACAAAAGAAATGGTTTGAGGTATAGAAAATATCTTGAAGGAGCAGACATAAAGACTGAGCTTACCAAGGAGAAGACTGACAGTGACATAGCTGTAGTATGGATATGTCATGGGAAAAAACAGCAGGCTCATTAATTGAAAAGCACAATCCTCAGTGGTCAGAAGCTGATGCCAGATAAAGTTAAATTAAAAGTAATCGTTTGTTTGGATTTTGTCAATCATCAAAAAATAGCTATCAAAGCAAACCTTGCTTAATTTCAGATCAAAACCGGATGCCTTTATGGAAGGCATGTTTAACTTAAACAGGAAGCACTAACTTCAACATGGATAACGGGATGAAGTGTAGCAGCTTGTGAAGTACAGAGAGCAGACCACATTATTGCCTTCCAACTTTAGGCTTTACAAATCCCAGTGTTTTTTGCTGGACTTCAGTCATACGCTGTCATCAACAGTTCTTAGGTATTCCACGAGGCTGTTTAGACCTCCACTTACATGCCACGCTGCATTATACATTCTTTGCATGAGCCTTTCCTCAGTCCATGTCAGAGACGACTTGTTAGTTCACTAAAAATCCATTTGAACAACTTCAGCAAAAAAAATAAAGACAAATAAATCAGCTGTGAACCCTGTGGCTCAGAACCTAATTTTCAAAATATGCATAAGTTGGTGACATGGAAATCAATTTCCTCTGGAATGTGCTTCTCCTCAGCAAGGGCTATTTCAATGCCAATGTGCTCTCTCACATCATTGGGCTTGGCTGTGATACTATTAAATGGAAGTGGCAAGATTTTCTTTTCTTCCCACAATGGATAAAAACCTTCATTTTCTGAAGTCACTGAGTAGGGTTTAAGGTCTGGGGGGTTTTAATAGCATTAATATGTGTATTTTGGAAGAAACAAGGCCTGAAATTTTCAATGTAAAAGCCAGGGAATATTAGATTACAGTGACTGAGAAAAGCAGTTGGGAGAAGATTCAGTTAGAGACTTGAAAACTCACTGCACTAAAGCTAAAGCTGTAAGTGCAGCAATGAACCAACCAAACAAAACAACCAAAACAACCATCATTGGAGTTGCAAGGAACAGGGCAGAGAAGAAAGAAAGCCTCATCCCTGCCATGGGGTCCCTGCTCCCTGAGGAAGGGGGCAACACAATGCAAAACCCCCTTTTCCCCTGGGGCAAGCAGAGGGGGCATGCGAGGAACAGCAGGAGCAGAGTCCCCTGGCAAGGCTGAGAGACCCCAGGAAGCTGCCACTGGCTGCTGCCACACACCGACCCAAGAGAGTTCATGCCAACAGTAAGTTTTGTGGTGGGCCTGAGGGTTGCAAATCATGTCTCCTATGGATACAGGACATATTCTTAACCAAATGTTTGAGACGCCACACTTCAAACCTGGTCACAATAGGAGAGAGTGAAAAAAAAGGAGAAAAAAAAATATAAAAGAAGAAACAAAGAAAGAAGAGAGAAATGGAAGGGAAAGGAATATTTGTTGAGAAATCTTGCCGGTTCTTCCTGAGCCCACAAATCCTCAGGACCACCCTGGATACAAGTGAAAATATGCCAAATAGAAAAGAGGAAATGCTTTTCACAGAGTGGTTATATTTCACCTCCCGGCTTTAAAAATGCCAGGCTGCCATTTTCAGAACTTATATAAGAACATAGCTTTTTACCCTCCATTTCCATTAGTTACAAATCATTTTCTATTAGCAATCCATTTTTAAAAATTGTGACAAAAATCACCTCTCGGAAAACAGCATCAGTCATATCCATTCCCAGAGGCAAACTTGTTTCATCCCATTCTAAATCCTGGTTAGTAAACAAATCCATAAATCCATTTTGACAATGTCATCAGGTTAAGCACTGGCTTTTTCGGGGGAGGGGAAGGGGTTTGGTCAGGGCAAGAAACAACTTTAGAGAAATGACAGAAGCTTAAACTTTAAAAAAGAAATCTGAGGTGAGGGAAAACATGAACTGTTAGGAGAAAAAATAATTCTAAGAATCCTCCACCAGCCTGACTTCTCTATAGCCAGCAGCATTTGAATCAGGCCTGTTTCCACTAGGAATGAAGGTTCTTCCATATTCCGTATGGGGGGAAAAAAATCCCTTCCCAATTACATAGGTTTGATGGATTTTTTGGGGTTGGTTTTTTTTTGTGCCAAATGCAATACAGAAAATCAATCATCTTCCTTCATGCATCTGAGAGGAAAAATGCTAAGCATAGTAGTTTCCCTTGGTTGAGGGCAAGGGGGGAGCCCGGGCTACACAGCAGTAGGATCACACCACCTTCAATCTGAGTGCATGTGCTTCATGAGGCACTCATATGGGATTAAAACACATGTATGTCCTACACCTTTCTGGATCACAAGGGGCTACATAACATTTTCCATTCTAAAAAAATTGTGGAAGTTTTCTAAAAAGTAGCTTCCTGTTTAAAAAAAAAAAAGTATTACAAGAAAAAAAGTCCTGGGCTAGAGAAATTGGCTTTTTTTTACACCATGAAGTTTAGGTAAACTAGAAATTTTCACTAGTTTATATTTGCCCTCATGTGCTGTTTTAGTGAAACTCCAAGTCAAGAACAATAAATGAAAGACAAACATTTGAATTACGCCTATACCCGTAAATGACACAAGGGGATGCTCCCAGACACTCTAATTTGGCTCTGTGTGTCATCCACTTCTGGTATGGATTTGACTTAGGCTATGGGGAACACTCAAACTATTTCCAGGCAGAATTTGGAAGTTAACTTGGGTCCATTGCTAATAGGTGGTCTGCATGACTGTTCGGGAGGGTAAGAGTTTAATACCGTAGCTGTGAGCTGCTCTACGTATATTGGCCTCAGGGCCAGGTAATGGCCTGGCCCAGTTGAGTTTACTAGTCTAGACTAAGTGCCAGATGAAAGCTATTGCTAAAGCAAAGCACTTTCTGAGCAACACTGCTAGAGCTGCTCTTTCTTTAATCAGAAGATGTGAATCACCATGCTGAGTTATGTTAAGCTCTTCTCTCAGTCCCTCTCATGCAGTCCCAGCGGTTCCCACAACTCCTAGGAAGAGGAAGGAGACGAAAGCTCAGTTGTCTGGTCCCTGTGCCCATGGACCTCACACGTAGCCCAAACCACCCCTTGGCCAGCGGTTGGCCGGCTTCGCTCTTCCCCTTACTTCAAGCGGCACAAAGCAAAATAGGAGTAACTCGCTCACAGCTTAAATAGAAATAGTTACATATGCTAGGGGGGTGATTGACAACATACATTTCATTTTACTTTTTATACCAATGTTGGAAAGTGTGCACCAGCCCTCTTTATTAAATTTATGATACTTTGGTTGATGAAGCAAATGTCTGTGAAAGTTATGAAATGCCACACTGAGATTTCTGTGCAAACATTATATGTCTACATCTCTGATATAAGTTTCCTTCTAAACCAGTCTTTCTTTCACTTGCAATTCCTCACTGCCAAATAAATGTATTTCCAGCTGTATCTGTGGGAAACAAATAGTGTCATGCAATGACCAGCTAGGAAATGCACACCTGTCATAAAATAAAGAGCATCTCATGGGATATATTGTATTCCATTCCCAACTTACCAAGAAAGGATACAATGGAAAAAATGGATTGGTGTCAACTACCAGATGTTTTCAAGCCTCTCTAATTAGGTAAAAATTAAACAACTGCTATGTTCTATATTATAGATATTTTACAGATGTGTAATTCACATAAACATACAAAGTCTGATTTTCATTTACACTGAGGCCTCTTTACACTGCTTTGGAATCACAACATCACTTAATATTGGTGTAAGTTATTTACATTTACATTTTAAGTTCCTTTTATATTACGAGAGTGTAATAATCAATTGTATATAAGCATATCAGGATCAGGCCCATAGTATGCTGGGGAAGATTTTAGCAAGGAGTCCTAAGGGACATGAGAAGGAAAAAGGAGTCTTATACTCTTTAGTATTTACATTTCATGTAGAACAAGTCTGCTGAGAATGAGTTACATACAATTCTACTGTACTGTACATCTTTGCAAATGTCATTGCGTATTTAATTGTAACTGTGATTAATTTGCTCATGAGGAACATGAAATGTTGAGCTATGTTTTCCTTACCCACTCAGCCCTTTTCCTTAGGCTCTGCACAAACCCCCAAGCTGCAAAATATTCAGGGAAAAAGGTAATCAAGTAAATCCTGCTTGTACCAAAACAACAGTTTCTCATCTTCCAAATTAAAATAAGAGGAAAATTACCATTATGCAAGGTAAAAGGGTAAAACTTTAGTAAAAAAATCTAAGGCTGAACTAAGTGAACTACTTCATTCTGCTCCTAACAACAAAAGGGGGAAAAAAGACTTTCCTGTGTTCTTTCATAATAAGAAGGCTGGTTTAGCTAGCTCATCACAGACATCCTTAAGTAACTCATAGATGAACAGCCATAAGATGAAGGGTATTTTGGAAGGTACATATTATTCTGCTTACAGAAACCAAATATACTTTATTTGTAACTTCACCCCAAGCAATAATTACCAGAACACTCTACACTCAAATACACATTTCTAACCCAAATAATTAAGTATTTTTAAAAAGCAGGAATATCCATTATAGAAAGAAGTAAAGACAGGAACAGGATTGACAATGTTTATCAAGCTTTTCTCATACTCCTCAGTCTTGGATGTCTGTATTAGTACTGTGACAACACAGTCCCTCCACTAGGGACTCTGCTGTTGGAAAGAAAAGCCTCATATACCATGCGCTTAAAAGAAAGAACGCCTGGACTGAAAATTACTATTACTATAGAAGATTAGACAAACACACATTCACAGTGTATCATTTTGCACTTGGAGAAGACTGAAACATGGTTATTAATGTATTCAATTTCTTTCTAGGCATTCCTGAACCATTATTTGTCTTTTAGCCATCTGGTCTAATAGTTAATTCTTCTTAGAGATGGGCAGGCATACTGTGTGCTTACAGTAACCACCACTTTTGGTAAGGATTTTTTTATTAGTGTAGGCAGTATCTGTCTAAATGATATTTCACTAGTTGAAAGCATTTGTCCAAAAACCTAACACAAGAGCATGTGATAATCCTGATTATAATGTTGGGGTTTTTTGCTATGTTACAAATTGCTCTGAAAAAAAGTATTAGAAAAGTGAGAGTTAGTCTAAACTGACTGTTCAGCTATATTTGGAAGAGAGTTCTGTAAAATGCAGAGAAGTCTGGCCTGGATTTCTTGTTTCATTTTATGTTCATTTTGTGAATAAATTCAGATTTACAAGGAGGGAATAGCTTTTACCCCACTTCAGTCTGGAGCATGAAGATGAAGGCTGCCACCTCTTCATGGACAGCATATACAGAAGTAACCACAAACATGGGCTGACAGTTCAAAGAGATCCCAGGAGACATCAAGAGTTGGGCTACAAACACCATTCCAGTAATACAGGATACTGGATAATGTGCATATTCTAGAATTCACTTACATGTCCTATTCTGCTTCAGGTAGTCTCAGCTGCAGGACATCTAAAGAATGTCTCTTCCCTCCTTTTCTGCATTTCAATCTCGATGTCAATCTGTACTCTCAACACTTTATTTTCATAACTTTCTTGTATCTTTTATTTTCTCAGCTTACCAAATGTCTCTCCATTTCACTATTCTCTCACAAAATTTTCCTTAAGATTTTGTTCTACCACTTAACCCTCTTCTTTCTTCAGATCACCTTTCTCCCTTGCAGAATGAACGGGGAAACCTTCATGACATGATGCAGTGTTATCCAGACGCACTTGAGCAGGCTCTGGACCAGACAGCCTGTGCCTGGATGCATTAGCATGCGTTACCAAACATGGTTTTAGTTGCTAGTTACACCCCAGAGAACTGTTAGTGCAGCTCTGCTGCTTGTAGTGCCCAAGCCATGGTGTTTCATGCTAGTGCAAACATTGCTGCACCTCACTGCATTAGCACATGCTGAACACACTTGCCTCAAGTGCTCAGCCAAAGGATCACCCATGTTGGAAACAATATCCCCTCCCAATTCACTCAGGCATGAAAAAAGCTGCAAGAGTATAATGCAGGTTGAGATACCGGTCACAGGATCAAAACAAAATACACATATATCCTTCACTTTCACAATTCAATACCGATAACAAATGGGCTGCATCCATTGCAGCAAATTTTTACTCAGTGGAGGCATTGAAAAGGGCACAAGACTGACAGCTGCATGTTTCCTCACCTTTCAGCAGAGCCTGGCAGTTAGCTAGGTTGTGATAGTGAGATCTTGCCCTAGGAGATGTGGTCAAGGGGATCACAGGGGAGGTGGGAAGGGACTGCTGCACCTCCATTCACAGCAGGGAGCGCACCGAGCACCCCCACCTCCCAGGCTCCCAAAGGATGCTTCCAGCCTGGCCCTACTCCTGCCCAGCTGCACCTGCCAAAGCCTGTATGAAGTCAGCAAGCTCTTGCAAGAGGAGTCCCACAGTATGGGGACCAAGCCAAAATACACATCTCCTTCACATGGAGCAGGAGCATTTTCCTCTTGTCCAGCAAAGGTACATGTGTTTGAACCTGGCAGACAGAAGAAAAACTAGTCTGGAGCTGCTGGAAGCTCCTCACAAGCATCTGCATCACAGAATGGCTTTGGGAAATATCAGTAGGGCTGTATGGGATGGGAACCAGGGTAATATCAGTGGGAAGGGGAAAGGAAGTTTACCAGTAGTGGTGAATAGTGCAGACAGAGACCTCCATCTCTCCCCTCTGTCTTCCAGCCCAACCATCCAATGAAATATTCCTCTTTTCTACAGCATGGGGACAGTCCTCATCTCCCGCTATGGCCAGAAAGACCTTTGTGCCTTAAATAGACTGTTCTTATCCTCCCACACACATTAGACACCCTGATTCCCTCCCTCCCTTCCTCCTCACCATCCTGCTCATTTTCACCAAAGAAAGCATTTCCTTCCTCCAGTAGCAGCCCCCTTCCTTCCCTTGGTCACCTCTCATGCCACCCCTCTCCACACCCCTGCATTTCCAGCAGCACTGGCACAACTGGGGAAGAGGCTGGCTGAAAAGTCCTTGTACCATTGGGAGAGCCAGGAGAATCACATAGGTAGAATCTGTAGATGCTGCTGCCCTACCAAAGATGAGCACCAGCGACCACCCCTCTAGCAGTGTTTGATCCCCCTAGGTCTTCCCTCTGCAGCAGCACTAGCATCACTAGGCATTCAGTGAGTAGATACTCCTCCAACAGCCATTCTTCAGCAAGAACACCACAGGCCATCAGTAGCCACCCTTTTCTCATCCCCCTTCATCTCTGTAACCCACTGCCTTAGGCAATCACATCATTTAGGGAGCCCTATGGTTTCACTTCCTCCTACTCCTCTTCCCAGCAACTCGCTGAGCCTCTGACCACCCAGCCACCACTCCCATGAGCCTTTCCAGCCGGGTCAAACTGCTGTTGGGAGCCCCAGAATGTGCCCAGCTTTTAAGACGCAGCAGCAGCAATGAAACCATTTGCAAAGGGGCTTAAGTATATCTGGTCCTTTAAAGAGTTTGTAGCATGGCCCCTCCAACGTGACTGAGGGGATAGAAGGGCGCAGGAATCAAAGAATCCCTTTATCCCATACCAGCACCAAATACAATATATCACCAAACCTCAGCTGTCTTAATAGCTTCCCTTCCCAAACACACCCTGGGCTTTGTAAAACAAAAAGAGTCATTAGACTGTGGGCCTCACCTTAAGGAAGTTTGCTGTGATCTGTAATCTCTTGGTTTTTATCTCTGAGGAAAAAGCGGTGGCATGTCTGGAGGAACCTCTGCCTAAGTCAATCCCTACAGCCCTGTTTGCTTACTGCTGCCATGTGCCTCCTCAAGAGTTAAGCTGTAAACAATCCAGCTCCCAGTTTCAGTAAAATTCAAAGAAAGTCTTTGTTGAGCTGCACTGGGAATCTAAAGGGTCAGAGCAAAAAAACACAGACTACCAGTCCTTAGAATGGGGAATTAAAAGGGACTTATTTTTCTTCAAATATTTTTCTTCTTTTTTTTTTGAAAAAGAGCAGTCCAGTTCTGACTACAGCAATCTTTTTATTCTGAATATTAACATTCCTACCACAAAGAAGGAGCAGATGGAATTTCTGCTCATGATTGTAAAGCTTTTCAACACAATCATATTGACTGCGTCAATATTGAATTCCTGAGTCTGAATGCTATCAGTGAATTAGGCCCTCTCAGAAATCCTCTCCTCAAAACAACAGTATTTCACAATGTATGTGACATTGAATTTCTGAAATGAAGCACTCAAGTGCAAAGAAGACAGGGATTTTGGAATTTGGTCCGTGATTATGAACATTTTTCTATTGGATTGGTCAATTATCACACATAACCTCCCAGGCAAAATAGATCACTAATATTTTTGCAGAAATATTTATCTTCTTTCTAGCAATACTAAGCTTAGTAAGACTAAAAAAAAAAAAAAATCTGAAGCCTTCATGACTTAGCAATACAGAGGAAACAAAATACAAAGATTTAACAAAGATTGTTTTACTTAAGCTTGTTCCAATTGAAGAAACAGGTGGATGTGTGAGTGCTATAATTAATATAAGCAATGTTTGAAATTTCTAATCAATCTACAAAATAAAAGTATCTTCATTGTAAAAGGGCTGTGGAAATCTTCAAAAACTCTGTTTAGCAAGGTCATCATGCATGAAGCCAGAAGTAAAGGGTTTTAAACTGAAGCAAATGAGGTTCAGGTTAGATAGTAGGTGCTGTGAAGCACTTGTAAAAGATTGCCTAAGGAAGCTCAGAGATCTCTATCACTGCAGTTCCTGAGAACAGATTAGATATATTTGGCAAGACATATAATGTATTTATTCAGCCTTCCTTGTCTCAGGAAGGAACAAGTATTTTGTTCAGTGCAAATCACTCTTCTGTGTTATCACAGCTGTGGTATTAATTTTTAATCATACAGTATTTACTACCTAGCACTTAAGGAGCACATATTGTCTGCTTGCATTTATGCAGCTTCCTTTCCTCATTTGACAGATAAGAAAACAACAGAAAAATTGTCTCATTATAGCCTTTAACAAATCTATAGCAGTCAAAGATTCAGGAGTTTCAGCTCCCATTGTCACTAATGGGATGTAATAGTTCTTCATAACGGGCTAAGCAGAGCTAGCTGGGTTCTAAAGGCATTAACTCAGAATTTACTTGCTATGGCTGGTTTGTTTCAAACAAAATGTCATTTAAAGCAAGCTTTATGTGTTTTACCTACAGCAGCTGAACTTGCATAGACATTCCCTCTGCTATCTTCTTGACATCATTCTACTACAGCTTCAGGAGCTGACTGTGATGATGCTACTTGTTGCATGCAGTGGAATAGGGAAATGAATTCAGCTTTGGCCAGAAAACTTCAGAGGGGAAAAGAAGTTTTAAAAAGCCTTTTTAGATACTTGTGCAAATTTCGCACCTTAACTGATTCAAAATACAATTTTCAGATTTTATCAAAGGAACTCACAAAACTGCCTAACATCAACTCATTAAGCAAAAAAATTGTCTTTTTTTGATCATGTGCTTCCACTTATTTTTTCTTAAAAATAACCAATATAGGTAATATGTGGAAGGCTTTGATTTTCATACAGAATCGTATTAGAGGTCATCTCAAATGCATTTGTGTTTTAGAAAACAAGAAACAAAAGACCCACATTCAGCACATGAAGTTCTTCTTAGCAATGGATTAGTATTTCAATAATCATATTTGATAGATGAATTATGATAAAGTATACTAGAAACAAAACACAGGAAGCCAGTGATAAATGATGCTCAAGTAACAAGCTCACAGACACAAAACTTTGAAAGCAAAAACTAAAAGAGTTAGAATTGAAAAGCTATTAACGGGGCATATGGAAAGTGCTGAAATACTTAGAAGTGTGCATTAAAGGCATGGAAACAACCTTCACTCTGCTTCACCACCACCATCAGTTTAGAGTCCTTCCTGGCTATGTACATGCTAGGAGTATTTTCCTGAAAAGTACTTTGCTGAATTAGATGCTGGGAGGATGGAAAGATTCAACATTTATTATATTTTTAGAAACTTGAACTTCTTGGATCTGTCTCTTTGGCTACATTTGCCAAAAAGCGTAATACACTGGAAAAACAATTTGAAGATTAAGGAATATTTAACAGACAATTACATCGTTTTCCATTTTGGTTATAAATGTTTTAAGGTATTTCTAGGTTTGCTGTGGCAGGCTTTTTATATTAGTACCATCATCATATCCTGTCACCTAATATATATTAGTATGCACAATATCGTTGTTTGCATAAACTGTGGTACATATTTCAACACTTACCTTCAGCAGTTTTCTCCATGTAACAAGTTAATCATAACTGTACCCAAGCTTGTACATTTGAGCTTTATTTTTTAAAAAAAAAAAATTGCCTCTGCTTTAAGTTGTACTTATCTAACTGCTTCATGAGACACCCCTCACTAAGAGTGACAGTGAAGGATGTTCCTGGGAGTAGAAGAACGGTCTGTGTGAAAGCTGTGGTCCATATCTGTACAAGGGCCACCTCAGGCCATACCGTATCAGTAGTTTTTGTTCTTGGGCAACACCTGACAAAGCCCAGGTAGATACTTAGGGCCTTAAAGAACGAGGAAGAAATTGATGCTCAGAAGTAATATTCACACAGCCAACATGCTATGGATGTTGAACTTTCAGAAGTCCCATGCATATATAGGACCACAGTTTTAAACTCCAGCAGGGACTGAGCTCCTCCCGAACATGCCTATGGACACGGCAGCATAGCCTTACCCCTTAAAAATAATTTAATTTTTGTAATAAAGGCAGCGGTAGTGGTGTCTACCTCTTTGCAAGACATAGAGCATTTCTCCATTTGAGGTTTTTTAAGCCACACCTCATATTTTGCCAGAGACAGTAATAACCAGACATTCCTTGGTTGGGGAGAGAGACAGGCAGACCAACCACTTTCCATCCCTCACATGGACCAGGATAAAAGGCATATGTATTGGGTAAGGGAGACCCAGCAAAAGAGCCCACCATGGTTCTGCAGCCCAGCAGCAGGGGAATTGACCTTTGATGAGGAGGAGTTTTGGATCCCAATCCCACTTCCACAAGATGTTTACATATTTTAATCTAATATTTTATTAATTCCAAACACACAAGCAGTCCCAAAATACAGAGGAAGCCAATTAAATGAGATGAATAGGAGGCACCAGGGCCCATGAACTACGGTACTCGCCTTTAATTCTTCCTTTTGACAGTTTATTCTGGAGTGTTTGCATATACAGATTAGCTGACAACATATAGGTGCCGGCTTGAATAAGGAGGAGTGGGATGATCAGTGAAGCTTAACATATCATAAATACTTGGGGCCACTTTTCAGGAAATGATCCTGAAGAGGATTCTTACTATGAGTCACTGAGACAGAAAGCTAGGAATAGCGCACATATATGAAAAAAGCACTCAAAACCAAATGAGAACAGGCAAGAATAGAAAAATAACATTCATGCAAGACATTTCCTCTTCACCTTTTTTCCCTTCTTTCCAGTGATATCACTAACACATGAACATATAAGGTGTTCAGCCATCAGACATTTCAGCAAAGGTTGTGTATTTTATTTAAAAAGCTGGTAGTTACAAAAATGTGCATTTAAATAAAATTCAGACCTTCTAACCAATGAAGGAAAGACAAAAATTTTTTTCAGTATACCTTCAAAAACAGATTGTGGTAACAAAAAGCTACATTATAGTTGGTGCTAGTTTAGTTGTAAGAGTATGACAAGAAATGGAGGTAGGTGGGTATTAAATCAATTGTTTGTTAAGCAGATGGGTGGAAGAAGAAAAAGTAATAAAGCGTATTTCTCCTCGCCTTGTACTCTTATGAACTGTGATAGTTACCTCCAGTGGTTTACCTCCAGTGGCAAAGTAAGCTGGAGAACCGTACTCCACCCACAGCAGCAGCAGCTAGTGAAGAGGTAAGCGAACAGCTGAGGGACAGATTGAAGGACATGATAATTCTGAAAGCCGTCAAAATGAAAATACACCAGTCTGTAACATAATGCGTTTCCTTAGGCTCTGCTGGGAAAGGGAGGACAAGAAACTAGCATATGAACTTGTCAGCACAACCCTCTAATAAAGTTTACTGCATCTAAACTATAGTGGTATTTTGACCTAGCACTGTACTTTCTATCAGAAAGTCTCAATGGAACATGGAGGAAACACCAAGTTCGAGTATGGAAACAGGAAGTCAGAGCTGAAACCAGACAAGCCCTGGACAACCAGCAGCAAACATTGTATATACTATTTTGAGTTAATACACTGAAGGGATTAGCCCAGGTGTTCTCCTCTGGTTTAGCTGTTGCAAGGGCAGAACGAGGGAGGATTTATTACTGTCTGATCGTGGGCCAGCCTAACCTGTCATGCAGTAATGGATTATTTCAGTAGCTAGATTCATCCCTTGCTTCCTGCCCTTCCCTTCTTCTCTACCAAGTTCGAGAGACACCCTTTTTCATAAACGATGGTGGAAGACCCTACCAGGACAGACACCTGAGGAGCAGTGGAGATCTGTTCCAGCAGCAACTACAGGAGACAGGCACTGGTTTGCTGTGTTTAAGAAAGGGAAACAGAATTAAGACAAAGACCTGCTCTCAGGCACCCAGTGAAGTACATGTTGATGATCACGGTCAAACATTGAAGTGTAAGACCTGGAGTTTGATGTCACAGGCTCCAGGGCTAATTCTGCTACAGAACATGATGGGTGATTTGGTAACCGTAGCTGTGTCAACAGCTCAGTTTTCCAACCTGTAAAACCGAGATAGGTCAAGCTAATCTGTGGAGTATTTTGAGATCTAGGAGAGTGTATGCTATGGAGAAGGTCATATTATCCTGCAGTAACTTTCAGTGGGAACTGGATCTAGTTCATTTTGCAATTCATTTTGGTTGGTTGTACCAGAGGCAACTGTAGACCTGGGCTGTTTGGGACCTGACCTGGTAGGAGACGACCTCAGGCCCTGAAGAGAGATTTTTTGTGATGCATGCAGTGAAACTGGGCTCAGTGCATGTGCAGGTAAGGCTGCCCTACCCTGGCATGAAAAGCAGGCTACATCAGACTTCCTGAGCGCATAGGGATTAACTGCACAGAAGGTATCTCGCTCAGCACACCACAGAGGTGCAAGTGGGGGTCGATTGTGGCTTCACAACTCTGAAGACCAGGACTGCTACGTTTTGTTTCCCACAAATATCCCAGCAGCCGCACTTCACCGTTCCCCTTCAGGCTGTCCCTGACTGCAGTCCAACATAGCCGAGGGAAGGGATAATAAGGAAACTTCCACAGAGGGAACGTATGTTGTTACATAAATGCTTCCATAGGCCTGACTACTGTTTCCTGAGAAAGGAAACACCATTCATCAAGTCTGTAATAAACTGACATCTCATCAGCAGGGGAAACAAGAGGAAGGCACTTGTGAAGGGAGAAATCTGTCCCTCTGCACATACGAACTGTTTTCCTTTGCATGCCTAATCTGTGAGGTGACTAAAGTTTTACCCACTAGTGCTATAATACTCACATGGGAAACATTAAGTTAAATATTACAAAATTAAAGTGTAAGAGTTATTGGAAACTAGAGCTGAGCAAAATATTAGAATTTTCATCCTGGGGGAAATTCTAATATTTCAACATTTGTTTTCTTCCAAAATTAGGATGGAAATGTTGAAATACCTCTTTTTTTCACAGAAGGAACATGTTCTCAGCCACTTTGACATTAAACTGAATTTGACAAAGGTGTTACAACATCTCCTGGGAATTGTTGTTAAGGTACCTTGTACTTAGAATTGTGTTAACAAGGGATATTTTAGTTGGGTTATTGAACCAAAGCTGTAAAAAAAACGCTTGGGGTCAGGCAGAACATTCATTTCATCCTTTTCTTCTTTCAGGTTATTTAGCCCTTGTACTCCCTTTAGACAAAAAGAGAAAAAAAAATGAAAGAAAAAAAGAAAGCAATATGTGCTCTGTTCTGAAAGGAAAACAAGTTTTGCAATAGTCACATAATTCCATTTTTAAAATATTCAACAGTGTTCTGGATTTTGTGTCTGATCCTCAAAAATAGTTCTTTCTTTTGGCTAAATTTCAAAAAAAAGAATACTGATTTTGTTCTCATGTTTTTGCTAAAACTAATTATTAATATGGATTCAGTAAATGGTTTCAGTTGATCCACAACTGAATTTATCAAGCAAAAAAAGAATCACTGAAAAGATCTATCTCTTTTTTTATTATCTTAATTCTTCATAGAATTCCTGGTTTGGTTGTACGCCCCCATAGTTGATCTTCGGTCTAGGAAGTTGAAATGCTCTCCTGGCATATTTCCGCACTCTGACACCCTAGCAAGTACCATCCTGGGAACTAAATATTTTTGTCTCTTCAGGAGGAACACTTTTTTTGTCCTGATGTTGTGTTGCTGGGTGCTGCTTGCTTGGTAGATCACTTTTGCTGTCAGAGTATTGCTGGTATGTTGGCTGAAGTCTGTTGACTTACTGAGTGGAGGAAGTAAGAGCACAATGGAAAAATCTCAGAAAAATGCCCTTATGGAGATGAAAAGGTATCTTGCTGCAATTAAATGCACAGTAAGGCACTTGAGAAGCAAAAAGAGGGGACCTCATTGTTCAGATTCTTTTTGCAGATTTAATCAGACTAGAAGTTTTCCAGTTACCCACAGATCATTCATTGATATTCTGATGTTAGTTTAGTTGGCTGGTATTTTCCAGGCATCTGAGGTATCAGGCCTTATTTATTTCGTAGCAAAATAGGGCCTGAGACCTCAGATGTCTATATACACATACTTTTTTTAAAATCCCCGTTCATATTTTTTTGCTGTTCTCATACAAAGGCTAAAGGTTACAGTTTTAGTTTAAACATAATATTTTCATGGTTCATAAGAAAACCTGTATTAGTTTACATTTTTGGCAACTTTCATTATACCCTAGTGATTCCTAGAAGTCCTTGTACTTTCCTGCTGGTGAGAGATACTTTCCATAAAATAACACAGTATAAAAATAGTAATTATTAGCTCACTGTGATGTGTTTTGTTAAGGTGCAGAGAGCGTATTCAGGGGAGTAAATTTATTCAGTGTTCAGTTTTGTGACCATATTTTCCAGTTCAAAATTATTAAGTTGAAAAATGTGCTTTTTAACCAGTATCAGAAGTCTGACTGATGAGAAAGACAGGAGCTAATCCTAGTTAGTTGTAACTATATCCCTATATCCCTCATGTCTGACAGGCAACAATTCAGCTGATTGAGGATTTTAAAGGGTCTGTGCACTGCAGAAGGATTATACTTTGAAAACAGCTCTAAAAGTTAGTCCAGAAACTCCAGCTCTCTGCTCTGACACGTTGTCGAGTTTGATAGAGCCATAAAGTATTTTTGAAGGCTAATGAAATTGTATATTCAGATACTGATGCAAAAGAGTTTTTAATATCTTTCCTTCCAAAGGACCCCTGAGTTGTCACGAATGTGTAGATTCAGCAAATTCTAAATAATGCACAGAGGAAGTGCATACATACACCACACATGCACAGTGCTGCTCAGCTGAGTACCTTCCTGAGAGGGGTAGGGGTATGATCTAGAAGATACCTTCCATATTTATAAAAGACTCAGTAATCTCAAAAGGTTAGCCACTGATATGGTGATGTTAAACTGGTCAGTTTTCACCCAGAATGCCTGAGCTTGAGACTCAAATTATGGCAGTAATTCCTCAAACCTAACTTCAGGTCCTGCATACCTTCGCTGACTATAGATGTAGAGACAGAAGAGCAGCACTTGTTCACAACAGGTGTTTATGTCCCTGAATCACACTGGGCAGAAGCTGCTGCCACAAGCCTTCCTGGGCTATGGTGTTTGTGCAGGACCATCCATGCCCGGGTTGTTTGTGAATCTGTGGGAAGAGTACCTGCATAGTAGTGTTGCAGGTGGGTTTGCTGTGGCTATTCGATATTGATAAATGTATTTTTGTCTTTTCGTAGAGTTCACCTCAAGAAAGAAATGGAATTTCATTTCTTTAATGCTTTTGTAATCTCTCAAGAATTATTTTCTCTAACAAGTTCCTTTTTGAATGCCCATATCAAATCTGTGCATTCTGAGATTGGAATATATTAATACGTTTTCAAACCTTAAACAAACTGAGACTGTTTACAATTTTATATGCCTGTCTTTACAAAACCCTTGTTGACTAGAAGAAGTCTGTGTATTAAAGACCATTATAAAACAAAAAGACATAACAGGAATTAATAGTTCTAATAACACGAGGTGTGTATTTATATACCTATAACATATTTTATATCTCACAAAATAAGTTTATTGTCCATCATTTTTCTGTACATATTTAGCTCAGACCACTTTCTAATAGTTTCTTAAAGTACTTAAAAAGATATCTACTAAAAATTACCTCCAAAGACATCTCATGTAACTTGTTACTTTGAGGTGCAAAGCACAGCCATACGCAAGAATACAGAGCGAAAGGCAATACTGGTAATCTTTCACATACAAATTTCACCCAGAGATCCAAAGCAAGCAGTAGTATATCCCTTTCACAGATGGAGAAATGCATAAGCAAGAAGAGGAGGGAACATCAGCCTATATTCTTAGTTTTTCATAGTTCCTTTGCTCTGGCTTTCAGCTTGGATGTGTACTTCAATTTGTAGCGGTAGGCTCTACAGAACAGCATACAGTAAAGTCAAATATTAAAGCAGATTAAACAGTGCAAAACAGTGAAGATTATGAAGGGAGGCTCTGCATTAAACTGTGCAAGGGAACAATGCAGGAGATAAGCTTTAAAGGAAGTTTTGATTATTAGCAGGATAGCATTATGAGAAACAAAGGCAAATGTTGTGAATTAATGTAGTGCATTTAACTAGAGCTCTGAAAGGCTGTACTTATCTTAGTATTTTGATCAGTAAGTGAAATGACAAAATCAAAATCTATGCTTAGCAGAAAATCATCTGCTACCTTCTTATCAGCAGAACTTCACGTGCTTCCCTAGGAATAGTAATGGCACATGTTGACCATAGCCTGTGCAATTCTCATGAGAGTAAAAACCCAAAGACAATAGCTTCACCTCTCTGAAAAAGAAAAAATAACTATTGATAGGTTGGACATGTATACTAGAAGTCATACGCTCATGGCCTATTAATGAAAGAAAAGACCTTGCTGCAGATTTTGAGAGAAGCAGAAGCAGACCTGAACTATTTTAACTGGAACAATGAAGAGAACGAATACCGAACTATCGCTTATATTCACATATTCTATTTCACTTCTCGTATTCCATGTTCCTGTCCCTTTACTTAAAATATTTCCACTGCTCTAATTTTCCTTCTCTTTCTTTTATAACTACTTTGTCTGGACATGCTGAACAAGTTATTCTTATCTGTTGACTTCAGTCTATTAGGCAAATTCTGAACATGCCAAAACGACTCATACAGATCGAGTTAGATAATGTGTCTGGTATCGTATTTTGCAGAACACTTAAATTACACATGTAATCACACACATACTGTGATTTAATTTTTAAAATATATTCACTTTAATATGGCTTCCATATTCAAATGTTTTCCTCCCAAAAGCATATGCTGTTCAATCTGCTGTTGTTTACGTCAAGCAACTTTGAGTACAAAATCAGTATTGTATGTATTTTATTTCATATCAGAACCAACTGGCTTGAAAATTTCTCCAGAGAGAAACAAGAGGAAAAAAAATCCCTTGAAATAAAGTAATTCTATGAATCTTGTATGACTCTTAATGAAGAATCTTTCATAACGATCTCATAAGCTAGGTCATGTTATTTCTGAAATGATAAGCCAATACACGCAGCTTTGCAAGCAGCAATAACCTAAGCCAAAGGTAGTAAATTGTCAGCTCCAAAAGCTGAATTCCTGAATGAACCATTACGATAAAACTACACTTGCAGGAATGAGGGAAGAATATAGGAGGTGTTTCATCTTTTAATACCTAGAGTTGAAAGAATTGCTCTTTTCACACCACAACTTGTATTGTAAAATTTAAAATACTCCCAGGGCAAGCAGTGCATGGTCAAAAGTCCCAACAGGTAGTTATTGCTCTGCACTTAAAACACCAGCTCAGATAATAGAATATTCTATTTTGGGGGGAAGAAAAACAGAAGGCCAATCTATGCTTCTTTTTACATGTCTAATTCCCATGTAATTAATCATGAAAGGTTTTCTTTTCAATTCTTCTTTTTTATCCCTTTATTTCTGTAAAATGCAATACCTTTCCATCTTATAACGTTTGGAAGAACAAGACCACTGATACCATGTGTTGCTTGAATAATTCAGTGCAGCTACTCTTTTCTGTTCCAGTGAAGGCAAAGCAACCTTGGGAAGCAAAAGCAGCTTTGGTAGCACCCAGATAAACTACACTCAGAGACAGAGAAAGCAACTGTGGCTTCTCAAACACAAATTCAGCTTCAAAAAGGCAATAATCCAAAGCATCAGTGAAAAGGAGGTAAGTATCTTGCCTCTGCAACCCATTTTGCAATTTCTAGTTCTTCTAAGTATTGCGAGAGAAGATCCTGTCTAAACCCTAAACTGCCAATTCTTCCTCATTATTGAACAGGAAAGTACTTCAGCCTCCCCAAAATCCAATTTCTCTACTTTTCACTAGAAATATGTCTTCCATTTTGAAATTCAGAATCTTCCCACTATTTGCATACTTTTGGAGTTATTTGTGGGTATTGCTTTGACTTAGTTTCCTCTTTCTTTTAACCTTTCTCCCATCCTCCCTCATGTTATTTTTATATACCTACAGGCAAGACTGTAAAGGCACTGTACTGCTGAGATTTTCAGTCTGAAATAATTCTGCAAGGCTACACCTTCTAGCAAGGCGCTCAGGCAGGTTGATAGCATGCCCTTAACAGTAGCAGTTATTAGGAGCTACATCGCAAGTGCTCATTTTTAGTTAACTGTCTGTCTAAGCTTCTGTAAAACTGTTAAGTTATAAATCACTTCACTCTGTTATTATAAAAAAGTGGTAGCACACAATTAGCAATATAATTACAGAATTATTGCGATCCACAAATTATACAGCCAGGCCCCCAACACACATAGCTACAGGGCCCCAGTGCAGCCAGGAGATTTTTTTTCTTCTAAAGCAACAGATGTGTCAGGATGGATTAGAAAGCTTTTTCCAGATGCATGATCTCAGGGCTCTTCTCCTTTTTTTTTTTCCTTTTGCTGCCAAAAATGTTTTATCTTTTGAAGTGTCTCCTCTAAGAAAATATACAAACCAAGATACGATTAAGAAGTAGCTGAAGGCAGTGAAGTTCAGGTTAGGACTCCAAAATTTAGCAAGCCTAACTTCGTCTTGAAGTGAAGATGCTTGTGTGGTACTCGGCTGAGAGCCAAGATGTGAGCACACACTGGAAAATGCTCGCAGCCCTTCATTATAGGGGGAAGCCGAAGGCCAGCTTGCTTCTTTTCTCAGAAGAAAGCCCCCAAACCGAGAACATGTACAACTTGCTCTGAAGAGTGGAGGGACTTGCTGACACCCGTGCTGCAGCTAAGGACACCCCTTTCTCCAGAGCAGGGCCCACCAAGCCTGCCTGCCACACACTGGCTGCCATAAGACAATAAAATACTGCACTTTTCCCAAAAGTTTGGTTAAGCATCGTTAACTGAAAAGGGTCTTGAGGCAAACCTGTTGGCTATTTTATATACGTACATAGTTAAAATGAGCAGTAGCACCTGAATTCTATTTACAAGAACATGAACACAGGTAGGCAGACCAATTAACCTACAGGCCTGCAAGAAAACTCAGAAGTTGGCTACCTTTCGCAAAAACTGACATTTCCAGGTAGATATCAGGATCACCTGAGTTATCTGTTCACCTAAAGCAGTTTAACACACAACCATGTCCCTACTCACAATTTTAACAGAGCAGCAGATATTTCTAAAACGGGATCCAGTCTTTCCTTTTATAATAGGGCATGAGGAGAAAAACAAAGTAATCCTTTCTCTTTTTTGCCCTCACATGCTCAGGCAGCTGCTGAAATCTGTGCTCTAATAATAAAAGAGTGGGAGTCACCAGGATGGGTCTGCATTCTTCAAAAGCAAAAAACAAAAGCAGCAGCTGCCGCATCCAAAGCACCTTTGGTAACTCCCCTTTTGAGACATGATGATATTTTGGGGGAACTTGAGGCAGGGGAGAGAGAGCAAAAGGCAGATGTACAAAGTAAACAGCATTGCATGTCTAGGGAGACAACAGGTTAAAATGTAGAAAGATTTCCAGGCTGCAGTGGGCTGCGGATCTACTTCAGTCAGAAGGCATCCTGTCTTACTGTCTGGGTTCAGTTTGCTACATAGCTGCATGCTATAATTAGTCTGATAGCTGTGCACTTATTTTAATGAGTAGCAAAGCAACTGCTGGAGTTGCTATAGCTGGGCTGGTCTGTCAGCCTATAAATTACAGTCCTATTGACTACACTTTGGAGTTATAAGTCCTAAAGACCTTTCTCTGCAATTTGCTAATTATTGCAATTTTGATAATTTTATATGACCATCTTTTTACCAAACAAAAAAAAATATACTGAAGAGTTTTACTAGTTTAAACTAGCTCAGCAGTTAAAAATAAAAGCATTTAGTACTTCCAGCATGCTTTTCAGTGTGTGAGTGTGAGTGAACAAGCGGGTATTCAACTGTTCATTTAGCAGACTGCTCTGCAGAGGAACGGCAGTCTCACAGAAACACCTACACAGATGAAAAGATAATTTTATTGAAAGGAAGGGAATTCTCAGACTGCTCCTCTTCCAGATGTTTGCTTTTTTTTCATCATTTTTGGCAATGCCTGAAGAAAAATGGCTTCTTCAAGTGGCTCTCCCTGGCAGTCCCTGAATTACGGTGGCACAGCCCTGCTCCTGCAGCAAGCCCCTCAAAAAGGAGCTAAGGAATCTGCTTTTCTCCATCAAACCCTCGATGACCTTCACCTGCCCCTGCTTTCTGCAGTTCAAGCTCTCATCACTGTGGCACCCCCCATATATATTTGGCCCCTGGCTGAAGGAAGAATACATGTCATGGGTAGGGTTGGGCCCCAAAGAAAGATTTGAGAGAGGTTAGCACTGTGTTTCAGCTGTGCAGATCTATTTAAAAAAGCCAACCCTAACATGCCCCAGATACTTGTACTGTGACTTCCTATTTAAACCTTATCAGCTTTACCAGGATCTAAAATAGAAGACACTAGCTGTACTACTGCAGGCGCCTTAGCACTCCGTGGTGTTGAGCTGTGACTCAGAGCAGTGGCACAGGCTGCCCAGGGAGGTTGTGGAGTCTCTTTCCCTGGAGACATTCAAAACCCACCTGGATGCGTTCCTGTGCCCCCTGTCCTAGGTGTGCCTGCTCAAGCAGGGGGGGGTTGGACAGGATGATCTCCAGAGGTCCCTTCCAACCCTTACCATTCTGTGATTCTGTGACTCTATCATTGCCAAGGGGTCAGGCAGCAAGACTGAGTTTTCCAGTGAGCAAATCTAGACAGACTGCCTGCACCACTGCCACAGATACCCTGGCATCTGCTTTCCTTCTCTGGCTTTCCAGTTCTCAAATATTTATCAAATTAAAGGTCAGTAGTACAATGCTCTGTGTCTAGAACAAAGGAAGAAAAGCACATCATTGAACATGTATATCCAGCATTAACGAGAGCTAATTCCCTCTTTATTTCCACCTCACTACTCTCTCCCCTCATCAAAAAACCATCAAGGAACTGATGTCCTTCTCTTGCCAATTCTTATTAAATCATCTGCAAGCTCGTACCAGGTTATCACAGTGGCTCCATCTGGGCATATAAACCACTCTCTCCAAGTCCTTGCCATCTGGATAATTTGCCTGTTCCTACTGTGAGAAGAGAGGAAGCCCATCTCACACGGCTGTGGTACGGTGCCTACTGGAACGGTTTCCAGCATCAGTGTACCCTAATGAACACCCACCATCCCAGCTCCCTGGCACCTGGCACTGCGTACCTGGGTAAGCCATAAAATCCTGCCCACAGCACTGCAAAATGCAAGCAGAGCCACACATGACTCACAGTTCTTCAAGTCCTTTTCAGCATGTGTCTAAGCATCAGGGAATCTCTTTGAGGAAACATTAAACAAATATTCGTATTTGTTATTACTTTCTTTTTACAAAATTCCAGCATAAAACTATGGATGCACAGTAACTATAAAGACAAAAAAAAAGCCATGGATGGATACTCCATGTCAGCAGGAGGAACACTACTCCTGTGCTTAGGCAAGAAGACTGCCCCCGAGATCACAGCAGAAAAGACACAACTGGGATCATCTAAACTCAGGTATCTTCTCTGAGCGTGGATTGCAAGCTGGTACGTGAGCCATGATCCTGTCCAACTGAGAGGGACGGACAGCAGCGGAAGGAAGGGTAGTGAAAGGGAAAGTTTGCTCTCCACCTTTCTAGTTCCCACTAGACTAGATTTTCTACACTTCCCTTGTAGAGCAAAGACTGAAAGACGTATCCCAAATCATGTAATAGTTATATGAATAAATCCAAAAAGCTCCTGGTGCCCTCCATAAGCACTTTAACTCTTCTAGCAGGAACAGTAAAAAAAACCAACCACCTTAGAATTGCAGAGTGTTGTTTACTTTTCACACTGCACTTCAGTAAAGATTATTCATTGTTAAGACTAATACTAACCAAACCAGACTATTTAGTTGTAAATTAGAAAAAATGGTCATTATCTGCAAAGGGCTTTGTAACTTCTTCCTATGTGTCCTTTCTCACACACAGCTTGAGCTGCTACGTGCCTGTCTCTGTGAGCCTGGGGATAGCCAGCAAAATCCCCACGGCTGGCTGCTGTGCAGGCATGGGAATGCAGGAGAGCTCTGTACCTCCCGATGAATTAGTTAAAAAAATAAACCTAGGTGAACTGTGATTTCAGTTTTAGCCATGCATGATATTATTCCTAGCTAGAAACTTCTTTTTTTTTACTAATTACCCCAAAACTTGTCACACTGAGATTTTATTTCAAAACAATGAAGTTGGGAAACACTTTAGTATTAGTCTTTCTAATTAATTAATTAAGTAGAAATCCTACTTATATTGGAAAAATTGGCCAATAAACTAAATAGAAGAAGCTGCCAAAACTATATTTACCTTTAAAAATAACTGATCAGTCATAAATATTGCAAAAAATGCTGGAAGCCTAAATTCTTTTGTTCATAGCTTGTATCTTCAGTCTGTAACATCAGGTGTGAAGAAAAAAACAAACCAGCTCCTCCACCCCCTGTCCCTTCCCATCTTTCACTGTTATTTATCATAACAGAGTATAGGCAAAACCACGCTGAATACCCTTGCACTTAGATTTTATTAAAAGGGTCTGGAAGATAAAACTGATTCAGAAAACTGAAGACAAATCTACACAGAAATCTGTTAGAAACTCTCCAGCCCAAATCCAGAAACACACATGAACTGATTTTTTTAGTAAGTTTTTGAAGAACTGCATTAAAGTTACATTTCACGGTCTCTCATTCCCACCTTTGCTGGATATGGGCCCAAGCCACAACCATAGGCCCAGTAAGTCCTCACCTGTAGTGAGAGCAAGTTGAAATTCCCACACAGGGCCTTGCTCTTAGCTCCTTAGAAAACCTCAGTGACCTAACCTTTGAAATTATCGATTTGCATCTGAACCTGCACTTTGAACTCACATTTTGCATCAGTAACCTACCTACCAGGTTAGCACGAGGAGAGTCTGAATGAGTTTTTCAGTCAAGCTGGGTAGCTTTTGCAATTGGACACAAATGCCTATGAAATTGGGATTAACAAATTTGCTGCTACTGGTTAACATCAAATCATCAGCCATTTCGCCTCATTGAATCTCTTCTCTGCAAACCCAGACAGGGTGTATTAAAGCATAAATATAAGCTGATTTTGTGTAAGAGGGGAAAAAATCAGATGAAAATGCATAACTATATGAAGGAAATAGTTTCTAATTGTCAGTGATTTCTAAAGAGTTGGACAAGTCCTCTTCAAATTTTTCACCTTCTTCCTCTCCTACTTTAAGAGTAACCTAAAAATCTCAGAAAGAAATTTTAGAAATTTTGTAGAAAGCTTACTTTTCAACTCAAGTCTGGAGGGAGATGGATTTACATTTAATATTTTTATGACATCTTTCTTTCTATTAAAAAATGCCAGATATTCACTTCCTGAATTAGTTACTGGCATTTGAAGTCCATCTGTGAATTGGTGTCTAGCAATGTATGAAGGGAGAAATTTGCCCTGAAGAAGTTCAACTGAAGCGTACAAAAACAGAGATTAATTTAAAGCTCTGAGATGAGTATTCCGGAAGCTATATGTTTTGATTTGAAAGCAAGACTTTAATGTCACAAAATAGGATAAATTTATTTGTTTGCTCTGTCATGGCCCTTCCAATTTTTCAAAGCTAATTTGTAAAACCATTTTGTGTGTGGCCAAATTCATTTATCCCAATTACATTAGAAAAGCACAAGAGCGAAAGCTGTGCTGCCATAATACATTCCTTTAAAATGACAAATAAAAATGCCTGACTGAAATTCACAACTCTCAGGGAAGAAAAAAAAAAAGAAGTTGTAAGGAGGGAATGATATCTGCAGCACTGCTTAGCAAGGATGAACGAGTTCCAGTGGGAAAATAAAGGACCGCTTCTTTTTTTAAAGAGAAACTAAATCAGAGTAATTTGCTTTGATGTTGATGGGAAATTACTGTATGCTTTGAAAAACTGGAACCTAATAGACTGCTATTCGACTGGAATTGCAATGGTTTGAATGAGAGGAGAGAGGTGTATGTGAGAAGAGGGGATGAGCAAAAGAGGTCATATGCGACAAAGCACAGACAGAGTTGCCCCAGTGATGTAAAAAGGAAATGGACAGCTGAGGTTCAAACCAGTTGCCCACTGGATTTCATGGCTATTGTTTATAACACTTTGTAAAGATTATTTATTTAGTGTTAATTAAAAAATTCAGCTCGAAGGGGAAAAAAAGCAGATGTAAAATTAATGTCGTTATAGAGATTGAAATGGTCCATTTGGATTTCAAAGGCAGGAAATTAATGAAAACTATCATACAGTGGAACTGTCAAGCATTCAGTAATATCAGCTACTTAAGGAAAATGCTCAGTATCTCAGAGGCAGAGTCTGCCACTGGCTGCTACTCCCATTTAATGGTAACTTCAATTCATGTCCATGCACTCACATGGACTACCCAGTATATGAGGTGCTATTACTGAAATGTTCCCTTTATTATCATGATATATTACTAAGCGCTATAGCTAAGCACACACTGTAGCATGGAGTGTACACTAGGCACTCAAAAGACAAAATTGTTGCCAAGCTTAATGTCTATTTGGGGGGTTTTAATTTAAAAAAGAACAGCAAACAACCAATAATGAATAGGACTATAACAGCAAATTGTTATTTTTATTGATAAACTATCAGCTTGATCCATTCTGACAATGATGAATTACTACTGGTTGACCAGTGTGGCCTACAGCTCCTCAGGTGACAGAAGTGAAGCAGGCCTGAATTCTGCCTCAGAGCCAAAGACCAGGATGAGACCTTACGCTAATTTTGCTCTTTCCCCTATAATTATCTAAAATAATTCTATTGCTGTTGTTGCTAATTTTCTCTGAGCAGCTCACCTTATTTTAGCATATTTCTCCTTCTAGCTTGCCTTTGGTTAAGGATATCATTCTGCCCCTAACACACATAGGGATGGGCCAAGGAAAAGTTATTTGCCCCATATTTGTTACTTGTGCTGTATCTCAAGGCATGGCACAACCCTGAATATATAAGAAGTGCTCTGGAATGCAAGATGCTAATGGCACCTCTTCTCCTCAGTGCAAGACACTGACTTTGGCATGGTCTTGGAGTCCCCCCACTACTTTCCTTCTTGAAGGAAGGAGGAACATCTGTCAAAACTAAGCCCATGTTTTGCTGATTTAGTGGAAGCAGACTATGGTCCCTGAATTCCTTTAGCAAACTTTTTACATTATCTGTACAGTTCTTTACTCTGCTCTACCACCTCCATGGGAACAGTGTACCCTGAGCTTACCAGCATCATCCGCACTCACTTCAACACCGATTTAATGACAAATGCATAGGCATTTTTATCAGGACTGTCTAACTAGCAAGATTTAAAGAAGGGTTTTAGATACAAGCACAGAAAGAAAAGATAAATTAGTAAATCATAACTCAAAGAAAATCCTCAGCCATACTTAAGGAAGCTCCTGCCTGGCTGTTTCAGCTCCATTCTGCAAGAACTCCTATTTTGTCTCTCCTTGCTGTAGGTCCTGGGACCTTGAATTCAGAGAGACATCCCTACATCCCCAGCTGCCTCCTATATTCTGGAGTCAAATTTTCCCAGTGATTCAGGTGGCCCCTGACAGTCTATGTAGCTCAGTTTTTCTGACTATTCAGCAGGATTTCCCCAGCCCCAGTTTGCACACAGCCATCCAGGACCATGTGATCTAAATATGAACACTGATGGGACTGGTCAACTTACGTGTTTAAAGTCTCTCTCCTACTGCTGGCTGACTGCCTCCACCCAGTCCGAATCACTCCTCTGGTCCACTAGAGATTACTAAAATACTCACATTAAATGTCATACAATGCATACGTTTTGTAAAGCTTGTGATCTGGGTCCCTTGCCAACTTTTTGTGGAGACCACACAATGCTTTCAAATATAGGGGAAACACACTAAGAAGTTAAGAAGAGAAGCCCAGCTCTACAGGACCACACTGAAGATCCATTTAATTCAGAAGCTGATTTCAAAGTAGTGAATATTTTGGAACAGAGTAAGAGACAAGGGCAAGCAGACAGAGATATTTCCCTTGTATATTCTACCAGTTCCTGGCACTGCACAACTAGGACTTCCTGAGCCAACGGTTGCATCAGCATCTTAATGTTTAATAGGCCTGGGTGGGGTTTTCTTCCATAAACTTGTCTCATTGCCATGCCTGGAAACGCTAGAAAGGCAAGCTCTCCTCTAGTCATTTGCTTTTACTGGGGTTCCCATGACACAGAAGGCAGTGAAACCCATAAGATGTTTCAGCACTTCAGAAGATAAGTACCTGGAAGACAGACAGCTGGCTCAGCTTCAGTCTGGACGAGAGCTCGGTGGTGCTGCTAGATGGAAGAAAGCCTTTCAAGAGTAAGCCACAAGCCTAGAATTAGATTTTAACTGAACGCATCTGCCAGCCTATGTTTACAAACCACTGCACATCTGAGGCAGCCTTCTCAGCTGCCAGCTGCCAGACATCCAAGCAACAGCACCCAAAAACTTTACCTAATGAACAGATGCATAATTTCAGAGCATGGATAGGAACAGCCAACCTCATCCACCCTTTCATCACACCAGAGCTGAGATCAGCAGAGTGATTAGTCATTAATTTCAGCCAGCGTAACATGTAACGTTAAGGGTGTTGGGTTAAACAGTCTAATGATAATGGGGGTGTAATCTACAGGATTAACTACCAATCGCAGAGTTGTTTCAAGAAGTGGGCAGCATGAGCCCTGTAGTTAAAGGTCCAGCTGGTCCAGCTACTGAAGACAGTGCTGACTGACCCAAACCTGGCACTCCGCAGGCCCCAAGACAGAATATGCTGGCTGTGGTTTCCTCCATCCATAAGGAGTCAGTCTGTGCATCTATACAGCAAGATTCAGATTTGCAGACAAATACCCAGCACAGACAATTAATGAGACAATCCTGAAGGGAAAGGAGCATACAAATTCCCCCTAAGAAGTGAAGTCTATGTGACACTCCATTCCAGGAAGGAGGATGCATCTTTCCCTCTGTGTAGCTGCAAAAACATTTGTGGCCATAAAACAAGCCTGTAGAAGGACTTAGCAGGTCATGAAAAAGCACTAAAAATATTTCCTCATACTTCTGATGAAAACTTTCCTCCTAAGGCATACACTTTTTGGGAACCACGGTGGCAACTAGACACGCACAGGTAGATTTCTCAAGTCACCATGTAGGCGGAAAGCAGAGTCCTTGAGGACCTTGCTCTCAGATTCTAACAAGACAAAAATGCAGGAGGAATCAGAGGCACTGAAGGACTTGCCTGGAGTCACAAAGGCTCAAAATCATAAAGAAAAGCAACCCTGCTTCTCCTGAACTCCAGGCTAGTTCCCAATGTATGCAATCCCAGACTCTGCACAAAATTCAAGCAATATGAAGGACAAAGAATTCTAAAACCTGAGACTAATGAAGACAAACTATGGACAACACTGGAAAGAGGAAAGTAAAGTGGATGCTCACGGCATAAACTCAACAGGGCCAAGAAAATCACAAAGACTCATTTCCATTAGTACAAGTAGTTTAAATTGATATATATTTGCACAACTCTTCTCCAAGAACAATTGCTTGAGCACATGCTGTAATGCAAGCCAAAAGCAAAGGGAAATTAATTGTCAGACAAAAGCCTACAGAAAAAGAAATAAACATACATATCTCTCTATATATAAATTTACAGGAATACTCCAGAGGTATCTCCTGGAAATCACATTTGAACTCTTCTTTCCAGACTAAGCTTCTTTGTTCTGAAATCAAGACGTTCAAAAAGCTATGCTGTGAAAAGCAAACAAAGAACTCACCCATAATATTTGATTTCATGGGTAGTTGTAATTTTATTTTCAGTCCTTTCACACTCCTGCTAGATGGGTGCATTGTCTCCTAGCATTTATTCAACATCAAAATAGCCTAAAATATCATTTAGCTGCATACCAGGAATTGGGTGGAGTGCTCACCACATCTTTCAGTTTAGCTTTCAAATATTTGCAGAAGGAACCACTTGCTTGTATATAAGGAAACTAAAATCTTAACAAACATATAGTAGGAGACTGTACAATACGCTCAGCCATAGAAAAGCAGTCTTTGTAGCATGATCCAAGCAATTGCAGGAGCCAGCTCACTTTTCAGAGCAGCAAGAAAGAACAGTTATAAACAGTGTGGATCGCTGCTGTTCACACCTGAGTCTCCCAAGACCACCATCCTTCGCAAGGTTTGCTATCTGTACTGCTGGAAGAAGGAGGAGGACCAAGGGACCAGATTAACTCTTCATTTTGGTGGTTTATCATCAAAGTAATGCTATTGGCTTCTCCAATATGCACCTTTATGAGATGCTGCAGACCTAAAATAAATCCGTTTAGGATCTTATTGGGAACACCAAATTTCCATCCTAAAGAATAAAATTGCTGATGAAGATGGTCACAAAAGGGCTGACCCTGCATTCCCCCAAGCTCTCCTTCATATCAAAGGGCTTTGGAGGGTGGCAATGCAAGAATGGATCCCAAGTGTAACCAATTATTTTCCAGTGATGGAAATTTTAAGCTTAATCCAAAAAAGCACAGAGAAAGAGACGCTGGTTTGGAACAAATTCCTGTACTGCATCGCCCCCCTACATATGAATTATTGCAGTGCCCTCATGGATATTTTTAATTCTCTTGTTATATAAAAACATATACATTCAGGAAAAATGGGAGGAAGATCCTAATTTTAGAGAAAGCGTGCTGATTCCCAAAAGACTGGAAATGCATTTAAGGAGTAATTTGTCGGAATGCAAATCTAAGCCATGGCTATTTTTGATGCAGTGACTGAACTCATAACTTAGAGAACGAAATAGAAACATTTGTCAAGAGCTGCAAACCAATTGTCGAAAGGCATGCATTTGTCACGGGATGTTAAATATAAATTTACACAAGTGCAGAAGGTTTTGCTGTGATGAGCCCTTTACAGAAATAGTTAATTAATGTCGAATTCAAGCTTCATTCATGGCAATTAGCAAAGCCGATCTTAGTAAAGTGTCTTTAGCAGCCAATATTTGTCATCTGGAGAATGGAACAAATCACACAAAAAACCAGTTACAAATATGGGAATTATTTAGGGTTTATTAATAATACAAAGAACAAACCTGTTTTCTGTCTCTTCAATGAATCATTGTAATTTGCAGATTGCAATGCAAAATAAGATGGAACACAATGATTAATCTGTGAGCTACAGAATAACCACTATACATATAACAGATGTCTACTGTGACAAGGGGCACATTACCTCCATGTTTATATTAAGAAAGAAGAGGGATTCAACTGTTTTATATGGGAGAGTTGTGGGAAAGATTTCAGAAAGCCCCCAATGAGAAGGTAGGGAATTATAAATATTTGCAAGTGTTTATTCAGGTGCCAAGTACAGTACACTGGTGAAACATGGCCTGAATGCAAAGGGGAGTGAGGGGGAAAACATCTGATCTAAATGTTACTGGATTAATTTCACTGGTACGGATATTGACTCAGTTCATCTCATTTGGCTGACACCAGCCCTGAGCCAAAACTTGCATGTTCAATAACATCAGCTGTACAGATGACAGGATTTTTTCAAGATACAATCTTGCTGGGGAAAAAATACTATGAAAGGCCATTACTTCTGAATAATTAGAAACACAGGAAGCAGCTTATCTTCATAAAGGTGGGTGGATGTCAGGCTCTTTGGAGAGATGGCATCAGCTTTCCTTATGCTAAGCTTTGGCTTTGGCAACAGCTGATGCCTTTGGTCTTCTCCCACCACCACCACCAGTTTGCACCACTAGCCCAGGTTCTTCAAGGAACATGAGAAGTACATCTGCCTTTGGCAGGACAACAAGAGGAAGGTGGCCAGTGCTGCCGCTTTTGAACAAGCTGCTGCAAGGATTTGGTGCCAGCCACTGTTGCATTGGTGGGGTCCTCTTTGACTTCTGATGGGAGGATGTAAATATTGCTGCCCTAAATGAAAAAAAAAAAAAAGAAAACCAACCAAACAGTGAGGCAGCCAACAGACATTCAGCTGAACTCACCTACATATGACTATCTATAGGTGGCCCTATGTGAGCTAGATTCTTCAGGTCCCACCATGCTCCAATCACCTCATCTAAAAATGTGGAGCTGTAACAGTTCTCTAATCTCTATTACGCACACTTTGCCCACATGAGGACACCTATAGGTAGACATCTAAATGTAGGTGTCCTAATTTACAAACTGAATATACCTAAATTTTGCCTTTATGAAAGAGGCACTATGAAAACTAAGACACAGTGCTGCTGTTCATTGAGATGGGCCTTCCCTTCTCACCTGTACCTCTGAGCATCCAGAGGACTGAAGTTCTGGGGGGTCTTGCCTGTGCTTATGTCCAGCGATTACAGTGTAGGGCGCTCATATCCATTCTCTGCTACGAAAACTGATCCCATTATATAAAAAAACGGGGGAGTCACAACTGACTGTTTCTCTCCCCTGTTTAACAACTTTGAGCAGTCCAAATAACATACAATTCATTCCAAAATCTTGCTGTTTAAGTTTGCCCCCTAATGGGAAATAGCTCCAGTGCTCATCAAATCAGCCCCCTTTCTTCCCAGCCATTGCCTGTGGGGAGTGGGGCTGGGAAGGGAATGATTTCAGAGCACGCCCAGCTCCATTTGCCCTCAGGGGCACTGTCAGGAAACCATCCCAATTAATTCAGCCTTAGGAATGCTGTACTGACACAGGAAAATCATGGGACCCTTGTCAACTGACAGTTCCTTTGCCCAGTGCTCTAGGTGGCTGGTAAGAATGACTTTGTTAAATGATGATAAACAGGGGAAAGAAAGGAGAGAAAAAAAAGAAAAAAGGTGAATCTCCAGCACAGTCCGATACACCCTGAGGCTTCCCAAAGCCTGGCAAGGAAGCAGGCTAGCAGCTGAGTAGCTGGGTATGCACAGTGTTGATTAGCTCTGCTTTTCCTACCATTGATGGTGTCAACTTCCAATTTCATTTTAAACCACTTCCAGAAGAACTCAGAAGGAAAAAAATCTATTTATGTCAGTGTCAGAGAAAACTAGAATAGATAATGTCCAACTGGGGGGAAAAAATTAATCAAACCTGCACCTTAGTTGAGCAGAGAGTAACTCATTGACCGACTGGCTAAGCATGCTGTATATTTGGGCACAAAAGATGTGTTTGTGAAATCCCAACTGACTTCAAAAGTAACAGAATCAGGTCTTTCAGAAAACAGCCTATCAAATATACACTCACTAAAACCCACAGCCATAAGCGTAACTGTATTTATTTCACAGTGGTTATTGATATAAAACCACAGTATCACCAGGCAGCAAAGCAATGTTTGGCTCACTCTACATTGAAGAAAACTGAGAAATGCTGTACATTTAAGATTTGTAGTATCTGATGCCTGCCAGTTCTTTCCATGCTTCTAAAATATCATTTTCAACTCTGAGACCTGGCAATCTTATGTATATGTAAACAGTCCCAAATTACATGCAGTGCAAAATGTGCCAGGATCAGAAAGCAAAGTATTACTGAGAATGGCTTTTTCTTGCAAAACAGAAGTTATTTTTGAAGGGTTTCCTTTAAACAGAAACTGGAAGTGCAACTATAAACTCTAATTCCAAACTAATCTCTAATAAAAAGCTATTGGTCCTGCACTGCCACAGTAGCATCAATTAAAATTCTCTTTATTAGAGATTATCATCAAAGGAGGCAGGAAAAGGGACACATGACACTCTCCTGTTTGACCTCTGGACATCCCACGTGCATTAAAAGTCAGAATATGAAGCTAAGTGAGAAAATAAGATCTCATACAGAAGATACAAAATAATACAAAGGTGGATTGCTTTGAAGAGGAAACAAGCATCTCAGGGAAACTGACTTGAGCGGGCAGCCGAAGGGAGAGAGACCCACAGTACTGCAGAACACACAGGAGCCCTGACAGATGAGCCGAGTGCCTGGGGAATGTATAGGATTTCAGGACTGCCCAGGTTTGTCTTCTACACTGAATTTCGTATGATATGATTAACAGAATGACTGGCAGCAAAAACAAGATGGTATTTGCTAAAGGAACCACTCAGCGTAGTTAAAATAACAGACTAGTCAGAGGGATGCAACGGTCCCACTTATTCCCTGATTCATCTGCTCTGTCTGAGAGTGTGGAGAAGTGCGAGGAAGGAGGGCAAGACTTCCAGTCTGCAAAGCAGGATATAAGCAAGGGATGGAGTACTGAGTACTGTGGTCTCCTACCATAGTACTCTAGTGGTCTACTATTACCTTTACCAAGACTGTGGACACTAAGGCCTACACTTACCTTCCAAAATCCAAACCAAACACAACAGATAAAACCAAGGAAAAGCAAAATATAAAATAAACTTAAGATAAATGATTTTCAAATAAGAAACATCAAGGGAAAAAACCCAAACTGTTCTACAGGAATAGCTTCCTGGCATATTTCAGCCCTAACTCTTTTTATTTTTTACAAGAAAAACATAGAAAGCAGCAGGCTGAAAAATGGTGAAAGAAGGAAGCAAATCCAGATACCATTTTGCAGCTGCGCTTGTCTGGTGACAGGTATTTGTACTGAAACTAAAAGGTATAAAGAACTTTCAGGTCAGAAAAATAACCTCTTCTGCGCAGGTGTAAGAATCTACAGATGCTGCAAGCCAGTTGCAAGGGCAATTCTGACTGAGGATGTTCACAAGGAATTGGAGAAAGGCCTCTAATCATCTACAAAGCACAGCTATGGAACAACCTTTCAGAAAGAGTAGTGGGACTAGGACTCAAGTCCATAAAGACACATTTCTCAGATGTAGATGATATGGCTGTCTAGGTTAGCAGTAGGCTGATTCTACTAGGTGATTCAGGAGGTCTTTTGCAATCCATAACTGTATGTTTCCATGTAATGAACACAATGAAAGATGGCAACTGTGACACAAAGGCCACACATCATCACCTCCCAGATTTTTCTGCTGAGATCACCTGCTCACTTGCAAGTAAGTAAATAAAGTAGATCCGGAAGGAAATAAGGCAAGGTAATTCCTGAAAACCAGCAGCAAGAGGTTGGTAGGGAGCTGAAACATCAAAATTCTGATCAAAAATAGCTGCATGGTTAGCAAAGTTTAATTTTAATCCATGATGCTAGCTTTCCAGAACACTAAAGTCCCAAAGTCAAAATTTGTCTTCAAAAATGCTTACCAAGCTACAAGTGCAGTCCCATTAGCAGTAGGTCCTGGGTACCCAGCACTGTAACATTGAACCTGAAGCCTGACTTTGAATTTTGGTGTTCAACTTGGTCCTTCAAATCTTGGCACTGTGTGAGAAAGGCACTCCAACAGCTTGTACCAGTGCAGCCACCTCTGTGTCCTGCCCGCAGGCACATTCCTCTCTCTGACAAATTGGGGGTGTTGGTGGTAAGATTTGGATTAAACTGATGTATCTGGAAGTGATCCAGGTCTAATCAACACTATTAGGTGAAAACACCACTAATGAACTCAGATCCATTTTATGTAGCTATTCACGTATGGCCAGACAAAATGGAAAAAACAAGTGTTGTCTTCCAACATGTTAAAAAGATTCAAAACAGTTCAATCCCAATCATCACATTTGAAAATATGTTCACCACACTTGCAAAAATTTAGGACCACCTTTTATTTAATTATTTCCAGGAAATAATGGGAGATTTCTATTAAAAGTTAAATCCCAGGACCACTGTTAGCAGAATGCACAATGTATGAGATCCTGGTTTAGTGCAGCTTTCAGGAGTTAGGTTCTCACCATGCTTCAAGATGTAGTTTGAAACAAATGTCTGGTTATTAGTTGAACCCATTACTATAAAAGTGAGCAATACTGTAGCGACAGAACATGTGAACAGCTGAAAAAAATACAGAATCATGAATCCTAAGCAAATAAAAAACTTTCATAAAGGAAACATTCCAAAATATATTTCCAAACAATGGTTGACTGCAACCAAGTAATTCACACCCCATTGTGAAGCAAACATTAATAATTTCTAGCAGACACTAGGGCTCAGAAACAAACAATGATCCCCCCTCCTTTCCCCCTCCTCTTCCAGGCTGTTTTACCAGAAATTTGTGATTAAAAGTAGCATATACTAAGTCAAAGAACTGAACTCATTTGCAGCTTTAAGGGGAGAGTAGCTTAGTAAAGGTAGTTTTTCCTCAAGTGCTATTTCTAGCAGAAGGCTCTTAAAAAAAAAAACAATCCACAGGCTTCAAAGCCAGCTTAACACTTAAAAAAAATTGCTTTCTATCAAAAGTATTTTTGGCACGAGCTTTGGCTATTGTTTTCAGCACTCCTTCTTCCAAAGGCTGGTATGCTGTAACAGAGTGGCTGCAAGCGCAGACCTCACATAGGTGACAGTGGCTGTACACAATAATTTTGCAGTTACTTGGACTTGCAAGGAGCTCAGGGAGCTGAGCGGGGACAATGTTCACATACGCTATGTGTTAAAATAGCCACCACTTTTGCTTAAAGTTACTTTGCACTTCAAGGCAATTAATATTTTCCTACTGAAACTATAGAGCAAATGTTATCCTTAGTCAATGAATACTTCAAGTAAGTTGTTTATTAATGCTAATAAAACTCAGACTGTTAAAAGTCAAGGGTTTTTCCTAAAACCGGTGAGTGACAATTTCTGATACTTTCTTAGACAGGTAGGTATGAGGAACAGCAATTAAATGTAAAGCACCTTAGGGCACAGCCCTGCAGGCTTCCTCCTGGCTCTTCTGGTTTGTGCAGGTGGGTCATCCTTCTCCCCAGGACCTCTCCATCGTTAGATGATTAACCACGTCTGTTTTCTCTCTGGCATTATGCCCAGCCATTGTCAAATGGAGGGAACTCGCTCCTGAGCAAACCTCAAGCAGGTCAGAAGTTTTTTAGGTCTAGTTAGTCCCCAAAAAGTTTGGTCAATTTGAGAAATCTGTTTCTCCATCTGGAATAAAGACCAGTCTGCTTACAGGGCCTAAAACCCCAAAGAGAGCAGACTCTCCAGAGATTTTTAGCGTTCTTAATATCAGAAGAATTAAAGTGCAAATTTTTTTTTTTTTTTATTTTTAATCATTAACATTTTTCTGGTTTATGTTTTACCTTGTTATAAACCCTGAGGCTGTTTTCATTTTACCTAACCCACTCACCAGTGGCTGAGGTACAAACTTCGGCGTTTCAGAGGTTTGATTACCATACAAAGATTGTGTGTATTTTTGGTACTATTTGCACTATCGTTATCAGCGTACACATCCTACAGGAAAAATACCACCCATGTTGTGAAGAGTTTGACTAATGCTGAATTTCTCTGTTCAAAGAACAAAAGAGTTTGTTGAAGCCTAATGAGACTGACCCAATTTTATAGAAATCTTAAGAATCTTTATTGAATTATTACTGCCCAGTAATAAAAGCACAACAGAAATCCAGTAATAAACGCACTTTATCAACAAAGTTACATGTAAATTATTTTGTATCACAAGCTGTTGTAAAATGCTATTCTAAATCTTTTCCTTCTAAAGCTTCATCTTAAAGTTTCTGCCCATATTAAAACTTAAAGTTATAAGAATTTTTAAAGCCAGAGATGTGAACATTTTTACTGTTGCAAGTGGTCTGTAGCATCCATGTTTCAGGTCAACTATTTAAGGTTTCTGTATGACCAAGTTTGCTGTCTTCTTCCTTCACTCTTGCATTCTATAAATAAAAATACTTCAGTTTTAATGCAGCCCATCCTTTGATACAGTCTGTATGGAGCAGAGACTTTTCTATCTATCTGTCTGTCTGTCTGTCTGTCTAATCTATTTCCATGATTCTTAGAATAGCAATGACTCAGTTGGACTCTGTAGTACAAGTACTACAGCAAGAATGCTACAGAAAGCGAGAGATAACTGATGTGTTGCTTCTGTTGCATCATTCTAAGCATTACTTGAATTCTGAGGTGGTTGTTGTTGTAGAAAATTGGTGATTCTCTGAAAGAATTGGCCCAAGGAGTTTATTTTAGGTTTCACTTAGGAAGCTGTCAATACAACTGTCTGCATTAATATCTTCCCTGTAGATTTTTAGGATTTGTAACATTAGGGCAACTCATTTCTGGCTCTTATACAAGTCCCCTGAAAGTCACTACCACAGGCCTTCCCTCTCTTCACCACTTTGAGCAGGCAGACTGGAAATGATAAAATTATTTTAGAGAAAAGTCATTCTGTCTCCTACCTCTGTACATAATTTCCAGATATTTCAGTGAAGTTCATCTTCTTTGCAGGAATGAAGAAGCAGCAGCTTATGTCTGTGAAGGCTCCAAAGCAGACCTTGTCCTCCATGCTCAGAGTCCCCCATGACTGCTCCCTGGCTGGATAATTGAATGAAGCCAAAGACAATCTTATTAAGAAAATAATTATGAAAGCCTGAGCCAAAACTGCAGTCAGGACTCTGAGCGACTTAGGCAATACGCAAGTGTTTGGGTGAACCCAAAACTTAATTTTCTGCTTTTGTCGTTGAACACACCTAACCATACCAAGACCTGACCCACTGTTCAGGTGTCCCAGAACAACTGAACAGACATCTATACTCTGCCCGGACACTACATGAGGAAGTAGAAATAAAAGCTTCAGAAACTCCAAGACATAGCAGGGGACAAATGGCATTGCATACAAAATTTGCACATCATAGGGAAAATATAAAGGAAAAAAATGTTTAATTACACACTCTTTAAGCCTCATGTGGGTCTTCTTCCTACTGCTTCTCTCCTCCTAAACCCTCAGCATGGAAGTTAGGCTCACACAGACTACGTACATCCCCATTACATGCCATCCAAAGGTTCAGCTGGATTGAGTGTTCAAGAAAATATTTCTGGGGGGAAGGAGTTAGCACAACCACCACTTGCAAATGGTCTGCGGAAAAAAGAGAGAGAAATTAAATGGATTTCAGGCCCACATTTGGTGAATAAAATACTGAAGTCCCCTCATCATGGATGCCAAAGGTAAGTTTAGCTTCTTTAGCTCTGTGTGTGTATACAGAAATAGAAAACCACACAGGGTTACAAAGCAGAAGCTATGCTATGTTTGCTTAACAAATGAAATATAGATACTTAAATTAAAATTAAACAGTCAAGTCTTTGTTATTGTGGTAGAGCCAAACCAGTGTAAAAATCCATAGAATAAATAATCTATATAATCCTCCGGATAAAATAATTCAACAAAATAACCTATATCAACTCCAAGAATTTGCTTATGCCTGTCTGCACGACTAGGTCTCCATCTTTAACTTAAACTGCAAATAGAATATGCAGTTACCTTCTGTAGGGCTTTACAATTGCTCTTCTCAAAATTGGCTGTAGGATTCGGCAGGTCCTTCATCTGGGTGGGACAAGATATGTCATACAGAGAGCCCTGTTTGCAATTTTGGTTCAGGTTTTCGTAATCAATTTCTTTATAGGATTATGTTGAGGGTTCGTTCAATTATCTCACCACAGACCCTAACGTTTTCCTTAGTGCTATGCTTTACAGCAAAACTCCTATCCTTGCTGTCACATAGAATAACATCGTTTACTCCCTATGTATCTGTTGTTACTGGCACGGAGCCCAAATGACATAATGCTGAGTGTGTCCTTTAAAAAAAAAAAGATGGAAGAAAAAGGAAAAAGCTAGAAATCTTTTCCAAGCCAAGTGTACATCATGAAGGAAAATACTTAATTCAAAACCTTCAGAAGCATGAAGCATTAACAGTCAAAGAAAGGGGAAAAGCAGGAACAAGTAGAATCACACTTCTCTGAAACCTGGAATTTCACTGCTAATCTCCATAAGAACCAGAGGAACCTTTTTGAAAATCCTGATGGACAGTGATTGTAACTGCTCCCTCAGCCTGCAGCAAGCTCCTGAGGGCTGCTACAGAAAGTCCTCAGGCAGAAATTAAGCCAAGTTTATTTTTGTTTTCTTTTTTTACAGATTCTATCCAAGTATTTTGACCCCAAAATTGTAAGGTTCAGAAAACAATGCTGTGGGTCAGACTATTTAGTAGTTATACCAGGGGCAAGGATATTAACATCCAAGGCTGTGCACACCATGTAAACCAGCAGAGGACTATCAAGATCCCTCTTGATAAAGAACCACAAGGTTTGTAGGGATCAGGGGTTTTTTGTTTGTTTGTAGATACACAGATATACCTGATCAGGGTAGAGCACCTTCTCAACAGAGAGTTCACCAGTTTGCCTGTGGAGCACCACAGATACCTGGGCGGGACAGAGGGCATTGGAGGAAAAGCCTCACAGAGCAGGTTGAAAACCAGCACTGATTTTTATGGAAACCCACACAAAAAAAGGCAGGTCAGTTCCCCTCCTTCGGCTGCCAGACTTCCTCTGTTACCTCTGCCGGTGCCTGAGCACTGGCTGCTGCCTGCTGTCTGGTGGCCAGAGCCAGGGCCACAGGGTGTCATTGGGTGAAGGAAGGGATGCCTGGGCGGGGGGGGGGGGAGAGACCAAAAAAAGCGTAAACATGCATCTGGAAAATTCCTCTACCACGAAGTAGTCCAGCAGGGAGATAACACACAGAATGTCTGGGATCGCTAACTCAACATTTTTTATTAGAGCCATAAGAAACAGGGACTTGCACCAGTGTTCCCACTGCTAAGCGTGATTTTTTTTTCCTTGAAATTCATCCCTGGAGCAAAGATTTTGCCATAGAAAACAAAACAAAACAAAGCAAACCAAAACAAATCTGACAGAGCTTCTCAAAGATTTGTTTCAACTAATCATTATTATTAATATTATTACACAAAACATCATAACACTTTTTTTCATCTTGTTGACTTTAAAACCCAAACTTAATGTGATTTTTGCCAGTTTAAAAGCCGGCATGCACCTGATCTTGCATAAGGGGAGAAACCAGGCAGTACCTCATGAAATTGGTTCAGAGGTGTATACTGGAGTTTGTCTTCCATTGCAGACACCATCCACTTCAGCAAAGCACACAGGTAGGTGGCCCTTGCTTTTTTTCTTTTTTTTCTTTCCTTCTCCTACTATTATAACCCTCCATAGCGTCTGTCCTCAGAGGAGGAAGCTTTAGGCAGTGGTCAAGCATACCTCAGGGCATGCATCTTTTCTCTTAGTGCACTGGAAGATGAGCTCAGCTGTGTCCGAGGACCTAATGTTTCTTATGCAAGTACAAAAACTCTCAGCTAACGGGCTTAAGATACAAGGGGAGCAAGGCAGTGTTACCAAAGAGCAATCAGAGTCCCAGCCCCATGGTGCTGAGCAGTACATAGAATCATAGAATCATTAAAATTGGAAAAAGACCTCTATGATTGTCAAGTCCAAATGTCAGCCCAACACCACCATGCCTCCTAAACCACGCCCTGAAGTGCCACATCTATATGGTTTTTGAACACCTCCAGGGATGGTGACTCCACCACCTCTCTGGGCAGCCTGTTCCAGTGCCTGACCTCACTTTCAGTAAAGAAATTTTTCCTAACATCCAATCTAAACCTCCCATGATGTAACTTGAGGCCATTTCCTCTCATCCTATTGCTTGTTACTAGGGAGAAGAGACCAACACCCACCTCGCTACAACCTCCTTTCAGGTAGTTGTAGAGAGCAATAAGGTCTCTCCTCAGCCTTCTTTTCTCCAGACTAAACAACCCCAGTTCCCTCAATCTCTCCTCATAACACCTGCTCTCCAGACCCTTCACCAGCTTCGTTGCCTTTCTCTGGACACGCTCCAGCACCTCAATGTCCTTCTTGTACTGAGGGTACTTCATGTCCTTCATGTGCTGAGGTACGTGTGAATAGCTCTGCATTTCCCTAGATCACCCCTGTACATCAGCCCTCCTCTACACCCTCTTCAGACAACACTTAAAAAACCATTATCGGCTAATAGGCTAAAGCAAGCACTGCACATATTTTCTTTAAGTGAGAGGCTCACCAACTGGTGTGCCAGTCCCACAGGGTCACAAACCAGCTGCCAACAGCTGTGGGGTGCAGCAAGGCTCTGGGGGGCTCTGGCTGGCTTCCGGAGGAGACAGCCGCCCTTGGGGCAGAGGGCAGTGAGAGGCCTGGGGCTGCAGGGGGGGAGCGTTTGGGGTTCAGGCTGGAGAGGGGGCACGTGGCAGAAGAATGGGGGAGAGGAGAAGGCATGTTTTCTGCACATGCAGTAAAGGTAGTAGTAACCCACTGTTATTGCGGGTACCGGAGAGGTTAACTCTGGGGAACTGTGCTAAGCACTTTCTGTGCAAAATTCTGTCCGCTCTGCCAAAATCCTGATGTCAAGAGAACAAGGGTAAATGAATAGATCCTTCACTAAAAGTATGTATTCCTGAAGTTCAAAGTGTTTTCCTAGTTCACTGAACAAATCCTCATTTGCTAGGACATTTCCAGTCACTTAAGTTTAGGAATCCAGTCAATTACTACAGAGAGGGAAATTGGATTATTCCTGTATTTATCTTCCAGTAAAGCAAACTCTTGCAGACTATATTTAGCTACCTCAGAGGGGAAAAAAAAACATGCAGAACTTTAGAAGGATTTTAAGTCCTTGTGGGAGAAAGGACCTAATCCTGACTGTGACAGTATTCTGACAGTATTATAAGAAAAAAGTAATGTCTCTCTTTAAATTCATTCTATATATTTTGTATTGTACCTATATATTCACTGGAAAGCATAAGTGAATCATAAAACAAGATATGTTATGGGAAATGGAGTTTAAAATATACCTTAGCTTGTTAAGGCTCATGTGTCTCATAAGCCAAAGTCAGAGAGTGTTCAGTCTAACTAGCCATACCATCAGCACGAGCTGAAGAAAAGGAGAAAAAAGCCTTTCCCAAGCCAGAAACCCCTGCTGGAAGGCGCTTAGAGGAGGAGGATTAAACCTCCTGGCTGACAGATGCCATTGTCCACTGCCCTGAGCAGACATGATGTCCCTGGGCAGGCAGGGCAACAGGCTCTGGAGGACTCTCCACTCCTTTCACTTACGTAAAGAGCGGAAAATGATTATTCCAGGTGCAAAGCAGCAGGGTTTTTTCCGATGGGTGAGACCGTGTCTGTGTGTACAGACAGGTTTCACACAAGCACACTTGAAGCTTTGCTATTCTGTCAGGAAAAGGGCTGAACAGTGCATGCACTACACTACATGAGCAGATGCTCATGCTAGCTACCTAGGCAAACCTGCCACTCTGAAAAGATAGATTTTGAGATGTTTAACATCCAATCGGTACAGACAGGGACTGAGGGTGGTCATTTAAACTGAACTTTTGTCCTGGATGATACAGAGGATGTTTAGTAGGGCTTCCAGAAATACACACACACCTGTCTCCAAGGACTTTAAAATCAGGACAGTAGTATTTAAATCAGCTGAAACAGCTACAGAATAAGATAAAATCTCCTCAAGTTAAAGAACTGACACTTTGGCTATTCCCTCCCTCCTATCTCAGTCTTTACCTACCTACATGCACATATACTCTGGACTACGACTGCATTCATCACATTTAGAAACCCTTTTTTTTCCAAATGCTACTTGTTTCCCCTTCTTGATGGACCAGATTTTTCCTGCTAATGTTATGTTATTGTGCTGGGGTAGAGTTAATTTTCTTCACAGTAGCTAGTATGGAGCTGTATTTTGGATTTGTGCTGAAAACAGTGCTGATAACACAGGGATGTTTTTGTTACTGCCGAGCAGTGCTTACACAGAGCCAAGGCCCTTCCTGCTCCTCACCCCACCCCACCAGCCAGTGGGCTGGGGGTGCACAAGGAGCTGGGAGGGGGCACAGCCGGGACAGCTGACCCCAACTGACCAAAGGGATATCCCACACCGTATGGCGTCATGCTCAGCATATAAAGCTGGGGGAAGAAGGAAGGGGGGGACATTGGGAGTTATGGCATTTGTCTTCCCAAGTAACCATGCAGCCCTGCTTTCCTGGAGATGGCTGAGCACCTGCCTGCCGGTGGGAAGGAGTGAATGAATTCCTTGTTTTGCCTTGCTTGCATGTACAGCTTTTGCTTTAATAATGAAATTAAATTAATCATTAAACTGTCTTTATTTCAACCCACAAGTTTTCTCACTTTTACTCTTCTGATTCTGTCCCCCATCCCACTGGGGGGGAGCAAGTGAGCAGCTGTGTGGGGCTTGGTTGCTGACTGGCATTAAACCATGACAATTATATAAAACATCTATTTTTAAGGACCGCTAGCATTTTTAATATGATTTCCCTATACATGCAGATGCCCTTAACTGCATTCACAATAGTGCTCACAGAGCATGCCATATATAAAGGTAGACAAGTTCACTGCTGGGACTGAACATATTCAGTGTCTTTTATGTTTTCAGTGAGTACAAATTTCTTAACACTTGCTCTGCTGCTGTACTGGAAGAAGCTTGTGAGGGCCAGATTTTAATGTTACAATAGAAAGGCAGGTTAAAGACACACCCGGAAGAACGCATCAGTTTTCAGCACAAATTTACATGGCCAACTTTTCAAATATAAGCCTAGTGTTTCATGTGGCCTTGATTCAAAACTCCTAGAGGGAGTTCAGTTGTTTCCACTCCAAAGAAGCAAAACATTTCATCGTCTTCTGAGATTTCTTACATATTATGTATAAACCTTCAGACATTGAAGGGAGCTAAGCATACAAATTAAATGATGTATATTTTGAATTGTTGTCTGCAGCAAGTGACCATGAGAATAAGCAAGAGGAATATAAGCTCTTTCTTTACCTATGGTCGTGCTTCTCTGCTTCCTTGACTTCTTCAAGACTATTTAGCAAGGAACCAATTAAAAATTTGCTGGAATGGATGGCTATGCCTGTAGAAACAAGTCCTATTTCAGCATGGTCCAAAACATCTGAGATGAGGAAAAGAAAGGAAGAAGATATTTTTTCTTTATTTGCAGGAACTAATTTCTTGTGCAAGGAATAAAGAGCATCTCTGTCCTCCTGAAGATACTTGGGAAACCCTGGCAGGGCAACCTGAGGACCTGCACTGTTGCCTTTGTCCGTCTTGCATCTGAATGAGCACTTTCCTTTTAGGCAGCATTGTGTGCCCTGGAATGGATATTTTCAGTTCAAGAGCTGACCTGAAAAAATAAAGAGGAGATCACTGAAAATTTTGTTTTTGTTTTCTTGGAAATAATCCCACATTTCATTCCAAATTAAGCAAACACTTGGCAGGACCTAAATCAAACATTTCAGTCAAAACTGGTGCTCCCTCAAACACACCATCTTTTAGCCAAATCGTGAAGACACTTACCCAAGGTATGGAAAATTTAGGTTCAGTCCCATTTTCTAGGTAAGGTTATTTAATTTTCAGTATCTGCCTTCTACATGCCTTGCTCTTCAAGTGATAAGGGTCCCTCACTCCCTTGTTCACACCGCAGAGCTTTGCGGAAAACACTGGGCTGTTGCCTTGAGGAGGAATTGGATTGCGTCTCCCACTCCCAGCATGTCTCACCTCTCAGTGCATGTCCTGTCTCATACTTTTTTTCCAGTGAATACCTGCATGTTAATAACAGATGGTATAGTCAGCCCGAGGAAGATCTGTCTGCAAATACCCTTTAGCCTTGTAGTTCGCTGTCCTTAAGGGAGCTGGGGGGGAGGGAGGGGAGGGGGTGGAAACCGGGCTCAAGAAGAGAAAGTTTTCAAAACTGGGTCTTCCACATTCCTGCTGGACTGGCTATTGAGTAAGTTACAGAGATGCCTGACTGCCTTCTATTCATCTAGCATAAAACAACAGAATGCACTGCTACCCAGCAAGTTCAGACAAATAGCTTTAGGATGCCAAATCTGCATTTTTCCTTGAAGAAAATAATCCCTCTCCCCAACTCCGCTTCCAAAGGGATTAGAAAGAATCTGCCAGCCCATCCCTCCAGGCTTGCGTATACAAAAGCAGCACTCCATAAGAGCATTTATCTCTTGAGTCAGAATAGTTTTCCATCTAGTAAATAAAATATTTCTTGGTCCTAATAAAGAGCAACAATTCATAGTTAATATCTTCAACAAGAACTTTTGATACTGTTCCAGAATATAAACGTGCAACTAATATCCTTGGACTGAAAGTGTTACTGATCTTGCCAAGTCAATCTAGTGCATGGCTTTGGAGAGTAAGGAAGATAATATAGACCCTCTGGGTAGGATTTCTTAAAATGGGCTCAATGAGGAGCAGTTCTAGAAGCAGAAGGATGGGGGGGAATCTACCCCTTCTCTCTGGCACGGCAGTCTCTGCCTGGTCCCTGAGCAGAAAAGACATTCATGTTCTATTCCTGCCCCTCACAGCAGGACACATACATGCACTGTAGCTTCTGTCTCAGATAAAACCCTTACCTTCCATCTCACCTTCCTTATTTCACTCCACTGAGCACAGGACGGCCCCAGAGGACAGCTCCGCTCTGAGCAGAGTGAAAGCTTCTGGGGAGTTCATGGACAAGAAATGTAGAGGCATGGAAAGCATGAAGTACACAACAGGACAGAACAGGAAAACAAGGATGTACATAACATAGAGAACAAAGAAAACAAGAAATTATTCAGAAACAGTATTGTGAGAAGAACGGATGGAAATGCTAGACAGAGGCTACAGCAACTGTCCTTGGTACAATGTCATGGTGCTGGGGGGAGGGAGGCAATTGCCTATCACTCCAGTCCCAGGAGGACATGTTTCACACAAAAAATATCTTGGGGGCACAATAGGATGATAGCAAAGGACTTAACTCCTTGCCCAGCAACTTCCTGTGTAACTTAGTACTGAAATGAGTGGTCTTCTAGAAGGACTGGACTTCAGCAGCAAAGCATTTGGATATCATTCCTATGTCTTGCTACATCAGTGAGGAGTGCAGGGACTCCCTGTCATGGACACATGTGCCACTGTCAGTCAGGGCAGCAAAAGGTCACTGGATTATCCTTTAGTCATGACAGATGAAGCCAGAAAACACAATACAGAAGGCCTTCAGTAGCTGCATGACGTTATGCGCTGATACCCAGTTTCTAGGTGGGAGTCCCAGAGACTTTGTGGAGAGAAAAAGTTCACAGGATGGAAGGGGGCACACAAGGATTTCTTTGATCGGGGTGGGATCTGAAAGAAAATAAAATGGTAATTTGTCCAGGTTGGTTAAGAGTAGATATGCCCATGGCAGAAAAGGGGACTCAGTGAAAAATCTCCAAACTACTGTAGTTGGCTGTTGAACTAGAAGCAGTATATCTACCCCATCACAGTACTGTATGAGCATAGTAGATTTTAATAAACTGATTAAAATAAGTTAACTGATTAAACTCTTACATTTTGCCTGACAGTATGCCAAAATTGTTACCAAATGGACCTGATCTAGTATATCCACATAGAGGTGTGCTCTGTGTTGTAGCTCTGCAAGGTAAACTGTTTAGCTTGTCAGCCTTTTCCCAATTCTCCATAATCTGGATGCACCCTAAGAAACCCTAATGTATCCTGGAAGCACCTTCTCCTTTATGAGCCCTAGAAATCCACCATTAAAGAATTAGCTTCTTAGGAAGAACTACTGGTGAAGTGCTATGTTGAAAAGGTCTGGATAAGATGACCTGAAGAAAGATAAGCAACAGTTGACCAAGAAGTTTCTTTTCTGTTACCATTGTCCCATGACCACAGTTTGTGGTGAACACCTTATACAGTGCTTGGAGTGCTAGAGAGTCATAAGACACACACAGCTACTGGAAAATAAATAAATAAATAAATAAATAAATAAATAAATAAATAAATAAATATACAGTCAGTGCAGTGAGTATTGGTACTGAGCATCTACAAGCAGAAGGAACAGTGGTCATTTTTGCTCACACAGTTACGAAGACCTGAACAAGCAGTGATGGCTCATGACGTAGAATTTCTGGGACTTGCACCTACCTTCATTTTTGCTGTGGTTCTTCTATGCAGTAGCAAGACCCCTTCAGGAGATGGCATTTCCCCATCCCCAACACAGTGCAACCAGGGGGCAACAGCTCACCTGGGATTCCCTTGTATTTCCTGGCACTGCAGGGGTACAGATGCTCCCACAGAGCTGGCTTCTTCTCATAGATGCACAGCATCAGGTTGAGAATGGTCACAAGATGCAGCAAGAGAATCCCAACAAGATATAAGGAAAAAACTTTTCCATCATGACAGTGGTCAAGCACCGGAACAGGTTGCCCAGAGAATTTTTGCAATCCTTGTCTCAAAAGTCAGTGGGACGCAGCCCTGAGGAAGTTGCTGTAACTGTGAAGCTGACCCTGCTTTGAGCAGGGACTTGGAGCAGATGACCTCCGGGCGCCCCTTGCCACTGAACTGTCCTGTGAGAGTGCTCTCTGCTCTTCCGTCTGACCTCACCAAGCACAGCTGCTCCTGGGCGGAACAGGACAGTGCATTGCTTGCCCAGCTACACACTGGCCTCTCAAACTGCTTGTACTATTTTAGCACTTAACTCCCAGCCAGCCTGTGAGAGACGAAGCTTAGGTTGCTGAATCTCAACCACCACCCATGAACAGCCAAGGCCCCACTCTCCCCTCACAGGTCTGCACAAAGTGATGGACCTGGAGCTACGACTTGTGCATCTGACACCACACTTTGTAAATGCAGGCACTTGAGGTAACTCTAGCCTCGCTTCTTCCCAGCAGTCCCTCAAGGTCGCATTGTATTTCTTGGCCATTTGATTCACCCTTTTCTTCACAGCAAAACCAGTGAGGTCTGACTGCATCTGTCACATAACTATCACAGCCCCACAGCAGCAGTGTGTGGACAGATCACAACCACTCTGGGTGGAGACTTCCACACGTGCATGGCAACTAATGACTTGCAAGAAGGAGAAGTCCTAAAACTCCTACTTGCACAACTGCTTGCACCCAAGGTACAGCTGAAGCAGGCCATGTCATGCCTAGCCAGACCTCAGGTGTTACCGAAGAACTGTTTAGATCTGTTCATCCCTCCGTATGCTCAGAAGACTTAACATTGCCTAGGAGTTCCCCTTGAAAATACCAGGATTTGAGCTGCTTACTGGCAATCTCTTTTCCTCCCTTTCTCCCTGCTGAAACCTAGCTGTGATTAATATCCACATTTTCTGCTGGATCTTCTCTGAGCAGTACTAACAGAATGCTTGAAAGCCTTCAAGGCTTCATTCTTTTTGATGTGGTTTTACTGGCCAGTACAAAACCTGGATGAAATTACAGCCTGACTGAAAGCCATGGCACATCATCCTCTTCAAAATCGTAGAGCTTCCTGACATAGTAATGGGCTGCTTTGCAATATTAATCTCGATGTTTTACATTGCATAACAGATAGGGAAACATCCTACTTGGTTAAGACAGAAGGTGATGGGATCACTTGTGCAAGGCTGCAGCTGAACCTTCTGCTCTTCCACATGTGCTCCCATATGTGCTTTTATCTCCCGTGATAGCGGAGGTCTCAGGAACCACTAATGAAGAATAGCAACCAAGTCTGCCTTTCCAGCCAGAGCCTTCCCAAAGGAGAGATCTGGGGAACTGCGTGGGAGCTTCCCTCACCCCGGTGCTCTGGATACAGTGGCCTCCCCAGACCATGAGAGAACCAGTTGCCAGTGTGCAACTGAGCTACCCTGGGTGGTGCCGAGACATCATGCTGCACATAGGTGTAGCAGCAGACCTGGGGTGCTACCACAGCTGGGGATTTTGCTTGTAAAAAGATTTGTCTTGTGAGAAAATAAGGTAAAAACCAAGCATTGTGGGTAGCTAGTGCAGTGATGTCAGTTAATAATAATTCTGAAAGGGGATTTTGTGAATTTTTGTTTCATGCTGCCTGAAAATCCTGAAACTGGTATAAGAAGTTCTTTCTAAACTACTTCATCACACCACAGGGACTTCATCTGAGCCCACCTCATTCACTCAGTTGAGCATCTATCATGCAATACTAAGGTAAATACTCAGAAACATTTTAGGATTGTCCCTGCTTCTGAGAACAAGCATTAGCAGGGGACCCACCTTGTGCTTGGGATTAAAGAAGAGGTAAAAGGAGGGCTCCAGTGCTGCTTTTCCCCCAGATCCTCTCCCACAGCACAGGGAAAACATCCCAGCTATACCTGGGGCTGTGCAAGGCTTTGCCTTGTAATAATATGTGCAATATCCTTACATGCCCCCTATGATCTCCAGGAACTGATGCTTCAAATAAAGGAAAGCCATTCTAATGGGCACAGTTTACCTTAAATATGAGCCTTGAGGGCATTTTGGGGACCTTGCACTTACAAAGCCATCAAGTCCTTCAGATACTGCCTGAAGAGCACAAAAAGGTCTTGGTACTGTTTGTCTCACACCACGCACACTTACTTTATAGATGTTCTTCCGAAAGCTGCAATCTCAGTTCTCCAAAGGACAGTTTCTTGCATTCAGTCAAATGAAATCGTCAGTGTTATGTGAATCTGATCAGGCTTGCCATCCTGTTAACATGAATCTCTAAATGGATTACTTTCTTGGCAGCCCGATCATTCAGTGTTCACTTCAGAGTGGCCCTGGTGTTAAACACGTGACAACAACAAGCAGAAAAACTGAAGCAGAACTTAACGCCCTCAGAAAAGGTCCTGCAAACAAAGCTAGTTTTACGTCTGTCCTGCTGCACGTACAAGAGTATAATGTTCAGGAAACATGAAAGGCAGCTTAGCACCCAGATGCACAGAGAGAGCTGGGCAACGAGACTCTTTCTCTGGTTAATCCCTTTGTGGGAACATGGCCCAAAACTCTTATGCTTTAAAGAAAAGGTCCACAAGCTCCAACATGCAACAGATATTGAAGTTTTCAGCTGGCCTAGCTATGTGACTTGTGTCTTAGTTTACTGAACAAAAAGAAATGCACCTAGACCAAAAAGCTGAAAGACGAGACCCATATGGATATATTTAAGAAAAGCCTTTTTTCCTGCCTCTCCCCTCATTGAACATCTATTTCACATGGGACAAGGTTGGCAGGGTTTGGGCTCCAGCCATGAGGAACTCAGCCCAGCAGCCTGTCTGCTGGGTGGAAGAATCAAGGCATTCAGCACTGCTCTTGTTGATCCAATTATAATGGATTTACATTAACGCAGTTGTGCAGCGAGCAGAAACTTTCTAAGTGGAAAGGTCTGCTTCAGTTGCCCAGCTAGCGTGTTTGCATATGCCTGCCAAATAAACATCTCCTGCTGGGTGATTGGAAACAAGTGTAAGAAGTTCTGGGTATACGATGCTAATCCTTACAGTATAAGCTCATCTTTGCTCTACAAAGACTTCTCCAATCACCGGATCTGACATGGTTACACAGCAAAGCCTGTGGGTTGGCAGTAAGAGCGGGGTGTGCGGCCACCCTAAGATCCTGCCTGGAGCTGGACTGAGGATGGGAAACTCCTGGGGCTTGTACACTGCCCACCCACCTGCTCCGACAGTCTTGTCCTGTGCAAAACCTGCAGGCAGTGAGGGATGTGCTGTAGAGGGTTATCAGAGCCATGGAGAAATGGAGACCCAGGGCACGGAGATAGTGTGGAGCTCCAGGGCCCTGTGGGAGGGTCAGCACCACTCCTGCTGCAGCCACTCATGGCTGTGCGTGGCTGACTGACAGCTGCCATCAGGGTGAAGGGTGTGCTCCTCAGGGTAGCAGTTACAGTTGAGAGGTGCTTCCTGCCAGGGAGGCTCTCTCTACAGCCATTGAGGAGACTATAGCAAATCGACAAAGCTGCCTACAAAAATGTGAAGTGGACATTTGTCAAGCGGCCAAAGCATCATGACTGTGATTCACACTTTTTTCTCTCTCCCCTTCCTGCCAAAGAAGGCTCTTAAGATTTGTTCAGAGGTAAACATAAACCTGAGGGTTGGCTTTTGGCTTTGAACACTGAGCCCAGGCATGGACATGCAGTAGACTCTGCTACCCTTTTCTAATACACAGCATTGCAGAGAAATACCCTCCTTGATGTGCCTAGACAGTTTATAGAAACGCTAGGTGTTAAAAGATAAAAAGAAAAAAAGGGGGGAGATGGAACCCATTATTAAGCTGTAAATAGAAATCATGTCCTGAAAACCCTGATCTTCTCTAGCTCCTATTAGCTCTGGAGGTTCACAGCAGTTTACTGTGTGTGTTGTGACATAACTCTGCAACCAGGGAGAAGTTATCTACATTTTGCAATTATGAAATGAGCTCCGGTACACAGAGCATGTCAAACAAACCTCTGACTGCAAAGCTGTGCTAAATTAATAACATGTTTCTATTGTCTTCAGTGCCCAAACTTCTTTCCTTGCCTTATACTGCACTCAGTTCTGTCCCAGTCCACTGGGTGGGACCGATCAGACTTGACACTGGGTATCGCTCACTTGCTTGAAGGAAGAATGGTCACAGAAGATCTTTTTTTTTAAAATGTTTTCTATGAAAAGGGATAGAGGGGCTTTCTCTCTTCCCAGTCTCTCCTGGTTACTTTTGTTCTTCCATTGTCATCGGCATCCCTGATGTTCTTTATCCATGTGCTTAAGCTAGTCCCTTGTTATCAGAGGAAAGAACAACTACATGTTCTCCCTGCCCACTCCCTAAAACATGGTGTAGAAAATTGCCTGAGGCTGGTATGAATATTAAACCAAAAAGCTTCTGAACAGCTCTCCTCACAGGGGCATACAGATTTCTGGTACCTCTTTCATATGCAGGGCAGATCCGATAGTCCACGTGCATATGAAGATCACCAGGACTGAGGGGTAGAGCTGAGAAAGATTGAATACAAACAAGACCCCCACAACAACCACAAATAGGACACGCACCTCAGGCAGAGGTGAGGTGGCAGAGAGCTGAACACTGCCCTGCCCTGTCCCAGCATGACGTGGGAGTAACCCCGTTGCTCAGGGCTAACCTGGCTCAGGGCTAACCCGCAGTGGTGATCATGGGCAGCGGCAGGAGCGAGGAACTTCCCTTACAAACACAGGTCTTTTTCTGGAATCCTTCCTTTCTTTTCAGCTCCTTCCCCTTGTCTTCACAGCACCTTCCCATTATTCCTGCAACAGGAATGAAACAGAAACTTCTGCTACCAGCTACCAAGGGCTCATTTTCCAGGGATAATGCTGCTGCCTTCCCATGGGGACTTATCCAGAGGAGGAGACCAGAGCCACCATCTCAGTGACTGGTGAGACACCCTACCGAACATACAACTGTCCCCTGAGGATTTGCAAGCCCAGGTTCCCCCTTCCCTATCAGCTATTTATACTGCAACCCAGGTTTAAAATTTGCTGCACGTTTTTTTGAGACATGTGAAGCAGAGGAAGGTGAAGCGTGCGCTTCCTGTAAGCCTGAACTGTCTGGGAGCTACCGGCTCTGAGCTGGCACCTCCACCCAAGCTACCTGGGGTGCAGGCTGCTCCTGACTCAGCTTGGCTGCCGGGGGAGAGCCGTTGTTTGGTGTCTGCAGGGGAGTCTGAAGGTGTCCAACAGGCAGCCCCAGAGCCTGAGGCTTCCTATTTACTTCCGACACAAAATGTATTGTTGGCACAACATACCTTGAGCTTTCCCAAGCTCCCTCTGTCTTAAACCAGCACAGGCCATACACACACCCCCTAACCCCTGGGGCTTTAGCATTTCAAGTGCAACACAAGCCAAAACGGCTCAGGCAACCTAATCTCCAGCTCTGAGCAACTGTCCAATGGTCCCAGGTCACAGAGGCTTAGCGTAGATGCTGAGTACTGGGCAGCACCTGAAGATCCCTGTCCTTGGGGACAGGCACCATCCTCTCAGCTTACTTCAGCTGTCCAGGCCTGTGGGAGAGACGTGCTGCACCCACCACCTACCCGCCCCGCAGAAATCAGTCCAGCAGTCAGGCTCCAGGTAGCACAGGACTTCTGCTGCCCCAGCCTCCAAGCTCCATGCAGGTGCGGATGCCAACCCCAACAAGTTTAGCCCTTAGACCAGCCACTGCAGCTGGAGCAAAACTGTTACCAACACCACAGCCTTGCAGCCTGAGAGCCGCCCCCTGCTCCGTAATTCCCCAGTCACATGAAGTCTGCCAGGACAGGCCCCCCCGCTGCATGATCCAGCCTGAGCAGCCCTTTCCCAGGTGGATGGATAAAAGGAAATGGGAGAGGGCTGAGAAAGGCAGGAACTGAAAGCTGCGTGTGGTCCTTTGACAAGTACTGTGCAGCTGTTGCACTGCCCTTGGTCCCCTTCACTAAGCAGGGGAATGGGAGAAGTAGAAGTAGATGATAGACCCTCTGAGCTTAAATACACCAGGTATATCCCAAGGGTATTGTTCAAATCACTAGGTGACAGGAAAATACTGTGAAGGAGGGACATACTGAAAGTTACTTCTTCAGTCTTGGCTAGTGCACAAGGAAGAATGCAGGAGCCATAAGGCCAGAAGAAAAGCAGGACAAAAGGCAGTATGATGCTGTCCAAGCACATGTGTAGCAATGGCACTGCAGCAAAAATCACATGTATTCTCATACCGCTCTTCTTACCAGCACCAGGGATCAGGCAAAATTACTTGCAGTGGCACAGAGGACAAGACACACCAGCTAGCAGGGCCTCAGTGCACCTCCTGGGTTCCCTCTGGTGCTCCCAGTCCCAGACCACCCTCTACTCCACACAGATCATGGATGTTTCTAGCTGCAAATCTTGACTCCTCAAGGATGGGACAGCCTGAAGACTTAGAAACTGGTCTGTCAGTGGCAGTCATTGGAAAACAGCATTCATTCTCAACTACAAACTTTTTCCCTTCCTTCCTTCCTTCCTTCCTTCCTTCCTTCCTTCCTTCCTTCCTTCCTTCCTTCCTTCCTTCCTTCCTTCCTTCCTTCCTTCCTTCCTTCCTTCCTTCCTTCCTTCCTTCCTTCCTTCCTTCCTTCCTTCCTTCCTTCCTTCCTTCCTTCCTTCCTTCCTTCCTTCCTTCCTTCCTTCCTTCCTTCCTTCCTTCCTTCCTTCCTTCCTTCCTTCCTTCCTTCCTTCCTTCCTTCCTTCCTTCCTTCCTTCCTTCCTTCCTTCCTTCCTTCCTTCCTTCCTTCCTTCCTTCCTTCCTTCCTTCCTTCCTTCCTTCCTTCCTTCCTTCCTTCCTTCCTTCCTTCCTTCCTTCCTTCCTTCCTTCCTTCCTTCCTTCCTTCCTTCCTTCCTTCCTTCCTTCCTTCCTTCCTTCCTTCCTTCCTTCCTTCCTTCCTTCCTTCCTTCCTTCCTTCCTTCCTTCCTTCCTTCCTTCCTTCCTTCCTTCCTTCCTTCCTTCCTTCCTTCCTTCCTTCCTTCCTTCCTTCCTTCCTTCCTTCCTTCCTTCCTTCCTTCCTTCCTTCCTTCCTTCCTTCCTTCCTTCCTTCCTTCCTTCCTTCCTTCCTTTCTTCCTTTCTTCCTTTCTTTCTTTCTTCCTTTCTTCCTTCCTTCCTTCCTTCCTTCCTTTCTTCCTTTCTTCCTTCCTTTCTTTCTTCCTTTCCTTTCTTTCTTCCTTTCTTTCCTTTCTTTCTTTCTTTCCTTTCTTTCTTTTCTTTCTTTCTTAGGGGTCATTCCTTTTACAGGGGAGTCTTCCAGCTCCCCAGGTCCTACCACTCATTTACCTCTCTCAGCTCACAGAATCAGCAGCAATAGGTTCTTCTAAAATAACATTCACCCACCGACAGCCCCAGAAGGCTGGGGTTTTTTGTTTTTTTTCAGCCTCACTGCTTTTTTCATAGACTACAAAGTGGCTGATAACACTGGAGCTGGGGCCTTTTTGGTTTTTTAGGGAGGTTTCAGAAGAGCCTCCTTATAGCTCTGAGCTCTTTCAGGGCTCCAGATCTCCCTGCTATCAGAAATCAGGCCACAGCTACATGATGTCAATACCACCCTGGGCAAAAGCATAGCTGGTAACCTTTAGCTGGCTATTGGGAACTACAGAAATAGCCTGTGGGTGTAAGGAAGAGTTTGTTCAGCATCTCACCCTTTTAAACCTTTTTTTAGGAAAAAAGCCAGATGCCGCTTCCATATTCAACACTCCATCTCCCCAAAGTGATCATATGATTCTTGACCTTGAGTAAGCGGTGTGTTTTTACTTCAGTAACCCTGCTTGGCAGGCTACCACGCGCATTTGTCATTTTCTGCATGAGAAAGTGCTTTTCAGTCCAAAGTTCTTTCCGTGTCTTGCCTGGCCTTTCCCTTGCCTTCACCTTGCCTTTGCCTTGTCTTCGCCCTGCCTTTCTCTCGCCTTCGCCCTGCCTTTCCCTTGCCTCTCCCTTGTCTTTCTCTCCTCTCCTCTCCTCTCCTCTCCTCTCCTCTCCTCTCCTCTCCTCTCCTCTCCTCTCCTCTCCTCTCCTCTCCTCTCCTCTCCTCTCCTCTCCTCTCCTCTCCTTCTCCTTCTCCTCTCCTTCTCCTTCTCCTCTCCTCTCCTCTCCTTCTCCTTCTCCTCCACCCTCCTCTCCTTCTCCTTTCTTTCTTCTTGTCTGCTCACCTCTCTGAGGTTGAAAATAGTAACCAAGGCTCCAACAACCTTTTCTCTTCATGACTGAAGAGTTTTTAAACTCTAAAGGAATCTTTGATTTCTCCATACCCCCTTTTCAAAGCAGACCAAATTTGGAATTTTATTAAGCCGATGCGGTAAGAAATCTTCCTTCCTGACCAGGGAGGCAAATCACCCAGGCAGGCAGCAATCTACCAGTGACTGCTGGCTGGGAGTTGTGGTTTCTGTGTCTATAGGCTGCCTGCTCTGGGCAGAGGTGATTCAGCTTCACAGGGTCCCATCTGGCTCAAGCAGCGGGGATGTCCCCGTGCCCCAAATGCTAGGGGAGCTTCACCTGGCAGGCGGAGGGAGCTGAGGCTGGTCTTGGTGCCTTGCCCAGTGCCTGCATGGCCGTATGCACATCCGTGCCCACCCTCCTCTCCTTCTGTCACCTGAGCATGAAGCCCCATGGCTGAACACCCGGCTCCCTGCTGGCAAGCAGCATTTGCCCCCCCTTCTCCCCCCACCAACCAGCACATGTGTGCAGAGAAGAGGAAGGGGCTGCTCGTTGTTTGGTAGGACAGGGCCAGATATTTTCTGATCTTTTTCTGACTTTTTTCCACCCCAGATTTTGAAGCACATGCTTTTGTTTCCCAGGCCCTTTTAAAATTCTTTTTAATTAAAGCTCGTAGCTATGCTTGGGAGGGGACATAGGGAAATGGAAAAGAAAGAGCCCCAGCAAAAGGAAACGGTGATCTGAGGAATCCCCTTATGTCCTCTTTGTTTAACAAAGACATTGTTAAAAATTGTTCTGTTTTATTTAAAAGTTTAAATAATCATTAGAAGAGGGTCCAGAGTCTGGGGCTCAAGTCTTCATGCAGAGTGCGGTAACCAGCCAGCTGGAGCTACTGCTTTTGCCTGCTCTAACACACTCTTTTACTCCCTCCCAAATGCAATTCTGGCTCAAAGTGGATAAAGACAGCTCTCCTCTTCCCTCCCTCCCTCTGTAACCCTAAAACTCCAGTGGTAAAGGCATTTGCTTAGCCAGCAGCAGAGAAAAGACGATTAACCCCCTTCTTTCTCGAGGAAGAATTGAGCTGCCCATCTTCATTTGCCAGCACCTCTTGGGACTCAGCACAAGCCCCCTCCCCCCTATATTTGTAAAATGCCCAAATCAGGTTGCTTTCATAAATCCCATATTAATTTTTTAATTGTCTGAACAAATTAATTAAATCCTGGTCCTATTCATGAACAGTTTCAGATCAGCTGGGAACAGTGTTTTCAGTGAATCAATAAATCCCATTTAAAAAAACAAAACCCAAGAAAGAAAAGGTGCAATTCCAGACCAGGCAGTGTTTCTCCCTCACTTTCCAAAAAGCCTGGATTCCTTACAGCACCTGGCAGAGCTGAGTGTGCCAGCCACCTTCCCAGGCCCCCAGGACCAGCACAGTTTCTGACAGCCCCACCAGCCCCAGGTTCGCCTGGGAGCCCAGGGAATGGCACAACATCGCTGAGGCCTCTGGGTAAGTTTTGGTTTTCCCAGGAGCTGAAAGATGTGCTGACCATCTTGCTTTCCTTTCCCTAGGCTGTAATAATTTGTTGGCATTAGACAACAGCGTTATTAAATGCTCCTTCTCACTGTTGCCAGGATCGCCATCCATTTTCTGTTTTACCAGACCCTAAGAGTGGGATTCATTCAGCCAAACTTGGAGGGCTGCTGTAGAGAGGTCTCTCTTTGAGCAACTTATTTAGGCTTCCTTTATATCAGCAGTGGAGAAAAAGGGCTCTTCTAGTGACCAGCCCTTCAAAGGGGACCATCCTTCAAAGAAAGACTCAAGTGGGCTGTATGGATGGTGGCACAGAAATACCTGTCTCTCTCCACTGAATAAAAGGGGAGCTTGTGAGTGACTTTTCCAGATGTAGATACCACCTTTGGAGGTGCTTTAAACTTCAGAAAAAAAATTAGGTGAATGCCATTCTCAGAGACGGTGCGTTTTATGACCCAACACGCTGGGTGTCTACATGCCTTGAATAGCTCTGCGGTCTCTGCAGGCGGCACTGTCTGGACACCGAGATGCTTTCCCCTAAAGCGACTGTAGCACAGCAGTACTTTGCTATTCTCCGTGATGTTGTAAAAGGGCTTACTGATGTCAAGATACTCTTTAATGCGGCTGAAAACCACTTCCACTGCTTTGCAGTTCTGTCAGGTTACGGCATCGCACAATGGAGCTACTCTTTTCTTTTTTTGGAGATGAATGCAAGAAGAAGGGAAAGAGAGAGAGAGGGCGCAAGGTGAGGCTTGGACATCCTATGTGTTTCCCAGAGGAGAGTTCCCTGACCTTCTGCCAGACCAGAGCCGCAGAACAAGCTGGTGCTCCGGAAAGGCTGGAATTGAGGTTTTTGACCTCGACCGATGCCTGTGAAACAACAAAACCACTAACAAAACTAGATCCCCATCTCCCCAAACCATACAACCACAAATTCCAGCCCATTGAACCACATCATTTAAACAGCAGAGACATCCTGAGTGGCATTAAGCTGTGCCATGGTAGCAGCCTAGGCGCCCGAGGTAGACAGCAGAGCACTTGAGAGACTTCAAGCACCCAAGCTGGCAGCTGGATTGGCTTAGGTTTGTGATACAGAGCAGAGCCACTCGCAAGCGCCTGGCCAGGCTCTTGCCTACGTGTTGAAGCAGCAAACCCGGCAGTTGCATGAGGAGCTTGAACAGGGCTAACTGAAGGCTGCTGCCAGAAGGGGTGGCCAGTCCCATCCTCCTCCTCTCCCCCATCTCCGACCTTGTCCCTCCTCCTCCCCTGTGCCTACCCCTTGTGAAAGCCACTGAGCTAACTCAATATTTATTGTGTTCCTTGTACAGGGCAAGTTTCAGACAGAGCAACAAGCCCTGCAATTCCCCACAGCACTCCAAGAGGTCGTATAAGGGATGGGATAGGAGGCTGGGGAAGCGGGAGAAGGTGTAACTTACCCCTCAGCAGTGGAGCATGGTCTTGGAGTGGGCGAGTGTAACCACATCGTGTTTTAAAAGATGGTAGCAACAGCAATTTTTAATGTAGTATTTTCAAGTCTGAGCTTTCCCTTTTTTCCCTTGGCTCAGAGGTTCCCCACATTGGCTTATATCTAGAGCCACACTGATTCCTCTCATTTTTTTGTTTCTGCAACAGAAGCGAGCAGAGCAACCCCTGCCCTATGGGCAACCCGCAGGCAGCCCAACCTGGAGCACCCGCACCTCACCTCTCCCGGGCTCACCTGCACGTGCAGCGCACCCTTCCTCCCAGCTGGGAGACACCCCCCGAGGGGAGGTCATGCAGACCTCAGGGGAAAGAGGCTTTTTTTCGATCCTAGGTATGAACCAGCGTGGTGCGACAGAAAGCGGTGGGAGGGAACTGAACTGCAGGAGTTTGCCCTGAGGCCTCAAGACCGCAGGAGGAGACCTTCTCTACCACGCGCCTCACCGAGGCAGAGGCCCATGATCCTTTTGCTAAGACAGGAATCCTGCTCCCAAGGGAAGCAGTCAGAGAAAAGGCTTTGATATTCCTACGCTACAGACTTTCCCCATAAGAGGAATATTATGGCTGTACAAGAGCATGTGTCACAGGAAGACAAACGTTGAAGAGATCTAACATGGAATAGCCCACACAGATCTATCAGCTAACATAAAACAATCCTTCATCGCTACATTTCTTGTGAAATATAAGAAAGACACAAGAAGAAATTATGTCACTGATTTCAGCCTGGAAAGAGGTACAACTAAAAGTTACTACATCCTTAACCTGCTTGGGATAATTTTGTTCTGTCCTGTTCAAATGAAAATAACAGACAGAAATGATGTAATCTTGGCAAGTGTTACTTTAATTCATCGGAATTTATTCTCTATCTCTTCTCTTCCAAGCAATTGTATATTGAAATGTGCGCAGACAAGGTTGTCCTCCAGCAGTGGTCTTGTTTCTCATTCTCTTGTTTTTGCATAAACTCCATATAGATGGTAATATACACATATATACACATATATACAGAGAGAGGTGCTGGCAAAAAGCAAGGTCTTTATGAGGCCGAGTAATCATTAGACAACTTCCACTAAGAATGTTAAAAAATGTGCAGAAGCTTCTGTATTTAGAAAGGGATTTATAATTAAGAGATGGACATTTAGCGAAGAGAGTACCTTCTGCAGCAGGATTTGCCCTATGCATGGTTTTAAGGACTGTTAGGGAGCTTTAATTCCCTGTGGCAAATCTCTATCAAGCCTGGGGATATTACTGAGACAAGATCAAATAGTGAAGATTGCTTGTGAGAGCTCATTTCTGTCCTTATTTATATTCCACTACCTTTTTAATTTGGAGTGGGGTTTCTTTGGTAATAAGTTGACACGAGCTGCTGCAACAAGCTACATGCAAGAACCTTTTCCTATCAAGTCTCATATCAAGATGATATTTGGAAAAGCCTTGCGACCACCGGAAGAGAGCTGAGGTTTATTCTGAATGCAGTATTCATAAAAGGAGCTGGCCAGCCTGGCAGAGCTACAACAGTTCTGCCCCTTTCTGCTTGGGTTCATGCTTTTGTCTTGTAGCTTTACTTGGGAAATGGAGATATGATAGGCAGACTCTTTAGATGATGGATTTTAAGCCTAAAACTCAGGTAAAACCTTGGATCTGGCATATTTAAGTCGTATTTGAGAGTAGTCCTTAAGCTCCTAAGCCCTTTAGGTGTTTTTGACAGAGATACTCAAGAGTGTAATAAAAACACAACAATTTTTACGTAAACCTTACTTCAAAAAAAGGAGCAAAAAATATGCTCATTATTTTGCTTAGCTTTTTATTCCATCATTATGGCACAAGATAGAACTCAAAGACAACATCACTGAATAAGTCTTCAACTTCATTAAAATTAAGACTAATACGTTTTATAAAATTCTTTGGATATGATACACTTTCCCTTATTAAGTGATAATTTTCTCTAGAATACTGAAGTATATTGCCACCTGCTGGCCATAAACAATTTTGCAACGTAAAACCACCAGAACGTGTATAAAACAGCAACATTTAACAATGCAACATACAGTTATTGAAGAAGTACTGTTGACCCAGACTTTGGCACAATATTTATAGAAATGCAGCTGTGAACTTCTCCAAACGTCGTGTTAATTTCTGAAGCTCTGTGTGACTCCCTTTCGTACGTCTGCATCTTTTTTGCTTTCTCAAACTTTCCTAACGCTGAAATTTTGTTTCTTCAAAGGAAAAGCCATATTATTTCTCAGTTGTTTCCACACCTCAGTTTATTGGGTTTGTTTTTCTAAAATTCGGGTTCCAGTTTATTGTTTTAGAATAATACATAAAATCAAACATTTATAAATATATATATTATATCCTGTATACATAACATTGGTTTTCCTCTAGAATGGGAGGGCAGACCTTTACACTACACCCTTAGATGGTTTAGGCACAGCCTTGCCCTTAATTGATTCTCTGAGCTGCGTCCTACCAGAATCTAAAAAAATATTTTTATACTCTTGTACCAAATTTTAATTTTGTTTGCAAATACAGTTATAAGAAAAAAGTATTTGGTATTTTCCCCTCTAAGCTCACTACTACCCTTATAAAATATATGGCTTTTCATGTTCCACTCTATTTTAGTGTTTTTTAACAGGCAGTGAAAAGAAGGACCACTTCCCCCTTTAACAGTTGTTTTTTTTTTAATATAAGCACAGAAACCAGCTTGTGCACTTTCTATAGAACTCCAATGCATATTATGGTAATGTAAGTGCAGTGATCTAAAAAAGCAGTCATGACTGATTGACATCTGTATATGAAAACATAATATATGATTATCATACAATACCCATTACAGAATATACAATCATCAAAACTGCAGATATATAAATACATTTTTAGCAATAATCAAAGCAACAGTTTTATCTTATACACAGCGTCTGCAAAGAGTTATTAGACTAAAATTTTCATCTCGTTTTTTCCTCAAAAATTTGCTGAAAACCAGGATCATACTGTATTTGTAAATGGACTGCTTGACAGTGCTGTTAAGAAATTAAAGTGAACAAAGTTTTAAAAAAAGTATATGCAATTCAGTCGGTATAAAACAAACAAGCCCTCCCCGTTTTCCAATGTCACAGTTGTTTTCCTACGAGAGGGAGGCATAGGTACGCGTGGCAGTTCTGCAGAGTCCGATCATACAAGGGTTTCCGGGAGGGCATCGGGGTTATCAGCAGATAAAAGCTCCCAAATTTGCCACCTCTCCCTTTGCCAATCATGCCAGTCCGCCTCTGAAACGTTTTTACTGTTCTGACTGTGAGGTGCTGTGGAATAGATGTGACCCGCTTGGGTGTGCAGGGCCGGCCGCTCCTGCCTGGAGGTGGCCTGCTCAGGGGCTTTGGCTGGCGGTCCCCCAGCTGCTCTGGTCCCTGAACTTTTTTCTTGGCGTTGAAGTCTCCACAAAGAGTGCAACGTTGAAGAAACGCTCGATCGCTGTGACAACACAGAGCTTGGTTTTGCTGGGCCTGGGTAGGGGGGCGGTGGCCTCTCTTTTCTGTAGGAGGGCTTGGCTGTGCTTTGTGAACAACCCACATTCGAGTCATGCTCACAGAGGTCCTCCACACTGCTTAAAGTCAAGTGCCGCTCTGACTTTGAGTGTGACAGGTCTGAACTCCTACTGCTGACTTCGATTTGTGGGTTACTGCACACCCGAGACACCGTGGGATGGAGCTGACACTCAGGAATGGCAGCGGTTGTCTGGCTCCTTCGCATGACCTGCCTGCCGTTGTCCAACTCAGAGGAGCTGCCCTGCCACCGAGGAGAATACATGGCAAGGTTCCCCTGGGAAAGAGAGCACTGTCCGGGTCGCAGCAAGCTGCTTTCATAAATGTTCCCGTAAGAACCTGGGGGCCAGAGTCAGAAAGACAATATCAGTCTGCATAATCGTTTACGTGCCATTTAACAAGTTATTGCTTTTCCTCTGTGTACTGGTTTTGGCTGGGATAGAGTTAAATTTTCTTCACAGTAGTGAGTGTGGGGCTGTGTTTTGGATTTGTGCTGAAAACAGTGCTGATAACCCAGGGATGTTTTCGTTACTGCCGAGCAGTGCTTACACAGAGCCAAGGCCTTTCCTGCTCCTCACCCCACCCCACCAGCCAGTGGGCTGGGGGTGCACAAGGAGCTGGGAGGGGGCACAGCCGGGACAGCTGACCCAAGGGATATCCCACACCATATGGCGTCATGCTCAGCATATAAAGCTGGGGGAAGAAGAAGGAAGGGGGGACATATTTGGAGTGATGGCGGTTTTCTTCCCAAGTAACTGTTACGCACGATGGAGCCCTGCTTTCCTGGAGATGGCTGGGCACCTCCTGCCTGCCCATGGGAAGGAGTGAATGAATTCCTTGTTTTGCTTTATTTGCATATGGCTTTTGCTTTAATGATGAAATTAAATTAATCATTAAACTGTCTTTATCTCAAGCCACGAGTGTTCTCACTTTTACTCTCTATCCCCCATCCCACCAGGGGGGAGTGAGCAAGTGGCTGTCTGGGGCTTAGTTGCCAGCTGGGGTTAAACCACGACACCCTGCATCGCTGTGTAGAAGAGGGATGGGGACTTTTATCATCAGGCTATGTGCCTGAAGGTAGAAAAGCATCACCACTGACTGAACCTAGAGACACAGCAAGCAGCCCTACATCTATCTGAACCTCATCTAATACATTATGCGGTGATTCTAATACTTTGCTCTGACATAAAGCCTTGCAGCACTTAACATCCTTCATAAGCTTGAAAAGCAGCGAGGTGTTTTAGTCTCGCAGTTCCTTCTGTGAGGTGGGTGCAGATGGGAGAAAAAACAAAGGCAGGATAGGCCAGGGACTTGCCGGGACCATGCCAGCCAGCGGGAGGGTTAGCACCCAGGGCTGCCAACCTCACAGCCTGGGCTACTGCCACTGCAGCAGCCACACTCAAATCCCCACTGGGCATCCACCTTCCAATGACTTTCAGGAGAATATATTCAAACTATATTTTGAAGTAATTTTAAAACCACTTTTAAAATGACCTTGTGACAGTTTGAAATGTTGCTGCATTTGTATAACCACTGTGTTGCTCTCTATTTTATTGAACACAACCTTTTAGAAGTCCAACTCTGGATGACGTAAGTTCTACTGGTTTCACTGTGATTTCTCAAACCCAGGAAATCATTGTGTCTTCCCTAGATCTGGGCTTAAAATTTCTGAGAAATAACTGACCTGTCATTGCTGGATCTTTGCAGCCACTTTTCAGCGTTGAATGCCAGGTGCCCCAGATATCAAAATGATCTTCAGAAACATCTAAACAGAAGAAGATGATGAATCGATCCTTAATGAACAGCAATTATTAAAAAGCGTTCAAATGGAACTAATTTAAGAGGACGTAAAACTTTATGTAAGGTATCAGAGTCGTTAACATAGACTAGCATCCGGCGTACCATGCACCTAACACAAACAGATCTCAAATGTGTTGTTCACAGTTACTTGCTGTTTCAGGCTCAGACCCTGTAATGAATTCAGTGAGCTCTTTATGGGCAGGACACCTGAGCTTCCCAAAAGACTGGAATTTCCCTTAAGCCTTACTGAAGTCGGTGGGAGAATTTGCAAAAGAACAGGAGGATTTGGTCAACAGAAGGTAGTTCATGTGCTTTTTATGGGAAAGAATGGCAAAGCTCCCTCAGGCAGCCCCAGCCCCAGGGGTCACTGTAAGGCGAGCTCTATCAACCTGCAGCATCATTTGGTTCTTACAAGGAAGAGCTGTCACAGAATAGAGATTTAATGAAATGCGCACATCAGGCATTGTGCTGGATTACAACTGTTTTGTGCCTTTTTCTGATTCCATTAGGCAGTAAAGGAATTTCCTAATTCGTCATGGTCCAGTATCATCACGATGCATATTAAAGTCCAAAAGATGGCTAATATGATAAAACTTCATGTAATTTCCTGTTTATAACTTACTAGAAATATGACCAAATTTTGAAACCTATGCAGAGACTTAGATGCTGAACACAGAAGATAAACACCCATTGGCATTTATAAAGCATATAACTGAGATAATACTCTAAATCCCATTAATTCCAAAGGGAATTAAGTGCCTAACCAGTACCTCTGAAATAAAATGGGTTTTTAAAATACCACCAGTTATCTGTATCCATAAGCACTGAAAGTCCTTAAAGTCTGGCTTACTAAATACACATTTCATGACTGTATTTTTTAAAAAATATTTTTAAATGAAAAGCATCTTGAAGTGTTGGTAGGCTATCAGTTTAAACCACTGTTCTTTACAGAAGAAATCATTCAAGTGTGCACTCCCTACACAGCTATGGAAATTATGGATCCCTGCACTAGTACTGCTAGGTGTGTAACTGGTAGCAGATGTAAAGCTGTGCAGCTCAGCCGTGTTCTCCAGTGAGAACGAGTTGAGGTCATTCTTTTCAGTTGGAGAAAATCTGTAGTTTGACATCTTAAAGTCTCAGATTTTTCCAAATACCTTGCAGGTATTACAGTGCTATGGAGCAGGACTAGAAATCAGAATCTTTGCCATCCTGTCACTGACAGGCTGAAAAGCAGGACATATATAGGCCTATTTTCCTAAATAATAGCTCCAAGTTTTGAGAGATGCCATACCAAAAGCACCCCTGACAGATGGCTGAGCTAACGAGGAGGACTAAGCGCAGACCCTTCGGGCTCAACACAAGGATGTTGGCCAGTCATTTCTTGTAAGCTTATTTATGCTATTGCTCCTCAAGTCCCAGTAGATGATAAAACACAGCAGACACGCTTCAATTATTTCAGCAACCCCCATCAGTTGCTGAGCAGGAGGAGCAGGAGCAGGATGTACTCTACCTTTTCCAGCCTGTGATGCAGAAGAATTCTCCTTTGTCTTAGGCTGCAAGTGTCCAACCAGCGTGTACTGCTCAGGTACCTTGTACAGCTTATCTGGGCTGCAGGAAACTTCTTCTTGCATTGCCATCAGCGACCGCTCAGATAGTACTGGGGAGTTGTTGTCATAAGGGGAGACATCTCCGCTTGAAGCTTTGTTGGAGTCTGTGGAAGAATGTCTTCCTCCTGTGGAGTAGGAACCTTCTGACCGCAGCATCTCTGGGCTCCTGAGAAATTTTGATAAACAAACTACTGTTAATGAAAAATGCTTTGTGTTCACAGCTACAGGTACTGTGTTTGACACCATACAAATAGAATCAAATACAGGAGTATGATCACAGCTGCTGAAATGAAAACACTTCAGAAGCAGTACAGAGGTGAATTTTCCATGAGTAGAACTTTTGCCATGAAGTGGCCAGCAGAGGCCACTAAAAATCAAAAGATGTTGCTGTCAAGAAAGAAAACAACAAAAACCACACAACTGTACGGTTCACTACAGGAAATTAAACAGTGAATCAATTCCTTATGTTACCTTGACAATTTAGCTTGCTGCAACAGTAAATCTGAGGGCATGATAGGGGAGATTAGTTTGATGCTAAGCAGGTATGCTAAAATAACTTTTTCCATTCTGAAGTACTACACAGTCAGAGAAATCAAAACCATAGCTTGCCTGTCATGCTGGGAGAAGGATCATCTTCTGGAGACATTAGAAGGTAAATATTCTACAGGGGACAAGCAGGTGTATCTACCATACTTCTGATGGGGGCGATGGGGGCAGCAAACAACTGGCTCTGCTGGTAACTTCTACAACTTCTTTTACCCTTTCACCTTTACATCACCAACAGCATGGTCTGCATTTAATTTTGACAAAAAAGGGCAAACAAAACACCCACCAAAGTACAGCCAAGGGTCAGAGAGACAACTCTCATTTTCAAAGTGCGTTGGGAACATTGAGGGAAATTTCTTGAACTGTTACAGTTTACTACGCAGATAGGAGGCAGTCTGTGAGTCAATGAACCTCCAGAAGAATATGTAAAAATACTCTGTAAACAAACATAACCTTTTTCCTATCAGTCCTCCCTAATTTGTATTTCTATTACTCATTTTTCATTTCTCTGCTCTGTGATCTTGGTTTCTTAGATGCTTATCTTCTGCTTCTCTTCAGTCAAACACTTCTCTCAGTGACCTCACATTAATATCTGCTCTAACAGCATGTGATACGACAGAGGTTCATTCTTGTAAATGTGTACTGAAAACAGTCAGTCCTTCTCAAAGTAAAATCCAAAGAGAGCTTGAACTGAGTGAGCAGCCAAAGCGCATTACTTGTTATGGAACAATAACCCTCTTTCCAGACAAATGAAACAAAACTGAAGAAAGAAAATAAAGAAAACACACAGTGGTAAGACAGGCTAGCCACAGCACACTAAATATTAAAACAGAAATAATGACAAAACTTAACACTACTTTCCAGCTGTTGGAGTTTTTTTTTTGTGGCTGATTTACATATTGCATGTCCCAAAACATAAAATATATACATTCAACATCGTGATTATTATGTTATTCAATATGCCAATATTTTTTTTTTCAGTATAAAAGCAACCATAAAATCTTGGGGATTAATTACCTAAGTCTACTCTTCAGTAACTCCCAGCAAGAAATCTGTCACTGAACTGATCCTAAACCTCAACTGGGACCAACTCACAAAACCAGAGCTGCCATTTGGCAAAGTACCGCTGTCCCAGGCTTCCTACTGTGGTTGGTATGATAATGTTGGGGAGTAATTAAAAAACAAAAGGTAAATCATGCCTCAATTATGAAACTTCCCATCTCAACTTCTCATCTGAAGATGAGTCCAAGGAAAATTAATCTATAAACAGCCACACACTTTGAAGAATTATTGTCTTTTTAGTATGTATGATTCTATCACAATTTTTTTATCCTTTTTTGTCCCTTACACCTCTCTTTCTGCCCTCTAAGTTCTAAAAAAGCTTGTCTAGTGAGTTAAGATGAGATTTCAGCAATGTCTCAGGAATTTTAGAAGAACCAGAAAGACCTGAGAGGCAAGGGGTGAGATGTTGGTATCTGTAGATTTCCTACAACCAAATGTCTTTCTCTCCAGCTTTCTAGCCTGAGCACCATCTAAACCTGACCCTGCTAGCATACAGACATACTTAGCACTAATGGTGACAGCAGTAAGGCTTATTGCATGTACACTTTTGCAGGATCAAAACCTAACTATGTTGCACAGGGCAAAGAGAGAGGTTTACCACGACTTAGCCATGGCAAGGTAACACAAGGAATAGGGGAAAGGGAAATGCAAATGAAAGAACGTGGGAACATAAACTTGAGCTTTGTGAAACACTGATTTCATGTCTTACCTTGAATGATCTGTTATAGTCTATCTCTTCTCAAGACAGAGGTCCTGATAAAAATTTACTTAAATGGAAACTGTCAAGTCTTTGGAAAGATCCAAATGTTCACTTTTCTAAACTCATTTATAGCTTCAGATAGTAAGGCCATGCAATTATATATATATATAAAACTTTAAAATTTGTTTTGAAAAAATAGTTCTAAAAATCAAAGAAAACGCCTGCAGACTCTGCCAATGTTACTACAAGAAACCTAAAAATTGACTGAATACTATGAAGTTGGAAATTGGTCTCACATATTTGCAGCTTTACAATGCTCTTCATGAACAAAATAAAACACAACTTGCAAAAGACTTTGGCTCATATCTTTCCAAATAAAGAATGAATTATCACATATTCCTTAAAACAAAAGGTTTGCATCTGTTTGCTTTACAGTTTTGAGTTCAGTAGCAAACGGATGTTTGCTAGAATTCAATATTCATTTTCCCCTGGATAGCTGTGAGATTCTCTACCCACACACTGGAGAAAAACTAAATTGGGAGGCAAATGCAAATATTGTGCAAGATACCTACTCTCCTGTACGCAGTCTATGAATAATGGCAGATTATGGTCTCCACAAAGGATAATAGAAGATTATGTATTATCAAATGTGAGAAACGGGAAGGCAAGTAAAGTATTTTCTAGTGGTTATGAACTATGTTAAGGAAAAGATTTAAAAAGTGGTTACGTACAAACTGAAAGATTTGAAAGCTGCAGAAGGAACCTATGCTACATGTGTTCAAAAACACTATTTCAGATTCCAAAACAAAAATCAGCTATGAAGGAAGCTGAAGGAGTCTTGGGCTTTCCTTTTTAATTGGCATCCTTATGAATTGATGTTATCCACTAGAGTCTACTTGCATGGGTGAACTGGGAAAATGTTAATAATAGTAATTACTTCCACTGGGGATATTCCTACTTTTTTACTGGCGTCAAGGTCATCAAAACAGGAAATCCCATTCTGGTTTTGGCAGAAATCCTTTTCTGTTATACCTTAAAGCCTTATTATGCCTTACAAGAGGCAAATCATATGGAGTGTGACAGCTTGGCAGCATGCAGTAATAATTTCCATACGTATTTGAGCAACACAGGTGCCACCAACAAAACAGATTATGGATTATGATGTGGTTGCTGCTGTAACAAGGTAGAGGACTCAATGATTCAGGGAACCTCTGCAGCTTTGAAATCTGCTCTTATGCATACTATATGGCCTATTGTATGGCTTCACCTTTGTGCCACAGGTTAGGGTGGATTAAAAGCCATCATCACCATGGAAAAACATTCAAAAATTCTATACCTTTGAAACTCCTTTGCTCTAAAAGGACTACCAACCATGATAAGCAATAAGTAATCGTAAGAAACAGATTTTATTTTTGTGTTAGTTTAAAGACACTTCATCTTACATCTGGAAACCCCAAATTCCATTGTCATCAAGCCAACGTACAAAAAAGTTGGGAAAATCATCCACAAAAGCAGACTTCATAATTGCTGCCGATGGTAATTAGTGCTTTACCATGAACGACTTCCATAAACTCCCTGACACACCATTCACAATGCTCAGCTCTTAAGAGAACTGAAAGATGAGGAAAATCTGATTTGTCCTCCACTGAGAAGGAAAAGAGATTGTGTTTCCTCTGTTAGATCAAAGCCAGAAAAGCATTTGTAATGACATCAAAAGCAGAGATGTGACGGCAATTGCAGAAGCAGAACTTTCAGAGCAATTAATATGACACTGAAGTATTGAAGTTGATTCCACACTCTGTGTTATGCAGCCAACTAGCTCTTCTGATGAAGATTGTCTCAAGAATATGTAAAGCTTTCTTTTCCACGGATCCCAGTTTGGATCTTGAGCACATGACCAGGAAATTTCAAAGAGTAGTACAGATGTATTTTGGAGGCTCATTTTTATCAAATCAAGACAAACATCTCCCTGTTGTCTGCTGCCTCACATTTCTCACAGGAAAAATAACCAACAAATATGTAGCCTTAAAATTGAGATTACGTTCTGAAATAGATTAATCTCTTAAGAGCGTCACACTCCTAGCAATAACAGTAAGCAACATTCCCTCTAATTGCCTGGAATATCTTAACCAAGAAGTTGCAATCACAGTGAAAACATATCTCATTAACATTAAGAATAAAGCACTTACATGATAGCAGAGTAGAAGAAAAATGACAGATAGTAAGTTTTTCCTATTTCAGTGATAATTCATCTGCCCATTACTGAAAATACAATAAACAGGTACTAGTGTAGCTACAGGTTCCTATTTGGTTTCGTAACCTTTTCTTACAAAACACCTTTTGCCAGTTGTGACCAGCTTTGCACAAAAGATCCATTTTCTCCTGTAGGTGTGCGTGCTGGCAGAAGAGTAAGGAAGCTCAAAGAAAGGTCAATTAAAGAAACAGGATCTAACAATAATCTGTTACATCCACAATGATTTGTGACAAATTTATGCCCAATTGATATGTGTAGCCAGGTGTGAGATGCAATTTTATGTCTTTGTATTACATACACACTGAAATCCAGCATGAAGGTTTTTATTAGCTTGAGTTAGAAATAATATGATCATTCCAAACTGAGGGCTTAAAGAAAGATTTTACCATATACGTCATGTGATTTGCAGCATCTCTCCTAATTGTGGTCTTGGCTTATGGCAAATGTGAAATAAGTGTAGATGACAGCTAACGTACCTCTAATTGTTCTGCATTTATTGTGATCTAAATATACGCATGGTTACTTGTCAGCCAGACATAAACTAACCGAAATTATTTCATATCTGTGGTAGGCTGTCAGAGACAGGTACCACAAATCAGATCATCTGTGATAATTGGCTACTGCATGTTATGTGTTCATGTGGTTAAATCAACAAACTAATAAAATCCTTTACAACATATCACATACTCTGCACGTATTTTTGAGAAAGCTTTTTACTCCATGTGTTAACTGTACTATTTCTTTTATACCTTTTCCTTTAAAGCCAGGCACACTATTACATTACCTCCGACCATACAATGTTCACAGGGAGAGAAAAAAAATCATAGCTAACTGACCGTACAAATTCAATTTTAATTATATTCTGAATGCACTAGGCACTTTCCACACGCACAGGAAGACAAAGTCCAATCTGTCCCAGAGAGTTTAGAGCCTAGGAAACCTCTTAAAAATTACTTAAAGCAAGCTTGCCAAATTTTGTGATTTTGGGGTCTGACATATTGGGATTCGCTTGAATAAAGACAATGACTGTGTGTCCCATGAGAAAGCCAGGAATCCTGTTAACCCGAACGTACAAACTCACAGCATTAAGGCACACAGGTGTAGGCATATATATACCATGCACTAAGTTGGAATATGTTATGTATCATAACTGCAATAGGGACCGGTGTGATTTTTTTTCTCTTCAGATCTTTCACACAGCATACAATTAAATTATATCCAAAGAGTCTCCATAAACCTGCTGTTGCGGCAGTTGACTTGTTTACAGTGTCCTATGTGTATACAATAGGAAAAGAACAACAAACTGGTTAAACGGCTAGCTGTGATTGTGTTAAGGCACTCTAGGGTGTGTTTCAAGGATAGTGTAATACATGCCTCCTGTTATTGAAGACTACAACAAACCCAAGACATGAACCAGCAGATCACCAGAATACATCCTGTCAGATAATAGTGCACTGAATATTTTTATGTACATGCCATTCTGTTCTCTACAGCAGAAAGCAATCTTTCCTCTGAATCGGGAAACAAAATTTTTCTTTAGAAAACACTGTACAAGAGTCATAATTTCTTTGGCAGAGTCTGTGTAATGGGGAGGATATTTCTACTCCACTGTAGACAGTGCAGAAGAGATGTGGAAAACTAGAACCTTTTGAACACTTCCAGTGGGAGACAGAAATTCCCAGCAGAAACAGGGATGATGAAAAAACAGATTACTCACGATGACTGGGAAGCTTTCCTCCTCAACAAATAGTCCACAACATCCGGGTCAGTCTCTAATAGGCTAATAAGCACTTCATTCTGAAGGTCAGGGGAAACCTATGAAGACAACAGAAAATACTTAGCTGGAGATTAATACCCTTTGACATACATTAATTTTGGTACTATGCTTAAGCTGAAAGACCAAATATATGTACATTTATGGAGAGTATATCAAATAAAGATTCAGAAGCTTCCACTTAAAAAAGAAATTTCATGTAACAACAGGTGAAGTAGGACTAAAGATCACTTTGTAACTCTCAAATGCTGATTACTGTTGAATAACCCATTGGTATCCAGTTGGGTATTATATCTGATAACAACAGTGGGACTACTCATGTATTGCAATCTCAAAAGCTCCAGTTTAAGGTCTCACCTTACATTCCCATTCAAAGACCTGGGGACATTTACAAATTTCCATTCCAAGCGACTGCACTTCTCTTCTTTTAGAAACAATGTGAAATGCAATTACACAGAAAGGAGAATATTTCTTTATACATTCTGTGGCATTTGACTTATGTCTTTCTCATACGGAAATCTCGTGGTAACTGTTCTACGTATGAAGTTCTTCGATTGCTTCATTTCAGTGAGAACTGCTAAAGGTCAGCATTTTTCTAAATGAAGCCTTACACACATTTAATGTTCAGGTATCCATATGGCCAAATCCTGGGATCTAGAACCATTTAAATTCCTGCTTATGCTCAGTCAGAGCTTGAGTAATTACAGAGTTCATCTGTCCATAACTCAGGTTTACAAGTGGGTCCTGTTGGATGTCCAGCCACTCTGGACTTTGGGTAGTAGCAACAGGCTCAGCCAGAATTTGTCATCTTTGGAATTTAGACTTCTGATCTGCTAACTTTCTCTAGTGCACTTTATATGGAGATGAACCGGCAAAGCACTTGATAGCTTCAGCTACTGCAGGATACAGCAACAATTCCTGGGCAGGGAGCAGGAATGGCTCTCCAAAACCTGCCCAAGCAAACTTTGTGCTTCCAACTGCATTTTACAGGAGTCTTACAAATCCTTAAGTAAGTTTGTCCACATCACAGTGGAACATTCAACTCAACTTTCAAAGCACTGAGACAGATGAAACCATCTGAGAAACTTGAACTAACAGCCCAGGTTCACTCATGATGGATGGAGCTGGAGGCAAGACAATCTCAGCAAGGGGTCATCAACTGTGCAATATGCTTCTGGATGCAATTTGTCAGAGCCTGAATCTCTTGACCTTCAGGTCACACTGCATGGGCCGTTTGTTCTCCCTGACATTTCCTGGGAAATAGGAATAGAATTACTAACAGATTCCTCAGGGGAATACCTCAGTTTTGGAGGTATTTAGGGAGTCAAGTTACAGAAAAGGCATATTTCTTTAAAAAAAGAAGTAATTTGAAAATAAATGAAGATATGTATAATATAATTCAAATTGATCCAAAATTTCTACAAAAAACTTGTGTGACTACATATTCCTTCTTCAAAAATTGTATTTAGCCTCTAAGCTAGAAAAAACATCTTACTGATGGTCATTGAAATACCAGTCTTTAAATAAATTTTCTTCTCTCTGTAGGAATACATTTTTGGAAACCTGGTATGCTGTAACTTCTCTGTTTAGACAGCCTTTCTATACAGTAGAATAAACTCCAGATAAAGTTTGACAGTAAAGCAGAATCCACGTCTTTCTGTATGTAACTTACTATTCAGCTTTCTATCAAGTTGATAAACTCCTAAGAATCTTCTGAGAGGGCTTTGTCATTTAAAAAATGTATATATAATACAAATATAATATAAAAATAAAAATACAGAAATATATTTCCATTACTGAAAAAAAAAATATCAGTCTGTCATTCCATAAAAATGAATCTGAAAAAGTTCCAACAGGAAGTGCAATTCCAACTGAAAGCACCTGCAAAACGCAAACTTAGCAGCTCCATTGAGTTACAGGAGCTTTATCTGAGTGAATGAGGGCATATTAATCTATGATCCTTCAACTGGATTTGTCTTGATGGTCTCCTTGCAAGCTATCTACCGGGTTTTGCATTTCCTCCTGAGCAGGAATTTACTTCCGTTTTGTTAACTAACTTGCAAGTGTAGATCTACTATTCATGTAATTATAAACATACACTTATAAAGAACTACTATATTGATATCTCAGGAAGATGTCACAGAACTGCAGTAACTATTATGGAATTGTTTAACTGGCAGTTGTGGCTGAATAGATGGATGAGAATTTGAAATTCAGGGACAGAAGGGAAGCCAAGACACTGCTGAAATAACAGCTATTGAGCACATACTGGGATGCATCAGAGGGCTCTGGGGTTGTCAGGACCCTAGCAGTAGGAGATATTCTGAGGTTTTGGGGCTGGGTATTATGTAAGAGTCACAGCTATTGAGACACAGAAGGGTGGAGGGACTCTTGAAATGTCTCCTTTGTGCTGTCCCTTGCTACTGATATGGCACAGACCGGCAGTGTGTGACTGCCTCCACAGTGGGAAGGCCACAGTAGCCTCTAACAGTAAAAATAAATTTCAGACACTATGTAGTGCATCTTTGCAGCAGGGCTGGATTTGGAGACTAGAGATGAAAATGTACAACCAAGCTGCTCTTCTCCATCCTCCATGCCAAGTCACAGCCAGTGAGACAAAATGTGGTTGAGTTGTGCCTCCCCGTATTCAGCTGCTGGGCATAGTTCAGAGACTAGCAACGAACAGTCCTGTGTACGTTCCTGTAAAATGTTTTAATGCATCCCTTAGACTCACTGAAATGGATAAGAATTGGATATGAAAGGCCTTAACATCCTTAACATCAATGAATCAAGGTCAGAATCCATCTTCTATATGAAATCCACATGTTTGCATATTACTAATGTCAGTTACAATTGCTTAATAAAAACAGTCCCCATTATCCTGGGTTGTTCTGACAAAGAGAATCTTCCTGAACCACCAATACATCAGAATCATTCTGATATTGTGGTCTGGGTGCCACAACACGTCCTGGTTTCCTAGGTTTTATTTCACAAATGTTGTTCCCATTTCAATGCTGAAGTCAATCAGAGTTTCATAACCTCCCTATATAAAAAAGTAACAGAAAAAAAACCCAAACACAAAAACACCTTAGCAGTGATAACACTGTATGTTACAGCTGCAGCTGAATGCTCAAGCCCAGATGTTTTTCTTTTTGTAAGTAGCATAAATGTCAAGTATAAACAGCAGTTCTGGCTTGGCCCCACTCCTATGGGTTTGGAAAATGAATTGCTGCTGCCTGATTTCAAATGATCAGAGTTTTATTACAATTTCATGTACAAGTCTTCTCCTTTCAATGCATCTACTACCACATGATGCACTGGGCTAATTATTTTCAGAATACAAAGATTCTCTCTGTGCTGCTGCTGCAAACATGACAAAGACAAAAGTAAACCCTGGTAGAAGCTTTCTAAAACACCAGCTATGAGCAATTTGACACAATCCTACAGATCGAGTATCATATGTGAGTCAAGACATTACTCCAGAAAACAGGCAGAACTTGCCATGTTGTTTGTTAAACTATGGCAATTGAAAGAGTGAAAGCACACAGAGATGCTCAGCTGGTAGACATTTCTATAAATTTCACAATGTATTTCAGCTTTCAGGAGAGCATCTGACATAGGTTTGCTTTCTCTCACATGCAGCTAGTCTCTCATTTTGAAATCTGATTCTAACCTCCCTTCACAATCTGAAAAGCTACTCTGGAAAACAAAAGAAAACTCCTTTTCCCCCCACACTTCATTTAACCTTCAGATGAAAATGCAAGCACTGAAGAGATAATGGAATAAATCTGTCAGAAGTCAAACAGACTGTATGTAGGTTAGTCTAACCCTAAGCCCCACCCTTTCCACATTGAAAGTCGGAATGCGTGCCTAAGTACTATGTACTGAGATGTGGCTGTGCTGTAAAATGTTCTTAAAGAGAAACAATAAGAAAACGTTGAGTATTGCCAAGTATTCTTATTCAAGTATTATTTTAAACTTGCTAGTGCTATCCACACTCTGGGCCAGCAGACCTTTGCACAAGAGTGCAGTTCTGTCACTTTCTTTTCCTGCTGTGGAAGGAAAAATAGCACCTGAAATTTCCCCAAACTGTGAAAAGCATTACCAAAAAAAAGAAAGGATTGCTGAGTGTCTCACTGGAACAAGAATAAAAATAAAGAAAAAGATATAATGAAAGGTAATACAGTGTGAGGGAAGGACAAGAAAACCACAGCAAAGTTCATCTGAGGGTAAGACTGATAGGCAGGGCTCACGACTTGTTTTCTCATGCTCTTCTCCCTGCTGAAATCTGGTAGACAGCCTCACCTTAGAGTACTACGTGGCCAAGGCTTGTCCAACTTTTCCCATCAAGGTATCCAGCACCCAGCTTTGATGGAGCATTAAAGGGGGTTTCCAAAATGTTCTTCCTCTTGCTTGGGGAACTGATCTCCCAAAGCAACAGTGTAACATGCAGTGCTGCTTAGTTTCAAGACACAACAACCAAAGCTATTTTCACCTTTTCAAGACTACTGGTTTTGTTAAGACATGTATGCCTACTAAAACAAAGGCAGGATAGTGCCCACCATTAGGTCTGACTGACCTCTGCTACCCCAAAGGAGGGGTCTCTCAGGCACAGGTCATCCTGAGCTGACCTGTAATTCTGTAGACAAAAAGAGGAAAAGATAAAGCCACAGAATGAACTGTCCAGGTAAATGCTAAGCACCAGGAAGGTGATTTAACTAAGCTGCATCCTAAGTAAACATGTCCAAGGTCATAATCCCTCTCATGAAGCACTTCCTTGCTTCAGCAAGAGAACAGAAAGGAACTCAGGAACTACATGGATTTGTGCTTTACTCCTCTTATCCAACTGACAAATGAGAAACCTATGTCCTTCCTCCCCATCCAACCAACAAGAAAGTATTTGGTAGGGGAGGCTGTTCCTTAAATTAACCAAAGATCTCTTATTCCCTGCAGAAAAACTGCCTCCCTGACTTCCAAAACTGAGAGGTGAAAGGTCATTTTCAGTCTTGTCTTCAAAACTAATGAGCAATGCTGGTGCATTGTTTAGTATACAACTGAATAGCCAACGCCATCATTTCCACAGACAGAAGTCTTCTAAGGAAGATACTCCTATCTAGTCAGAAACCATTCCAAGCAAGATGGAAGTACACATTTTTAATATTATTGCTTACTGCAAAGCATTCTCCTTGATAGAAGACTACTTTTTCTACCAATAATAATTGACCTTAAATTAATGCAGTTTCCACGGTTTATTTCATCCTAGTCTACTTTAATACCAGCCAGGTATTTCCTCACTTAACTTAAAAATACATAGGAGTAATGTGAAGAAACATCCACCTACCATGAAAAGGGCTTCATAGTTTTCAATCATCTTTTGTACGACAGCTATGATAGCAGTACTCTCTTCAGCTCGAGCTGAGCTCTGAACTGAGAATTCTTTGTCTGTAGATTTCTGCTTGTGCAACAAGTTAGGGCCAAAGATGGTAGCCAGGTTCAGTGATGTCATTTTGTTCCCAGTAATCTAGAAAACAGAATATAAATGAGGTGGGGTCTTATGGGGTCTAATGTATACAGATACATACATAGACACGTCTATACACACGTGCGCCACCCCCCACCCTCCCAATTTGGAAGATGTTTCATTCATCAAAACCAAAACTGAGTGCTAGTCAAATAAAAAAAATGAACAATTTTTAGAAATGTTTAAACACCTTGTTTGGACATCTCTGCAACAAGCACTGTGGATTTTCTGGATACGTTTTCAAACGGATTGGAGGAGTAGAAGGTGGAAGTGCTGCTTGCCCTTAATTCCCTGGAAGCTCTGCAGTGGCATACTTCTGAACTCAGGGAAACCTCCCTCCTACTTCACCACCTCAGCATATTACTGTCTCTTGGGACCAAATACTGAAAACTATTAGCTTTCTCAAGTAGCACTCATCATTTGAAACAGATACAGTGAGGAAACCCACACTTTTCCATGTTTAAACAGTTTAGATAATTAAGGAGTGTGTTCATTATTTTTAATAAAAATTATTATATTTTATAAAACTATTTTCCTGGTTTTTTGCTTGTTTCCTAGAACATGCCAAACGTTTAGTTGTTGGGTGGATTTTTTTTTTTTTACTTTTTTCCTACTTTTATAACTCTGTGCTCAAAGAAGCAATAGTAACCTGATTCTGGAGGAAGCAGAAGGCTAGGAATGCATACCAGACTAGACAGAAGTTATCTGAAAAATATGTCATATAGGTTCTTAAATCAAAATTTTCATTGTCATATTTGTGATTAGACTACTTTTTTCCCCTTATATCTTTTAACAGAGTAAAAAGCAGGGGTCATGTGCTTCCTCTCTGTGTCTCCACTTGGTTGCTATTCTGGGAATGCAGAAGGTGTCAGCAGTTTGACTATGTAAGACTGTAAGTGAGTTTCAGCTGTTGACCCAGTATTTCTTGCAGGCTTTTTTTAAAGAACAAAAAAATATCATGAGAGTTAATGCTCATTGGTTTCAGTTACATTTGGATTAATTAATTTAAAGAAAGGGCAGTAAGAGGCACCAAAAAGAGGCAGTAAAAACAGCATTTCGAGAAATGAGCAGTACAAAACAAATCTTTTCAAAGTAGTATATTAATTTACTTTTTTTGTAGCTGGTCATTTACTGAATACTCTAGTCAAACTTACAACTGTGCACTGACTGCACCTGGTTTATTTTTCACACAGCTTAACTAGACAGCATAAAGATGATAGTAAAAAAAGCTTTTCCTTTTATTGGTGGGACCGCTGGGTAATCTTGGAAAGACATCTGCACTAGGTAGGTGCATGGGCAGTCATAACAAACATGTTGGCTCTTTGTTTAAAGACTCATCCCAGCATGACTGTGAGTACAGCACACTCCCTTTTTTGCACACCACCATGTACCCTGCTGTTTTTCGGGTGACCTGCCTTTTAAACACTGTCAGAGTACTGAGCCACCAAGGATGTACAGGCACGTGGTGCCTCAAGTGTGCCAGGGACAGCCTCTGGCTGTGCCTGGATCTGCATGTGCAGGCTGTTTATACAAACAGTGAGTCTTTTCTAAAGGGTAGCCTTGGGGCATCCCTTAAAAAATGTTGTAAGCGTATCCACTGAAATTAACTGAATGAGTAATTTTTAAGAAGTTAGTCATCCACCTTCATCTTCGTGAGAGGAGGGCTTTTGAAAGAACTTGTGAAGAGGGCCTGTGTGCCACAGCTTGGCTGTTTTCCTTCCAGTGATAGCAAACAGTCTGATAAAATACTTTCTCTTGCCCTGTACACCTTTATTCACTTAATTATTCATGAACAGCTTAAATAATTGTGAGCAGAACACTGTATTATTGATAAAAGGTATCCTGTTGCACATAACATTCCTGATGTTTACAATACTGCCAAGACAGCTTACATAAATTTGCCTTGCCAAAATACCTGTAGCAGAATGATGGACCAATAAGGGGAATGAAAATGCCTTTAATACAACTGTTGGGCCAAACCAACCCTCTTAAGCAGCATCCTCTAGCCCTGCAATAAGATCCTCTTGGGTACGTTCCTGAACCAACAGAGAACTCTTTGCAGGACCAGGGGGACCACGACCTTAGCTGGCTTACACATGTTTTTAAGCACAGTAAAATTGTTACAGGCTGCTCTTTTTAAACGCTTTCCATCATAGTGGTGTACTTTTTATCAACTCCTTGCTAAGGACAAAAATAATAGCGCTTAAAGTGGATTTAAAAGTGAAATAGGCCTTGAAGTCACACACAGCACATTGGAAGTTAGGACTTGAGGCAGAAATTCAGCAAAACTCAGTCTCAAAGTGCCAATTGTTAAAACCAGCCAAATGTAAAAGGTGTCCAAATTTGACAGAAGTCAGCAGGGTTTTCCATCTGGAAGACAAAACTCTCTAGGAGTTTCAGAAGAGTCTCACAAGTCAGCAGAAGTCTCTGCTGCAATTCAGAGGACAAAGACGTCCTTCCCACAGATAAACTGGTACAGTTTTGTCAAGCAGTGACAGACTGTATCCATCTCATTCAAAGTTAACCGAGTTGCCACCTTTTGCAGAGCAGCCCACTAGTTCAAACATTTTCCTGGTAGAAGATGGGAAGCCTGAATTTTCAGATCTTCTCTAGTGTGAACGGCTCAGATGGAAATGTGTAAATGCTCAGCCACATGGCTATTGGTGTTCTTGTCTCTGTGGGGTGGGTGCACTCCAACATCTCCACTGAATTTCGTCCAGAATGCGACAGTAAGAAGGCCAGAAGGAAAACAGGCAAATATGGACCCTGACTCCAACTAGTGATTAGGTCTGTCAGTTGCAAAGACACAGCTGGAGTTCCTGTCCTTTATTTTTTATTCTTCACTACCCAGTGCACACAAGGAAGCTAAAGGAACCAAGAAGTGAACTGCTATGTCCAAAGTTCATATAAGAAAGCAACAACAGAGAGAGTATGAAAAAGCATACTCTTGAATGCCTGACACTTTTCTATGTGAGTATTTTTTCCATAGAATGTAACAGGATAAAACTGGGGGAGGGTGGTGAGGACGGATATCATTAGACTTCTTAACAAGGTCAATTACACTGTGAATCTCCCAAAGGAAGTGGTAGATGCTTTACTGATTAAGTCATACAAAAATTGAACTTTCACAGACCTAAGAGCATAGTAAACAATGAAATGGCAAATGTGCAGGCAAGAATATGAAATCTCTCCCATCTTCCAGGGATGTGCCACCGTTGTGTTTGTCTCACACCTTTAAAGATCTCTTTTCAGATCACGAATTAAGCAAAGTCAAAGGACACAAGTGACCAGGACTTACTTACCTCTTGGCCATCTTTGTCTGTCGTGTCTTCTGCATGGCCAGCCACTGTGGAGAGGAACTGCAGCAGCCGGTGTAGGGTATCGCAGTTACAGGGAGGTAGAAGATAAATGAGAAGCTGTAAGGTGCTTAGCTGTTCATCTGGCTCTAGTACTAAGAGGGGAAAAAATACATTCTAAGAAAATCACTCCAACTAACCTAAAAGCAGAACATATATACTGTTCCTAGCCCAGAGGAAGGTGTAATAATAGCTTTGTTTAAGGATCTTTTTCCTTATAATGTCAGAAGAAAAAGAGAAACTCTTAAGAAATATCAAGAGTGCAACAAATACTGCTATGGGATTTTTGCCTTGGTTGGTCAAATTTCTGCTCACAGGTTCATAGGATCTTTTCTCAGCCTATAAGTGAGCGAAATCCATGTTGCACATTCCATCACTGTCACTGGACACAAAAATTCTGCTTAATTTTCTACTTACTCCAATCATTTAGGTATAGCTACTGGTAAATACAGGGCACTGTTGGGAAGCATTCCAGTCAGGTTTATGCTTTAGCCATTTTAAATGGGTTTTCTTACAGTTTCACAGCTTGCAGAGGTACTGGGAGACTGGTAAAGCAACTAGAGATATAAAGGACGTTCTGCAACCACCATCACTTTAACGATCTAAAATGCAACGGTAGCCAGTGGCAAAGGTGGGACAGAGGCAGGATCTCAGAGATGAGGGCTAGAAAGAAGCTGAAGACCACATACCAGACAGCAGCTTAAGCTTGATAGGTCCAACTTTACTTTTTCCCAAATCTGTGAGAGTCTGCACTCAGCTCTTAGGCAATGCATTTGGGAGTACTTAATACGATGGCTTTGAGGACCATTAACTATGGTGAAACTTGAACTTCTGAAGCTAGGTTTTTGAAGCCAGACTGGAGTTTTGGTCAGTGAACAGCTCTAAAAATTAGAAGCATTGATGAAGCTAAGCTACCAGGATTTATGTAGGAATCTGTCACCTTCTACTGCTGAACCAATGACAGGGTCAGGATTTAATACATAACATGAATCACATCCTATATACAAATGCAAAAATGGGTATAATAAATGAAATTTTTGTGGCTCTAGCTTTCTGAGCTATATTTACACAGTACGAAAACCAAGGAAAGACCTCAGAAAATTTATACTGTACAAATATTTGGAGCAAATCAAGGCTAGATATTAAATGCCCAGGGAAAAAAAAAAGAATATAGTTAGTAGAGATCAAAGAATTCAAACAGGTAAGCATTTGAAAATTGGTAAATCAAGATGCTGTAGAGCTCACAGAGAGTGTTGATGAAAGGTGTATAAAGTTCCCTGGTGAGAAGTGGGTCAGGCATGTCACGCAGAAATTCCTTTAACAAAGCAGCAACATCATGAATGCTGTGTTCTTCATCTAATACAACATCTATGCCCCGGTCAAACTCTTCACGTAACTGAAAAAGATCATGACACAAAAGCACAGTCACTTTTTGTCCCAAGTAGTACATTTCAACACAGAAAAATCTTTTAAGATGTAGATTTACTCATTTTCACTTTACAGATCAGATGTGACTAGTTTGTGGTAGGGTCAAAGATATAATTCATGTCTAATTGCTGCTTATTCCATGCTACTTAAGGTTTGTACGGGACTGTAATAAAATACAATTTTTTCTTTCCAGCTAATATATGGCACTCTTTTATTAAAAAATGTGCCCAAGTAAATACAATTTTTGCAGAAATGTAAGATTAATATCAAAGGCAGAAACCAGGGAGAATAAGGAAAACAGCAAGAAAGATAATGCACCTGACTGCATTATCTCTAGATTGAGGACCAGAAAGACTGAATTGCGTTTCATAACATTTACGTTTCTGTACAAAAATATTAATAATAAGATAATGTTAATATCTATGAAACTCACATTTCTCTTTATTTAAGACTGTATTTAAGCATAAACATTAAGCAGCCAGGTTCACTAAGACTTCACAGCATTTGTCCACACACATCTTGTTCTGCCTTCCTAATTTAGTTATATTCACTAAATGATCATCATTAGGGAGTTAACAAATAGCAAGCTAATACCATTACGAGGTATCACTGTTTTTTTCCAGCTACAGTCCTCAGACAAATTCTGTATAATTCAAACGCATCACATTTCACAAAGGCAGAAGAAATCCCTCTCCCACATCCAATATGCCTTACAAAAAGATGAAACCCTGCCTTTCTGGAGAGATTTCCCAGCACCGAGAGTAGAATATTTTCTTCAGGCTGAGAGCTCCACCTTTTACTCTCTTTTAATTTTGAAAATAGTCAAGATGTTTTAAAACTAATTCCTAGGAAAATTTAATCTCTTTGCTAATATTATGAGGTATCATTATCTCACATGTATCTTCTCAGAGAGTAATTTTATCTAAATCTTACTAAACAAGAGGAAATTTGAGGTATCATCTTTCTTTACAAGGATTATCACAGACATAAAAAGAAGAAAGAAGGTAAGTCACAAGCATACTATGTATCTGTGATAATCTGTGGCAAATCTTGATCACAGGCAAATCTATCTTGCATGTGTATAGTGTGGAGGAACGTAGAAAATCCCATATTTTCAGCTGAAATTGTGCTTTCATGACAGGTGTGAGAGCTATTCTATAAAAACTGCAGCCTCCTTTCTAATTTATTAAGACTACTTTTAACATTATTAATATCAGTCATTACTAATAATGAATAATTATGCTATGAAGACCAGAATTTGTTCTTTATCCAGTATTATGCTTCCCCCTGCCTATTTGTAGAAAAAGATTTTCCAATGCCAGCTTGGGGATTCCATTCCCAGCTCAGTTCTGCTCTTCAGATGGGTGGCAAATGAGGAACATCCCTGTGGAGCACCATCAATTACCTCTGTCCAGAAGATTGCTTCTGCCCGATTGCTTTCTGTACTTACTGCCCGAAAGCAGCTGAGGAAACAGATTAGCACTGCATCAGGAATTCAGGCTTCCTAAATAGCTGTCTAAATCCTAAATTGCTGTTACAGTCTTGAATATGGAACTTCTGATCTGATATCTGTGAGGCCTACAGAGATGTCCTAATTAGCACAACATCAGATAATCAGTGGTGAAACATGGCCACATTTCAGGCTCAGGTATCATGGCTGTTAAAAACTGTATATTCCTAAGTTTAAACTTTAGTTGTCACAGACTTCACTTACAGGGAATATTTTCAGACTTTTGGAAAATACACCTGGTGAACTAGAGCACCCACTGGAGCTGAAGATGTGAGAGCTGAGGACATCTGTGCTGGGAGAGGGGATGGGAAAGCAGAGCTCCAGACGTGTTGCTCTTCAACCTCAGGGTCTGGAGGTTGCTTCATCTGCAGAGCTGCTGCCAAGCCACCAGGCCTAGCATAGAGGGCTGCCCACCCTAAGTTTGGCGATGATGCTCTGCTCAAGCATCTGTATTTGTCCTGTGCCCCACTGAATATGAAGGAGGCCGTTTGTAATATATGCACTTGTTCTCAATTTTCTTCTCCTGCTCACCAACCAAAACCCTACTGGCACATGCATTTACTTACTTAAAGTATTTATTGCAACAAACAACAGTTGAAATAGGACATTTTCTAAGTGGGGGAGGAAGAGAAACAAAACTATGCCTACTTTCTACACAAGAAAAACTAATGAACAGCTGCAAAAGCACAGCAAAATCTGAGTACTGGGTTTGGCTTTCCACGGTTCAGAAAATGAGTGGA